>NC_136534.1:23447343-24047343 GCF_910591455.1 Pholis gunnellus
GTGGGGGTTTTTTTGGGGGGTGTAAAATCCAAGGCGATATACGGTTGATGATTTCTACTCGGCAGCTCTTGCAGAGTAGATCATGTGCGGTGTGTTTTGGTATACGTGCCATACATGTCTGCTCACTAGCAGGGGTTGCGTGCACTTGAACGTAGTGTGAATGTATTTGGGTCAGGACGTGATCTTGTTTTTGCTAAAGAAGGGCAGCCTTTCAAAAGACACGGTACCAACCCTCCACCGGTACCGATACAGAGTGTGTCTGAGCATGCATCGTCCACAGAGAAGAACTCTGTATCGGTTTCCATCTCGTTAAACTTCAACTGGAGATGATTGCAGCCAAACCCGGGAATGTTCGCTTGATTGTCCCACCATTCCAGATGACAGACACACACACACACACACTCCGCGTACAGCGAAAATCACTGAAAAAGCAGCGCTGCCTCTTTCGGGGTTGTTCTGTGTGCGAGTTTAAAAAGGCAGAAATATGCTGGTGTTTTGTGGACATGGGAAGCAGGCTGATGGGTGCATAAATAAGGCATGTTGGAACATCTGGTCTTTGTTGTGCGTTCAGCTTTTTAATGTCTTCAAAGAGCAACTCTGACGCATCGCTGACTACCGCTCCTTGCTCCTGCTTCGTTTTAGCATGGAATAATAAACCATCTTTGGGGAATTTAGTCCCTCAGTCTCTCTCTGTCTCGCTCTTCATTTCGATATGGCATTCCCACTCCCCCCCCCCCCCATCTTCTCTCCTCCACCCCATTTAAGACAACTTCCTTTTTTACTCAGTTGATTTTAAATTTTTATACCTTAGGGAACGCTGGTGTATGTCACTGCAGTCGTCGGCTGTGTTGCAATTAAAATTCACGCACACTTTCCCCGTCCCCGTTCCCCGGCATGCTTCTTCTTCTTTGGACGGCGCCAGAGATGGAAAAGTTGTAAATTTCTGATTTTATGCAGAATAGATTTAGCCTGCAAGGCCTCCTCTCAACACAATCAAGCACCCGACGGCCATAAATTAAACACACAGGACTTCATATCTGAATGATATTCCTGTTGACCATGAGTACTGCTGAGCTTGTACTTTCATTAAGAGTGTAGTCCCACACTGTGTTCAACCAGAGCGCTCCCACTCAACTTAAATCAACCAGCGATGTGACACATTAGGAAATGTTCCTACCAGCCCAACACAGAACAAAAGTTGCTCTGCGGCGGGCGCCAAAGAGACGGCGACACTCTCGCAGCGTGTCATGTTGCTATTTTAAGGGGACTAATTTATTTTGGCGCACGAAAATTGAAAGATGACGGCAGACTGCATTCCCTGAGAAAAATGATAATTCACAAGTGGTTTCAATGGGAGGAAGTGTTGAGGAACAAAAGGCATTTTTCATGACTGCAGTGCAGCGCCGCTGTGGGATCTGAATGCTGTGAAAATTGGCGTGCACGCAGAGGTCAGGCCGGTTTTAGTATTAGTCTCATGAGTAACGCTTGACACACTGATGTGTTGATTTTAGACAAAGAAACCGAAACAAAGATTTCAATCTCTGTTGAAGGTTGATTAAACAAATTGATGGTTGGACGTCGTGCTCCCAAAAAACATCTTAGTCCTTCAGAAATTCTATGAAAATCAACAATTCAATCTTTGACATTCTAAACCAAAGCCGCTGTCAGACACTGAATCTGAATCATTACCGGGTTCATCCGTCTGATAAAGCTGCTTTCAAACAGACAGCATGTGTCTGTTTGTTGCAACAAAAGTAGGAAAAAACTGATCTGAAGGCTTCACTGCTTTTGCAGAGTGGAGACTGCAAATATTTGTGCATGATCCTTGCAGCCTCATATCTTCACCAGACTGCTGTGTGGCAGTCATGGCTGACCCCTCCCCTCCATCACAGCTGCAGGTCCTCAGTCATTAGATGATTCAATTAGATGAACAAAAGATCTGCTGGAGTCTACAATATCAGACCAGTCATCATGAAAGTGGAGCTAGAAACAATCTGTGACTCCGACCATCAAAATGGCATGTCAACTACATTACAGACACATAGTATGACGAGTAAACCCAAATAGATACTCAAGAGTATGCTTGTAGTTATAATATGTTGCACTCATCAGAGTAGAGATGTCTGAAGCTGTAGATACAATCTTCTTAAGTCATTTGTGACCTTTTTAAAAGTCCTAAAAGTCTTATTTTCTATGAGAAGAAAAAATAAAGTAAACAAAAATTCTACCAACCCAGTGCAATAGTTCAACCTGTTTCTGATATCTTTAAGATGAAAACAAGAAAACACTCACTCATAATCTTCTGTCAACACGAATGGACAGAGAGCTTTTTTTTTGCCCCCATTCTTCAGACTAATTGGAGCAAATGAGTGAACAGAGGACACATGAACCCAGAACTTTATCTCACATCAGTGCTTCGCCATCCACCATTCACCTCACAGCTGCAGCCATGCTGCCTGAATGCACATGGAGACAGAGAGAGGAGACAGTACATCGTTTGTCTCCCATCTTATATACGACCTGAACTGTGACCATAGGCTGAACATCAGCGCCTGTCATCATCGCGTGTATTTATGTCGTTAAAACAACCCTCATGAAGTGATCCGTTCTGACTGATGGTGCTTGTGTTTCTGCTTCTGAAGTGTTGCAATGTCACGACTGGCCACAAGGAGCTCTGCAGCACATGCATGTGTGCCACAGTGGAGCTGACAAACCAAAAGGTAAACCTAAATAAATCTGTTATTATTAACCCTATGTAATGATGCTTTGAGCAGCATTTTACCCTTTACTTCTGGGTCAATACAATATATATATATATAATACTAGAAACCCTTTCGAGTCCGTTTGACACCCACCAGGCTTTCAACTAAGTCAAATGTGAACCCATCCACGTCAGGAGTGGAGGGAGAGGTGGCGATTGGGACAAAGAAACACAGGACTTTCACTCACACACTGTTCGTGTCCTGTGTGTGAAACGGAAAGTGGGGGGCTGTGCGGTCCGTGAATGTTTTGGTTGTGTGTTTATTGGATTGAATCCAAGAGGAGAGACAAGAAAACATCTCGCATTTTTTGTTTTCTCCCTTTTGCATCTTGTTTTGTCTTCGAGAGTGCGTGGCAGCTCCGGGGTGACGGACCCTCTGCTAGCGGAGCTGAAGCAACTGGAACTCAGCTATCGCAAACTCGAGCGCCCGGGAGTCTGATCCCGAGGAAAAGTTCTACTTCTGTTGCTGGCTGAATGCTATAGTTGCTACAGCTAACCGCTAACTGAAGGTCTGTCTCCTGAAGCCTCCGACCACCCTTCTCAAAGCAAAGTAGTCTTCTTGTGGCGGGGAGGACGAAACAAATCCACTTTGGATTTAATCAAGTGAACAATTATCCAAACGTACACAAAACCGTATCTTCAATGTCATTGACAAGCTCTCGGTGCAGCTTATCTTCGTCCTCTCATGTTGGACTGAGGAACGACTGGACGCTGCAGTGACTCACTATCTCCTCTTGAGGTACAAGTGGTATAACACGACTGTTAGCATGCTAATTTCAGTAGACGTCTTTGTGACATAATGTCAACGCTGTAACTTCCTCACATGTTGATAATGTTTGTTCATTGTTTTAATGTTTTGAATTAATCGTTTGGCCAGATCTTCCGCATTATTTGACAATATCATGCAAACTCTAAATTTGCTTGATCTAACCCTTTATTAATGCTATTTTGAGAGAGAACTCTTGAAGATTCATGCATCTTTCTTCCCCCAAGATTCAAAATGAAAACGCGGATCGATGGATAACGGGGATCGTTACAAGAATTTAAGATAAAGATCTTGCGGTTTAACCAATGCTTGGTGCACAATATGAGTTAGCAAAGGAATCAGAGAGCTTCTTTCCACCCGTGAATAAGTTGAGTTGTAACGCAGAGTCAGAGGTAGATGCTCATTTATGTATTGTAACAGTTAGGGAAAAGGTATGATACCTGAGGATTTAACTTCTTTTCCCCAGAAATCAACCATTAATTAGCTATAAACAATTTCTCCTCACTATCTAATTGGCATCACATTTGTCAAGATACAGTTAAAGAGACTGCTTAATTAATTAAACATGAAATAGCACCTTCGCTGAGTGTTCGAGAATACAGATGTAACTCTGGATTTCTTTTTTTTTTCTCCACACACACCGACACCTCCGCCCCACCCTGTATAAAAAAAATCCAGCACCAGATTCGATAAGATTTGTTCTCTTTATCACTTTAATTAGCACCTCCCTCCTGTCCCCTTTGCAAATGAGGGCTAGGTGGGGGGGTTTGGGATTTGATGACTTAAAATGCACACAGCTAACGAGTTATTCATACCCTGCACAGCTGTTAAGGCAATTTAACTGCTTCTTCTCCGTTCTCCCTTTTTTTTTCTTCTGACGCTTACTTGTCGAGGAGGGAAAGGTGGCAAGAGGCCTTTGCAACGGCTCCATTATCTTGGAAGAGAAGCTCTCTGATTCAAGAAAACGGCCACAATTTCCATCATTCACCTGTAACAGTAGAGATTTACGACCATTCATATCTCAAACTTGCTTCTTTCCTGGAACTTACGACCACTTTTATGCTGCTGTGCCCACGCTGTGAAGAAGTAGGTGTTACGTAGGCAAGAAAGGTGTTAAAAAAATAAATAAATAAAGCCCCCACACCTGACTGCTTTAAAGCTGTTCCTGTTCAGAGCTATGAGCACATTTCTATGCACGCTGTATACTTGCGTGCTCCACCGTTGCCCATCTGTCGCCGTGCAATTATGATCAGAGTAAAAAGAAGTGCCTGAATGAAATATCCGCACCTCAGCTCCCATGCAGATTGCCGACCAGGACGTGTCAACTTCTCCTGGATCAGCATGCCCATGATTGAAAGATCACAACTCACATCTACAAACACTGACACAGATGCGAGCGCGCTTTACTTAAATCCACTGAATTAAGTTCAATACGGTTCAAATATTGCTAAGGTTCTACGTGGTTTAAGGACATTTATGAATATCAAGGACAAAGAGTGAATAGGATTCTTCTCCTTCTTGTTTGGGAATTTTATTGGAGAGGCCTTTCGGTGTGTAAACCTCTGAGGAGAGGTGTGTGGAAGAGAGGGAAACTGCCATATTTTGTGAAACCGCGCACCTTAAATCCACCAGTTTATCCGCTGAGATGCTTTCAGTTCTCCGCTTTTAAAATCAGCCTGAAAACTGAATATATTATACACAATTCAGACTGATAAGTGGCGAGGCACTTTGACGCGCAAACGGCCTGAAAATCCGTGATGCAACTTTCACTGTTGAGTCTGTTTTGGTCAATGCATAAGTGGAACCATTGTGACAAGTGGCGTCTGCTGAGTGGTGTTGTTCATCGATGAGTTATTGCTTTAAAATGAAAGTGGTAAGACAGGTTTGGAAAAGGAAAATGGGTTCAATTAGCACTTCAAATAACAAGAGGGCACTTCAGCTAAATTCCTAGAAAATGCACAACAGGCCGCGGACTCAATAAATAGAGATGAGTTGATTTTCACTCTGATGTTTTTTCTCTCCCTCTCACTGCAGGCTGCACAGTCAGTTATGTATAAATCCTTACAATGAGAAAACCAACACTTATTAATATTTTAGCTCATGCTGGACTGAATCTTCTTTTGCTATCCCCCCAAACTAAAATTGCTTTTGCAAAGACCTTGCTTTGTGAAATTCATTGCAACGATCTACTTCCCATGCTCTCCCGAAAAGACTAACATTCATTTATGAAATCTTTTTATCCGTGGCTTTAAATACACAGCCGAGTGAATGGGGGTCGGAGGCCTCGGCGCAAACTTTGAAGATAACGGAATTCTTTGGACGCTCAGCAGATCCATCTGTCCGTTTCACAACATCGTGCTCTTGAGATGCTTTGAATTGTAAAGAGGTGGAAGGTGTGAGCGCTGCGGAGCCACAGCCGTGTTGTTGTGTCTGCCTACAAGCTTCAAACTAAAGCTGTTATGTCTGAGACGGAACAAAAGGGCAGCCAGAGGTGTCGGCCGCAAAACACGAATACAAGACCTGGAATGTGAAACCGGTTAAATGGCCGGGATTTTTTTTCTTCTCTGAGGTGATGATCTCCTTTCTTCTGTCTGGCGAGATGAGGCCTGTATCTGCGCTGGAGTTACAGGACTCAATCCGACTAGAAACGCTGGGCGTCGTACTGAAAATTACAAGGTGTTAATAATCAGCATAAGACAAGGGCAGGAGACACTTTTTTTCCCCAGGAATCAGCATCCGTAATCACGCGAGCGTGATGTTACGGAATGAATGTGATCAGAAGGACGGATTGAATCCCCCCTGATTTGGTTTGTGTTTAATCTTCTCCTCAAAACCAGAAGGAGCATGAGAGCAGGCAAAGCAACTCGGTGATTAATGTTATTAATTTCCACACCTCTAACCTTCTGTTTCCGCTTCTCCACATTCAGAGGTGGAGTAACCCATGTTTTTTTTTTTTTCTTGAAGACTGTTTGGCTTTCACCAGGCAGCTCAGCAGAGGAGAAGTTTCCGATTTGCATTGAGGTGATTCCGTGGAGATTGCTATCATTAGAATAACTTTATTAGGCTTTCTGCTGCATTTCCTGTTTGATTTACTGAGCAGTCCCAGGGGCTCATGGGTAGGCACTTAGGACTCCGCTTGCACAAGCCAGACCTGCCGATGTTGTTCCGCAACAACCTGAGTGTAACGTCCCTATTAATCTGGAGCTAAACGTAGCAGAAACATCACCAAGGTGCTGCCCAATAAATCTCTTTCAGGGACTTTAAATGCAGCATGTGCACTCGTTGGTTGTGTCAGTGTTGGTGTTGACACAGAGATAACAACCATTTGTGGTCCTGCATAGGATTATGGGTATGTTCAGGGTATTACTCTCTCTCTCTCTCTCTTTGAGCCTTACAATGACGTGTTGTCTAATGGCTGAAGTGTGAGTCCAAAACAAGTGCATCGAGAATAAAACTTTGTTGTACTTTGTTTTATCTCGTCTTGTTATCGGCGTCACATGGGACACAAAACAATCCACACCTGGCTTAAGACTAAACTTCCACTGCTTCACTTTGTCCCTTTTTTACAGGCGGCAACCGCCAAGTGAACCCGATGTGGAAGTGTCTTAAACTTGCATTCTCTCTAGTGTCCATCAGGGGGCGACTCCTCTGGTTAAAGAAGTCTATGAGAAAATGACTCTCCTTCTCTCTTGATTTATTACCTCAGTAAACATTGTAAACATGAGTTTATGGTCTCAATCTCGAGTTTCAAGTCTTCTTCAATACAGCATGATGTTCATTTAGTGCATTTTATGTCCAATTTATGGTCCATTTAGAGTCAAACAGACCATAAAGCAGGGGATGCTTTAGGGCGGGCTTACTATGATTGACAGGTCGCTACCAGAGCCGTATACGGCGTATCTACGTCACTCTTCCGCATTCAAAATATGGTGACTTCCGTTTATCGGTTGCAAAAAAACAACATGACGACGGCCGTAATCCAAGATTGAGACGGCAAAATTGCCAAACTCAAGGCTTCAAAACAGCAGTCCACAAACCAATGGGTGACGTCATGATGACTTCTTAAACACAGTCTATGGTTTTTTTTTATCAGATTTGCAGGCGAACGCTTGTGGCACAGAACAGACTAGAAACCAAAAGCATGACACAAACACAGTCAGAGTGATACAAATTCAAATTTGATCGAGAAACTAAACAAGGAGTTGAATCAGTAAAGGCAAACTTAACCAGGCAGGGGGCGGGCGAAGAATCGTCCGGGAATCAAACAGAGGTTTAGGGGTCAAGGCTGGAAACACAATCTAGTGGAGTACCAGTGGAAATGAACCGGTCTATAAACTGGGCTGATTAGTGGGGAATTGGAACAAGGTGCGTAAGTGGGTGGGGGAAGGTCAGGTGGTTAAAAATGGTGGCAAAGTTGTTACTGCAGAGCAGGAGGGATTAACTGCATGTGGAAGCACATGAGAGTCGGTAACAGAGCAACAGAATGAACGTAACAGCAAAGTAAAACTCATCAAAATGTCTTTCTACTGTTCCAAAAGTGGAAAAGTGTTCCTTTCAGCTCAATCGATCTTGATCCCCGGGTCTGAACTGTGGCACTCTTGATTCTCCAACATAAAAGCTCACAGAGTTCATTTCAAATTTCGTGCACTTTCAGATTGCAGTACTGACAATTCGTAGGGTGGCCATTAATATTGAGCATTCGTTGATTTAAGGCCTAACGCTTTTTTTTTCTTCACTAAAAAAGCTGTAGTGATTCCTGTTGCAAGAGGGCACTGATCTCCACCATAAACAAGATTCCCTTCTAACCTGAAAGCTCACAAAAGGACTATTCAAGTTACAAAAAAAAACAAAGTGAAGCGCAAACGTGTGTTAGCTGAGATGTGGTTTATGGCGTGTTAAATTATGTCACAGATTTCCTGTTGACTTCCATCTTAATAATAGAAACAGTTATTAATTTCCTCGTCCTCGTGATCCTGTGACATTCTTTAACTCATTGTTGAACGTTGTATATTAGGCTGATGAGTGCTAACTCTGGTTTAAGAACCACATGAGACAGATTATAAACCGTGAGGGACGGAGCCAAGTTGTGAGGCGTTCCAGTCCTGGTTTACTCAACAGCGAGACACTTGACAGCCTGGCAGAGTTACGAGTTTCAGTCCACTTTTTTTTCTGAGTAGTTAAGTGATGTACAACACAGGCTGGGAATAATAAAAAAACACACACACACACACACACACACACACACACACACACACACACACACACACACACACACACAATATGATGCTCACTTGAAATCTGGTTTCATGAAGCCCAAACTCCCGTTCCTCCAGTATTCCCTCCAGTCATCTGTGAAGTGTTAATGTGCACTGTTGATTGACATCTTCATCACTACTCTGGGGGTTTGCGTTCAGCGGAGCGGGAAGTATACGTTCTTTAAGTGTGTCCATCCTGCAGATGTGCATCCAGGAAACAAAACAATGCAAATTATCGGAATAATTCGTGCCGATTATAAGTGATACAAGTTTTGAATCACGTATTTCATGAGCTGTTTTGTTTTAAATCGTCGCGTTAGTTCTGTGTCGGTTGAGCATTTTACCAGTGCTGGAAAAAGTACATTAACAGAGGTACTGTGCTTTTCAGGTACTTTACTTGAGTATTTTCATTGTATACTATTATATACTTTTGCTCTACTACTATTCAAATTTTAGAAATATGGTTCTCTTTACTTTCCTGCATTTATTTGACAACTCTAGATACTAGTTACTTTACAGATCAATATTTTACAATCACAACATATGTTGAGTTTATTAATTCAGATTTATTATGGATTAATTAAACTACCCAAAAGTATTTACAATATTTAAAGTTAGCGCCTCAGTGATCAGCTACAATATTAAAATGCTTCAATGCAATAATATCTTAAATAATAGTGTAACGCTAATTTTTCAGCAGTATGAGTACTTTTACTTTTGTTACTTTGAGTACTAAAACTTCAAACTCTGCTATTTAAATACTTAAAACTCACATATTCAGATCTGCTTTCAACCTGTGAAGCTAGTTATGTACGTTTTTGTGTTGTTCCTTATTGATATGTCTCTTGTTCATGTTAAAATCTGTTTTTATTGTTTCTGTTTTTATCATGTAAAGTGCCTTTGACTACCTTTTTAAAGCGTTATACAAATAAAATGTATTATTATTATTACTATTTTGTTAATATAATGTACATTCAACTTGAGAGAATGCAGAATTTTTTTATAAATAATGATTTTATATTATTATTATATTTTAGTATTGCTGAATGACGCAGCCTCTAACGCTGATTTTCACTAAAATGAGCCAATTGTATTTTTCATTATTTATTTTTTCACTTCTCAACAGATGATATTAAATGGATTTTTGTTGCTGCTGACATTGGCGTTTGTTTTCCACAATGTGCGAATGTCATGGGGTTGAAGTGAAGCTTCATGAGTCAGTTCGTCACCCTCAGCTTGCCTTTGCATCACCTGGATCTTTTATGTGGGAAACTGTTTATTTGCTACGACATTAACAATTTCTACAAATATCACAAGAAGATATTGTATCTATTTTATTTTATTTTTCCAAAAGTGGTGTACCGCGGCGCGATGCGGCATCATCTATGAATGCTTTCTGGGAAACTTGTCTTGTGCAGCCTGCTAATTTAAAAAAATAAGCAACAGCATGAGGAGCCCGCGGTAACAAGAGTCAGTGATTCATCAGTCACCATTCTTGTCGTAATTATGATTTCTATTTTGACATCTGGGGAAAGTCTTTGAAGTGTGTTTGATGCCGTGGAGAGCCATCGAACAGCCTAATGGAGACGGAGTTTAGAAACTGTTGCCAGTCTTCTCTGAGCAATCACCCGCGATACCCACCCGCGGTGAGACTCCAGCGTTCAGCACAAAGCTGGAGCTCGTCATCCGCTAACATGGAGCCACATGTGCTGAAAACTCTTTTTACAACTGTATGTGGACGCCGCTTTTTTTTTTTTTGCATTCTTTTTTTTTTAGGATATTTCACTTACTTATTGAGGTCAAAACTTTTTGAATTCGATTTTTTTTTTCCCCTCAAGAAATCATCCAAAAACCGAGTAGCGTTGTTATAGGAGAGTATTAGCCATCTGTGTGGAAAAGCCTTTTCTAAGTGTGAGGTAAATACCGCTGATCCTTCTGAAAACAGTGATAATGAGGAGGAGTATTACGCCGGAGTTCCTGGTGTTTGTCGGTGCCTTCGCCTCCGTTTGTCGCTTTGTAACGTCAAAAATCCGGAAGCGACGAGGCACATTTGTTAGCTCTCTACTTTGTCAGGTGTGCGCTTTTTTGTGTCGACACACCAGTCTTTCACACTTTCACGCACGTTGTATAATTTGATTCTCTTTTCCCCCTGAACACACACAATGTTACACTCTGGCTTTTTTTTTTATTCATGAAAAAACAAAAAAAAAGAGCAGAACATCAAGGGAACGCCGGCCCAGACTGGCTGGCACATATCGCCGGGTGTTAACAGGTGAGGGTAATCTCCTAAAAGGTGCAGACACCTGGCCTCACCCGGGGTTCACAGCGAGGTCACGACACCTGTGCTGTTTTCCTCTTATCTTAACTCCCTGCAGAGGGCTTTGCGATCACAGGTGTTCACACCTCACATTTCTTTATTTCAGATGTTCACAGGTGCTTCAGATACACTCAGCAGTGGAGGAGCCCAGGTACAGTCGGTCTGACAGGAAGAGGCACGACAGAGCGTTGATTTGTACGGCGAGCTCTTGCACAGACTTCAAATATATTTACAATAATAAACAATCAATGATTCATAAGATGTGATATTTACAGTTATTACAAATATCGTGTTCAGTGACTGCGGCTGAGGGAGTCGGTCAGCGACTGGAGTTGATATCTCTTAGCAGTGGATTTAAAAACAATTCACATTGTTTCATCTTTTGTCCGCAGAGGAGAAGAAAAAAAAAAAGGGAAAATAATTCCCCACTCTGGTGCCAAAAGAGTCTGGTCAAGTTAATGCCAAGAAATCTGTGGTACAATACAAACAGTTTAATTGTGTAATTAACAATCAATAACCACTTCTAGTTAGAACATTTCTGCAGAAAGGAACCGAGAAACACTTATAAAACAGTCAGTCGTAACAAAATAACCGGTGTTCTCATTGAAATAAACTGATAAAAAAGAAACACTTTTATACAGAATATTTATACAGGAATAGCTTTTTGAATTGGATTGTTAACCAAAGGAAGACACATCGCAGACATCGATTTTCACACAGATTGCATATGTTTTTCTCTCTAAGGTGTTCTATAGGTTAGTCATTTTACCTAAGCTTATTTGCATGATAGTAAAAATTGCATACAACATTAAATTGTGAAGCTTGTAGCATGAGTTGCTCAACATACAGCACTTTTTATAGGCAACCTTTAAAGCACATTTCTCCATTTAAAACGTTTAAGACACTTTTTGTTTTTACTGCCCATCGAAATCACATTTATAAATAGAAAAGAAAAAGTCTGTGGAGTTAACAAAAAAAAAAAAAAAGAAGAATTAAGCTCTACGTAACATAAACTTTAAAAAAATTACATCAGAAACACTGCATGAACTGCAAATAAATAATGCTGGACAACATAAACATGGTGTGTAATTCACATTTCTAACTGTGTGGCAATTCAGAGAGTTACAGTGACAAAGGTTTTGCAAAATAATCTAACATCGGCAGTGCCGTATAGTACAAGGCATTTGTTGGCATAGTTTCTTTAAGACTGTATCTTTTTTTTTTTTTTTTTTTTTACAGTTACAATATAATGTCTATATATATATATTTATATTTCCTCCCTAACCAAATAATATGTAAAGACTGAGCTATTCTCGGAGAGTCACCTGGGCCGGGTGATCGCGTTCCAGAGTTTGGAGTGATCCATTTTTAAAAGAATAACTAATGTGCCAGCAGGCTCCAGACGTGGTTCCTCATAGTGAAGGCCTCGTCAACCACTTGGTCCTTGATTTCATTTGCTGTCATTATTCATATTATTTTTTAAATCCAGTTAAACATCACATACGTAAACACCTATCAAAGTCCTAGCAAACTCCAGGGGGGGGACTTTTTTTTCTTTTTCTTTTTTTTAAATATAATCAGTAGCTCAAAAAAGATAAAGTAAGTCAGTGTAAAACAACAGACAGAGAGTGCAGTCAGCAAATATCCACGGCAACATACTTAGAATAATTTTTTGTGCAGATTATTTAAACGATGCATCAGTCTTTACAGTGAATAATACAAGTTTTACAAAATCCAAAAAGTAGTACTTGAGTCTGAAATGGGCTTTCCAGTGTGTGGAACACGTCACATAGTCTGCAACGGATTTATATATAGAAACGCTCCTCATATAGTCCAGACGCCGGACTGATTAAAAACACTACTTTTCTTTATTTGCAGTGCGGTGGTTCTGTGTCGGCCGGAGCGTTTTGCATTTAGCACAGCCGTCAAGTCAGTCTGTGTGTGTGTGTGTGTGTGTGCACGAGAGGAGCTCTCAGTACATGTGCAGTGGGTGGAGGGGGGGGGGCGTCCTACTCCTTGGCCTCGTGCTCTGACTCCGACTGGGCCTCCGCGCCCCGGGACAGCTGCTCCTCGATCTTGATGGAGAAGATGGTGCTGTTGGTCTGCGTGCTGTCTTCCAGCTCCTTCAGCAGGTCGCCGCTCTCCCTGAAGTCCGTCAGCTCCTCCTCGAAGGCCGGGCTGCTGCTGCTGCTGCTGCTGGTGTTGGTGGTGGTGCTGTTGTTGTTGTTGTTGTTGTTGTTGCTGGGCTCCTTGGGCGCCTTGGCCGGGTGATTGATGTAGAAGCGCTGGTTCTGGAAGAACTTGATGATGGTGAGCTTGGGCAGGTCCAGCTGGGCCGACAGGGTGTGGATGGCCTCCTCGTCCGGGTACAGGCCCACGTCCTGGATGAAGCTCTGCAGGATGCCCAGAGCCTCCAGGGAGATCTTCCCCCCGCAGGTGCGGGACTTGTTGATGCTCCCGCCGCGGCCGCCCTCCTCCTCCATCTCCGCCGGGGAGGCGGTGGAGGGCTGGCGGGGCGGCAGACGGGGGCCGGTGCAGGGCTGCAGTAGCTGCAAGGGCTGCTGGGACAAAAAGGGTTGGGAGGGGTGCTGGAGGGACAGGGAGGGCTGATGCTGATGCTGATGCTGATGCTGCTGCTGATGCTGCTGCAGCGACTGGGGCGGCTGAGCCTGCGGCAGGAAGAGAAAGGAGACGGGGATGTTATCAGTGAACACTTATCGGCGCCTTAATAAGGCCTTTCAATAAAATCAATTGAGTTGTGAGGAGAAACGGGCCCCGCTGTGTATAGAACACGCACTTGGTTGAAGGAATTCTCCATGTAATATCTCATTGAATGCAATCAGTTCTGCAGATATGAATTTTTTTTCCCCTTTTTTTTTTGGTGGTGGGAGATTGTGCTTCTCATTGTTGGGGTAGAGGCAACACACACACACACACATGAACTCAAGAGACATGCTCAGTGGGAAAATGGCCTCTCTATTATAGCCTCTGCTGCTTATCAGGCTCTATTGCCAGGCAGTGATAAACAAGATCCCTGTGCACAATTCACGTCGCGATGGTCCGGCCAATTGTCCGCGGTGTGAGAATGCTATCGATGGCTTTCACTCCGCCGTCAGACTCCCGTCAGTGTAAACACATGACACACTGCTCGTAAAAATGCCTCATTGTGTGGTTGGAGAGGGAGCGAGTGGGCAACTCGTGGTCCCCGTTGACCCTGCGAAATGGGTGCTCTTTTATTTTCATTTCTGAGTCAGACGCTGTAGAATAGGTGTTTCGTAATGAAGTTTGCAAAACAGCACTTTGCAGGGACTCTGTTTGCCAGCTGCTTAAATGCACCCAAAGATGTGATTTTACTGTACCAATAAACCGAGCTATGATAGTTCTTGTTGAGCAAATGGGAGCTAATTTGGCTAATGCGTCGCGTTAGTGAAGGAGAGGACCGAAATATTTAAACACGAGTCTCTCGTGGACGGTGTAAAACTACACCATTAAATCAGAAATAATGCTATTTTATCAATCTTCTGTTTGCATGCAAAGTGTGCAAAAACACTTCCCTCATTCCATTTCTGCTGATGAAACTGATTTGTGAAAGAAATCCCATTACCTTATTTATATTCAGTAAATGGCCGCCTTTGTGAAACACTGGCCACGTCTCCAAGTAACCAAATAACACTGTGGCACAGACTTTTAATGCAAGTTTTATTGAGCTTTATTATTATTTAATTTTGACCGTTAACCGAGCTTGTGTCCTATTTTCTACTCATCTAGAAGATGTCTTCCTATAAAGCAGCTGCTGAATCAGTTCAGGCTGATCTTTGTAAATGGCTTTGGCTGAAACGTAGGACATTGTTTCTAATTAACAAGTTCATAGAAAGTGTGATTTCATTCAAAATATTGAAAGATTTGTAAAAATGAAATGATAAAATGTAGGTAAAATACATTATATATTTTGGATATGGTTCAAAACCAACAAAATATATTCACTTTACAATCACACGGGAAAAAGAAAAGCAACAAATCCTCACATTTCAGAAGCTGCAACAAGCGAAAGTTTGCACATATTCTCTAGTAAAACCTTGCGTGTGCTGGTGTGTTTCTGTGTTTCTGTGTTTGTATTCATGCATACATGCTTCCCGCATTTTATTCATTCGTTCGTTTGAGTTGCGAGTTGGGAAATAAAAATCAATCAAACTACTAATTTGGCCTTCAGATGAGAGGGAACTTCAACACTTCCAAAAAAACTCTGGCGTGTGCCATTGGGTTAAGCTACTTAAGGTTGCCTAGGTTTAAACCCACGTTCCAGAAAGCTGTCGTGCCTGAGCTAGTCGTGGCCCAGTTGCCTTGCCCAAAGGCACACAGCGGTCACGCTCACCTGTGGCAGCTCGGCGGAGATGTGCATCAGGTGCGTCGGCCGCTCGTTGTGGTGCTGCTGCTGCCCGGCGCTGCTCTCCTGCTCGTAGATGGCGTCCCGTTCGACCTGGCAGAGGCTCAGGAAGCGGCGGATCATGGAGAGGTTCTCCCAGAGCGTGCGGTTCTCCGGAGAGGGGTCCTCCTTCCAACGCAGCAGCTCACAGAGCCAGCCCTGAGGGAGGGATCAGAGGGAGACACGGGGAGGGAGAGAGAGAGAGAGAGAGAGAGAGAGCAGGTCAGTAACGCTCGGTCTTCTTTTAGGATCAAATGTGAGCACAGGTTCAAAGAATGTATTGTGAATTTCTTGTTGTTGAAACCAATTCTAGGAGTATGGAAGGTGGTTCACGTGGTCACCCAGTTTGACAGTGTTTTACCAAAGAGGAGAACCAGGTTATTCAATACTTCTTCTAGTGTTCAAGTAAATGTGAGTTTACATCCAAATGTTCTTTACAAAGTATCAAAAAGACAAAGATTTCCAATGTAAATCACACACACTAAGCAGCCCTGCACCTGCAGTTAGAATGTGTGTTTTCTACCAAAGCTGAAGACGAAGATGTGAATCAGCCAAGGTCAAGCTCCACAGCAGGGAGGAACGAGTTAACTGGAGGAGGAACACACACACACACACACACACACACACACACACACACTCGCATACTGGGAGGAGGGAAGTGACTCCCATGTTTGAAACGCTCCAGCAGAGGGCCATGAAAGACAGAGCTGAGGAGCGGCGAGGGACGATTAGAAGCAGAGAGGCTTCATTTGATCAATGCAACGGCGGCACAGCTGAGTCTGACCCCGACGAGGGGAAGATTCACACGTTACTGTTGTTAGCAGGACTAAAGGAGGCCGGGACTCAATTGTACTTTTCTGTACTGCTTTTGTAGAGCGAGATCAATGCACAGAATAACTCGTGTGCAAACAAGTAAACAAGTTTCCTTTCAGTAGAATTTCATCATGATGAAGTGGTCACACACAACTTTAAATGAACAATCCAAAGACCCAACAAATAACAACAAATAACAACAAAAATAGTTTGTTTCCCAAATGGTAATTAAAACGTGTCTCTAATATAATACATTTCACTTGATGTCAATTTGAACACTACTTTAAAATATTGATGTATTCACTATAAATCAATATGAGGACATCATTGTAATAATATTACGCTGATTCGAACGGAGCAGAAACGATCACTCAACAGATCATTTTGATCATCGATCCGATTATTTCAGTATATTTTTCGAGCAAAAAAACTCTAAATATTGTCTGGTTCCAGCTGCTCATATGACTGTAAACTAAAAAGTTCTGGTTTTGGACTGTTCCAAACTATTGGACTAACTACTGTTTTATATTTTATAAACAATCAATCAATGTATTGAGATGATAAAAGACACAAATAATGATGTATATACTGTATGTTCTATGTGTCTACAGACGTACATTTCACTGTGCGGTGTGTTATAAAATGACAAATAAATGAACCTTGGCGCTATATTAGATTTATTCTTTCATTTCCGTACTTGCGAGTTGCTTCGGTGTTGCATTTAAAAGTCTTACTCGAGTCAGGACTTGGTGGTTTTAGCTTTGATGGAGGTCTCACCGCGCTTTAACTCAAACGTGTGTTTGTGTTTGTTCACGGAGCCGAGTGACCATCTGAGGACTCACGACTGTACAGACAGAAGGGCTCAGCGGGAGTTGGGTGACGTGGTCTCACAGCCTCAGACGTGATGACCTAAACCTCAGTGTGTGTGTGTGTGTGTGTGTGAGTGAGTGAGTAAGAGCGAAGGGAAATAACACACTGTAGTGCTGTGTGGGAGAGCGAAGAGGAGGTAGAGGATAGGAGGGGGGGGGTGAAGCTACAAGAGAGCTGTAAAGGGACAGAAGTGGATGAAGAAGGACGGACGGCCGGGGAGTGAAACCAGCGAGGAGGAAACACAGCGTCAAAGAGAAGCATTGAGGTGTGTGTGAGTGTGTGTGTGAGCGTTACGGAGGGCTACTCGCTCAGCCGGGTAGTCTGTCCTGGCGCCGTGACAGAGCGGCGCTGTAATCTCCCGGCCAGTGAGCGGCAGCACCTTTCATTTCCACAGGATTACACCGCGCTGCTGGTCCGCACACACACACACACACATGCACGCACACACACACACACACACACACGCACACACACAGAGGGCAGAGCCACGCCGCCACACTGCATGCAAGAGATAACTCAGCAGTTTGGTTGTCCCCTGTTCCAACTCCTCCCATAAGCCACATCAAACCCAGGAGGGGTGTTTTGGAGGAAGCCGAGATGGGGGAGAAAGAGAGAGAGAGGGAGAGAGAAAGAGAGACATAAAGAGAGAGAGAGAGAGAGGAGAGAGCGGGGTAGAGGGGGCCATAAAGCCTGCGTGCCCACCTTGTTCCTTTGCCACGTTTATTGTTGCGTTTTTAATTTGCATGCAGAGGGATTTGGACGGCGCTCCAGTTGGGCTGTCTGTGGTTTCAGCTGATTCGGTAGTGCGGGCGAACACACACACACACACACACACATACACACACACACGGCCCGCAAAGAAAAAGCACACAAACCACCACACACCATCTTGTCAAAGCCAGAGAAACTGTACCCCGGCCCAACGATGGAGTAATCCAACTCAAACACTCCCAAAACCAGCAGGATTAAACCCAAAGTAGCAGAGCCAATCAAACAAAGGCACGACGTGAACTCCATTTCACTGCCAGGAAGTCCATTTGATGAAATAAAGTACGGAGAGTTTATTAGAGTGAATGCTTCGTGTTTGTGCTCTACAGTTTTTCTTTTTGGAGCTGACATGCAGCTTTTTTTTTTGTAGAAGGAAGAAAACGAACACACGAACATTCGCTTAACGGGTTTTTCTTCTTTTTTTTTTTTCATGTGATGCACGTCAAACAGCAGTTAGCGCTGCTCCCGGCCAGCACTGTGGACAGTGGACAGTCAGCATTTTCCATGGCAGTTTCAAGAGCTTTGTTTGTGTTTGTCTAATTGCATTGCTTCCACAGGCCAGGCAGAGGCAGCGGGGATAAAGAGAGGAGAGAGAGATAGAAGGAGAGAGAGTGAGGGAGTGAGAGAAGTTAGCAATCTGACTCCCTTGTTGTCAGTAAAGTTTAAAGGAAAAGAACTGGCGTATTGTGAACGGCATAAAACTTCATTCTTCCACAATTTGAAGCAGCGTGAATAATATCTGATGAAAAGCTCACCTACACATCAAAACTCTCCCTAAAGAGCGAGTAAACCAACAAGGCTTTACGTCCAACATGGCCACGCTGTTGCAAATCTGTTCCCCCCCCCCCCCCCCCCCCCCCCCCCCCGTTTATTATTTCATGTAATTTGTCGAGCCTCTCCACCGCGGCCGACAAGCACTAACCGCTCTTGATTGGATCGTGGAACTTGCTGCCCCTGCCCGCTAAAGTGTTCCAACACGGTCCAGAAAACAAAAAAATCTAGGGCTCTTCAATGCGGCGCACTCTGCGTTTTGTTGAAGATCATTAAGGGCACTCTATAAATAAATAGAACAGGTAGCTCAGAAGAGGCCCAGTTGTTGGCCAACAGAGAGAACACACTCGCTGTGTTTTTCGACTGCTGCTCAGTGAACTTATCGTGTCGCAGCTTAAACCGTCGAGGCAGCGACGGGAAACAGACTGGTGTAAGCTTGTAAGAAAGTCTGCGACTGACGCATAATTATCGCTCAATATTAACAGATTCTTTTTTATTGTGACACAGATAGGAGTTAAGGTTAACCCTGTCACACAGCCAGAGAGTAAATGAGTGTCTAGTTAAGGAGTGAAGGGCCAGGATCAGGATGCTGTTGTTTACTTAGCCGTGACAACTTCATCATTTTGTGGATTACTTTAATTTATAGATCTTTTTTTCCTCTAAAATGTTATCTTGGTGGGATAGCAGACTCTCGAACACAGTTTAGACTAAATTGTCAATCCTAAAGAATTTAGATTCTTTAATAAGAGAATAAAAACCGACTGGCTCACGCTACTGTGTGAGGAGTTACCGAACGTCACACTGTTGGTCAGAGAAAAGTGTGAAAACATCACAATTTTACACTAAATAACAATCAACCAATCAGTCAAGAAACATATTAGCAGATTACTTGATAATGAATGTAACTGCAGCCCCTATTGAGACCATTCATGGTAGAAATCTCATGTGCGACACATTTAAACACAAGAAACTACTTCAGTTTGGCCAAGTGAAGTAAACCAGTGCAACACACCTAGATGGCCTTCGTAAATCACAGTAAGTAGTGAACGGGGAAGCCTAGTTTGTTTTGATGCTAAATACATCTCTCAGCCGAACCCACAGATGCTGCAAACAGGTTCGTCGGAGCAATAAGCACTGACAGGCGAAGGATTATCTTGCTATGTTGGCACACACCTGCGACAATATTGCACAATAATCCGCTGCCTCTAGGTCATCGTTGCTTAATTATTAATTAGTTGCAAACAACGGGACTGGCAATGGAGAACCACTGGCCTTTTTCCTTGTTTTACAGCGGACACGGATCTGACCGGAGGCTAATGGGGCTCCGGGGTCATGAGGTGCCAAATTAAAAAGGGTAATAAACTCTTCAGCGGGCTATTGTGTGGTCCTGGTATAAATAGCAACCGGGTGTGCTGATAAAAAAAATAAAAATATTTCCCTCCCAAACACAATAGTTGAATTCATGCGCGGGATTCACCCGGCTATGCAGTGCGGTACACGGTGTATGTGAGTGCTGCAGTCACAAGCTGCCAATAAGCGCATAGGCCTGCTCTGTCAGAGAACAGCATGGTATTCACCGCCCAACCCGTCCAACCAGCGAACGACCGCTGCAAACACAGCCAGCATGGGAGCTCAGGGATGAGCGACTGGCAAGCAGACAGACAGACAGACAGACAGACAGACAGACAGACAGAGTGGTCTGTCACACGGCCTGGCCAACACCTTCCCTCTAATCTCATTTGCTTGTTATCAGTCCCATCAGGCTGACCTCGGCCACTGCAAAAATAAATAAATAAAATAAGCCAACAGATGTCCATCAATTTGCCATTTGAGTTTATTTTTCCCCTCCTTCCTCGGATTACTGCGTGACCAGAAATCATGCTTCAGTTTGCTGCCACGGTTTTCAAACCCCAGAAGCAGACTATACGCGAGTGTATCGAGTGCCGTTTTGGATTTGGATCATTTGGATAAAAAAAAAATGAAATAAATGAAAATCAGATCAGATGACGCCTCAAAAAAAAAAATCAAGAAAAAAAAAAAAGAAATCCCAGAAGAAGAAATGATTGGTGCCATTGTTGGCGGGTTGGAGGACTGGACTGTTTCGGAGGCAGCAGACAAACCTCTTCTGTGTCTGAACAAGGGAGGGAGCTAAAAGTAGGGGGAAGACAATGCGTTATTGTTTCTCCTCCTCCTTGAACCTGGCAGAGGCCCAGCACTGGCAGACAACACGATGCAGATAAATGCAGCCGATAACACGTTTCTCCTCCCTGAGCAAAGCCAAACTGGCGGCTGCACGTGGCGCCTTCACCCCGCAAGGTAACGTGTGCTGTGTTGTAAAAAAAACATTAAGCCACGGTGGACGCCCATCTGCTGACGACGAGTGTTGAAACCTTCCTGATGCTCGGACATATGCGGATCTCCCGCAACAATAAGCAATAATTGACAGTGAATTCAGGGCCAGACCTTTTTTTTGGGGGGGGGGTGGAATAAGTCTTTATCTGCAAATAGCTAAAGCTCTGAGTGACTTCACAAATAATCTTTGACATACAGTGAGGGAGACGGGGCAACGTTAACGGGGTCACTGTCCTAACAATATAGTGAAAACACATTGCATCAACCCATTCACCGCCCAACATCCTATTTATTAGACTGTTGGCGTCTTTATTCAATTTCTTTCTTGAACGTCCACACAGCCATTGGCATCTACAGTTACTTTATTACACTGAATGTAACAGGGACAACAGGAGCATTGGAGTAAACTAACAATAACCTACGGAGATGATTTATGTGTCTCATTAGATAACGGGTCAGATGAAGAAAGGCCCAAAGACAAAGTCTATTTAGTCCTTTTAATGGGGGGGGGGGGTTGATCTGGTGGTCCAACCATCGATGCTTCAAGCGTAAGGAACTCGTTTGTAGTTCAGCCCGTTGGTTATCGTAGCACCACTGCACCACTAGATGAATAACGACGGTTGTGTCGGTCATTCATTGAACAAACAAAGAAATCGTGTTTGTATTCTTTGACTGCGATAGGGAGATGTTCGCGGTGTGGGCTAGGTCTGCACTAAAAATTGAATGCTAGCAAGATTCTTAACATACAAATCTGTCTCGCTAAAGGAAAGATGACTGAGCCGCGCGTTCATTACAAACCCAAAGTAATCGCGTTTGCATTCATTCGTTCCCTTGCAGAGAGGAGAAGGTTTGCTTAGATCACAAAATACTAATTCATCCAGCGTCACTGAACCATCTTTTCAACAGGCTCCGTGTTCATAAAGCCGTCTCCACGTGGAGAAGTATTGTACTGTTTTTGAGGAGGAGCATGTCTAACGGAGAATCAATGCATCACTTCTGGGAATTCATAATAGAGACCCACCGCTCACCATTAGGGAGAGAACTCCAGTACTCTATATGGATGTATTCCCATTTACTCAACATATCGAGGAATCAGTTTTCTTTTTGCTTCTAAAAATGAATACATAGATGTATCCATATAAATGTATATACATAAAGCAGAAGGAAACAGCAGACATAGATAGCTCATTAGCTAGCAGCGCTGAAATGAGACGTTTAGCCAGCTCATCAAGAAAAGGTTGAGTGGACATTCGTTCCTACTAAGGCGTCCGCGAGCTGATGCCGTTTGTTGAGCCGGAGTACAAGCTGAAGCTACCATGGCGGTGAACTACAACCACGAGAGTGAAGAAGACGTAACTTTGTGAGTGAACCGCGGTAAAAACCGATCCGCAAAGAGCCGAACCAACGTAGCTATTACTCGTGGACCGCTCTTACCACAGAGTCACTTACTGTCACTTGCCGTTTCATTCAGAACTGGGAGTGGAAGACTGCTGTCCTTACGGACACGCAGCTCTGATGACCGGCACACTGCACCTTCTATAATAATGTAATCCGAGTACTCGGGTTATGGAAATTGCCGTCACCTAGTTATGAGATCACCTCTCTAACCATTTCCATAGTCAAATACACAAGTGAACCGCAACTACGGGAAAGAAACCACAGCACGACAGGTGTGAAGATGTTAAATAATGAAAACGTGATGATCAAAGAGTTGAATTTTTTGTTTCATTCACCGATGCATCGTTTTTCATAACTTCTCCACCTGATTCCGATTCACACGCTGGTCTTGAGTATTCATGAGGAGTCGTCCGACCAAAGAGATGGCTAAAGCGGGCTGATCTTTTTGAAATGACAGATATGCCCTACGGACGGTTGGATTTGTGACCGCGGTAACGGATGATGACATTTCCTATTTCTCATACGTACAAATCACAGAGCTGCTTTTTCCTTTTCATCCGAAAGAAAGCTTTTGAAGATTAAAAAAAACCGAGTCATCTTAAATCATTTGAAACTTGAAAAAAAAAAGAAGAAATACTCTTTTATTATTAAATCATGTTGATATGACTCTGATGTCTTGTCAGAGTGGATGCTTTCCAGATTCTGGTTGCCAGATTGTGTCACCCTCCTCTTTTGTGAGGATGTCAGTGGCTGAGCTTTAGGAGAGAAATTGTCTGATTCATACATGCCAAACAATTAATCTCTATTCGAGCTGCGACACGGAGAAGTCTTCGCCAAAACTGTGAACGTTTTCTGAAGAGGGGTCGCGACCTCACCAGATACAATAAGCGAGTCGACAACAATAACAGACTGACAGCTAACACGACACACATTGTGGAGGCAAGGCATGACTGTGCAGGAAATGGCCCTCTCTGTGTCAGCACTTGCTCCCAGAAACAATACCGACCAGTTCTTGTGTGGCAGTTTACGTCACGGCTGCCGAACCAATAAAGTGTGCGGGGAATTTTCGAGCAACCAAATAGAGGCAGATGGAGCATAAAGAATAACCAAAGGCAAATGACCAGTCCATCTAAAATGGAGCACATTAAACATCTGTGTGGTTGCAGCGTTTTCCTTTTTTTTTTTTCCTCCTTTCTTCTTTCTAGCTGTACGTTTTGTTCTTTTTCAGGCGAAGTTCTTCACACACAAATGCACAGAACATAGAGACAATAGTGGGAGTTCCCCGGTGCTGCTGTAATCTACTTTGTGTCGGATTCTCGGCAGGATAAGTGCCTTGCTCAAGAACACCAGTAAAAAGACCAGAGAACATATTTATTTTGAATCTATATCTGATCTAGAAACTAGATGCCAGGAACGTTTTAATGCTCCGTATTTAACTATCTACAACATTTGCAGGAAACAAATCAAAATCCTAAAAGAAATCACTTTAGATATCAGTGGGTATCACGTATTAGTGAAATTGTGTTCTCTTTGCCCACTAAAGATTTTTTATGAGTACAAAATGGCGGAAAATGGAGCCGCTGATGATGCTGCAGTCCATGTGCCTCTTCGTAGCAAATATTAGTATTGTTGGAATTGCACCGTAATCTAGTTTAGTCTGGTGGTGGGCTGATATTTGGGTGGCAGCACTGTCTGCACAGCGACACTGAATGTTCAAACACTGTTCTCCAACCACACATTTTCTTTTATATATTTTATAATCGTCTCCGTTCAATACAGCTGAGGCAGATGGAGGATGAATGCACAGAAGACAACAAACACACCGAAGATGAGCTCGAGATAAACAACGACGGCAGCGACATTACGAACACAGAAAGCACCTACATGCAGTCTGATTCCACCAATTATAAGGGCTTGATTGAGATTTAATTCAAAGCTTGGGTTTAATTGCTAATATCAAAGCATAATTAAGCTGATAAATCATGACTGATCTTATTGAATTAGGGATTGAAATAGCAGAGAACCTGCAAATTGTCTATGTCAGCTAAATAAGTGTTCTTAATTGGCCTACAAGTTTGCTTCAGATACTAATGAAAGCGAACAAATTTCCACCCTGCCCTAAAAAAAAAGTGTTCTGAAATAGAAGTCTTCATGTGCAGTTGTTTATTCAGCGTCTCGCTCAACTTGGAAATTCATTTTCAACTTAAAATAGAGTATTTGTACAAGTGGCAACAAAGTAAACACCAAATCTGAAATGTCTCTCTGTACATGGCTGAAGAGGCAATTTATACACATCTTCCTTCATGCTCGATTTACGCAACACGTTTTAAAAATAGTGACCAAAGAACATGATGAGGAGAGAGTGATGAGGATGGTTAAGGTCTCCGCTCAGAGAGAGAGAGAGAGAGAGAGAGAGAGAGAGAGAGAGAGAGAGAGAGAGAGAGGAGATTGTGAAAGACTAATGGTAGCAAAACCAAGTGCACACAAGCACCAGCATGAGCACTTGGATAGGTCCTAATATCTCCCCATGCAATTCCCCAAGACTCGATCTCACACACACACACACACTCCTGTATGCACACACACTCACACAGACACACTCTTTCTCTCTCTCTCTCTGTCTCTCTCTCTCACTCAGGCTGCATCTGCCGGAGCCAGTGGCTGTAGTTAAATTGAAATATTTCCCGGCGTGTGTCAGAAGCATGCAGAATGATAATTATGACAGATCTGATTAGGCGGGCCGAGGCGGGCGGCTCCGGGCTGCAGGTGCGACCTTGTGCATTCCTGAGTGTGTAAATAAAATTAATTACAAGCGTAGGGGGCGCGCGGCGCGTGACACCGGCGCGCACAGGGGGGACTCCCACGGGGGGCACCCTAATGGAATATTTTCCCCGAGTCTAATAATACAGTTGGTATTGACTTGAGGTAATTAGGGGGATCATTAAAGCGCTTTTCCCGGCGTATTTGCCTGCCTGATCAGATTAGCGAGAATGGGCCTCAAAACAAGCCCTGTGTGGTCTGTCAGGAGGAGTGGAGACAGTGGGAGAGGGTTAGCTAGAGAGAACATTTGCAGGAGAGGAAGAGCTAGCACAATGCTGCGCCTGTCACTGGGACTAGGGGAGCACTTGCTAACAAGCAGGCCAAAGGGTAAGGTGCTAGTAAGGTTAGGCATGAGGCCAATAGGTTGAGCCCTGGTTAGGCCTTGAGAGCTACTCATAAAAGGGCTGGTGAACTATTAGCAAAGTGCTAACTCAGTTAACTGGCTAACACCTGCGCCCCGGTAGAAAACATTTGTCTTATAATAAATCCATTAGAGGTGACGAAGAGACAATTTGAAGTGCTGACAGTCGGGGGCAGATTCCTAGTTTGGACCCCGAAGAGGAGGAGGAGGAGGAGGAGGAGGGAGTGGGTTGCGCAATTGGAGACAGATGGGGTGAGAGGTGGCATGTAAGGCATAAGTGAGAGAGATGGCAGGAGAGACACAAAGTGCTCTGGGCATGCTCAGTGAGACCCCGGGGCTCCCCGCTAAGAGGAGGAGGGTTCGATGAAACAGGCAGCGGAGAGAAAACAGGCTGGTGGGAATTCCACTGTCCATTAAACAATAAGGGAAAGGCTCATTTCAGAGGGAGGGGGGGGGGGGGAAGACTTACCGTTTGCAAGATAATTCATTCGCTAAATTAATTATTCAGACAGCTGGGTCTCCAGTTCAAGAAATTGTGTCTTTAATAATAGAGAGGATCTGGCCTAGCCTGTTTCCCATGGCAACCTAATAACCAAGCAGGCACAGGAGATAAATAAATAAATCAATTAATAAACAGGCACGGCCCTTTTGGATCCCTCGGGGTTGCGATATGCTCGCTCTGATCTGCCTAATTTGAGGGAGAGAGAGAGGTGTGGAGAGCTGTTAATCTACAAAGAAAGAAAGAAATAGACAAAAAAAGACACCTTGATGCCATCGCACAGAAAGTACAACTTGTGAAAAGTGGAGCAAAACTGCACCGGGCCGTTCCAATACAGAGCAGCTCCAAAAAGGTGTCTGACAACGTCTTCACTGTATACATTATTTGCAATACTATGATGTCATTTAATGCCATTTGTAAACGACTCTCCGTGCAAAAACACGACTTCTAACACGTCGACCCCAAGTGGCTTCTCAGTAACAGACAAACCTCTGAGCGATCACAATCCAGAAACAGACACCCGAAAGGTCAGCCATCTGCCCCTCTTGTTCAGCAGCCATTGGATGGAGCAGAACGATAGAAGTGGTGTGTGTGTGTGTGTGTGTGTGTGTGTGTGTGAGTGTGTCGTTGGTCTGGTCTGGTTGGGCGGGTCATGCGCTAAATATCTGAGATTAAAAGCTAAGAAAAGCGTTCAAGCCCCCATAAAACATGTACGACCAGTAATGGGATTCAACCCCAAACAGGAAATTAGTCATTTTCCAAACATGAAGGAAGCAGCTCCCGTTATTCTGTCACCCTCCCTTCCTCCTCATATCAGTGTCCCCACCCACCCCCCCACCTCTCCAGACCAACAAGGCACTCACCCCCCCCCCCCCCCCCCCCCCCCCCCCCCATCCTCCACTCCGGGGACTGCCGTGCCAGGCGGGTGCAGGGTGACAGATGGCATACACCAACCTCCCCCCACTACTGCGCCAGCCCCCCCGCCCGGCCCCCCCGGTGGCGCAGCGGCGGACCAGATCAGTGCCATTCTGTCTCATTAGAGCCTGGCTAATTAGCGTAGCCTCTTCCAGGGGAGAATGGGCGATGTGAGAGAGAGAGAAAGAGAGAGAGAGAGAGAGAGAGAGGGAGAGAGAGAGAGGGCGGTGTTGGTGGCGGTGCGCTCTGCACTCTTCTGGTCATTGAGGAGTCGGAGGGCTTTGAGCCCCGTGGCGTGCGGGGGGCTCCCGGGGTGCTTGTTTTGCGACAGCAGGGACTCTGATTTTTTCGCCCGTCGCGCAATTCCTCCCAGGAAGTGTCGGGGATGTTTGGACATAAAAGTCGTGTCAAAGCGACGCCCCCCCCCCCTCCCCGACCCCCGCTCAGCTCACCTCCAATCGCTCATCTGAGCATGAGCCGCCCTCTCTCTGCCAGCCTAGCCGACACAGCGAGCCCTCCCCTGAAAACAAAGCACAGTAGCCTGCTAGATAGCCGCTCACTGGCCCTACTGCGGCAGTTAATAACGTCGACATTCAACTCCATCCAGATCATAGCTCTCACCTCCGCGGGGCTAAAAGGAAACGGGCCTGTTTGGCGAATAGAGCTCCTCCTGGCAGTGCCCTCGCTGGATTCGAACCAGCAACACACACAGTTGTTTTCTCCAAGTCTGACATCTCCTGAAGCTAAATGGAAACGGAGCATTCTTGGAGCGTTCGATCAGTTTTGAGGCCTTGAGGAATGGATCATGAATAATGATTCAGATTTTTTTTTTTTTCATCAAAGACTGGGTGTAATATCTGTCCTAATAAATCAGAATTGCTGCATGGATTACTTAAAAAATATGTATGCCCAGACTTGAAGTGAAATGGCGACCATCAATCTGATGAAGTAATATGGAATGGGTTAGATTCACTGCTCTATAGTTACTACTTTGAATATGTGGCAGTAAAAGAGTGATTGAAATGCAACATTGAATACGTGAGGGGGGGCAGAGGCCTGCAGTGGTTACGAGCCCTGAGAGAGGACGGCATGGCTGCGTTCCAGGAACACCCCCAAACACACACACATTCAAATGTGCCTTCACATAAACCCGTATCTATACGCAATATACAGAAATACACACTAGTAAGAATACACTCAGTGGAGCACGCACCAATCAGTGAACTTCTTTTTACAGCTTTTCTACCCAGAGGACCACTGCTGCCTTTGACCTCCTTCAACTCCACATCTCTTATTCCTCTGCTCTCAAGATCTCCGTTTGCTCTTCTTCTTCTTCTTCCCTTCTCCGCTGCATCATCCGTCTTTCTGTGAACGAGGTCAATATGCTGCACACGTACACCCCTCATACTGTACATACGGGGGGGAGGGGGGAGGGGGGAGGGGGGGGAGAGACTGGTACCAACGGATCCTGGTCACCTGATCCTGTGCTTGCGTAAGCATGCTGGGAAATCCTGAGCTGAAGAGGTTGAACTGACGGGACGGTGCCAGTGCCTCAGTGGTGAGGCCTCTTCCCTCCCCCCCCCGTGATTATTTCCCTGGACCCCATGTGGGCATCCTGCCAGTCCGGCCCATCCTCCACACTCGTCACCAGCTACATCCACACTGCACTCCAAACCTCAGTATAACCAGCAGTCTCTGCTGGCATGGCACTCAACCCAAAGCTCGGATAGTGTTGTTTTCTTCCTGGACTTAAGCTGTCGTTTACAACGTGTCATTTTAAAAAACACATTTTGCCATTGTTCCTGGCCGACTGAGTCACACCACAGGAAGCTCACGAGCAATTAACA
The DNA here is from genome assembly GCF_910591455.1 of Pholis gunnellus. Classification (NCBI taxonomy): domain Eukaryota; kingdom Metazoa; phylum Chordata; class Actinopteri; order Perciformes; family Pholidae; genus Pholis; species Pholis gunnellus. The sequence continues at coordinate 23,476,280 of NC_136534.1, forward strand.
GCCAGTATCGTAGCTCTGGTCACATGAAGTAATCATCTCTTTAGTTCCAGCAGTGTCTGTTTTTAACAAGTGAAATCTAATGTTAGACCTTAAACACCTTAAAACAAGACCATTCTATGAACAGTAGTCATAGCTGCAACTAACTCTTATTTTTATTTTCGAGTTAATCCACCCATTATTTTCTCGAATAATTGTCTGGCTGATAAAAATGCCCAAACCCAAACATATCTAACTTTCAATGATATAAAACAGCACCTAAGAAACAATGATAAAAGCTACAAATACCAACATTTAAGAAGCTGGAACCAGCAAACGAACCAGAACCTTTGCTTGAAAAGTGACTCACATGACGATCGGCGAAATAGTTTCTGGTACATTTTCCGTCGATCAACCGGTCGATTAATTCACTAGTAATTGTTGCAGCTCCACTGCCATCAACATATTATAACAATGGCTTGTACGTGGGGAAGGGACAAAAGATGCAACGTCGAAGGAGAAGACATTTGCGCCCATATAGGTGGACTGACGCGAATTCTGGAATTATCTGCCCACGGCTAAACATAAACATAAAACTACAATCTTGAAACATTTAGGATTTTTTTGAAGATTTTTCGAGGAGGCTGCGAGTGAAAACTGGTGCTGGTCACTGATTTTTCAGGGTTTAGGGGTCCTGATGGGTAGGAAGCAGGCCCGGCCTGGCCTGGCGCTGCCGGTAGCTGTGGCGATGCCGGCTGGGTAGTAAGGGGGGAGACCAGCTGCCCGGGGAGCGCCCATTACGAGATGGAGCCAGAGATAAGTGCTCTCCCAGGCCCCCTTTCACAGGCATAATTAGCACACTTCTTATCTGCTGCTCAATTCACATTCACACCCGCCTGCCATGAATGGAACGTGAAAGAGAGGCAGAAATCGGGAGGAGGGGGAGGCGACGAGAGAGGTAGAGGGGGCAAGACAGAAAAGATGGGAGTGAGGTGGAGAAGGCACGGTGGAAACCTGTTCCCAGACAAACCTTCATTTGAGAAGAGGGAGACGTGTGCGAGTCAATGCCTCCTCCCTCTCCCTCTCCCCCCTTTTTTCTCTTTCTCCAATCCTTCCAAAGGAGTCTTTGAACTCCTTAACAAAAACAGTGGTTTGTGCATCAAACTGCAATTTGGTAAAACAAAGCTATCTGAGGGTATAATCATCCTAATCAGCAAGAAAAAAATAAAGCCTTTGCAGATATTTCTAGATTATTCCGCCCTTGGTGATCTATCCCCCCCCCCCCCACCCCCCCCCCCCCCCCCACCCTCGTCGTCTTCATCAAGCACAATTGTGGAAATCTTCCCAACTCCTCCTCTGTCAGACACGTGAAAACCTTTAATAATAACTCCTTAGTGCTACATTTTAAAATTGCTTTTAATACACGGTTAAATTGGTGGTGTGTGTGTGTGTGTTTTTTTTCTCCCTCCCTGTTTCCAGCACACACAGGCTTGTATTGTGTGAGCGCTTTGCTCTCTGGGAGAAGATAACAGGGGCCCCATCGTCTTACCGAACGGAGCTCATATAAACAGGTTTGTTTGGTGTTGAAACACTGTCGACTGCTAAACTCCAAACCCACAATAAAGAGGACATGTGTCATTATGCCGATGAATCACAGCAGCGATGCACTGGGGCAAGTTTCTCTCCGGGTTGGATGGATTTCTACTTCTTTGCCTTGAACTGTACGAATATTATGACGTTATATGCATCTAGTATCAATTTCAATGCTGAAGGTTCTTTATTCTTTCAAATTTTTGTAAGACATCCATCCCTTTGTGTGTGGGTGTGTGTGTGTGTGTGTGTTTTTTGGCTTTATGACACATCAATACTGCTGTAAGAGCCACTTTACAAAGTCAGATAAAAGAAGTTATGATGAACAGCATTCACACATTATTCCTCAAAAAGGCAGGTATGTGGGTGAGTGGGCTAGATTTTGGATTTTGAACAAAGACCATGTTTCAGTAATGAAAGAAGAAATACAGCTCTCGGTATTTTGTGAGTGTAGCTTGAGCAAGTTTTCTGGAGGAAGACAATGACGGAGAACACCAAAGCAAACGTCTTCCCTCACTCGGGGGTGCGTAGTTTCCCGTACCTGGCTCTTGGAGGCGGCCACCTTGGCGAACAGCGCCTGGGAGACTTTGGCCCTCTTCATCTCCTGCTGGATCTCGTCGTAGATGGTGGAGTTGATGTTGAGGATGCAGCTCTCGGTTTTGCCGTTCCACTCGCTGGGCAGAGGCGACGGTCTCACCTGGTGGAAAAGAGTGGAGAGAGAGAGAAAAATTACAAAAGAAATCCGACATGTTTCATTGCTCAGACTTTGACAGATATTGGATTCTTCTTTGTATTTGACAGATTTTGGTTGTGTGTATGGAATGGATCACTGTACTCTTTCTTTTATTATTATCAGTCATGTGTGATAGTTAGTATGCTAAATACGGTCTGTAACTGAGATTTCTCTTTATTTAAAAAAAAATAAAAATGAAATCTGTTTTTGACCTAATTATCAACATTAAATGTAATTAAAATCATAGTAATAGTGTAAAATAGGGTGGTATTAGACATTCTTTACAAACAAAAACTGATAAATATGCAAATATTAGCCTTTCAAGATAATAGCAATTAATTGCATGTTGGGAGATAATAAGTCTCAAGTGTGTGTATCGTCTATGTCATGTGCATTCAGATTGGTGGAGGTGGAGGTGGAGGTGGAGGTGGAGGTGGAGAGGTGAGGTGGGTGGCGTTATCTGCTCACAGGGGAAAGGCCCACGGGGATTCTGGGATTCCAGTCCTCGGGCCTCACGCTGTTACAGTCCTCCCTCCGGGGCTGCTGTGTCGGGAACACAACACAACCGATATTTGTTCAGGCTCACACGGGGAAAAAAAGAAAGGTAATCTGGCTAAATGCAAGCAGACACACACGCTCATGCATGCACCCATCTCACAAACACACACACACACACACACACACACACACACACACAGGAGTGTAGATTACACCCACGCTCGGCTCCAGCGTTACTTTGCTCAAAAACACTTAGATGTGTTGTGAGGAATGTTATTATTCTCATGTCAAGCTGGTGATTAAAAAATAAATGCAAGTCAAGTGAAATCAAATCATCTTCATTCAGCGGCTTGTTGCATCTTGACAAAAATCCTTTGACAAGTTAACAAGTATCCTAATAAAAGCATTACCCACCAACCATTAGCATATGAATCATTCCATACGAGCCCTTTTCAAAGGAGACGTCGGCAGGGCCGGGTATGAGTACGAGCGCATAGCATTCAGATAAATCATAATAACACCAACAGCTACTAACTCACGACACACAGTCTGTGATCAAAAAAACATATATATTCAAGTATTTGTCTAGACGCCTAATACGAGCTCCTTTAAGTGTCAAAGACAATCACATAATCCTAAAATTTGTGGTGGAACTGGAATGCCGGAGCGTTTTCTGGGGCCTTTCATCTCGTCTTTTTTTTTTACGACGTGGCTCGACGCGGGCTCGTCAGTCTGAGCGCGCGGGTTACCATGTCAAGCTAATTGCTAAGGCCGGGACATGCGCTAACTGGCTTTAGGGGGAGTTGTGCCGACCCATCAGCACACGTGAGAGAAACATACCTCTGCATCTGTTTTTACGAGGCCAATAAAAACCCTCCTCTGTCTCTGGCTCAATTGCCACCCTGTGCTGATTTATGTGCTTAAATTCACACCGCATTGCTCCATAGGAGAGGCTGGCAGATGGCCAGGTGTACGAGTTGTTGTGCGAGCGCGTTGCGTTTGTGAGAATTGCCTTGTGTAGGAACGGGTCTGCATGATAAATGTTGATGGGTTTAAGTCATACAGGTGAAGTATATTAGGGCCCTCAAGATATTCTATTGATGTGCCAACAGGAGTATAAAAAACCCCCACAAACTTGAGTTTTGGGTCTTGTTTGAAATAGTTTGTACGCCGTGTAGTAGTCTCTGTGTTTGTTGTTCAGCCTGCAGATCTCTTTCTGTGTTGCTATGGATCTCTACAGCTCTGTAAGCTGGTCCCAAGATATGCTACAAGGTTCCTTTTCTGTGGTAATTCACCTGATGTGATTAATGAAAATCTAAAAGCTCATAGGTTCCAAACGCCCATTTCTGAATCTGAGATGTTCTTAAAAGACATTAAAGCTACAGTCGGAAACTTAAATCAAAATCATTTTTGGTCATATTTGCTGGAACTATAACCTGACAGCAGTTCATGAGACAGATAATCTGGTTCCTCTGATTAATGGCATTTGTAACATTCTGCTGCGCCCGAAGGAAGACAACCAATCGGAGCCGAGGAGTCTGTAACGCAGCTGTCAATCACACGCTCACACCTATTTCTCACCTCAAATCTTTCCAGGAACATATTTGAGTTACTGTTACAGGAACTAGTAACTGGCAGCTGCTTTAGAGACTCCTGCCATTAGGAGCTCTAAAATGAGTCAACTGTCAGGATATAATGTCAGTTCGACAAGAAGTTATTCTTAATAAAGTTACTGTCTGCAGCTCTGACGGCGGGTTATTACGCCAAACAAAACATTCTTGTCTAAAGGCCCACTCTCTGACTGAATGTCTGTCCTGCACTGACACAGCCTCTGATTGTAAAGACGAGCCGTGAACTGCGAAGGAGCCCCGTTTAGGTTCGGCCCCGCTGCTTCAGAATGCCACTCTTTCTTTTCAGTTTTGCAAAAGACAGCAACTGGCATCACGCTGAGCAGTTTCACGGGGGAGGTTTCCATTTCGGAGATGTGTGGGCCTGCGCTCCTGTCTTTCTTCCCTCCTCGGCAGGAAATAAAAAGCCGAATCGTCACCGGGTACAGGACAGAGACGGCCTTTGTCGGCCCCTGTCACTTTCAGACGCAGCTGAGCGCACTTCAAATAGGCTTAAGTGGTAGAAAGTTGCCACATACCTTTCAAATGAGGGACATGGATTTACGGCGAGGGTGGAGAGCCGTGCTCCGGTACGCGGTGATTTGGGAAACGGCGGACTGACTAAACGACGTTTGATCTTTCGCTACTGAGCGAGCTCTGTTTTTATAAAGGGGGGGGCTGTTAACGCCGCCTAATGCTCGGTAAAAGGTCAGAATTAGCACAAAAAATGATCCATCATTTGTGCACCGGTCTCACCTGTGTGGTGAGGGGGCGGGGATGATGTGGGACTCATTTACATGCGGGGAGAATGTAAAGTATGTTCTCCGGAGCGCACGCTGACGGAACAAACGGGCTGATATTTACGACACGTCTGTTCCAGACAGGTTAGCAGCCCGATACAATGGAGGGGAATGTGAGGTGTGGCAGAAAACAATGTGCCGGAGTGGTGCTTGTGTCCATGCTCGCTTGTTGTCACATGTAAAACAGAGCGTGCTGACGAATGTGTCCGAGAAAAATAGTACACATACACGTTTGACACGTTTGACCTATTGGAGCGACTATGAAACCTGGCAGGTTTGTTACGTGTGTCCAGGACACCAAGACAGTAAATATCCAGCTCCTTAAAAACACACACCTGCATACTGGTCCTCAAGCCAACCCGCATGTAAACACACACACACTGCTAACAATATCACGAAACGGTTCACAGGACTAGATCTACTCACACATACGTTTTTATTTTTTTTTATATATATATTGAACAAACGCAGTCTTTGCTCCATCTCCAACGTAGAGATTTTCTTTTTCAGCCTCCTGACTTGGCGCAGAAAGTCTTGGTAGTCGTACAAATATCTCTTCGAGTCAGAGAGCCAACAACAACATTTTTTGCATTCTGCAAGTTAGCGAGCTGGCAAACTTGAATGGTATGCGATGGGCCAGTTTGGTAACAAGGTTGTACTTTCCAGTATTCTTTGTTCCCCAGACTTGGATTTGGCTTCCCGCCACAGCTGATGTACTTCCTTCAGATATACAGTATAATGACACACCTGGGCTACACGGAGACGGTGTCAACTGTGATCGGTCGTCTTTGTGATTTCCACGCTTCCACCACTGGTTGCGTTTGTTGATATTAAGAGAACAAATGCTAAAGCTTTTCAGTCACGTCACACAAATTTGTAATAAAAAAAGAAAAAGTCCAGTTCTTCTCTCCATGATTGTTTTCTTTTTAGAAAGTTAATAAAATAATGCATGATTACTTCAGGTGCATAATAGATGCATAACACTCAAATCAGTCAATCAAATCCTATAAGATCCATAAATGAAGTATAAATCTGCCTTTACCCCGTGACCTCAAATTCAAATACTACTGTGAACAAACGTTAAAGGTTTCATCCGATTCCTATTCAGCTCTGCCTCAAAGAAATGAAACTCCAGTCTCCTAAATATGTCCTTCTGAGTGATAATAAACGCGGGGGCACCACAGAGAAACATGCAGGGGGAAGAACTAAATCTCTGTTACCTGTACGGGTCGGATGGGCGGCGTGCTGATGAGCGGGGGGGCGCCCATCGCCGAGGCCGCCGTCAGGCTGCGCTCCCTCTCGTCCTGGTAGATGCGGTCGCGCTCGGCCTCCGGCAGCTGCAGGAAGTTCTGCATGGCGCGCAGGTTGACCAGCAGCGACTGGGAAGCTGTTTTGGGGTCCTCCTCCTTGCGGAGAATCTCGGACAGCAAGCCCTGCGAGGTGGGGAGGGAGGGAGGGAGGGAGGAGGAGAGAGGAGGGAGGAGGGGAGCCAAAGAGAGAGAGTGACAGGAAAAGAGAGGAAAAGAAAGATAGCAGCTCCCAGAGAGGGAAACAGTAGGGTGGAGGGGGTGAAGCAAGGAGAATAATCACATTAGAGGATTCTTAAACCGTGAGCGTAGATGGAGACTTGAATGGAGATGACACTCTGATCCCCACTTTAACTGTAAACCAAGACGAAGACTTCTCAGTCTCCTGATTTCTGCGCTTCCCTCGTACCTTCTCTACGGTTTCTCTCTACCTTCCGTTATTGTTGGAGCAAACTTCCCACATATCCTCGTGACTCTCTACAGAGCTTTTGTCTAGAAGTAGAAAAAATATATAATTCTGTTCTGTTGGTTCGTAGCACTTCATCGATCGCTCATTCTTGGACGACAGAACTGCCATTAAAACTTTTTGTTTTGCGGCCTTTAGCACTTTGCTGCGTGTGATTCTGCAGATCTTGGACACGTTCTCGGAGCCGCGTGCTGCTTCAGATAAGAGCCGCAGCTACTCGCCTGAAATGTGAAAGTCTTGTGCGGCGGGCAATCAGCGGATCCTCTGTTTACTTTTCAATAGCGCTCAATTCCATCATTATGAGACGCCGATGACTCCATTATCAGAGACGTGTGATTGGGCCTTTTCATCGGCTCTTGGCCACACACTGAGCAAACCATCGCTCCGCTTCTCTCGCCATCAATAGGTGTGATTTGGTAATAAAACAAGGTGATGGGGAAAACATGCTCACGCTTTTATTTCTATTTTTTTTTTTTTAAGTGCTTTGCGAATCCTTTTGGGGAACGAGCAGAGCTGCGAACATGTGCTCGGTGTCGTTATTCTGACTATTCAAATGCATGTGTCACGTTTAGGTCTGCGGGATCCAGAGACAGGTATGAACAGATACTCACACGGAATCTGACTAAGAGTGACGTTTTTATGGCGATGGCGAAGTTACGTTGGAGCCGTGTGTGTGTGTGTGTGTCTGCATTCTTCAGTGCGTGCACGCTTCTTATTCTTCGCCATCGACCCTTTTCTGTCTCTCTTTTTGGTCAATTAGTTTCCTTAGTTGGTTAAAATATAAACTCAGTTCCTCCACTTCGTCTCCTCTGATGCACCTCCTGCATCGACAGCAGCCTCCTTCATGTCACCACTCAACCCCCCCCCCCCCCCCCCCCCCTCCTTTTATTAACGCAGACTCGTGGAAAAAAAACACAAGCCTAATAAACAATCCTCCAAAGGCAAAGTCTCCAACGGCACATTGGGCTAATTCCTCATATCAGCCACAGATAAGACTCTGTTTGTGTGGGAGCTCGCATGAAAACTGTCTGACACACACACACACACACACACACAGACACACACACACACACACACACACACACACACACAGATATTTGTTTTTGGGGTTGCTGTACGTTCTAATTCTGATAGATCCTTATCAGTTTATGTTCCTTTCTTTTTCATACACAGCGACTTCAAAGCAAATAGAGTTGTGATGAGGTTTGTTCACCTCCCTCCACCCCCAATCTAGTGCAGACGGTACGTCTTAAGACATAATCGCTGCCTTCTGTGTGTGTGTGTGTGTGTGTGTGTGTGTGTGTGTGTGTGTGTGTGTGTGTGTGTGTATGTGTGTGTAAGGCCTCTGACTATGAAGTGAAACCACATATTTTGGCAGGGAGAGAACGCACGCCATGACCGAGCCTGGGTCTTTCGCATCGTGGCAGGCTGCCAGCTGTCTTGAAGTACAGTAAAGGTGCTGGATTACTGGGCTGAGAATTGTGAATGAGATTATAACTGTGGATATGAAAAGATTCAAACACCAGGCCTAATAATAGATAAAGTTGACATCCTGTCATTTCAGTGTTTTTAAAGGTACTGACGTACTCCAAACTGACAGACTGGGGCATGAAATTAAATAAAAATCAATTAAAAAGAAGATTATAGAAGAAACAAATCTTCAGTCAACCTTAAATGTGCATTTATCAACGTTGATCATGCTTCACATGGCACCTTTAGCCCATTTTATATCCATTTGATTGATATTAAAGTCCATGACAAACATCCGTTTCACTGACCAAATTATTACAATTATCACGATTATTATTATAACAGCAGAAAAAGAAACTAGCAACTTTTACTACTGCCAACAACTTCCAGTGCTGACAATGATTGGACGTTGTTGTTTAAAAGTTAAAGAGGTCACTGTGAACTGCATCGCGCTCCTCACCTGGGTTCTGTTGAAGGCCACACGGGCGAAGACGGCCTGTGAGATGCCGGCCCGCTTCAGCTCGTCCCTCACCCACTGGTAAATCTCCACGGACACCTCGGTGTTTGAGGACACCTGTGGCTCCATGGGCTTGTTGTGGGAGTTGCGGTTGACCGGCGGGTGGTTGAGGTACTGCTGCGACAGCGACTGCTGCGCCAGTAGCCGGTTCACCGCGTACTGCTGGTTGAGGATCTGCGCCATCACCAGCTGCTGGTTGACCAGCTGGGGGCTGATGGGCGTGGACACCAGGCCCGGGTGGTGCATGCCGGGCATCTGGGGCTGTCGGCCGCCGGTCTGACCGCCGCCGTGTTGCGGCGGGGCGTGAGGCAGCGGGGGCACCGGTGAGGAGGGAGTCTGCTCGGCCGTGCTGCCGGGGATGGGCTGCTGCTGCTGGGAGAAGCCCAGGTGGTTGTGGTTGTGGTTGTGGCTGTGATTAGAGCCGGGTGGAGAGAGGTCGGACAGGCCGTCCATCTCTGCAGGAGGAGGAGAACGAGCGAAGAGAGGGCGACAGCGGAGGGCAGAAGAGACAGAGACAGAGGATAGGGGGAAAGGAAAGGATCAGTTTCAAAGTCTTCCTCAAACACCATAAAAGACAAAACTGGAGAAAGTGCCGGTCGCTACAAAAAGGTTAAACCTTAATCTCAGAAATCATCGGCTTAATGTCACCAAAGCCATGATCTCCAATCAGAGAACCAGATCTGCTCTGCATCAGATCAAACTGTGACCTCAAGTCGGCTAACGTTTACTTTCATAACATACGGAGAGGAAACCATTTTCGCAGTCAGCACATATTCATGAATAGAAACATAAACATCCAGAGGTTTAGTGTGTTATTCCTAACCAGAGCGCTTCCTCCCCGACTGGTTGTGACACAGCTGATCAAAAGATCGCAGATAAAAAGAGCCTCATTGTGTTTCGACCTGCGTCTTCCACAAGACGTGCCTTCGAAATTAAGCTCTGATCATCTGTGGCCTCGTCATGTGGAAAAAAAAAAAAAGAGAATCTTGGAGAGACAGTGGAGTGTGTGTAAGTGTAGGTACAGGATGCGGTGAGTGAGGAAGCACATGGGAGGATACAGCATACAGTAGAGTGTGTCTGAGCGAACTGGAAAAGACTTGAACTGTCTGTAAGACAAAAAGAGGAAAAACAATCTCTGTGCCGTCATTTAACGGCGTTTTGGAGATTTCTGTGGCATCTCTTGCTTTGGGTATCTTTAAGTCCATAATGGCTGCCAGGGAATATTTTAAGACAGGTTTAAATGATGTGCTTAGAGGATGAAAACAATGATTTAACATTCAAAGTACTACCCACAGCGAAGTGAACGGCCTGAAATGTTTTCAGGTTTCCGCCTCTCTTTAAGGAATTTCGCATATGCTGAGGCTTTCTGCGTGCGCGCTGAGTGAGTGAGTGAGGGGGCAGCGTTTAAGAATTCATACGGATGGCAACATTAACACCTTAGAAGTGTGCTGCGGCCTTCACATCCCACAGAAAAGCGTCGTATGAGATTGTGAAAAGCGTAAATTGCTGTTGTGGGGAAGAGGAGGCGGGGGGGGGGGGCTTCAACAAGCTGAATTTTTCAGCAGATGAAAGATTAAGTGCATGGATGTTTTCCAAAAATACCCACAATAATCGTGCGTTTTGAGCTGCCTGTTTCTTAACTGTCAGCAGGCACAAAACACCCGGCCAAGACGGGTCTATTGAGCGTTTGTCGAAAACAAATGATGTTGGGTGGGGGGGGAAAAAACAAACAAACAAAAAAAAAAAAAATCTTGGTAATAATCACATCTCTTCCCATAATCCCTGGCATTCCCTGGCTCTGATGGTATGGCGTTTTCTATTCACTCGTATGTGAATGTGTGTGTGTGAGTCTGTGCGCATATGCTTGCTCGCACGGACTGCTGGGGGGCATGCTCACAAACACACAGGCACACGGAGAGGCATTTCCATGCAAATTGAAAAGAGAAGGGGGTGACAGAAGAGCATGGCAGGCCCTGGGAGAAAAAGGCTGCCACAGAAGCGGGAGTCCTCGTGTGGAATCCTGCCACAAAAGAGCCCCGGATTAAACACACAATGGGAATGGGATGTGGGCTGAAGGGAGGGGGGTGGGGGGGTGAGAGAGAGAGAGAGAGAGAGAGAGAAAGAGAGAGAGGGAGACATACAGAGTGACCCAACTCTCTCTCTCTCTCTCTCTCTCTCTCTTGCGTTGGCTTCCCTGCACCGGCGTTGCCACCTCAAAAGAAGCGACACCGCATTCGCCGGCGGCCCGGCTAACACCACTTCAGCTGGCAGAGCAGCAGGGTGGCGTGCCAGTACCTGCGACCAGGTACTTATTCCCCTCGACTTCGGGGCGCAAAAAAACGCTCGCTAACAAAACGCAGCACGGTGAAGTAAATGCAGAGTCACATTTGACGCCACTTGCCAAGGCACAAAGGGATGACCGTGCCACTCTCTCTCTCTCTCTCTCTCTCTCTCTGTCTCTCTCAGCCCCTCAAACTTGGCATTTCACCAGCTCTTTCTCTTCCTGCCATTCGTGGCCGTGCACAGCAGACAGCAGCCCGTCATGAATATTGAGGTCGGTGGTGGGGGGGGGGGGGGCACCTGAGGCTCGTGTGCCAAGGTTTTTCTGTGAGTTTGTGTGAATACATCTTGAGATGTTAGCGCTGCTTCCGTGTTTCGTATACGTCGGTGGATTTTGTTCTCGTCAGGACTCGATGTCCCCCGAGGGAGCGACACGACAAAAAAAAACAGTTTATGCTTCTTTTAAAGCCAAAAGGAATGAGCACTTAAAAGTATTCTAGATGAAAAGAGACATTATGAGACGGGTGTGACCATGATGTCGGTTGAAAAAGTGAAGGTAGGATTGTTTCCAAAATTTCCAAACAGAGTGTGAGCAAACAATGCAAATAAATGATTTTTCATTTCGATGTGACTTTTAAGTGCTATTTGGTTTCTCGGCTTTAGATTTTAATTGAGATTGAGTTTAGGCAAGAAGGCAAGTAAATCAGTAAGATTAGGTATTAAGGAAGGAATGTAGCTCCTCACAAGTTTGTTAAATTACTGTGTGTGTGTGTGTGTGTGTGTGTGTGTGTGTGTGTGGGGGGGGGGGGGTTTACGTACTTTCGTCTTAAATGCGTTCACACTATGGCGAGAGGAACCACTACCGTGTGTCGGGTGAGGTTATGGTAAGTCTCCTAAGAATAAATTCATGTCAGTGTAAGGTCCTCCAAAGTGAAATAACCAAGAGTCTGTGCGTGTGTGTGTGTGTGTGGGTGTGTGTGAGTGTTTGTGTGTTTGTGTGTCCATGTTGCAACATACCTAGTGCATTGGCACGCGGGCTCTCACGGAGGACACACGTCCCCAGGTAGCCCTCCAGCTGGGACGGTTGGCGCATGCCTGCACAGCCGGATGGTAGGGCACACGCAGACACACACACACACGCACACACACACAAACACACAAACAGAGTTGTGAGGATAGAAACACAGGGTAAAAGCTTCCTACTGTACTTCTCTCCCACTCCAGCTTAGCAGAAATATGACATTTAAAACACCAGCGTCACCGAGGCCGAACCAGCAGCTGAGACGGCCCCATTTTTTTTTTTGAGGAGACTAAAACCACAGAGAGAACAATTGTGACAGGAACGTGTAGGAGTTTGCGAGAAAATACACAGAAAGTACAGCAGGTCTGGAGTAAATAATGTTTCTCGGCATATGCTGCCACTTTAACAGAAGCAAAAAAAAAAAAAAACATCAGATAAGATATGATCACAACACGCTATTTGCATGGAGGCTGTGAAAACATTTTGATACAATATCTCATCTGTCATCCCGGCGAGCAGCGTTGCACTGGCAAAGCGAAAAAAAAAAAGAAAAGAAGAAGATTGTTCAACAGATTAAAGCTAATATCACAACATTACGCTTCCTTGTGAGCCTCGTAAAGCGAGTGGTGTTCTGCTTAATCAAAAGACATAAAAAATAAAGCGGAATTCGATCTGTAGCTGGGGTGCTACTAGTATCACATAACCTCATTTCCTGGCGGGTCAAAGGGGATTTTTTTGTGTGATAATGTAAAGCATGCGTTGTTGGAGGGTTGATAAGAGAATCTAATTGAATTTCAGACTAGGCGGTGGCCGGCTGAAGTCATTGCTGCCTTTTGTCAAAGGAATAGTGAGGCAAACAAAAAATTAAACAGTCAGAGGCCTCAATTTGGCTCTCGCATTGCTGTTAGTTAAAGCAATAAATGGATAAATCAGAGATAACGCTGCGTTCGGCTGCAAAACTGTGGCGTAATCTTGAGTTATTAGATAACAAGATAAAAATGTATTTCTGCTTCATGCAACAGCAGGAAGACAAAGAGACGGTTGGTTAGGGAACATATTGTAATGACGACTGGTGTGATTGTGTGTGTGTGTGTGTGTGTGTGTGCAGAGAGACAAAAGTGTGAGCGCCATACTTTGCGCCCCTCCGTTTTGCTTACCCATCATATCTTTTGTCTTCTTGAAATGTTTATACCAGCGCCCAAATTCCTGACACTTCGCCGCCGACACATTTGCATAGTAAGTGCTGTTCACAATGGAGGAAATCATACTCTGAAAGAGAGAGATTGATTGAGAGGGAGAGAGAACGAGAGAGAGAGACTTTAGATTCTCATTGTGGAAAATGCAGACATAATATTAAAGCTTGTGAAACATGCAGTAACACTGTAGCTTGTCAAAACAAATAAAAGATAGGGACACGGTGAAAAACCCAGCACTAAAAAAAAATAAAAATAAATAAGCAACTGAAAAGTAGCAGACATGCAGTCATTTTTGGATCTCGTCATCTAAAAGGTGAAACAAATTAAATCAAGCAAGGTTTTATCTGTTCTTCTTTATCAAATGCCGCTGAGTTTGTTTCTTTTTTTTTTATTTCAGAGCCGGTAAATTATGAGGTCAACTGAGTTCCGAGTCTTGTTGACATCAAGGAGCAGACGGCAGGAAATATATTTACCTTCAAAAAGGAAAGAAGAGAGCGGCTTATTGAATATCAGCATCTGGGGAGTCGGGCGATGTAAACAGACAAACCTCTTTCATTTTTTCAGCTCTTTATTTACACAATCTGTTAAAGACAACGACTTCAAGCGGATCGAGGGCCGCACCGCGCGCTCACGGTCGATGCTCTGCCCTCTCCACGTTTCCTTCTACCGCCCTCCTTCGCCTCGGAAATAAAACAACAAAGAGGAGATATTTTCCTTTCCCTTCCACTTTCATTAAAATGAATGTTTTAACACCTTGCCGGCCTCCGGGCGAATAGCGAGGTTGGTGCGGGAGAAAATGTTTTTTCGATTGTTATAAATATTCAAAAGAACCAAACCATCTGTTTTCAAATTACAGGTATGCCATCTTTATCATTTTCTATAATATATGCGCTTGGAGGATGGCGGAGGGGAACCTTCTGGCGGAGCAGCGTGGAGGTACGAGCACAATGAACCGGGATGATTCTGACTTCCTGCACAAAAGGAGGCTGAAGGACGGCAGCTGTGCCTTGAGAGAGGTCGACCGAACTCTGAACTCCCGACCTCTGTTAAAGCCGCGTTACGCGAGGCAACTACAGATAAATCCACTGCAATTCTTTTCTTGGCCGATTTGGGTTTTGGGATTTTTTAAAAGTCAAATCGGATTTTTGCCGTTTTCCGATTTTCTTCCTAAGAACTATAATTAACGTCTCCACACCAACGTTTTTCACCACCATCCCAGAAAATAATCACAACCATTCCGAAGTCAAAAATTCTAAAAGTTATCTTTTTACTTTGTCATCTACAGTGGTTAAATGCATAACAAAACAATCAAATGATTAGGAAATAAAAGATTGTAATTTTATTAAAAATATAACATATATCATATAATATAACATAATATATAATACGCTGCTTAGAGCCAACGTGAGGAAGTTAAAAAAGGCCATCATTTCCTCTCTAAATCTATATCGCTGTGAAAACCTCTCCTTCAATTCACCGCATATATATTCAAGGTTTTCGCCAAAAACACAATTTCATGAGATCTTCTTACATCTCGATAGCGCTATAATTTAAATTGAGCTCAACACTCATTTTTACTGAATAGAGCTGTAACTCATCATAATGCAATCCAATGCAACCTCCGTTAGCTGTTAGCTCCGTGCTAACGGGCAGAAGAGCCGGTCACTGTGATCACTCTGAGCCTCACGCACGGCAATGAATTACAATAAAATAAGTTGTCTGATTACGTTTTTGAGGTTGTTCGTGTCTTCTACACTCGCGCTGAAGAACTTCCACGGCGACAAAATGTGGCGTGCGTTTGTCTGTGACGTTACTGCCTGTGCCGCTGTGTGCCGGCACGTGTGTGTAAACGCTATTGGCAAAAAGAAAAATCCTAAATATGAGACTGATCGGCCGCTCAGCCGAAAACCGAGATGAAAGCTCTCCTTGAGTTAACGTACGTCCAACCAGAACCACACCACACAACTTAAAAATGTGTCACAAGATGCTTTCAGAAGGACCATGATGGACATGCTTCCTTTGTCAAACTGTAGCAGGAAGAGGAATCTGCTTGAGGTCGAGCTAAAGCGAAAGCTAATCAGCTTTAAGCGCCGTTTTTAACCAGCTTCATGTGATACCTCGCCCTACACACAGTTACAGGAACGGACGCTAGTGGCCAATGACACGACACAGGAGTTTACACAAGCGAGAGTTCTCAAAGACATTGACTGTGCTATAGGTGCCAAGTCTTGGCTGCAATTGCAGTAAAAATGCAACAAAGAGGAAATAAAAGCAGTTGAGGAAGAGTTATATGTGTTGCTGTTCTTTTACAGCAGAAGTCACAAAAGACTCCACTAACCGTCACGGACGTGACTCCCACCGTGCTCGCTGTATAGTCGGGTAGAGAGCACCGGTGGTTGCACTTCGTTACGCCTATTTAAGCAGTTGAGTGGGAATTTAGGCAAACCACGCTGTGGTGCATTATGCCGTCATGATGACAAGAAAAAACAGGAGGGTGAAGAGGTCTGCATTTGGACTTGCATGGTGTAACAAAGCAGCCTTTAATAGATCTACTGAAAAGACTTCATTCAACGAGAAGCGCTGATGGAGTTCAGGTTAGGGTGAGGAAGTCAGAATTGCCCTTTTTTTAATGGGTCATACATTTATGCATGAAGCGGCTCCTTTCTTTTTGGATTCATTATTGGCGTCAGAAAATAACAACTGCAACCTTACATGGTCTTAAAAATGATAATTCCTGTTCATTCATTATGATCGGCATAAGTCAGTGTAAATAAGAATGAACGGTTTTGTTCACGATTTACTGGGCTTGGGAAAGGAAAAATAAAATTGGTGAAGCAAGCAAACCACATTTCCCAGTTTAACCGGGTTCTGTTAGCAAAAAACTCCCAAGAAGCCAAAGATCCCTCGAAAAAAAAACATGTATTGAAAGAAGAAGTTCTCCTTTAAGTCGTGGGATAATGAACTCCTCTCCTCCAGCCTGCCATGTTTTATTTACAGTATATCTGGGCTAAGGCGGCTCCAGGCAACAAAACGAGAGACCTGCAGAACACGGTGTGCCTCTCTCTCTCTCTCTCTCTCTCTCTCTTCCCATCTTTCTCTCTATCCCTCTCGCTCCCTATTTCTCCGCCATCTTTGACACAGATGTTCTAATAAACGCTCCTCATTAATCAGCCCTCTCCCTCAATACATCACTCTACCTCTCACAGGGGGCCCGGCGTGTGTGTGTGTGTGAACGAAACAACACACACACACACACACACACACACACACACACACACACACACACACACACACACACACACACCTATTCTCTGTCTCTCTCCCCACTGCTCTGTCACACACACATGCATGCGCACTAAGTGAAATCAAGCAGATAACCAGAGCCTCTGCTGCTACTGCGGTGCCAGCAGGAGGGCTGTGCTGGGGCTTGTCAACAGGTAGCATGGCTGTGTGTGTGTGTGTGTGTGTGTGTGTGTGTGTGTGTGTGTGCATGAGAGTGACGGTGAGGGTGTGTGTGTGTGTGTGTGTGTGTCCATGAGCATGTGTGTGGACCCTTTAAGTGATAGCCATCTGCAGCACAGAGAGCTTATCAGCAAGACCAGGAAGTGGCACAGGGCTACTATCGGTCCCCAACATCTACTCCACTCCCCATCATGGGAGACAGGAAGAGGGAGAGTGTGTGTGTGTGTGTGTGTGTGTGTGTACGTGTGTGTGTGCGGAAGAGAACAGCGGTGCAGCAGGCAGGTACTGTAGGCACCCAGCTGCCAGCGTTAGAGTGTGGTGCACACACTGGCAACGGCAAACACACAAAGTACAACCCCTGCAGACAAACACACACGGTGCGGCTACACAAAGGCACAAATGCAGAGTAACACACGTGCACGTACACAATTAAATACACACACACACACACACACACACACACACACACACACACATTCCAACTTAGCCTGATGTCTTGAGTCAGCTGGGGAAAACGCGCATCCCATTTGCAACACTGCGCCTCGTCTCTCGCCAACATCTCACACAGCTCAATTATGGCACATATTCACCTCAACTGGGATGACCCCCCCCCCTCTCCCTGCAATCTAACACGCACACACACACATATATCCACACACACACATGCACACACATACACTGGCAACCAGGTTGCCTCTATGGCTGCCGAGGTGGTAAAGGCCCGCTAAGATGGCATTTTGATGACTATTTGCTGCTACGCAACGCAGCAGCTGGTGCATCAGGGGCCGCCCAGTGAGAGCGAGCAGGGGGTGGGCAAGAAGAGGTGGTGGCAATGGGAAAGAGTGGGGTGAGGTGGTGGTAAGAGGGGAGGGGGGGGGGGGGGGGGGGTGGATCTCGTTTGTTGCCATAGTTTCTGCGAACACGGGCAAGGGGGGGTTGCTAAGCTTGGTAGCTTGGTAGCAACCTCTGAGAAAAAGAATAAGTCTGATGGGAGGCGGAATCGGGAGAAGTTTAAATCGGGCGATGCATCTCTTGAAGCTCGCTCGGAGCCACTTTCCTCTGAGGGAACGACAACGAGCATGAGTGAGTACATTTTTTCTCAAAGAGTTTCCTTCGTGCCAGTCGGAGCCCAAACACACAAAAGCGTGACTCGCCCCGGCTACAAAAGAAGTCAAACTAAATGTGTTCGACAAGACCCCCGTACAAAAGCAGCATTTCACAAAATAACCCCCCCCCCCCCCCGCTGCCCTCCCCCTCCCCGCTCTGCCCCCCCCCCCCTCTCTTCAGAGGTGGGCTAATTCTCTTTCACTCGTTCCCTCATCTGTTGACCTTCCTTTTCTGTCTGGGATTACGCAGAAGAATATCAAGGAAACACTAATCCTTAAAAGGTGCCAATCTTCTGCTCCCGCCTGCAAACGCCCCCTTTCTCCTCCCACTCATTTCACAGTTTTTTTCCTCTTTTTTTTTTTTGGTCAAGTCAGAAGCCTCAGAGGGCGGGCCAAATGCGTCCTGGCTTGTCGCCCCCCTCATCAGACGACATGGTGACATCACTGGTCCCAGAGCAGGGGGTCCGTGTGTCGAGGCGGCGTCGGGGCGTCCCTCAATCGTGACAACCGGTCCACTAAACCAGTTGGGTTTACGAGGAGCAAGCCACCGCTCTACGGGGTGCAGCGGGCCACATGAAACCCCCACAGAGTAACAGATGTCAAACGCCATCATGGCAGCCATGTTTGAACAAGGCAGCTACTTGTACATCATCAGGGCGTGGAGTGACCGCACAGCCAAGCTGCCAGTTTCTCTCTCTTGAAATAATTTAAAATCCGGATTAGTATTTTGGTTAAATTAGCTGCTTTAAAAACAGACACGGCAATAAAATAAAGCGCTAAAATAATGTCCAGGCAAAATGAAAAATCAAGGCTTAGATTTGGCTCATGAAGACGTATGATTGATACCTGGACTCTACAGTAAGTACTGAGTGTTCATACTGCGCCTTCAACGTTTCAACTGTTTACTAGCAGGGATGCACAACAACGAGAGCACGAGAGAAGGGGGCGAAACTACATCACGCTGCAAATGGAGACGAAATGACGTGCTTGCAGTGACTGAAGCTACCGAGCATCTCTGCGTGACAGTAAATGTAGGAACATTTAATGCCATTCAGATCTGAATTTAGGACCAAATTGGCTGTTAAAACACATACGAGACCGAAAGAAACAGATTCCGTTCAAAACATTTCCAGGACCTTCTTCCATCCTCGCCGGAAAGCTAAAACAACCTTTCGGTTTAATTTGAGACGTGTGCGTGAGGAAATAAGTGTGAGGACGAGCGTGCGTGCCCGTGTGTTAGATCCTCTGAGCGAGCGCTCGCTCTCCTCTGAGCCGTCTTCACATATGGACCGTAAACAGGGTGATTACCAGACCGGGCTGGGCTCCGCCTGAACGCCACCCAGGGACTCTTTACATCATCAGCGCACTGCTCATGCCCGGCTAAACACACAAACACACACGCTGAGAGCAGCCGCTCACACACACACACACACACACAGACACTTATGTACACACACACATACACACACACACACAGCGCAAATGAGGGTCTCCAGGTGACCATACGGTGGCCTGGGAGGAGAGCTGGCTTCGTACTGAAGGCACCTACGCACACGCTCCGATCTAAACACACACACGGGCGGGCAAAACACAAATAACGCTTTAGCATACGCGTCCCGTGCGTTCATACGCCGTCTCACAAACATACTCCAGCGAATACACACACACGGAAGCAAGCGTGTCTCCTCGCACTGCGAGACACACACACACACTCAGACACACACACACATTGTGGCCCTTGTGAGAGATATACTGCCGTTTCATTCCATTCACTCCAGAGCTGCCTCCATGATATACTGGCTGCGCTGCCTGTTAATACAATATATGCGCTAGTGCTTTCTATACAAAGTCCCAGCCCACCAAAAAAATAAAAAAAAACCCACAGAATACAACACCTGACATGTGGACGTGTGTCCAGCCTGAAATGTTGAGAATTAACTAAATGGAGGGGAAAAAAAATAACAAAAAAACAATCCAGATCCTTCTGGGTTTGGGCCAATGTTTATCCAACAATAACCAATAAGTTCAACAACACCTCTGCTTTTTGGCTGCCGATGCATCCCAGTGTGTGTGTGTGTGTGTGTGTGTGTGTGTGTGTGTGTGTGTGTGTGTGTGTGTGTGTGTGTGTGTGTGTGTGTGTGTGTGTGTCGGGGGCGGTAAAAAAACCAACAACAACAAATCATGCGGCAAACAAATGACAATAAGCCATTGATTGTGATGTTCTATGCCGATTCTCTTTAACCAATTGATCAAACTCAGGGCATTTGATAAGTACAGGATAAAAGAAAGTGGTGATGGAGATAGGGGGTGTTTGTTTGTGTATGGTAGCAGGGGGGGGGGGTTGGGGTTGGGCGTTAATCTTTTTTTTTTTTTTTTTTTAAATAAGCAGACTGGGCTTCAGCACCTGTGATAAGGGACATTCTTTAGCCAGAGAGCTCTGATTCATGTCTTTGAGTAACTCCTTGAGGGCGTTTCTTACTGTAGAGTGGCTCCATTGCTCGGGCGGCAGGTCCTCCAGCTTAGGACAACTGTGGAGAGAGAGAGAGAGAGAGAAAGGGGAGACATGCGGGGGTGGAGGGGGGAACAGGGAAAGATAAGATAAGGGGGAGGAAAAAGGGGGGAGAGAGAGAGAGAGAGAGAGAGAGGGATGTAGAGGGAGAGGGGTGAGGAGAGAGCATGAGAAACAATTCAGATGGAGAAGAGACAAAGATGGAAAGCAGAGCCAGCAGCCCCGATGGTATCTTTAAGCGAAATGATAAAATACACAGGCCACAAATTCAGCAACCCAATATCAAAACGATTTTATCTCCATTGTGAGGGCTGGACGCTCCCCTGATATATGGGGCAAACGGGTAATAACACCAATCTTTGAATCTGGGAATGCGTTTGACCCAAACGGCTACTGATTCATGCGGCAACTTAAGGGGAAGTTCTCCTGCAGCATCCTCAACACCACACACTGCAACACCTCCTCGTCCAACATCACCGGCTTTTGACTCATTCCTTAAATTACATAATTAAACAAGTGTGTAGATACATCAAGTGTGGATTATTTTCATTATCGATTAACGATGATCGATGTGTCTCGAATCAGAGAACAGAGAATAAAGATCATCGCGTGTTGCCAGAGGCCAAAAAAGACGTCTTAGATTTGTTTTGGACCAACAGTTAAAACATCAAAGATATTCAATGTATAAAGATGAAAATCAAGGAAAAGCAGCTAAATCCTTAATTTAAGAGTTATCGGTTTATCAAAATTGTTGATTGATACATGTTCAACTAATGCCAGCGCCACTCAAGTGTCCTGCTTAACAACTGGCAAATTGGGATGAAATAACTTTGCCCAAAAACCAGAGGTTTCAACCAGTGTAAGCCTGTGTAAAATACATATTGATGAACCTGGAACGATCAGACGGGCCGATCGGTAGAGACAGAGAGAGGAGACCGGAGAGACAGCGAGCTGAACACACGGGCTCACGCTCCTTCTTTTTTCTTCCTGCTGCAAGCGCCCCTCCAAGACAGACAGATTTCATTTGGCGCATCAAGCAGATGCATCTGGAGATTGCTCTGTCTCTCTCTCTCTCTCTCTGACTGCCTCACTCTCTCTCTCTCCCTCCCTCTTTCATATTCTCTCTCTCGCTCTCTCTTTCTCTCTCTCCTGATTGTTCTGATTAGTTAATTACTTTATACAACACATCTGCTGGATTGATGCATGAATTATACATCAGCTGCATGTGGCGACTATTATTTCGTGTTACTTCTACCTTCCTGGCTCGTTGTGCTCGGCGAAACAATTTAAGGTGTTACTGGCTAGATTTCTGCGGCAGTCGGGGCGGGGGGGGGAGGGGTTGTTTGAAAGGGATGGCGGGGTGGGGGACAGAAAATGGGGGGGGGACAAATACAAAACAATAACAATACTGACAACAATATGCAGCAGAATCAAAATAGATTTATAGATCACATGGAGATTGGCTTTGACGTCGGCTGGTGTGCGGTGGAGTCGTGTGCCGCAGGGATTCAGCTCTACCTGAGAAATATATTGACATGGTGGGCGTGTGGAGGAACTGTGCCGAGCGTCCAAGTTCACATGCGGGACGTGCGGGACGTATATATATATATATATATATATATATATATATATACGTTCA
Source organism: Pholis gunnellus (assembly GCF_910591455.1). Lineage (NCBI taxonomy): Eukaryota > Metazoa > Chordata > Actinopteri > Perciformes > Pholidae > Pholis > Pholis gunnellus. Next base: position 23,498,457 of record NC_136534.1, read on the forward strand.
ACGCGTTGCCGAATTACTTTTTCGTAGCAACCTGCCTCCACACTTGACTTGACAAGGCGAGGGAGACGTTGAGCGAAGGGGTGATGGGGCGCACGAGCACGTGAGACGCCGCTTGCGTGTGTCCATAAATCTGTCACAGTGGGTGTGTTGGAAACGAGCAAGGGGGCGACGGGAGAGTGGGATAGTAAAAAAAAAAAAAAAAAAAGGATGCGTGCAGCGGTCGGGGCTAACATCTGCTTGTAAGAAAACACACAGCCTCACACACACTCGCTCGCGCACAAACAATGGATTTTCCAGAACACCTTAAACTGCTCCAGCAGCTAGAACGCCTCTGGGGAGAAGGAAGTGAACGAGAGGCGGGAAGCAGGGAGAGACGGAGAGGAGGTAGTGGAGAAAGACAGCTATCCGTGCATTCAAGGCTAGCATGCCGGGAATAAACACAACCTTCTGTATTCTGGCTGGTGGACGTGTTCACATCAGGCAGTGTGTGTGTGCGTGCGTGTGTGTGTGTGTGTGTGTGTGTGTGTGTGTGTGTGTGTGTGCGCTTCATTGGTGAAGGTGGGTGGTGGCGATGGCGGTGGGGGGGCAGACACAGAAGGAGAGGGGAGAGAAAAGGAAGAGATAGAGAAAGCGCGAGATAGAAAGAGTCGGAACAGCAGCTGGCGCAAGCCTCCACACCAGCGCCACTTTGTGTGTGTGTGTGTGTGTGTGTGTGTGTGTGTGTGTGCCTGTGAGCACATATGAGCCTGTTTGCGTCCGTGTCTATAAATGCTCGTGTGCTCTCGCTGTGTGTGTATAAATACGGCGAAGCCTCACTCCTACAGAGTAGCATTTAGCATACAATATGGTGAGTGATGGCACAAGACAGCTAGCAGTGCTCAGTGTGAGGAGCTTGTTAGTCTTCATCATTACCCGCGATGTAGATTCAGAAGAAAATACTGTATATTTGGCTTAATATAGCCGGTGCAGCCGGGTTTATTTATGGCAACGATTTTCAGGTGAACAACCGTGTATTCATCTGCTGCAGAGTCATTTTTAGCCCCTGCACAGTCTCCAGTTGCCCGTTCCATTCATTTGATTCATTTTTATGAAAAGAGCTTTAAGTAGTGCTTCAGAATCTGTTACTATCATCTGTCATTCTGCAAAATGACAGATGATAGTTAACATCACTAACCATTTCAATGTAGAGCAGCTAGATCGCTCATCAGAGTACAAGCTACATTCTTAGCATGGTATCTGTGTACGGATAGCAATTTTTTGTGTGTGCTAACTGGCCGCGAGCGATGAAAAAGCTGAACTTTTGTTGGATGCCCTGTTTGTATTTATTCCTGTCACTGGGCTTGAAGGCGATTAGTGAAGTTCAGTTATCTATAAGATGCCTCCTCGTTTCACTACGGACGCATAAAGGAGGAGGTGGCAGCTGGCTGGGGGGAGATCGCCGGAAAGTTTCCAACTTGCTTTTGACTATACTGTGTGTCATTTCCAGTATATAAAACATTATAAAACGTGTGTTTTCTGTTCGAAATGTCGGAATACAGCAAGAAGAACTCCCTTCTCTAGCGAACAGCTGATCGCTACGTGGTTTGTCTGACATGACGGGAGGAAACGCTTGCTGTTGGTACACGGTGTCACTCTCTCTGCAGTGTCCTCTGACATCATCACGGTTGAATTATTCAGCTTGACCTAAAGTTACGTTTCCATTTCACTGAGCGAAAGTGACTTTGCGTGACTCCCGTAATTCGGTGCATTCCGGTGCGCGTGAGGCAGACTGCTGTGGTAGTTCTGCTTTTTTTTCTCCACAATTTAATATCAATTTTCATATTCAAATATTTGTTTTTATATCTTACTATTCAAATACATATTTGAATGTAGAATATTTGTTTACGGCCCTTGTTCCCATCACTTCACGGTTAAATTGACAAACAGATCTCTGTGTATCTTTAGCCCCATTAGACGAAGAATTTTTCAGTATTCAAATGGATTTTTCCTGGGAAAAGGTCAGTCTGTTACGTGTGTGTGTGTGTGTGTGTGTGTGTGTGTGTGCATGTGTGTGTGTGAGTAACAGAGCTATTCTCAGTATCAAACATACAGAGGGTATCATCAGATTGGCACCAGCCTCTGGGCTTACAATACATGCTCCGTGTGTGAGTGTTGGAAGCAAAGACTAATAGGTAAAACTGTGCTTCAGTGTGTATTCAAGCAATCCAATACCTGTACATGTGCGTGTGTGTGTGTGTGTGTGTTTTAGGTTATGACACTGCACTTTAGTGGGCGGTAGGCAGGTAACAAAAAATAAAAAACCTTGTATGAACACCTACACATATTTTGGATCGGTACACATCTGTGCGTTCGTGTGTATTTGCTTCTAGTGTATACTGTAAAGGGAAACGCACCTGTGTGTGTGTGTGTGTGTGTGTGTGTGTGTGTGGGTTTCTTACCTGTGCAGCTGGATCTTAAGCGTGACCACGTGGTAGACGTCCTGCAGCATGTCAGCCACTGTAGCGTCCGGTGCGTCTGTCACGTATGACAGGGGGACGGGGTTCCACTTCCCCACCTGAATCATACCTGGACGACGGGACGTGGACGGACACACACACGCATCGTGAACGTGGACACGAGACGTGGACGGACAATGGACACAAAAGAACACAAGAGAGCACATTAGCACAAAGTTCATTTTTAGCATATTGGCTGCTTAACTACAAATAATAACTTTATCATAAACCAGTGCCATAAACACTCTACATATACTTTACAATTTGTCCCTGAAATCACAACATCCGTGCCACAATTTCTCCTGAGACTACCTTGAATTCAAGTGGCAGCCCACACCTTGAGGAAGTAAACTTATGGTGTACTAAGATGTGTGTGTGTGTGTGTGTGTGTGTGTGTGCGCGGCAGTGTGATGGACAGGCTATAATAAAAGAGCACGCTAAGAGGCACCTTGAAACAGCCAGCCACCCTCGGCCAGCGTGTGCTCAAGTGCAATTAGTGGACCCTTTCCTCCACCTGCCCCTCCCACCCACTGAGTCACTGAGTGTATATAAATATATATTGTACGAGTGTGTGTGTGTGTGTGTGTGTGTGTGTCCTACTCACTTATATGCACAATACGCAAATGTAAACATTTTAGTGTGTACGCCTGTGCATTTAGACTTTATACATCCGTGTGGGAATGTGTGTGTGACCCCCCCCCCCCCGAGAGACTTGAGCATCTCCTGTCTGGGATCAGTGTCAGGATGTGCTTCTGTGGCTTCAGATCTGCTGGCGGGAGGCTATTATGGTCACACAGTGTGTGTGTGTGTGTGTGTGTGTGTGTGTTTGAGTGTGTAACAGAAGTATGTCGGTAAAACGTTGTGGAAAAGCCAAAAGGAGGGGGAAAAAGATGAAAAGTGGTGAGGGGGGAAATGAAGAGACGGCGACGGACAGTCGATGAGTGACGTCATCGGTTACCTTTGGCCTGGGCCGCTGAGCTGTGGGAGTAGCCCAGCGACAGCAGGGCCATCTCGATGAGCTGGTTGAAGAGCATGTCCTTGCGCACCAGGACGAACTCGGCGTGCTCCTCCTTGCTGTCAAAATCCATGGGATTCTCGTAGTGCTCGACCACACAGAACACGGGCAGCATGTTGCCTGAGGGGGACACACGGGAGGCACAAGTTAAGACAGCCGAAGGGTTCGCATTTCTTCACGTGCAAACTTTGACCTTCAGCATTCAGGGGACGAGATTAATATTTAGCGCCGACGATTGAGTTACACTTGAGGTTGAGCGTCGAGGGGTTATGAGCGGTGTGATTAGATTGCTGCTGAGTGGAAGTACTGGACAGAAATGAACTAAAGGATGGGGTTTGGACCACAAAGGCATTTTTCATCTTTAATGGGGCGATTTCTATCTAAGCCCTCACCTTTCTGTCTCAATGCCAAACACATTCGCATCAACGTGGGGAATCAAACACTTCCAAGCACTCCTTGGGTGCACAGTAACCTGCGCGGTTTCCGAGGCTGCATTTGTTTTACCTCTTATTTTATTTTATTTAGAAATGCTCTCTTTTGTCATGTAATTTCCAAGTGCTTTTCCCATCTGTAATCCAATTTCAAGACGTGATCTTATCAACTGCCGGAGGATTCCTTCCTGCAGTCGTCTTTTCTTGCTCTAGGTTTTAAGACGATGCCATAATATTACAGAGACGTTGCACGTATGGGAGGTGTGAGTTTAATAAGTCATACATTATATCACCTTTAGCTCAGTGTGAACAGCAGCCACAGACATCTTTCCACTCGTATGTCTCCTTTCGGCACAATTAAACTGTTTTGTTCGCCATCGAGGTTCTCTGATCACAGACTGTCCTTCTGCCTGCCAACCAAAAAAAATCATCTTCCCATGATGCAGTGCTTCAAATCCCGTTCCACCTCCGCGCCCCATGGTTTACTAGTCTGTGTCAACAGTGGCTCTGCTGTTGGGTGGAATGAGCAATCCTTGTCCAAAGACTGCTCGAACGTTCTGCAAATATCACCGATATGCCATTTTCTATCTTTAAAATAACATCCCGGAGATGTAAGAAAGTTTACGGGCGAGGGGACAACTTGGCCTTTAGAAGTCTCGGTTTGAATGGAACAATGGCGGAAAAATCGAAATGCTGTCAAAGTACCTATAGCTTCCTGTACCGACGTGAATCCTTCACTGTTCACGAGGTGTGGCCCTGAACCTCCTCGGTCTGTCTCCACTCTACTCTCCACCTGAACACGTACGTTCATCGTCTATGCCGATTAAAACCATTCCGCTCTCATATTTTCCGATCCCAGGCATTCCAGAAGATGCACACAGCTCTGGTAAAACAATCAATAAGCCGACAGATGCCAGGGAATGTGCTGAAAGAGCTGCTTTTCTCCTCCCCTGATTTTAATAGATAAAGATCTAACAATAAAGACTGCTGTGTAGGTTCATTTGGGGGGGGATCAATACCGGCTTTGTTTCCAGGGAGCCCAGAGAGGGCTGCGGTAAATATTGTTTCGGGCTGGGACACAATGCCCACTGTGAGCCTCTCGGCCGCTTCGCCCCTTTGCCCGGGGAAGAAACTCGGGAAGCGTGAGAGGAGGGCAGAGCGAACGAGGAGGCTTTTTGGGAGGGAATCGGGGCGTCGTAGGAGGCCTAGAGGAGCCGAGATGATGGAGGCGAAAAATTAAGCTCTCTCAGCTGGAGTGCGACGCATAGATTAAAGGAGCGAATGAGAGAAACGGCCCATCGGAGGACACTCACACAGCCACATTCCAAGAGTTCCTGAGTCCCTCCTCGCCAAAGAACAGCAAACCAGCCAAACAAACAAACAGAAGAGCTGCCAAGTGCTACTACAACACCGAACCTGCAGGTTTCAAACTCATTTCCAACCCACTAAGAAGAAAACAACATAATCATAAAAAGCTTCATTTTTTTCGTTTTTGGATCGCTTTGCCCGCCGCGTTTTTCACGAGACGACACCAGTTTTATTAAAAAGCTATGTCATAATCCCAAAGTAAAGGCTCCCTTTAAACAAGAATGGCTCTTAAAGGACTGAAACTTTCCCTTAATAAACAAATGTCGGAGCGGGAGGGCTGCGGTTGGAGAGAGAGCAGCGGTGACACAGCGCTATATAGCACGACGCAGGAATAACTCTCACAGTGCTTCTCTATTAGCTATTGTCTGGGCAAATAAGTGGGAGTGTGTGCAGTGTGTGTGTGTGTGTGTGTGTGTTGAGAGGACCAAAGAAACATTGTAAAAAGGTTTAAGAGTTTTGGAGAGCATGCAGGGGGTGGTGGTGGGCGGAAGGTGGTGTGGGACGGGGGGGGGCGGGGTATTTAAGGTGCATTTAAATAGCTTTCCTCTATTTACATGGTTTATTATTCTCATACTCATACACACACACAAAGTTAGTTCAGCTATATCTGTTTCATAATTAGTTTGTACGGACTAAAAAATGTATTTATTGTCATTATTTTTGGTAACTATTGTTTTTTTTTATCAGCTGATTCTTTTCTCAATGAATCGATTGAGTCTATAAAATGTCAGAACATTTTTGGAAAAAAAAGCTCATCACAGATCGCCATATTCATATTGCTCGATATTGCCCCCAGAACATTCCGTTTTCTGTCACATAAGACAAAGAAAAGCAGCAAATCTTCACATTTGAGAAGCAAATGAAAAGTGAGCGGATCTACTAATCAATTCACGGACTCGTCGCTTCAGCTCTATCGGAAGTAGAATCCAGGACGAAGTCTTCAAACTGACTGTTCTGTCCAATAAACCGGGCGAAACCCCAAAAACGTGCAGCCATAAGAAACGGGAGACAATCGGCAGATCTTCACATTTGACACAATTGTTAAATAGCACCATACTGGTTCTTTTCCTCCCCCCTCTCTCACCTCTCTTGTGGCAGGTCTTCAGCAGGTGGCCGGCGGGCTTGTACGGGACCCCGGCGAGTTTGGCCCCGGTGCTGCCCAGCCTGGCCCGGCCCAGTGGGCTGCCGTTCTGCTCCAGCCGGGGCAGCTTGGCCGGCGGGGCCTTCGCCTCGGCCATGCTGTTGACCAGGTCGGAGTTCTCCTTGCCCAAACACGCCTCGCTGAGATGGTCCATCATTCTCAGCGCCTCTGCTCACTATCACCTGGGGGAGGAGACGCACGGGAGAGACACTCAGCTATGAAGCGATGAACACAAAGTCCTTTGTGTGGGTGTCACCGACGTGATGGGACGTTTTTATAGAGCACCCTCCAAAAAAAAAAAAATGCTTTAAGTAATTGAAACCTCTGAGAACGGACCCATTACGGCAATAACTGTCAATTCGCTTCAGTTATGGCGACTCGGGCCACGGTGACGTTTTCGTGCCGCTTGTAATGTTCCCATTTTTCTACGCATGTATTATGTATGGGCGTCCCACTAGAGATTCCCATGCGAGAGGGGGGCAAAAAAACAAGCCCTGTTTTTTTTTTGTGCAAACACATTCATTTGCTGGGAGATTCCACTTGAATGAATACAGTGCAGTTCAAGGAACAAGGTTCTGCTGCTGCGGCGCACGCAGAGATAAGGGGGAGAAGGAAAATAAAAAAAAAACGTAATTCGGTTTCTGAGTCACTTCGCGTGGCTTCACATTTCGTGACGCAGCTCGGAGAGGAAGGGAGGCGACAGGCCGCAACGTCACTGTGTGACATACACAATCAGTTACATGATGACTTTACAGGTGTGAACTTTATTTTTTGATGTTGCAAGTGCAGAGTGATATTCATGGGAAGGCTATAAGTTTACAACTTTGGGATGGGGGGGGGGGGGCAGCTTCTGGAAACTTCAAAACACACAGTTGCTGACTCATGAAGACAATAACCCAACAAAAAAAAGTTAAAGAAAAAGGACAAAAGGAGATATAAAGAGGAAAGAAAGATGGAGCCCACAGGTGCTTTAAATGCACGGACACAACGCTGAAGCTATTGATTTGAGGGCTGAAGCTGACAATTCCCACATTATTTGAACTCCCTGGAGTAAACTTTTTAAGATTTGTATAAAACAGGTTCTGCATGCAGGTTAACACACCATGCTGAAAAAAGGGCAAACCCCCCCCCCCCCCCCCCCCCCAGCAAAAGATCACGAACTGCCGCCCCCCATCCCCATTCAAAACATGCAATGAGGCAAATGATTCCCCACAAATAAGAGGGGCCATAAGGAATCCAGACCCACATACAGTCCGGATCCAGGTCCGGATTTTAGAATGACCTTAAAACACACACACACACACACACACACACACAAACAGGAGCAATAGTTTAAATGGACACATCACCCCCCCTGAAGAGATGGTTAAAGGAGGGGAGAGGAGGGCAAGTTGAGTGAAAAAATCTTCCAAACCAACCTGAAACGCAGCACTTCAGCACCGAGGAGCATAAAACACCGGTCTTCTCCAAGTTTGCCCAGGGTAGTAAAAAAAGAAAAAAGAGAAAAGAAAAAAGAGACAACCCAAAACAACTCCTGCTTCCCGGTCTCGTTATCTCGCTCGCTCGCTCTCTACGCGTGCATGACAGCGAACGGTTATTTAGAAGAAGAAGAAAAAAGAAAATTAAAAAAGACGCTTTCTCCGGCTCTTCTCCGACTGGGAGGCGGTGCGAACAAACAACAACCCGGGTCTGTGCGAGAGACGACGAGGTCGAGATGGACCGCGATAGGCGAACATTGGTAAGCGGTTATGTTCTGTGTGTCTCTGTGCGTGTGTGTGTCTACGTGCGCGCGGTGTCCGTCAGCCGATTCCGTCCGACTGGGAGGAGAAAAACGGCCACGGGAACCGTTACAACCGGCGACATTTAGCTACAAAGTGAGTCCATCGGTTACAAGTGAAGGCGACTTCTTCTGCTTTAGTTCGCACCACAACATCCAGATCGCTTCATCGGCAGCAGCCGCCTGAGCAGCGCAGTTAGCAGCCGCACGGTGGAAAGCAAAAAAAAGCACCTCGGACACAGTTGTAGCGATAAAAAAAATAAACCAACAACCCGCCGTGCGAGACCCAAAGAAGAGACGGACTAACGTACCCAAAAACGTCGGCTTGGCTTCGATTTGACTACCGGCTGACTGAGACAGAGAGACACATAATAATAATAATAATAATAATAATAATAATAATAACCCGACAGTGGGATCTCGCTCTCGCGCTGGAGGCGATGTGTGGAGACGATATCTGCGGACAGTCGAAAAACAGGTTCGCTACAAATAAAACAAGGAGAGGGGGGTCAAAAAGTGCGGGTTTACTTTCCGTGCGTCGTGCGTCAATAAGGCTGCTCGTGGATGCACCGGAGAGCTGCCCCGCGGTAGTAATAGTAGGAGGTGTCCTGTTGGTCGGGGATTGGCGTCCGGACGGAGCTCCTCTTTCTTTCTCTCTTCTATCTCCCTCTCTGTCTCTCTCCCCCTCTCTCTCACTCCGTCTCTCCCTCTCTGTCCCCATTAAATTATTAGTTGTATTGACTCATCACTCCCCCCTCTCCTCTCCTCGCTGCTGGTGCTGCCTGTGCTTCGCTTTCCCTTTTCTCCTCCTCATTTCAAATGGCGTGGTAGCAAGAGAGAGAGAGGGGGGGGGGGGGGTAAAAAAAATGTTTAGGAAAAAAGAAGAAGATAGGAGGGGGATGTGTGTGTGTGTGTGCGTGAGAGAGTGTGTGAGGAATAAATAATCCCCTAATAATAATAATAATAATATTTTAAAAACGGTGGATTCCTCCGCATCTCAGGCCAAAAAAGTCCTAGCGGAGACAAATAAAAGTGGAGAAAGTGGACAGAGAGAGAAACCACACACACACGCACGCACGCACACACACACACACACACACACACACACACACACACACACACACACACACACACACACACACATAAACACATGCATGCACACACACTGAGAGGAGGAACGCTGGTGCGATTTCCGGCTGTGCGCGCAGGAATTTTTAATCAGCTTGATTAGAGTGAGGCGGTCCTGCATTTATTACCGGGTAACACACAGATGCTCGCGCGAACACGCGCACGCACGCACGCACGCACACACACACACACATATTAAATATGGGTTTTTTTTACTACATATTTTACATTCAGTGATTTGGTCTAAAATAGCTAAAGTTAAGGTGAACTATTTGACCTCCAGTCATTTCTGAGATAAATATAAATTAATAAATAAATTATAAACTAAAGGGAACCCAAAAATACATGTTGCATTTACAGAAAGCTTTCATGTGTCCCCCAAACACCAAATCCAATAACTTTTGGAACATATGAACAGTTTGTTTGAAATGTTTTTGCAGATACAGACTGCATGTTTCACGTCTTCTTCTTCTTTCAACTACTGAGAGTTTGTTAGGCTTACTTCCTATTATATATATATATATGCTATGAACCACAGATCAGAAAGCCCGAAAGGGAGGTAATAGCTTTATACACGACTATAATACAAAAAGTGGAATATTAATACATTTAAATAGGTATTCATTTATATCTTGAACTATTAAAAGACCACATCATGGCAATAATTTACACATTTAAATATTTATGAGCCTTAAAAGTGGGAAGGCTCTTCTGCACACTGAAGGTGGAGAGCTACATCTCTGCTGCACCCAATGTCAAGTTGTCTAATATTTAGTTATTTCATTGTTAATATAATAATAAAATTCATATATTCTGACACAACATAACCATTATGCAAAAGGTTGGTTATTTCCCTTTATTTGCATATAATACAGGTCAGTGTTGCATGGGCCTAGTGTTGATGTTTGCTTTAAAAAGAGCTAGTTTAACCTTTTTATACTACAGTATAATATAACGTGAATTTTGGTGAGATGTCCCAACACTTCATCCATTAAGACTATGTTCTTGTCAGTAAACAATAAGACTCAAAGATGGCAGACATTTCCCATCTCGCAAACTTCACACACTGGATCATACCAAAATATTAGACGAGCTAACCTCTGTTGTGTCAACAGAACCCCGAGCTGTCAAAGTGGAGGACGACCTGAAACCAGGTAAGAAAGAAAAAGAAAAGGAGGGACGTTTAGAAGCATCTCTGCAAACAAGCGCGGAGCTGGAAGCTTTTTCTCAAATTGCCGCGTGATCTATTGTCATGATTCTGTCATTACTTTGGTGAACCCTTCACTGCTGGCGGCCTTTGTTGCCCTCGAGCAAACTGCAAAAATATCACACCAGGTAATCTCTGTTGATATTGTCAATAAAGGACCTGACATGCTGTCTGTGCTTAACCTTAAGGTGGCCTAATAATAACTGCTTCTCTCTGACTTTACGAGCAAAGCCCGGACTGATATCAGGTGGACACACACACTCACACTCACACACACACACACAAGTGACTATAAATGCACCGATGCTGAGGTGTACATGTATTTCCATCTTTCGGTTGTGTGACGAGCAAGAGACGTAATGGTGTGTGAGGCAAAGTTCATTGCCGAGACCACGGAGGAAATGCTTCTTTTTTTTTTTTTACACACGCTTGAAATGCACCGATATATAAATAGTATGCATGATGAAAGCAATGACACGCGGTACCAAATAAGCCTTCGTTATTCACATTGCCACCGCGCCACACAGCCTTTTGTCTTCTGAGGTATCTTAACGCGCAAGGCAGGGGGGCTGACGTGACCCCCCCGACCCATCTGTCCGACGTCCACATCAAACAGACATCGACAGGCACGTCTGTCCAGGTTGTGTAAGAACAAAAACAGGAAACCAACAGAAAACAGGAAGTGAGTGTGTGAGTGTGTGTGTGTGTGTGTGTGTGTGTGTGTGTGTGTGTGCCCGTCACGACAACAAAGCCAGAGGTTTGTCGAGCCCAGAAGGTCAGGCGCGTGTGAAATGCTTCATAACGCTGCTTATTAACAAATATTTTCCGTGCGATGGTTCATCGTCTCACACACAAAGCTGCTGTTCTCACAAACAATGCAACACCACTTGTCAGCTAAAACCACCGTCAGCTGACGCCGGCAGTTGCAGAAACGCCACGGAAACAACTGTGGAGAGAAAAAAAATCTTTCAGATTTACGGAAGACGCTCACGGCTCAGTTTGAGAGGAAAACACGCTGGAGTCCCTTTTTAAAAAAAATAAATAAAAAAACACGGCTGAAACTGGAAGAGATCAAAGAGCCAATCGCGGTAAGAAGTGATGGCGTGCTTCATCACTACGTAGTAGAAACGGTTACACACTCATTCAAAACTGCAGTCGTGACACCGAATCATTGTTCCGCCCACCACCCGTGTGAGGTCAAAAGTTTGCTCATTTCAAAACGTCCAGAAAGAGGTGCATCATATAGTCACCGCAGAAGCTTTTAACGGAAAAAAATACAACGTGAGACTCACCTCTCGGACCTGAGATGGAACAACGTCTTGTGATATTGACTCCTAGTTAGCGTGAGGTGTGAGTTGTTTGAGGGGGCGGCTGCATTTTGAAAAAAAGGGTCTCAGGTCTGTGTTTTTTTTTAAATTTTGTATATATAACAGGAAATGGAAGAGTTGTTGAAACTAAGACCCCGACACGTTTGTATTCACGAGCAGAGGCTGCTGCACAGATTCAGTGATCGGTTCTTATCTTAACCATTCTCGGGGTTTCAGTGAGCTGCCAACACTGTGTACTAAACACAGCTGCGGTATGCCGCGTGGTTAAATGGCTCTGCTATGTGTGTGAATAAAAGGACCCCGACTGTGGAGTAATTACTGCATTTCCAGAGATTCATTCCGACACCAGATATCATTCAGCTTCAGAAAAAAAATTTGACAATAATTCCCACAAAGTCACCGAAGACATGAAAGCAAAAGTCACGAATGAATCACGTTGAAGTTACAGTCTAACTGGAGCTCTTTTGCTACACGATAGGTGCATCCAAGAGGATGAAATCCTCCTGTTTTCTTATTTCAGAAAGAATTTTCTTTATTTAGAAATATTGAGTATTTTGTCTCTGAAAAGGATGTGCAGCGTCTTAGACTGTGCTGTTCAGGTTCACTGTGATACGTAGCAGCATGAATCACACAGACAGGCTGCAGTCCCCCCCCCCCCCACACACACACACACACACACACACACACAACCCACCCACACCCAAACCTCCTCAGCAGATCACTTTGCATCACCTGCACGGCGTCGCTGCACAGCATTCTGCATGTTGACATGTTTTCCACGTTGACATGTTTTACATGATGTTCACCGCAGCAGCTCCCGTTTCTCTCTGTTTTTTTTTTTTTTGCGTGTGTGTGTGTGTTTTTTTTTTTTCCTTGGCCGCAGTTAGCAGCGTTCGGCAAAAAAAAAAAAAACCCAACCAAACAGGAGCGACGGTGAAAGCAAGCCATTGTCGGCAAATGCTCTTTTCTATCTGGCATGACGCAAGCAGCCGCAGTCATTTCCACTGTGATTGTCGGGCACCATCAGAGAGCATCGATAACCCCTGCCAGGCCTTGGCACCGCCAACAGGTGCCGGCACTGCCAGATAGGTTGGCACCGACGTGGCTGCGAAAAACCCTCTGACATCCAGAAGGGCACAGATTTGCACTGAATGCACCACTGAATCAACACTGCTGATTATCAATTAACATATACCGTTTTGTATCGCACAGAAAAGAGGGGAAAAATGCTTTTTTTTTTTAACCACAGAAAGCCTGTTTAAAAAATACTAACCGTGTGCTGTCATAATCGCGCGCTGAATACAGATTTAGCTCTGTTCAAGGTGGGTTTTTACAAGCCCGTGCGGCTTTGTGTCGGGGAGATATACAGTGCATAATTGTTGAGGCAAGATTTTGTGCCTGTTGGCTACATTTGTGCAGGAAATATGACAAAAAAAAAAAAACCACACCAGGAACATGACAGACTGGATGTTAAAATCGCAACAAAAGACGCCTCATATTTAAATGTCAGGAGTCATGGCATCACACCGCAGATAGATTTCACCTGCACTGTGCGCATTACCACAGGTACCGTGTGTTTACACCATAACACACTTATCAGAGCTATCACATCTGGCCTGCTGCTTTTTTTTTAAACCACATATTTATGTCTCAGGAGGAATTAAAACATTACGTCTCTTTCTTTAAAACGGACACCAATAATCAGCACACAAAGAAAGAAAACGCATCATTGTTGGCTCGACGCGGAGAATTCTTCATGTGGCGTGTCAGGCGAAGCCGGCGCCATCACTTGACTGCACGTAGGTGTTGTGATGTCTTCATGCTCGCCACTTGTGATGCTTCTAATGGGCATTAACAGGATTATTTGGATTACTAATACAAATTAGTCTGAGCGCTGTCACCGGTTCGACTTTGAGCTCTTTTCTGCGAGTGTCTCCCCACAATGAAAACACACACGCAACGCAAACATAATAGTATTATTAGAGGCTGCAAAGGATTTAATAATGTGTCTGGGAACGCGTCAAAACACGGCAGGCATCAGTGTGGGTGAGCGGATGAACCTCGGCGAGACATGAGGGTGACATGAGCGGGAGGAAGTGTACAGTAGACGCCGTGCAAAAAAAACAACAAGCGGCTAAATGAGTAGCGAAAGAGACGGAATCAGTCTGTTGTCTAAACAAAAGCACAGAGTTGACGTTGTATGTTATGTATTGACGGTTGTCTTTTTGTAAATTTTTCCACTATGACTGAATTGACACAAATGGGAGGCTTTTGCCTTTAGTGCCGTTGGCATTTTGTAGGTCACTATGTGGTGAAATGAGTTTCAATATGTGTTACAGACTCCAGATTAAAGTGGCACACAGTCCACCAAGACACAAATACTTTTGTTTTCTACACAAAAAAACAACAATCACATCTGATGATTTCTTCAAGCACAATGCGTCATCTTTTTCGTCCCCCGGAGTCTCTCACTCCGCTCGTTGTCTTCTCAGAAACACGATCGCTGGCTTTCTTTTAAAACGACTGATCTTTCTGCACAACTGTTGCACAAAAGCTTCACTTCCACAAAGAGTTCGGGGTCGAGGCGGTTTATTAACGCTCCCTCGCAAGAGACATCTGAGGACCATGAGAAATTGCTTAATCAGTCGCTACGAGGTAAGCACACAGATAAGACTAAATATTCCACGATGAACACATCCTCCGGATCAAATTAGTTCCCTGTTTTCCATTAGCCTCTCATACAGCTAGTGTGGCTTTCAATTACTTGCGGAATAAGGTGATTTCTGCATTTCTCATATGTCCGCGCCTCCCGTGTGGGAGGACGGGGGAAAGGAGAGAAAGAAAGAACAAGGTGGGTTGTGGGGGGGGGATGTAATGAACTGAGTGTCGACTCCTAAGTGTTTAATTGTTTTATAATCACATGAAGTCGACAGAAATAGAAGCGGAGTGGTCTGCTGACAGGAAGGCCTTCACACCAGTCGGGCCTTCATAGGGTCTCCGCGTCGCCGTGGAGGACGTTTTTTTTTTTTACTATTTTATTTTTCCTCCTCGGTCTGAAAGACGACCAACACTCCGCTCTCACATCGTAACTCTCCGCTCTCGACACCCACCCCTTAGGATGTGTGGTGTGCACTGTACACAATGCGACTCCCACGCAGACACACGCGCATCCGCTCAGGGGCGGCGTGAGCGTGCTTCGGCGTTGGAACGAGGCCTCTGCGAAGCCTGAGGCTGCAGTCGGCCTCGGGCGTCATCAGGTCGACACCGGCTGTGATTAACACAGAGCCGGGTCGGTTCTGGGTTTTTTGTCGGCCTTCTTCAGAGGAGCAAAGCTTCAAAACTTGCATCCCTCGCTGTATTTATCACCCCGCCCTGCTCTCGCTGTCTTTATCAAATCATAAAACCAATCAGTCAGAGAACAATCAACGGGCAACAGAAGCAGGATTTTAAAATAAATCACTTTTCCGTCACTGCTCGCTGGACTCATCACATGACAAATAATTAACCTCTGCCTCGTGGATTGCGACAAATAAACAGCTAACGGAGTTGGAAATACAGAAGTGTTGTGTGTGTGTGTGTGTGTGTGTGTGTGTGTGTGTGTGTGAGGGAGAGAAAGAGATACTGAAGGTGGATCTGTGGCGCCGAGAGGAGGAGGAGGAGGAGGAGGAGGAGGAGGAGGAGGTGAGAAAGGTCGCCTCGGTGAAGGGCACGGTGCCCCGGCCTTGTTGGGAGTGTTAAAAAGAGACGAAGGCAGGAGACGGGGACGGTGTTACTCGCCCCAGTGTGCGAGAAGTGGAGCTACAGTGCTGAGATGAAAGGAGTGATGGGATGTGAGCGTGCGGGGGGGAAACGGGCTCTTAATATGGAGGCTTAGGCAGAAGTACTGAATGAGAGGTGCAGACTTAAGGATGTGGCTCTTTATCTACATATTTTTCTTTGCATATTTAATCCCTTGTCAAAGGATGCATCATCCGTCCTCTGACGAACAAAACAGTTGATAAGGCAAGGGTGTGTGTGTGTGTGTGTGTGTGTGTGTGTGAGAGAGCGACACAGACAGAGAATACAGTATCTGTTGAAATTGTTTCATTGGAGTATGTGGGTGGGTATTAACAACCTGATCTTAGCGGGATGCGCTTTCCTCTAAATCGCTCTCTTTTTTTTTTTTCTCGCCGAACAAAGGATTGAGAAAAACCTACACAGATTGGATGAAGACAAGCATCGGAATAAAAGACAATGAGGGTTTTTTTTGTTGTTGTTGTTGTTGGTTTTTCTCCAAACATAAGATGAGACCTGTAATAATGTGATTTGAATCGTTAAAAAAAAAAACTTAGATGTATGTGCTTGCTTGAATTATATTTGCCATGGTGGCATGAATAATAAGAGCAAATAAAGAGAAGAACAAATTCAAACAGAGGAGGGATGTCATTTTGTAAAAAAAGCGTGACAAAACTGACATGACGGACTTCGGTTTCTTTTTTTTTATCTCCCGGGGAGGACACGCCAACCCTTTCAACGACGAACGGGGCTGATTGTCAGGACCCAAAAACAATGTGACGCTTTCATCACTAAGCCAAGGAATCTGGATCAACAGTATGCAAAGCATATGCCAAAATAAATGCAGTCAAACATGTTGGGACAACATTACACACCCCCTCTCCAATTTTTCATTTTTATAATAACTTTCCAGATAATGACAAAATGAGCTGTAACTCCCAAATCACACACACACACACACACACACACACACACAGCACTCACCCAGGGTGGTATGTCTGTAACTGTCTTACAACATTCTCTGTCCCTGGAATGCAGCATTCCTTATTAACACACCGACCATTTATTTTTCCAAACCAGTTGCAACATGTCACCCAAAAGAAAAAGAAAAAAAGAAACGCTGGGAATCATTGTCATCTCGCTCCTCTATTAGCAATCATAACAGAGCTATTTCATAGGGAGGAGAGGTGGGCGGCTGGCGGAGGGGCGGAATCCCCGAAGAGCCACACATTAAAAAACGAGACAGGCCTCTTATTTACTGGCGACAGTCTAATAAATACATTTGCTGGCAGCTAAACAGGTATTTACTCTGCTCCCTACCACAGGTATAATTTCACTGTTTGCTGAGCTGTTATTTTGCTACAGAGATAATTATCGAGGTGGTGAAGAAAGACGATTAATGGTTTTAGCCGAGCTATCAGTCTCAGCAAAGTGAGGCGCAGCCCAGCTCTAAACTCCCAGCAAACACCCGACAAGCAAAAGGGGGTTTTAACAATCTGCATCTTTGGCTGCAGGGAATTCAAAAGCGGTGTGTTACAAAACTGTATACAGATTTATTTATTTTTAACACTTTCCCTGTACGCAAAAAAAAAAAAAGAAGTGATGATTCTGGTCGTAATTCAATTTCAAATGGAGGTGAAGAAGCTTTCTTAATGTCACGTCAGAGTGGCCCCGTGCAGCGAAAACAACAGAAGACATCACAGCTCTCCGATGAGCAGACTAATTGGTCTCTCGGGGGTCACGGGGGGGGAAACTTTGTCTTCTATACCCTCGCTCTCATCCGACAAACCTGCTCTTCGGCGTCTCACCTGAGAGCGAGGTGAGAGGTTTCGCTGGCGACACACACACACACACACACACACAGAACTCGCCGCCCCCCCCCCCCCTCCTGTAATACAGTTTACACGCCCGCCGACCTGACAACCTGAAGGGACAATTACAAGAGGTTGCGATGCTAAAGTGTCGCCGGGATCTCACAAGGAAACTTACTGTTTGTGACCCTTGATTTCCTGCTAGTGCACTACTACAGTACAGTAAATGCAACGTGCACTAGTTTCGATTAGTTGTAATGAAAACAAAACTAAGCTCTGAAGGGGGGGGGGGGGACAAAAAAAAAAAATCAGAGTGCAACAAGGTTAACGCTGTAAGTCAGAAGAAGAAAGGTAGAGAGGTGGAAACGCTTCAGTGTTTTCCGAGATGTCTTCCTGATGGTTATTGTAAGAAGCGTGAACGCGACATTCAAAGGAATTAATTACACACTAATAAGCTGCGACAGATGTTGAGGCTTTTTCTGCTGGATGTGTGCGTGTGTATGTGTGTGTGTGTGTGTGGGTGTATGTGTGACCTGGCACTATACCGCCATCCTCACATGCTGATTCTTATCGCTGCTGCCAAACAAGTTTATGTGGAGACATTTATGACAAAGAGCCTTTTTTCTTTTTTGTGCCACTTTCTAACAACCACAAACTGCTAATGGTTCTAATGAAGAGTCAGAGCCGGAGAGTAAAACCGAGAAGTTTTCTTTCAACGCTTTCAAGCTTGCCGTTGAGGCTTTCGTCTTTGTCTGAGGACTTTTACAAGAAGTGATACACGGCAGCCCGAGACAGGAAACGGGCTGTGTGTCATTGCTGTCGAGGGCATTGACCAGATAAGCCACAGCACCTTGAACTGCCACAGATCTGCAAAGATTAAAGGGAGAAAACGCGCCGGTTGTTGTGCCATAACCTGTTTCAATTGTATTTCCCCCGCCCCCCCGATGCAGAGAGGTGCCGTGCTTGACCTCGAGATCGCACGCGAGCCACACAACCCGATGACACTGACTGAAGGCTGAGGATTATTTAGGGACGATTGCCCTTTAATCATTTGATCAAGTTTCTGATTTAATGTTAACTTCTACACCAGATTTTATTGGGATTTTTCTGTGCACTTTGAGATCATTTTCACTGAGCATCATGGCTAAATTACAAAATATAATCTTCCAGACATATTAAATCTACAATACAAACTCTGGTCTATGTTAGATAAGTGTATATATATATATTTATATATATATAAATAATTATCAGAATGACTGGCCATGCTGGTGAGCGAAATGTCAGCAGAAAGTGAAGCCTTTAAAAACCTGTAAACCACAGCATCAGTGCCCACGCAGTTTTAAGATGGCAATAGATATTCTCATAACTGCTCTCTCTCTCACACACACACACACACACACACACACACACACACACACACACACACACACACACACACACAGGTCTGGTTGTACCTGAAATTACTTTATCAGCAGTGACAAAAGCCACAAGGCAGACCAGACAGCATTACTGCACCTACTCTGTATCATCACATCTATCTGACTGCCTCACACCAAGTCATGCAGAGAGAAAAGCAATACATTCTTTAACTCTTTGCTTCCCTGTGAGTCACACCTTTTTTTATTATTATTCTTTGTACCCTACTGCTGGGGCTCAGTGTGTTTTTGAGGAGTTACACAAAGTGCTTCATGCTACAGCAGTAAAAGTGTTGAAGCAGACTGACACGTAATTAAATAGTAAGTATATGGAGGGAATAAATGAAGTGGCTCTAATGGCCTAATAAAAAGTAGTAAAAGAAGATGGGCAGTTGGGCTGCAATAGCTTCAGCATTCCAACTGTCAACACACACTTCATTCTAATGAGTTAAAATATATAAATATATAGGTTTAAAAAAAAAAGAAAAGAAAAGTCCCGACGAACAAGATGCAAAAATAATCGGAGGGATAAATAATAACTTTATTCACCACAGAACACCCTGAAACCATCGGGTCAGGAGCAGCGATGGCAGCATCACTTATTGCTCCTCTGCTGCGCGCGGAATAAGTTGTTAAATGAATTAGAGGAGATGGATGTACTTAACCCCGCGAACATCACGAGTGCTTTGCTTATTCGTGCAGAAACGACACAGGCCTGTTTCTGCACGTTTAAAATTAGATGGCAAACAAAAAAAATAAGTTCTAAATGCGTGCGTTTGTATTTACCATTAAGCATGACATTCATAGT
This sequence comes from Pholis gunnellus, assembly GCF_910591455.1. NCBI lineage: Eukaryota > Metazoa > Chordata > Actinopteri > Perciformes > Pholidae > Pholis > Pholis gunnellus. The sequence goes on from NC_136534.1 coordinate 23,518,158, forward strand.
CGGTATTTTTTCTTCTTCCTCTTTATAAATATTAAATCCATAGCCGCAACTTTTGGTCTGCGTGGGTTTTAAGTGATTTCGGAAGATAGGTCTGTAAATTGCTTTTAATTAATTTAGAAGCGACTCGTTTATCAAATTCCGAGGAGGTGCACCTTATTTCTTTACAGCCGTGCTATTAGATCAACGTGATTTAAAACACATGCGGACACACAAGTGAAGACGCACGTGAGAGAATGAGACGGATCGTACCTTTAAAGTCAGCAGTCGCCCGACCTCTTGTTTTCCATCAAAAGTTGAGCGACCTCTTGTCTCTGCTCCACGACGAGAGATCCAAAAAAATAAATAAAAAAAATAGGCAACTGCTCTGTGGGAGGAAATACTGTAAAAAAAAAAAAAAGAAGAAAAAAGTCAAAAGTCCCGTGGATGAGGAGTTTGGGTGAGGAGGGGGGAGTCGGGGAGAGAGAGAGAGAGAGGCAGAAAGAGAGAGAGTCGTCTTGTAGAAACCGCACGGGCTGAGGTTGAAGTTTGGGGGCGGGGGGGGGAGGGGGGGAGAAGCGCACACGGCGGATGGAGCGCAGAAATGTGAGCAACCGTGCGCTGCGGGCGGCGGAGGTGAAGTAGCGGAGAGGAGACGAGAGCAGCGGCATGTGAGGAGGGCTGAGAGGAGAGGGCGGCAGGTAAACGAACCGCCCCTCCCCGTTTCTGATGCTCGAATCGATGATTTGCCAGCTGTGGCGCAGCTTGTCTCATTGCCCCACTTTGGTTTTTACAGCCGCTCCTCTCCGACGCGCTGCTCTCCGGGGACACCGAGGGAGAGAGAGAGAGAGAAAGAGAGAGAGCGAGAGGGGGAGAGAGAGAAGTCAGTGCCAGGAGAGCTCTCACACTCATTCATTTTCATATTTACACGCCACATGTTTGCATGTCAAGAAGAAGAAGAAGAAGAAGGGGGGGAAGTCTGGTAAAGAGTCGATTGCGCGCGGCGCCGCGCGTTTTGTTCCGTATAGAGTCAAAGTCTGTTGTTTTAACAGCGGAGGGCAACGTGCCAGATCTGCTCCCCGCACACCTGAGCGGAATATGAAACCGTGCTATAGTCGGCTATACATCACATGCTCCTGCAGACGGGAACAGATGAGTTCTTTGAAAGCCCTATAGTGTGCGAGAAATAGGATTTAAAAAAAAGTTTTCAAGAATAATTAAGTTTTGAACAATGAGAGCGAGAGAGAGACTAATACTGCAGTCTGTTCCCTTGCTGTGTTTGCCGAAAGCATTCATTTCTCCAATTTAAACAAAGCTTTTAGTGCGAAATAATAATAATAATTATGACTTTTCGGCAGTGAACATTTTTAATGCATCATTATTGAACCAGACTCACTTTTATTTCATCAATGCAAGCTGTTGCTTTTTTTTCTTTTTCTGTTGCTTCGTTAACTCCGGCCATCACACACACACACACACACACTCACACACACTCACACACAACCTCTCCATCACATTTTAAAATCCTACCGCGGGCCTACCCCCAAAAAAATAGAAAATAAAAAATCCACGCTTTAGGAATGCAAATTTGTATTAAAATAAATACACGTAGAGCAGAATAATTAGATTTGTTTTGTTCTTTTCTTGGACATCTTTAAGAACACAGCCTGAAGCAGAATCAGCCGAGGCAGAGAGGACAGTGACAGATAACGAAAGGAGAAGAAAAAAAGCTTTTATTTTCGCCCTCACAGTGTCTAAATGCATTTCAGCTCTTTCCATTGATTTCCAGCTGTAACTATACTGACTGCTGTATATGCAAAGTGCAGAAGTCACCTATTTTTTTCCTTGCCAAAGTCTGATATTAGACGAGGAAAATAAATCAAATTCCAGAGAGAGGTATACATTAAATTAATATTCTTAATGTAGAACATATTCCAGTGAATGAGGGACGTCTCTCTACAGTTATTTAACCTCTGTGTGTTGTACATTAACAATCAAATCATACAAAATAGAAACAGCTCCATGCATGAATTAGTATTTCTCTTTCACGCGGTCTGTTAGATTTGATCATGTCTGTGTGTCAGTGACATGTGTGAGCATCTCCTACACGTGTGGTGACATGCTGTATGTATATACAGTATATATATGAGCCTGTATAATGTTGAGAGTGTGCGATCACATGTGTGGTTTGAATGCACATTGTGATTTGTGTCATGTGTGAGTTTTTGCACGCCCTTGCACATTTCTATACTCATTTCTTGTACCTTTGTTTGTGCGTGTGTGTGTGTGAAAATGATTGACAGTTTGCATCTGCACACAGGCTAACTGCTCTGCTCTAGCAGGTGTGCAAGAGCCCACAGGTAATGCAGCTGTTTACTTACAATGTGAATGTGTTTCTCTTGCCGGGTTTAGCATAAATAACACACTGATCCATTTACATTTACACTTAATTTACACGTCCCATTGAAAATAGAATTAGTGTGTGTGTGTGTGTGTGTGTGTAAAGCCGACACAAAACAGCAGAGGGTGAGAGCGGATGAAAAATTCCTTCAGATTGTCGGAGAAGACACAGAAGGACAGGAGCCCTTATTGTAAGCTGATATACAAATACTTCTCAGAAAAGTTCATTTGTTGTGGTTTTGGGACTCCACAAAAGTTTCATTATGAAGCATCTGAGATCTGCATTTAAAAAAAAAAAAAGTGTGAAAAAAACACACTCTCACAAACACTCACACACAATCTCTGCATACGATTCACACCGGCTCTCTCCTGGGAGATTGAATGGGAATTGAAAAGTTCCAGTAAAGAGATTCAAATTTGCTTTCTGCATAATTATAAATTCATGCTAAGTTAGGGATGTTTTCATCATTACGGACAACAGCTGGTGATTTCAATGCAGCCTGTGTTTTATCCAACACTTCATGTTGCTGCCTCCGAAAAGCCCCCGAGTGTGCTGCAGTTGTCACCTCGACCACAAGGGGGACCGGTGAGTCTCATCTTAAAGAGGCACAGAGTGAGAGAAGAGGAGAGGAGGGCAGCTAATGATCCCCCCCCCTCTCTATACCAGACACTTGTAATACATTGGCTTCTAACAAGCTGTCATCCGGCTGCTCGTGCTGATATTCAGGATTCTCTAGAGTGAAAAAGCAGCGAACCCTGACCCCTGCATTCAAACCAAGAGAAGATTATTAGCGCGGCGGTGACGTGTGGGGGCTGTGGACGCGTTCCAAAACGTTAATGCAAATTGATAATGTGCATGTATGTCGCTGAGGCAGAGAGGGCACGTGTAAAGCACACACACACACACACACACACAAAAACAGATCTAAATGTGTGTGAAGTGTAAACAAATCAAAGCAGACCTTGAGCGGAGACATTTCAATCGTCTACACTTTTTCTTTTTCTCTGAAAACAATAAACAGCACTTGGAAAATTACAAGGGTTATACACCCCAGAATTAATCTTTCCAACCCATAACTAAATAGAGAGACACTGTTGCCTCTCCATCAAGTGGGTATATTTTAATTACAGGCTATTGCCTACTGAAAGTAATTTGTCTCAGAAAGATGCCCAAGAGCTAAAAGACAGACGTCTCGTCTCAATCTGGAATGCTCAGCCACTTTTTTTTTTTTTTTTCTCCTGCTCTGGTTTTGTGGTTAGCCTTTGCAACTTTCTTCAGTCGCTCTTTTATAATTGCTCACCTTTTAAAGATTAACAAGGATTCCCGAGGAGACTAACACTTGTCTCCTGGCTTTATCCGGGGTAAGCACTGGATTTTCTGATTATGTTTTTCCCCCCGTCTGATCACCTCAGCAAGAAATTGAAATTAAAGTGTGGATTCCTCTGCCTTTTCCTCCTCGTTTTTTCTACTCTTTTGAGTTTTGGAACAGAAGTGCTCCACCCCTCAAAATGAAACTCTATTAATCCTCATTCGCGCGCTGCCAAGGAGGACAGTGGGAGATGAGAGCCAATCCAGAACGATAAAAGCTGACCCACAGCGGCGCCTCCAGATGTTAATGGGGTGTCAGTCAGCTGGGTGAAAGAAAAACCCGCCCAGAAGTGTAATTACTGTCTGGTGTGAACTCTCCCGTCAGCTGTGGCAGCTTAGTGTCGCTTAGTATGTTACTGCATGTGGAGATGCCCAGATGTTAAGAGGAAAGTTGCTGGTTTCACTCTTCAGGTGTTTTCTGAAACACACTTCATCAGAGATCACCTGTCGATCGGATCGTACTTTGATGTCTCTTCCTTCAGTTTCCTGTTGATCAGACCACCTGTTAGACCTGGATTATCTTCAGATAGCAAACAAACTAATGCTACACTCAGGTGGAATGACAAAGATCATTTTGAAGCTTTTTACCGAGCCGAGTTTGGTTAAAAGTCGTGAGACGATTTTAATCTTGAGGTTACGTATCAACAGTCCCTCAAATTCAATTAGAATTGATTTTTCTTGACTGGTTATTTCTCGGGCGGCAATTCTTCCCTTAATGTAAGTATTTGTCTTAACCACAGTAATTTCTCTCTGAAATAAATCCTCCAAATGAAATGAAAAATCATCGCTACTTGGTTAGGATCCTGACCCCGCCAGTCTGATTACCCCCAAGTGAACACTGTTAGCTCTTTCAGCGCTGTTAGCTGCTAGCAGCCACGTTAGTTGTCTCCATGTTGAGAGCCACGTGGAGGCAATGGATATGATCATTTGTGTGTGTAGAGCACCTTTAAAGTCCGGTGTTTCTTTGACCCATCCATCCATCCCGTCCTCCTCTCTTAGCAGACTTTGTCGCTCTGTACCGACCTCCTTCGCTCTAGAGTGCTTCGTCACTTCAACGTTAACACACGTCAAACTCAAACTCTCATGTCAAATGACAAACTCTTGACCGGCATCTAATCCCAACCAATTTCGTACATTTCTGTAATTGGAGTCTTTTTAATCCATCCTTCATTTGTTTTACGGAACAGATGCACATCGGTTTAGTTAAATGTTACACTCTACACAGACATCGAGAGACAGAGTGAGTTAGAGTCTCTATTGAATTCCAATATTATCCAATACATTATTTCTCTTTGGCACTTGAAGTGAAGAGTAATCTCCAAAGATTCAAAACACCCAAATGTCCCATGATCTATATATTGTGAACTTATTAACTATATATCGATGTATCAGGGCCTCCAGTTTGACTGTGAGCTTTCTGGTCTCACTAAGGGTATAAAGAGCTTCGGTGAGCGGGGACAATAAAAGAAATGAAAAAAGATGTCCATAGAATTTCTGACGTTCTGAAGTCAGTTCGTCCACAGCTGTTCTGAAGATAATGAAGCTGTAACGGAGGTTAGTGTGGATCGAACACTCCACTGACGTCACGCGTCTGGTGCGAATTTCCAGTTAATTTCAAAACGAACTGCTTTTGATGAAACATAAAGTTTCAAGTATGAAGGGGAGCAACCAGACAACAGGTGTTAAGACCCACTAAGCTGAAGGGTTTCAAGAAGCGACAATATGTTGAGTCATAAAAGCAGACATTTTGTTTTATGCAAACAAAGATTATTTACTATAAGAACGATGCGTCCTGCATGCCAGAGACATTCGACTCTCAAATGTTTCCGTCGTGGCAGCGACAGGAGAGGGAAGCGCGTGTACGAGGCGCTGCAAAAATCAATTGCACATTACAACTGCTACAAAGGGAAATTCTTGAGAGACATTGACGCCCATCCATTCCACCATCTGTAACCTTCAGCATTTAACCTCCAGATTGTTTGTGTCAGGCTTACGAACACGGCTGGATGTCGGGCACGTCGTCAAAACCGCCACAGAGCCGTGGGAGCGATGCCGGGCCTCTGTGTTTGACATGCATCTCAGTGCAGCGCCGCTGTCACAGTAAGACACCCTATCTCCTGGAGAGTCTATTAGCTGTGCTTAATTAAACAAATGTGATTAGACTGATCCAAACTCACACAACTGAATCCCCGGTAAGGAGTCAGCCATGAGAGGCGGCGGCAGAGAGAAAGTCGAGTCACGCATGGCTCGGCTTTATTAATAGCGCCTATTACACACTAACGCACACCTCGGCGAGCTGCAGAGTTAATGTGCGCGGGCAGCGGCGTTTCAGGTCCACTCCTGAAGTTTGTCAATCACAGTTTAGTGCTGACGGTCGGAGCTCGGAGGATCAGGATGAAAGCGATAACAAATAACAGATTGATTACTGGTAATTTAGTGTGAGATGTGCGTGGGTGGGATTTAGCCACGGCTGTCAGTTGTAACCAGGTGGAAAGCAACAGGGAAATTTCCACTAACTTGTAAAAGATGAATCACTGACAGAGAGAGAGAGAGATGAGAGAGAAACTAAAGTAACTCCGTGTGCTAATATTTTAGGGGGATTTTTTTTTATACTCTGAGTCATTTCAATTCAGCATCAAGTTTAAACCCTTTCTGTCAAAAAAATATAACTTGCTGCTCAGAAGTACTTAGTTGAGGAGAGAAGTTGCAGAAATATGCAGAATCTCGGAAACTCAGTTAAAGTTTGAACTTCCTGTGCCCTCTGCGTCTTCTGAATTTGATTGTGCGCTCGTTACTCAATCACAGCCGAGCGGCGGACATCCAGGGCAGCGCCGTTCAAAACAATGGTCCGTCTGTGTCCGAGTGAACCGAGGGGTTGTGATGAGCCACCGCAGGTAATATGGCTCTGATATGTCGTTGGGTCGATGCCAATTCAAACTAATGAGGCCTTCGATGGTTTCTTTAAAAAGGTCACCGTGTTTGTTTCAGTTACAGTGAAGGATCCAGTCAAGCTTTTACTTCTTTTGAAAATAGCTGCTCAGTCCTGCTCTTGTGCGGTATATAAACAGGTTCATCCATGACGACACCAGTCGTTTAAAACTGCAGAGGAGCTTCGTATCGTTGCATTTCTGCATTTAATTCATTCATTCTTCCGGCAGGTCGGTAAAGCTTTTGATTTCTCCACAAGCAAAACAAAGGAGCAAAAGTGAAAGGCTTACAACATTAGCATGCCATGCTAACTAGCGTACTGCATACAATAGTAACCTAGTGTTACTTACTGTAAACCAGGGACACCTTGGAGTTCAAGGCACAGACTATGTACAGTATAAGAAGTGGACGTAGTCATTGTGACGCCACTAATTGATTTGCGGACTGACGTTTTGAAGCCTTGAGTTCAGCGATTTCGCCATCGCCATCTTGGATTTACGGCCATCGCCATCTTGTTTTTTTTGCAACCGATAAATGGAAGTTACCATATTAGGACTGCGGAGGAGTGAGTAGAGAGTAGCGCTTCCTTCATTACTTACTTACTTAGGCCTTTGTATTATATGTGGAACAAAGCTTATTGATGAAAGGTTTCCACCCGTGACTGTGTTTGTCCATTTTTTCCAGCAGTTGCCACGTCAGACTGTTGTTCTTAAACATTCTTTTTTTTAGGTACGGCTGCTAAACATTTGTCATTTTTCGCTGACAAAATCAACGGCTCAAAATGACAGCTTGCTTTTTTTCTTCTTCAATGTGAAATCAAAGACACTTTTTAAGAAAATACTGAGAAAATACTGAGTGTAAATCTGCTGTTCCGTCATCATTGTAAACTCTACATGAGCCGTGCCAAGAAGCAAAGCTCGACACTAAGTGGAAAGCTTAGCGAGGGGTCACGACTGTTTGCTGCCGAGTCTGAGCTGTTGATGGTTGATCTTGGTCACCTGTGACTATGGCAACCACAGTAACCATACTGATGAGGCTCCCTGAGTTGTGCACCTCTTTACCAGCAGTAAACATACCAAACGCATCAATTAAAAGAGGTCTTGAGCGACATCAGCCTCAAAGTTTTATGATCCGGACAGGGTCAATAAAGAGTTTAGCTAAACGTGCTTTATTTAACCAGACATATCTTAATTTACTATAATAATAACAATCAATATTGATATTTAGGCTTCAAAAATCATAAAAGTGGTGTTCATTTGTAAAGATTATTTTGCAGAACGAAATGTATCAGCATCATAAATGTTCGTTTGCCTCAGAGCTCATTTTCTGCAATAATCCAAAGTCCAATGGAAAAATCCCAGTCGGCTTTTTGTCGAGGGAACCGGTGCGACGCTAACTTCCAGGGTCGGCCGACACAAACACATCATCCCTGCAGCAGTTTAAAGCAAGAACCCCAAAGCAAAAGACACTTCACAACCTGCCAATCTTCCCAGCAGATGAGTTAGGTTGTTTGGGTTGCATTGAAATGTGCACGTTTGGGACAACATTTTTTTTAGCAGTTGGCAAACGAAATGAGAAAGAAAGACAGAAAATAAATAATTTGATTTAGTTTGGTAAAAATATCTTGAAACACAGATTAAGAGGCAAGCAGGAGGGATGGCAGACGTATCTACGCTACTTTGTTTTGTTGAACAACGTGTCACAACCGTGTCACGGAATCCCCCATAATGATACAGGGAATAGTGTGTGTGTTTTTGAGTGTGTGTGTTTTTGGACTGAACTACTTTGCAAACACGGTTGAAGTTTAAGCTTCATTGGAGACGTCAAAACACTGAAGCGTAGCATTAAGACTCTTGATTCAATTAACTTTTTGTCCAAGTATGAGACACTTTAAAGGCACAGCGGGAATGTTAAGTACACAGATGTTGTTGTTAGGTGTACAGTATGTTTGCCGGAGAGGTTTAAATTACGCAAACTCATTTCTTCTAATGTATGTCGACTACTTAATCACGGACAGAAGAAACACATACTGGTTTTAAGCAGCTGCATGGTGTAGCTGAAAAAATAACGTGGTTTCGATCAAATAAATAATTTCTCATAATATAATTTGATGAATAAACACGTTAATTGGAATCCTTGACTTTACAGAGCACCATTAACTCCACAGAAGAACATTTTAAAGGTTCACTTTTTTCAAATGGAAATGCCAACGTTAGCAAAAATAAGTTACGTATACACTTTAACACTACAACATACTCTGAGCAAAGTATGAATGTTTGGATTTAAATACATAAGGAACACCACCGGGAAGCTACACGTAAAATAATGGACCCGTCCTTTAAAAATAAGGTTCCAACTATATCTCTTCACACTTAAAATTCGTTCAAAACTCTAGTTGTTTTTTCATTTACATGGATCATAGAGGCTGCTTGTGACTATCTTTTAACAAGGCTAAATCTGTACTGAACCATTTATCCAGGCCTGCAATGCCATTCTGTACTGGTGCATCCATCACATCACCATTAAGAATTGGAATGCCTTTAAGCCTCTTATGCACGTTTCCTTTTTAGCCACCATGGCTTTTTGATACCACTGCAACCAGAAGAATTTCTAATTCTGCATACATTTTTTAGCAAAGCTTGGCTAATTGTGTTCTTAATGTCTGTTGCTGTGCAAGTACAAGACACAGCAGGTCAGGTGAGTTTAGTTCATTGTTCGATGAAGTTCAGGTGGCATTGAGAGGACAATTAAATGCGCACTGTTGCAACTGTTGCCGAGGCTGTGAACAAAGCGAGATGTAGCATTCTTCCACTGAATGCGACTGGATATGGTGAAACAAATGCTAAAAATGTAACCGCTCGACCGATTACAAGATCAAAAACAACAAAGCAAGTCAATGCATCACAGTGCTGGTTGTGTTTTTTAAACCATGTCGGACCCTGAATCAATGACGAGCATTGCGATTAAGGGTCAGTTCACCCAATTTACAGAAATGATTTCTCTCTGAGATTTCAGCCGTCACACCGATACAATAGAGGTGAATGGGATTTTATTTGTGGTGAAGAGATAAGGGTCAAACTACTTTCTACTGAAGAAAGAGTCCATTAACCTCCATTGTATTTGTTGGTGGAGGGAGAAACCTCGAGAGCAGCAAAATAAAAATCCCAACTGGTAAATGCCTACATCTCAAACTCCATGCTTGTAACATAGGCTTTCTTTAAAATGTTTGAAGTCTCAAAGCGTATCTGAAAAAAAACAACCCAGCTGATGTCATTGTGATGTTTTTCCCCTGAGACGTTAGAAAGCTCTTCCAGAGCCACAGAAGACATTATACAAGTGTTTTCACAGGGTGAGTGGTACGACCCATGATGTGTAAAAATACGTGTAAAAGCACCGTCTCACGAATTAAACATTCGCCTCCCATTCGCTTCCATTCAACGCGAGCAAGGCGGTGAAAAAACATTCGCTTCCGGTGACGTAATTCGCTTCTTCACGTTCCTGTGGCGTCCCACTCAGGTGAACTTTCAGAACGAACATTGCCTTGCTTGAATTCGCACTTGTAAGAGAGTGCCTTAACTTTAACACGCTGCTTTTTTTTACCCGTTAACGTTTCCGTGAGAGACTTCAGATGGTTTTAAGAAAGCCATCCTAAAAAAATCTACTAGAAGTTGGGCGATTTTTTTCTTTTTTTTTTACTGCACATGGAAGCACTGCTTCATTTTTAAGTGTGCACGGGAGTGTCACTGGATCATCCGTCAATCCGGAGACGTCTCCATACTGCTGCGATGCATCACTTCATTCCTCATCACTCACACTCGTACAGTATTACTCAAACAGTAAACCTCTAATCCAGCTCGCGCTCTCAAGTTGCCTTTGACAGCAGCTTAGCCGCCCTGCCATCCAGCGCAACACAGCGGGTGAGGAGAAGTCCTCAGGGGTGAGATATCCTCCGCCCCCCCCCCCCCCCCCCCTCCCCCTCTCACCTCCTCCCCAATTGCCCCCGGTGACAGTGACTGAAGTCTGTAATTGCCACCTCGTCAGACGGCTTCATTAAGACGAGCATTGTCTTCGCAGCTGAACGGCGGTGGATGGGGAAGAGAGGAGCGAGGAGCCGAGGAGAGGAGAGAGCCCACAATGCAATTACTGCATCGCTGTGACAGGTGGGGCCTCCAATGCTCTGCGTCGGTGGGGCCCTGATGCGTGTTGGGGAGCCGCTGTGGGCTCGCATCATTCTTCACCCACCCCCCCCCTGTCATTAGTTGGTAATGATTGGATTATTTTGCAGATGAATCGCTGTATATGTCTTGCTCACAAACACTTCCTGGCCGTATTAATCAAAACCATCAAACTGCAGAGGCAGTCAGAGGGAATTAAGAAAACAACACGTCTAGATTTAAAATGACCGTAATCCTTCATCGTTGCGCCTTTAACCCTTTAAATGAGGGGGTCTTTAGAAATGTATTTGATATTATGACAGTCTTAATGAAATGTAAAGAACCCAGATTATTGATAATATTAAAGGTTCTTTTATATGAATTCTGTTAATTCTGTAAACAATTTACATGCAAATGCAGGAAATAATGTGCTCTTCAAGTAGCAAGGTGTGCGTGATCAACAGGGCTAGCTGAGCTGCTAACAGGCTAACCTGGTAGCAAGTTTAAAAAACAGTAATGCTGTGTGAGCTCTTACAGTACAATGCGAGTTTGGTTTAAGAGTAGTTTTTTTAAATAATGTTACAAAGAACACATTTCAGTTAAAATATAAATTGCTGTCTTTATTACTGCAACGGCATTAAGCTGTGTCCCCTTCCTCAGCTGATACATCTGAGCTGCTAAATAATTTAAAGGGTTACCAAAGAGGAACCCACTTTGTCCTTCAGCACAGCAGAAAGTGAGCTCTTTTTGTTTTCCACTGTAAAAAAAAGTTTTCTCCCCGAACATTTACCAAACGGCAGTCACCTCGAATGGACATTGTAGGAACACATACGCTGAATCAGCATCAATGTTGTGTGGCAGCTGATTTGGTTGGGCTTATCCATGTGAAGTAAATGCATTAGATGTTATGCAGATTTTATATGAGTTTAGCTGAACAAGCTAAATGCAATGGCCACTAAAAACCACAAAAATCATTTTGTCAATGCTTATTTTTGGAACTACTATAAGCAACAAAGACGTTGACCTGAATGACTAAAGAGAACAATGTTGTTGTTTTTTGTAAATGCAACATTCCATAAACTAAACATAAGTGAGATAAAAGGCTTTACTGTCATATAGGTGAATTAACCTTCAATGCCTTTTATATTGTATAATAAGTTTTAGCCCTGAATTCCCTCTCCTTTAGATAAAAGATGCCCTCTTATTTCCGCTGTGAGATGTGTGAAAGCAGCAGCCTGCCTTTGCTCCCGTTCAGTCCACCCCCAGCGAAAAAAGCATTCCTTTCATTCATCGAAATTCCACATGATTGAAATTGCCCCTCGGTGGAAACATATCATAGCCATCCACGGCTCTTGGATGGCTCCCGTTGGGCGGTTTCGGCCCATGCCAAGCGTCTGGGTTGGCCGAGGGCCTCCAGGGAGGCCGGGGCTTATGTCTCGATGGGCCAGTAAGCCCAGGGGCCCCGTAGCCCTGGGAAACGTAGCAAATCAGGGGAGCACCTTGGCAGTGGCGGCCCCCCTCCTCCTCTTAGCCTTAGGACTGCCATAGCTAAAAGAAGGCTAATGGTGGCCAACTGTGCAGCGAGAAGGGGTCTGGGGTGTTGGGGAAGCGTGTCTGTAGGTTCATCTGGATTGGCGTCGATAAGGATGTGCGCTCTTCGTCCTCTGCCTATCACTGCCGTGCACAGGGTGGGAGCTGAGTGTGACGTGTTTATGTTTCTGTGTTGGTGTGTGTGTGTGTGTGTGTGCTGTTGTGCAGCAGTGGCACAATGATGAGGGGCTGGCAGGCCGTCTCCAGAATGCCAGCAGTGACTGATGCCACACCAGACATTCCTTTCAGAGGAAACGGCGGCGTGGTCAGCACCATGCCAGCTTCCACAGGCCCTCAGGACCCCCCCCCCCCCCCCCCTCTCCTTTAAGCAAAGACCACGGAATGATGGCACGAGCATCCAACGGATGTGTGGAACTGTGCAAATGGGAAAACAAACAAAGTAGGAAGATGTGCTTGGTCTCAACTTTTCAGAATTGAAAAAAAAAAAAAGTGCTGTGGGTTTTGTTTCTCTTTGTTGAAGCAAATTATATTACATGCAGACTACAGACGTCAAGCAATACTTAAAGGCTTGGTGGTAACCTCAACTATAAAATATTCATCCACTCCACTCCTGGCTAATTCGTTCTCGAAAATATCTTCTCCCACTGTGTCTGTGATGTGCCAGGTGATCAGAGCCGACACTGGTTTCACTCGGATCCGTTCAGATCCACTCTGCTTTAAGTCATATTGACGCACAGATCCGAGACCCGTGGCTGTAAAACCGTAGACTGCATAGTCAGCGTGAACACCGTGAACTCTGGGCGTTGTCCGTGTTTTTAGTGACCTGTCATCACAAGGTAGCCCCGCCCTAAAGCATACTCTGCTTTATGGTCTATTTGACTCTAAATGGACCATCATTTACTAAATAAACATTATTGTTTCCAACGTTTACTGAGGTAATAAATCAAGTGAGAAGTAGAGTCATTTTCTCATAGACTTCTTTTTGCAACCGGAGGAGTCGCCCCCTGATGGCCAGTAGAGAGAATGCAGGTGTAAGACACTTCCGCAGAGGCTTCACTCGGCAGAACCCGAGGTTGCCGTCTGATTAAAAAGTGACACCAATGCGTCAGTATGCGACGAGTTGGAATGAGAATGTGTTGGAAACACAGTGTGGTATGTTGTAACTGACAGGTGACACGGTCACTTATAGAACCTCTTTCTTTTTTTCCTTTCCTTTTCATGAAAACATGAATTATCAATGTTATTTTCTTTTCTTTTTTACACAGATGTCCATCTAAAAGTCACGTGTAAGAATCTTTGTTTCCATATACTTTGGGGGGACTTGACTTGTGCCAGATGTAATTACTTATAGTTGTTCAAAATGTGCTTTTTTATGACTGGCAAGATTGAAACGTTTTTGAAATTTTAGGGGAAATCCATTGTTGTATGAGTGGTGAATAATCTTTGATGGTTTTAATAACCTTTAGCTCTGTTCCAGGCTTTAGAGATTCACTGAAACATTGTAAGTGCTGACTGAAAACATGTCAAGTGGCTGCAGCAGATCCAAGGTAACTATCTGGACATCGTGTTCTGTGTTTTACACATTATTCGAGGTGATACGAAAATTAAAAAGTCTACAAAATGCAGCTTTTTCACAGGGAAGATTTGTCCTTTTTTTGTCATACATTTGCTGAAAAAGTAAAAATCGTAAAAAAAAAAAAAAAGAAAAAAGGAAAACCCACACAGCAGAAGATATCATGAACCGCCCGGCGCTCTTCCTGTCAAACGAGCCTCTCGTATCTCAAATTATTCCAGAGGTTAGGGGGGTATTCAATCGTCCACAGCCCCTCATGCTCCACCAGGGCTTAAGTGATGACACAGAATGATTATAGCACAGTTAAATACCTGGTCTAATGAGCCAATTAGCCCTATTGACATCCATGGCTGTCTCAGAGGTGGAGCGAGTACCACGTACATGCTCCTTAATCAGAACCGATAACACCATTTAGCCTTCAAACGCTAATCCTGACTCCCGGGCTCTCTCTGGAATCCACTGTGATTTCTCTGTACTCACGCTGAGAAACTTCACGCCTGATTCATTTTCAATTCCACTCTTCCTGCACAGTTGTGTCTTCGCTGTGGTTTTACAACCATTATGACTGGAGAGTTTTGATATGATTTTTTTTTTTTTGTTGCTTTTTGTTTGCACAGGATGTTTCCTTACTCAATATCTTTTGAAACGATTTCTGCAGAGAAGATCCCTTTTGCTCTGACAGTGTTCATTTATATATTTAAACCGCAATAAACCACATTGTTTTTTATTATTTGAGACATTTTGAAGACGTAAAAGTAGACAGTGGAAAACCTTTATTCTCGGTTGATTTCCGTTTAATGGTCCATATAAAACGAAACCGAAAAAGTGGTGACAAGTGCTTCAGGTAAATTTGGGGCATTTCATTAAAACCCGTGCCACAACAAAGGGACTGAAAGACAAAGTCTTATCCGCTGGCTCTTGTTGAGTCACAATGGTGTGAATGTTTTGATATTATTCAAGTAACTGTAAAAGTATTATGCATCCTCAGCCTTTCAGCACCGTGAGAATATCTCAACGTGTGCATATGAAACCGTTTTGCTTTTCTCGGTGTTGCATTGTTGCTCAGGTTTATCTTTTAAAAAAAGTGTGCAAAGAATCAGTTTGACCAGAGGCAGAAAAAAAAAAAATCCTTCAATGCCTTCCAGCCCTCGTACAAAAGGTTTACCTGAAGAGATTTAAATGTCATATTCGAGGAAACGGGCTGGTTTTACATCAAGCGCAGGCAGGAAGCAGCACGGGCTGAGACTTCAGTTTGATAGGGAATACACTGAACATCTTCCGTGTCTTTGTGGTCGAAGGGAAGCGAGAAAAGGTGAACTGAGGTGAAAGACTGCTGCTCATCCTCACTTCAGAGTAACAGACATCAAGGCCAGTTACACACACACACACACACCTGCTAATGTCCTATCACACACGGGCAAGCAAGCACACACAAACGTAATACATGCTTGCAAACACTTTTTTGGGGCATTTATATTTGCCACATGTGCACACAAGCGTGCACGAACCTGACAGGGGAACACACAAAAACCTCACTTTCACGATTCCCACTTCCTATAAATGCAAAACACTTCAACACTCCTACATTAACAAACTGCAGCTCACTAGCAAACACACACAAACAGTGAAACCACAACTGTTACTCCCTCTTAATGAAACCTGACATGCACACACACACACACACAGGCACACACCATGCCCACAACACACACGACCTTTAAATCATCCCATATACTCCCACACTTTCTCACTGTATCTCTCCATCTCTATTCTTCTCTCTCTTTCTCTCTTTCACAAACACACACACACACACGTTTTGTCCTTGACTTGTGAGGACCTCCACTGACATAATACACTCTCTAGCCCCAAACTTTAACCTAAACTTCACTTTATGCTCACTTTTTGAACATTTCTACAGTCACTTTCAGAAAATATTTTTAGTTTCCAAAAAGTATGCTCACTTAAAAAAAATAATAATAATCCTCACTTTTGAAAATGATCCATTTCCAAAATGTCTTCCGTGTTCGAAAATTCCCCACCTTTCATAAACATCCTCTCTTGTGGTAAAGACACTTGTTCCAAAAAAGTCCTCAATATTCCAAAAGAAGCATCCTTACTTTCCAAAAACATCCTCACTTTTCAGACAAATATTTTTCCAAACATGCCCTCACAAGAGCATCCTCAGTTTCCAGAAATAACTCCCAAAGTCTTTAACACTCAAGCTGGTCCTCACAAAGATAGAAATTCAAATACATACACACCCACCAGTCTGAACATACAGAGGTGTTATGTTCTAAAAAATCACGTCGAGTCTCTCAGGTCTCAGTCGGTTCGTCGGTAAATCTGGTGTCCAGATGGTGAAGGAGGGAGACATCAGACCCGCCGAGCAGCGTAGTCGGCGTGAATCTCTTATCCGTTGTCGTCCCCGTGGACCGGCAGAAGTGTCTACCGGGCCACGTCTGCCTGCTTCTCCAAGTGGCCACGGGGGACGGCCAATTAGCGGTTCCCATGGAGAGGCGCTGTGGCCTTAATAAGAGACGGAGGGAGAAGGAGAATCAATTAAACCTGCGCTGACCCCCAGAAACAACACGGGAGGATCCGCCTCCACAGAGGCCCCGAAATGAGACGACAGCATGACGGCTGGATTTTAACTCGTGTCCCGCTGAATTTGACAACAGTGGCCTCACTTTTTTCGCAACGTCCTCACTTTCCAACAATGTCCTCACTTTTTAAATGCCTTTTAAAAATGTATTGACTTTTCAAAATGCCCTCACCATTCATAATGTCCCTACTCTCCAAAAATGTCTTCACTTTTAAAAAGAGTCCTCACCTTTCAAAATATCCTGACTTTACAAAATGTCTTCACTCACCACAAAAAAACGTCCTAACTTTCCAAAACGACTGCATATTTAAAATAAAATGTCTTCACTCTTAAGATAAAATAAAATAAACAAAATACCCCAAAAAACGATCTTAAAAAAAGAAAATACTTAAGACTTTTATCAGCCCTCTTCTACTTGAAAGTTCGCTGGTAAACAAACGGTTTCTGACCGTTTAATTTCCCAGAAAATCTTTGGAATTTCAAATATCACACCGATAGCAACACTTTTCAGACGGTTATCTGCTCCAGACGGAGCTAAAAGTAGAAGCTTTTGTTTGTAAAAAACAAAAAAAAGTTCGACTGGAGGAAGTAGTATGTATGAGAGAAAACGTGTAGATATGCAGTGCATTGTGGGTAGCTTCCTCTCATTTATGCTCTGGGAGCATGTCAACAAAGAGCCAGCGGAGGCACCTCAGGAGGGAGGAGAGGATAATGAAAAGTTTGATTGTCTGAGTTGCACTCTGTTTTCGACAATAATTCAAACCAGAAATTAAATTCCGCATACAGTTCTCTTAATTTAACTTTAATTAAACAATACTCTATAAATGGTACTTTCAATGACCAAATGTTCCCATGTAGCCAGGCAGTGGGTCCCCAGCCATTAAGACTGATACAAAGTTGGTCTCGGGGGGCCGGGTCGGAGTCTGATTTGCAGGATTGACAGCTGATGACTTCAAAAAGTTAATTAACTTTTCAATTAGGACCTGCATCTGACGCTGCAGTTGTGTCTGCTGTAGAGCAACTAGACTGCTGTTCAGGGGGAAACCGACTTTGTAAAATAGATTGATGCACTTCAGCGTCTTTGAGCGCTTGAATAATGGTTTGTAATGTGAGCGTGTGGCGTTAGAGTGAGTGTACGTTCATTTGTTTTCATTTACTTATCAGACCGTTGCTGTCATTGTGTTTCAGGATGATGGGAGTTTGATTCGGATAGCAGATATTTGTTTTGAGGATTTTATTAACTGCTGTTGCTGTATTGTTTTGTACACAATGTTTGTCTATTTTTGGGAGATTTGTTAATATTACTTTCACTATAATGTACTTTAAAAGTGCATCAAAGTACAAATTTAGTGACGTTTGTAAAACTGTGCATTTAAAAATATCTCCATCTCCATCATTATTAATCTTTTTTTCCACAAATAAACACAATTCTCACCAACACAAATTCTAAATAATCAAAAGCACACCTGTTAGAAAGGTGTGTGAATTATTTAAATATCGTAAAACCAATAGTCTGTCAACCCAGAACCTGTCAAAGACGTATTGTCGTCTTGCATCCGCTCATTATGTAAAAACTTAAACATATCATTTTAACTTTTACACTTTATTTTAACATCCCTATTTCGCATTTATAAGCAGTATTTCAACAAAAATATACAAAAGTGAACGTTGTGACGGTTTTGTGGTGTTTCTTTTGTAATGTGACTTCATTTTGAATTAGTGATCTTCCTTTTTCAGCTTTTCTTGTACCGCTGCACGTCTTCTCCTTAAGAAAACAGTCCAAATGTGTTCCACCTGTCCTCGTCCACGCTATTGCTGCTCGGTAACATGCAGCATACTATCGCCACACTCTCCAGAAACAACCTTTTGTTTTCCATCATATATCCTCACCATTTGTGCTTCTTGAATGCAATGTTTTCAATTAGCGCATGAATTCCTCAATTTCCGGCTAATATTAAGGCGTGTGCCAGGCTCTAATTGAAGTGGTTGTGTGCACTGACGTGGGGACAATGTGCTAGCGTGGCGCTACTCATTAGCCCGACAGTGCCTTACACCTGGGGTTCATTCAGAGCGCGGGTCAGAGGGCGCAGGAATTTGTGCGATAATTATTGACAAGCAGATGTTATAAAATCATTTATGGTAATGCAATCATAATAAATGGGCTTTGTGTCGCCGGGCAGATGAGCGGAGGGGGAGAAAGTTTATGCGAGAAGGAGAGAAAGGAGGGGAAATTTACACCAAGCTGCTGGAGTGATTGCATTACAGCCCATGTAGATGATGGGGAAATGTATGTAGTGAAGAGCACCTGCATGTAGCGCGCACACACATACACACACGCGCATACATATATTAAATTTGGACATTTTGAATAAAGAATGGGGGAGAAAGCTGCTTTAATGTTGTTGTCTTTGTTGCCTGTAAATTTACTAAAATTTAAAATTAGCAACTTTTTAGCACAGACACGTTTAGATCTGTATTTATTGTGCTCAGGAACCTGGTGGGATGTTGTGTCGCAGCAAAAAATCACATTTTCTTTACGTCTGCAGACCCAACTTTAAATGTGTGTTTAGGTATTTTGCTGCATGTCTAGCTGCTTTTCATCACAACGCCGACATTTAATTATAAAAATAACCTCTATCCCCAGCAAAAAGGAGGCTCCTCACAAACAAAATATTAGGAACTAAAAAGGGTGAGAGTGAGGGGGGTTGGGGGGGGGGGGGCTAGGTGTCTTTACATATATTGTCATTTGCTATAAGACACCCTATCTGTCTCCCGAAATGTGTCAGGAATTACCGCCAATTCCAAAAACATGCATTAGCCCCCACCTTAGGTGCAATGGTTCTTTTTACAGCGGGCAAATATCGCAGCGAAACACGGCTGTGCGAGGCAGCTAACCTGGCAGCTGGCGGAGAATAACCCTGCACAGGAAGAAAGCAACCATGTTATCATGCACACACATGTGGCCTGGGTAAAAGATTAAGCCGTATTCATCCCTGGCTGCTTTCGCTCTCTCCTGCCTCAGTCCATCACAAGATATGGCAGCCGTTCAGCCAGGAAGCCAGGAGAGGTGCCACGGATTTCACGGCGTTCCCAAATCAGGCCGTCTGGAGACTCGGGCGAGGTGCTCCGCTCCGCAACTCGCCTCGGCTTTTCCCACAGATCATAAGCTCTGTACTGATGCCGGGGGTTTTGGAATTTTGTTGGATGGGAACGTCAGTGCTAACAGAGGCCTCCCCTCCACCCACCCTAACACACACACACACACACACACACATAGCCTCAATACAATCCCCTGTTGTGTGCATGGAATTGGGAATCATCTGCTGATTCATGCTTTCTGAGGACTATTGTTCGGCAGCTTGTTAATATTTTCTGGGAGTTTTTTTTGTGTTTTTTTTTTAGGGGAGTGGATTTACTTGAATGAAAGACAGAGTGTAAGAAAGAAAATGATCATTTAGCATGGAGAAGTGAGGGATCACTGCATGTCCCTGCTGACATGTACAATATCACTGAATGGGAACCGGGGGCTCAGAGTGCTGCTGGCCTCGACTCGGGAGAGAGGCTTACACCCCGAGAGCTACTTAGGGGCCTCTCGGTGCTAAGCCGCTAATAATTCCTGCAGTTCCCTTCAAAAAAATAAAAAAAATAGGAGAAACACAAAGGGGAAACAAAGTGCTGAATGTACAGGAGGGCTGTAAGGTAAATACATCAGGCCGTGTTCACCGGGAACTGGAGGCTTCCACAGTGGAGGTGGAGCAGCGAGAGCAGGTCCACCTCCACGATAATATTAATGAAAAGCAGATTCAAAGAGGAAGGAATACAAACAAGTAAGACTCCATCAACAACTAGTGATTACGATCATTATCGATTAACCTGCCGATTGTTATTTGGTCCAATCGATCATTGTGTAGTCAGAAATTTACTGTAAAATGCGTGTTATCATTCACCGCAGCTTTAGATGATGTCTACGAATTGCATTTTTGTACCGACCGACGGTTCAGAACCTCAAAATAATCAGTTAAATATCACATAAGACAAAGAAAAGCAGCATATTCTTACAATTGAGAGGCCGGAATCTAAGAATATTTAGAATTTTTGTTTGAAAAATGACTGAAACAATTATTCTATTAGCAAAACAATTGCTGAGAAATTTTCAGTTAATCAGATATCTGATTATAAAACTAATTATTTCAGCTCTAATTAACATTAGAGCCTATATTAACTTCTATTAATGGTCTGTAGTTTCATAATTTCTTCGCATACATTCTCAAAATGGACATGAGGAGGAGCACAGCAGAGCTACAACTGGGTCAATAAAAACAGCCAGAATGACAATGATGTGTAGATTTTTGAAATAGATGTTTCGTGTTTTTATGTGTTATGTAGGACAGAAATCAAAGAGCCATGCACACATAGCAACATGCACACAGTGACGGTGTTGGTGTAAAAGTCAATGAGATTTTGCTCATTTGCACCAGCTGTTAGGTGGTAAAATCATCTTTTCTCTTTTGTCATTCGAGACACACTCCTCATCGGGGGTGTTTGTCACAAAACTGGAGACTGGTTTTGCACTTTGCACAGCTAATCACAGGTTGTTAAAAGCAAAAGAAATAACAAGCTATTGGTCCAAATTCGTGGTCGTGAACTTCAGCGATACGAGTCCCATTGTGTGGTCGAAACTTTTTAATGGAACTAAATGAAAACAAAAGGCACTCTGCGATCGCCTTGAGAGAGCTCAGGAGTGATGCCAAAGGAGCCAGGTAATCACAACGGTGTATCCAGGCATAAACGATTAGCTTACCCATCTGAACATTCAAGGTGATGCCCGAGCCATTTGTGTTGTGCTTCCTACATCCTCGCTTCAGCACACACAGATGAGGGGGGGGTGGGGGTGGGGGGGGGGGGGGTGCAGCGCTGCGGTGGCAAATCCAAAGTGGTTTCCCTGTGTCAGTAATTTTTTATTTTCCAAAAAGCCAGTGGTGCAGTGTATTAGTCATAATTTATGTTTATCATCGCTTGTACCCCGGCTGACTTCAACAAACCGTTTAACGCTCCAAGCATATGTGCATATGGCTGCTTTAATAGCTATTCTGCATGGAGGAGCACTTTAAAGACTCTAAATCATTTCTTTGGACAAACACTAATGAATTATGTCACCACAAGTGCAATGCAAAAGTGCAGGGGAACCAGTGGTAATTATTGGGAGGCTTGGAGATTTTAATTATGAGGAGTGGGCTCCTTTAAAGTGTAACTAACAGGATTCAGAGGGAGGGCGACGGCGGGACTCGTCAGTCATTAGATCCTCCGATGGGAAGAAAGACAACCGAGTTTCACTCCAAAGTGACATAGACTGTCTGAAATAAGTCAAATGTGTTAAACAAAAATATCTAAATACACAAAATATATCAGAGATTTCTTGATTCAAAACAATATCATCGTCTGAAGTGATGAAATGTACACAGGAATAATTTTGTAATACAAGTCTTGAACTGTTTTTTTGTCACTGTGGTTGAAAATAAAAAGCGGTTCCCCCTAAAAAAATACAGAGTTGAGGGTAAATTAATCCTTCTCATGAATTAATCAAAAGTTTAGTTTGTTTCTTGCATGCGTCGAGGCCTCGTGTCGCAGGGTAAGCGTCCTCTTGTGTGTAGTCTTTCAATAAAACATTAACTTTCCTCCAGCGTGAAGCTCACTTGTACCCTCCGTTACTCAAATAAACAATACACTTTTTGGATTTACTTTTTGGTGAGAAAAAACATGTTCATATATTAATGAGAAGTGATCCGTATATGTTGATTTTAAGCGCCTTCTCTCGGCTGTCTGGAAACAGTAACTTGTGCGGCGTCTGAATTCTGCAACAATTTCATCCCCTAATTTATATTTTAATCATTATTCCAGACATTTTATGTCTGGAAGTTTGTTTATGAAGCCGGTTACAGCTCTGAAGAATCTTCTCGCCACACGATCCGTATTTATGTCTGAATACGGAAGCAGGACCATTATGAATGTCCTGAAATCAGATTTATTCCGGTAAAAATATCCTCATTCCAAATCATTAAAAAATGGCAACAAGCTGTGTTTTTTTTTTTTTTCACACACAAAAAATAGCTGAAATATGGCGCGTGAGAAATGTGCAAGGTGGCCGTCTTACAGAAGGTGTAGAGGTGGGATAAATTTAATTACAGCTTCAAATATTCATTTGGCAAATATATCAAGGTTGGAAACACAGGCCCAGAAATGGCAAGCCAGTCTGGCAGGCGCTCACAATAACGGATGGCAAATGACAGTAATCCATGAAAGGAGACCAGACATTTATAGAATTTATAGAGAAGGACTCGCCATCCCAGATCTCTGATGTTTGTGGGATTTGCTCACTGGCATGTTATAAGTAGGGAAACGTATATAATAATCCCAACCTGTTTTTCTTCCCATTACTTCAGTTGCTAAATTTCCAAAATTGATTTAATTATTGAGCCACATGTGAGAACAACTTACCTGATTTTTTAAATTTATTTTCCTTTCTTAACCAACATGAACTCCTCCACACAGTCATGGTGTTCTTTTGAGGAGAGAATATATTTAAAGTTTGGAGGAATGTGAATTACAGTTTTACTGTAAGTGTTTGAATGAACACAGAATCACACCGAGACCTTCGATAAGACGTTCCAGATAAAACAGAACATCTTCTCTGCGTCTCTTTTTGCTCCGAGGCCTCAGACGGTCACTCGACACGGCGGCGGGGGCAGGAAACGCGACACGTGAGCCTCGCTGTGCTCTGATCCGACGCGCTCGCTGTCTCGCCTCCAGCTGTGCAACGGGGTTGTAGCGGCAGCACCAGCGAGGCACCCAGGCACAGGTGAAGGTACACCAGGGCACTTCCTCTTCCTGTGACAGCGAGTGAAGGCGGCCTACTTTGCCTCTGTTATCACGCTTTGCCCTGCGTAGGGTTGATTTAATCAGCAGGCTGGTAGGTGTGTGTGTGTGTGTGTGTGCGTTTGTGTCTACCTCACCTTCCAGAGCTTGGAACTAGAGGAGAGCACGGGGGCGGTAAGTGGTTCTCCGAAGACCACACAGTCACAGAGAGTCCCGGTACCGGTGCCAAACAGCTCCCCAACATCCCCTCCTCCCACCGACAACCAGATTAGAGCAGATCAAACCTCACCCACCTCGCCTCCGCCTCCAGGGGGCTCCCTCTCCGACTGCTGCTGCCGCCGCTCCGAGCAGGAATTGCTCTATCGGGAGGAACGCTGGGCGTCAGCTGGTGCTCAGGCTGCCGGTTTGGACGAAGCTCTATTAAACAAACGGGAGCAAAACAGTTAAGTCAAAAGGTGGAAACTGACACTGACCTAGATTGCCAAAGCCACAAGCTATCTTCAGCTCACATCTTGCCTGCGTGCATAGCTATAAATTCATATTTCGGGCACACGGTGAGTTCAGTGATGTGAAGTCTGATTAAAGTCAACTGAAGGATGTCTGATTTTAAAGAAACAAATACACACGACTGTTTGTTTTGTTGCTCTTTTTTCGCCGACCAAACGTGGGACGATAGTGAGCAAACTTTCAGGTAAACTCGCGTCACGCTGCGTAAAAAGAAATTCAACGTAGTCTCAAATGTTTTTCCAGGGTGAACTATCAACGCAGGAAGTGATGCATTCACGTTAACAGCAACTTTTCTTTGAGATAAAAAAAAACAACAAGAATAATTGGGTTATCATGAGATCGTCAGAACAACGGCGCGGCCCCAAAGCAACTTACGCTTACGTTCAAGTGACAAAGCCTAGCGGTCGCCGTAACTATGACGGGAGGAAAGAAGGGCGTTCGTTTGTTATAGAGCGACAAACTCAATGTAGGGAGGAGTTCGGCGTGGATGGATGGGTCAACAAAACATCTGGGAGGTGGCTGTACATTTTACAACTGACAGTCATAGTTGCTTTCTCTTTAAAGCATCACAATTCCTAACCTCAACTATTTCTTTATTATTGCCATAACGAAGACAAAGCTGCCCTCACCTTCACAAAAAAAGTTATTCTAATCCAAACCACGATATTTCCCTGAACCTTACGGAGACGTCTTTGGTCTTTAATCCGAATCATGGACAACAAGCTACTTTGTCAGTTAATAAGAACTATTTTTTGGTTATCATCTACGGACACTTGAGCATCATGAACAAAACATAAAAAAACAGTTATACAGTGTTGGACACGGTGGTGATTTCGACACACATTCTGACTTGAATATTCGGGGTGGAAATTGCAGGTTTGTCAAACTGCGGCTTTGCTTATGAACATCTACCTGTTCACGCAAATCTGCTCGCCACACGTCTCAAATCAAAGACACGCGAGAGCAGGCACACAAAAAAAAAACATCTGCCAACAGGAGCCAAATCATCAAACGGCCTTCCGCCCGCCTGCTGCTGCATGCGAGCGGTCCGTGTGGAGGTATGGGAGACGCTGGCGGGTGGGAGCGAGACGGGCGGGGTAGAGGTGGTGGTGGTGCTGGTGGTGGGGTACTAATCGGGGAGGGAAGGAGGGATGGATGGATGTAGGAGGAGGAGGAGGAAGGGAGGGTTGATAAAGCCTGATCTGTGCCACGGGGCATTTATGGCTGTTGGGGAGGCAGGGGGGGGGGGGGATAGTGTGGGGGGGAGAACGGGTGGGAGGAGGCATTGTCTGCTGTGTCCGCGCGTTTATAGGATTGAGCTCAAGTTTCCTTTGTGTTTCCATTTTGTTGAGGGATTATGTTCTTTGAGAGAGTTGTGCAAGCAGGCAGGCACACAGAGTGGAGGCGGAGAGAGAGAGAGAGAGATGGGTGAGAGGGGGGGAGGCACGAGGAGGGAGGATGTCTTTGTTCTGAGCGTTGATCATGAACAAGACAGATAGCAGAGGGTGTGTGTCTGCATGAGTATGTGTGTACAAGTGTACGTGTGTTTTTAATGCCTGTGTGTGTGTGTGTGTGTGTGTGTGTGTGTGTGTGTGTGTGTGTGCGTGTGTTAGAGCGTGTGTGTCGGAGAGCAAAGCAAGATGTCAGGACATGTAACCAGCCATGTAACAATTTAAAATCAATTTGCCTCCCAAGAAGGAATTGCTCTGCGAGACGTTTTTTTTTTCTCTTCTTTTTTCCCCCCTGCGAGCCGTTTACAGGACTTTCATTCCATCTAAATAGATATCAATTACATAATCGCTTCTCTGCTCTCCGCCCGGCCGCAGACTGGAAAGTTTGTCACGCCGAGCTGAAAGGTAATTGCCCCCCATCCCCCCCCTCGCATTATGTTTTGTGATTGCTCGTGACATTTGCAGTGTCATTGATCAAACAGGGCAGAGTCGTAATGAAGACGCCGAACAGTGCGACTGGAATGGAAGCGAGGGGGGGGGGGGGAGGTCGGAGGTGTCGTCGCATTTCCTGCTAACTTGAGTCGACTGAAGCAACACGTTTCATGTTGGAAACCGCCCTTCTTTCCCTTTTACAAAATCACATCCAAAACAGTTCCCCCCTCGTTAATCGATGGGTGACGGATGAGAGTCTGCGCCTCTCCACGAACATTCAGAGAGGAAAGGGAAAAAGTAACTGGAAGTGTTAACTGGTGATAATCTGAGCCGCTGAAAGTTTTCCAACTCCTCTCATTTACAAAAACAAAAAAAGCCCGCCCTGGTGTCTTTACCTTGTTCCAAACCCCACCGGGTAACCGCGCACCCATTGTGTTCTCCCCAACTTGTTAAAACACCACATGGTTCATTTGCATAGGATAACCAACATATAGCGAATCATTTGCATGCCTGAAAGTGCACTTGAGTAACCGTAATTACACGTGACACCAATTACTCTGTTACTTTGTATTAAATTATAATGGAAAATTCCACTAGAGAATTGGAGCCTAATTGCATCTTAATTTGCATAATTTTGCATATTAATCACATCTCAGATGAATAATAAATTTTAGCAGATTTTTTAATTTATGCATAGATCCAAAAGCAAAGTTGAAAAATAATTTGTGAGTGAAAAAAAAAAAACACCGGGACCTATTACTTAGAGCATTTGTGCTAATTTCTCTCATTACCCCACGCTGGAGTCAAAGATATCTGTACTCTCGATCAACAATCACATTTTGAAATGGAGAGTTAGTGAAAAGCTTCAGCAGAAGAAAGAAAAAAGAAAAGACATGGAGGACCATGATTTTTGGAGATATCCATGCATCAATTTTTACATAAACTTTGTGGCTCTATTTAAAGCTCTCTTCAATGGCAGAGAAGCCAAATGCATTCTACAATGATAATTCTAATCACTTTCTGCTTTTCCCTTTTTCTCTCTTCCTCTTTTTTATTTTTTTCTGGTCAACACCTGTGCTGCTATTGTGTGTGGCTCCCTGCCAGCAGACACACAAATCCAATACCTGTAGCCCAGATTAAATTCAAATTTACAAAAACAACACTTTTTTTTTCCAGTGGAAAGTTGAGCAAGTTACTCTAATAAACCCGATAATGAAGAAAGGAAAAAAACAATTAAAATCTGCTCTTTTGAGTCCATTATCGCTTCACTGTGGAACATTTTGAATAATATGTTCAGTTGGAATCAGAACAGAGAAGACACAAAATACATGAATCAGTTTTATGTTACGTATATGTATCAAGACGCATCGTTGTACCGCGATGTTTCTGAAGCGTTGGTGGCTTCTTCTGACCCTTAAAACAAAGAACAGACGTCTACTCGTGGCCCTCTGTGACACACAGGTGGCACCTCTTTGTTGCGTAAGACTGTTATTTCTTCTCGGATTGCATTTTCTGAGAAAACGTTCACAAAAATGTACATGAAAAAAAACAAAGATAAGGAGGAAAATGTGAAAACAAATAATAAAACGGGCCAAAATCACTCCCTCGACACTCGATAGTTTACTTTACAGTGAGCCGTAAATTGAGATTTTGGACACTGGCAGCTTTATGTTACTGCCTTTATTTCTCACTTAGAATAAGGACACAGTAAATAATGTGCACCGCAGTAAATAAGGAGTTATTTTAGATCATCATTTCAGTTTGAAAGGTGTTTCTACTTTCTCATCTTCTGTCTCCAGGCCCACAGATTTAGTTTGCGATCCCGTTTTAAGGGTCCAAGCCCGGCCTGTTTAATGTGATATTACCACATGAACGCCAAAGTTGCAACGTCATATGCTGTATATTCATTTCCATGCATCCAAATCCTGTTTTCAGATGTCTTTTTAAAGCTGTATTTTTTGTCCAGAAAGCAGCATGTCTTATTGATGAAGTTACCTCATGATTATTGATGGACCAGGCCTCAGGTTTAACCAGTCACCTGCCTTTAAACACTCTGGAGGATCAAGGGCGACGTCTTTGTGTTCCCGAGGAGTTCAGCCGTGGACAACAGTGCCTTTCAGTGGCTCAACGGAGGAAAGAGCTCAGTAGGAGACGCAGAGGCATCTCCACGACACCGAAACACGTCTGTAAGGCGGAGTGTCCCGGTAAACCGTCACAGCCTGAAGCGTTGACGTTACAACCCGAGTAGGAAACCTGTCTCAGAGAGAAGAGTCAAGGCCGAAGATTAATGAATCCAATTCCACCATTGCAACCCTCCAACAATCTGAACATGTCATTTATTTAATTATTCTATTCTATTAATGTTATCTTTAAACGATGGTCTAACTGCTACTTCACAGAATTTTCCACACGGCCAGGAATATAGATTCTGGGGGAAAATACTGCATGCTTTCATTTTATTTTATTTTTAATTTAATCTGTGTTTTTCATAAATACAGCCACATATAAATATATTAACAGAATAATTTCCAAGTCTATACCTGGAGAGTGTAAATGTAAACTTCCCAGGAGGCACAGTGGTCTTGACCTCAGCGCCCGTACAGCTGCACCTCTAGCAGTGATTGAACTGGCAGGCTGCTTCTCTACTGGTGTTAAGAGGCAGTTTAATAACTGTTGGTTGTGGTTTTTGTTTTGAAGTTTGATACCAGATTCAAACTTGATTCCTTAGCCCCGGGAAACAGAAATAAAACATCTCAAACACCCATTTATTTTTTCCTTCTGGATTTTGAAGATGAATGCAGATGTGTCTGTTTTGTTTGTGACAGTTGACGATTTCATTTCAGGAGACAGACCAAGTGTTAATTATTCCAGGAGGGAAACAAATGTGTCAAGCGGCTCATGTGGTCTGATTACATTTAAGTGTTTCTCTCTCCTAGTTGTCTTTTTCTTTCTCTTAGTGCTGTTGTCTTCCCTCCTACCTTCACTCCTTCTTTAATTCTCTCTCCTCTTCCTCCTCCTACTCACTCTATTCTGGTCTTGATTATTGTGGCGTAAACAGCAGCCTGAACTCAAACTCTTCTTCACTTGTGTATTTATCTGCAGATTGCCCAACAAATGATTCTCTCTTCAGTGCGGAAGTCGTTAATATTCTGCTCCATTCGACGAGCAGGTGTAAAAAGCATCAGGATTACTGTGACACGTCGCCGCAAAAGGTTTCCGTGTCTGAGCGTGATTTCAAATAACCAAGTGCCGCGCTGCTAATTATTGATAAATACAATTAGTTTGGGAGAACTTCAGGTGGGCGGGGCCGCGCGCAGGTGTCTGCCCGCGTGTGTGCGAGCGCGCGCGCGCTGAAGAGGGGAGAGAAAACGGCGCTGACCTGTAATCACCGAGAACAGCGGGGACTTAATGATGTTTTGGTCTGCTGATCAAATTTCACATTTTCGCACAATCATTTTGGGGCACCTGCGCAGAAAAACAAAGACTGGGCGGAAACTGCTGGCCCGAAGGAACAACTTGTTCTCTCTGTGTGTGTGTGTGTGTGTGTGTGTGTGTGTGTGTGTGTGTGTGTGTGCGTGTGCATGCGTGCAGACATCACTGGCTTTTGTTGTGATAATAATACATGCACGCACAGACACACAAAGTTTCTTTTCTAGTTTCCTCTATACTTTGTAACACACACACACACACACACACGACGTGAGGCGGATAAATGGATATTTATCTCCCTCTACTGGGAAAAGTATGTACAGCAACGTTGGTGCCTTTAAGTGCTGCCTGTACATTTTAAACTTACTCAATCCTAAACCTGTGTTTAATGTGTGCAGCAGCAGAATGAATGGAAGAAGATGTAGCTGCTAAATTGTGGCCATAAATAAGAAATAATCTGTTAACATGTAGTTATATAAAGACATATTTTACACATCACGTGTTGTAGAAAATCAGTCATCCTGATAGAACTGACAGCCCCCACATACTATACTAATCTGTTTGTGCTTACAAATAATGTTGCATGTACATTTTAACATGTATAATTAACAACAATCTGTTAATTCAAGATGATATTATATATTCATAAAAAACTAATACAAATATTAAAAAATATACTCAATATTGAATCATAAAAAATAGCACCAGAAAAAGAGCCAAAGAAAGAAACAACCACCAGAAATGGAGAAAGAAAAAGTGGATTGTTCCTGAATTTCCAACAGCACCTGAAGGCAGCAGTCATGTGTGTTTACGTCGGAGTCGCGATAAGGATTCTGGGTACAGCATGGGGTGAGTTGCGTAAGGTTACCAAAGGCAACGGTGAAGATGGAGGCTCCAGCCCCGGTTCGTGGATCAAACGCCGCCGGTAACGCTGCGTCCTCCTCGCGCTGATGCAGCGCATCACCAGCCTCGCCGCACGCCGCGAGCTCGGCGGCCTCGCGACGTGCTCACCTGGCATCTGCAACTGGAAGAGGGGCCCGAACTGCAGCGAGCAGCCGGCTGTGTGCCGACAGTGGGCGGCGATGTGCGTGCGTCCTTTCGCCGGGGTAGCCGGACCCGCAGCGCGAGGCCGGAGGTTGTGCAAGCGGAGGTTCGTGTTCGCCGGTCAGAGACTGTTCGGCTCGCAGCCGGACGAGCCGCCGAAGAGCTCCGCCGGGCGGCCCGGTATCTCCGTGGTCGGCATCCCGGACCCGATCACGTGGATCCGGTGCAAAGTTATCATGTATCTCGTCGATCTGCACTTTGAGTTAGACTTGAACTCGGCGGAGTTTCAAACGGGAGTGAAGCAGGTAACTACTGACAGAAGAGCCAGCAGGTCTTCTACTCTGCAACTGCATCAGTTCTTAACATCCGGGTAACTTCTCTATATATGTGGTTGATGGAAGGCTTCTACCGTTTGTTTTCACAGTTTAAATGGTTTCAAAGCTTCCTGTGATTCTTCAGATTTAAATGAAACAACCATGACCACGAGGGTTTGTATAGAAGCCAAACATACTAGGTTATAAGATAAATGAGAAACTAGAATGAATGAATTAGAAGATGTAGACTAAAGTAGTTTTTTCTTCACACTTTTAATATTAAAGGATGAAAACACCTTCAAAATCTTCAAAATCTGTTTATTGACTGCAACTCTTAAATAGCACTTTTCAGTCGATGTTAAACTAAATATTTCCTGTTGAGAAAGCAGTCTCACCTCAAGGTCTGTCCAGTAGCTGTTGGGGAGCTTTCGATCATAATACGTGATCTTCATCAGCAGGTGGAGTTTTCGAAGTCACGGCTTTGTAAATGTTCAAATTTCCATTATTATTATTTCTGAGCGCTCAAAGCTGAGGTCCTTAAAGTTCTCGGGAAAAGAAAATGGAGATCCTCACTTATACAATTGCCTTGGGCAAACTCCGTCTGCTTGATTGAAAGCTCCAGAGCAATCTACTAAAAGGACTTCTGTCTGAAAATCACACCCTGGGAATACCAACATTATTATCAATTTCTTTTCCAATTACCATCCTTAAGATAGAGACATAAAATCACAGTTACCACAAGAAGTGTAGCCCACAAACACATATCTAATAATGATAATAAGGGGAAAACGACATGAGTCACTAACATCATCCACCATAAATCACCTTGTTGTTCCTCATCCATCCCAGGCTTTGGTCCACGTCTCCAGCCTGATGTCCAGTGGCAGCTACCACAGTCTAGTGGGGATTGTGTCCAGTGAGGTAACAAGTCATGCACACACACACTGGAGATACATTCAAATGACTGTTTTACCTGCTAGTACTATTCAAACTTTTTTTTTTAATATACATCTTTATTATGCTTATAATGTAATTGATAACCCAAAAATGTAGGTGCAAAACAATGGCCAAGAGTCGCAACCGAAAGCCGCAATCGAAAGTAGTCAATTTGTGGAGATAATGATTAATTATCGCTGTCCGTTTTTAGTTTTGATGAATTCTTTTGTCATTTCAGACGATAGATTACGTCCAGACGAGGTGCCGGTCCCTCAGCGAGGCTCAGAGACAGCAGCTCGCCGTCACGATGGAGGACATTATATTCATGCTGCCGGAAGACGTGTCCGTCGTCTTTGATAAATTTGGTGAGTTTTGGTCCTCGTGTGTTATGTGAGAACACTTGAGTGACAAAAGTGATTTCAGGACACTTGAGCAGCGATACGTATTCCATCAGCGTTGATGACGTTGGTTCAAATGTCATAAAAGTGTCCCTGCAGTCTTCCCCATGAACGCACCGTGGACTCATAACCTCAGTTTTAAAAAAAAAGATTTGTCTTTTTCCTCGCAGGTAGAAAGTTCTGCTTCGTGGTCATGAGGTTCTGGCTCCTGTCATCAGCATATGAAGGGCCCGATGACCCCGAGGGCACGAGGATCTTCAAAGTGGCCTCCAGTGACGATGGCGGCCCACAGAGGAGAATAGTGACGGCAGTCTATGAGTAAGCGCTCCGCTCGTCGTCTGCACTGACGAAATGTGACCAAAGACTACGAACTCAAATCGACAGTCATTCAGCTTTGTCGTGTTCAAATCTACCGGATTTCATGCTTGAAGCTAATTGTTAGATCATAAATCATTGTTGGCTTCGCAATAAAAAATAAATAAAAATAGGTACAAATATTTACTTGGACTTAATTATATGTTGGCAAAAGCTCAAAGTTACCTGCAGGCCTTCCAACATATGGCATGTCTGTTTTTGTTGGAGCTGATGGTGGAGAGTTAAATGTTTTTCATATTTATTTATATATTTATTTCAAAAGTGGAAAGCATTATTTTGGAGAATACATGTTCGTGTGGATGAGAGTTCATCTAATATTTAATGCCTCACTTGGGGAAACAGTGAAAGTGATTCACTGGAGCGCTGCCACTAATACACTGGAGAGAGAAACATTTAGAAGCACTGATTGGACTAAAAGGAAACAAAAAGGGAGAGCGTCTCCTATGATCCTGTCTGTATTCACTTTAATACTTTAATAATGTAAGTTCAGACGTAGCGGCAACACTTTCCAAATATTAACAGACACACTGTTAAGTCTGAAGCTCAGCTGGGGCAAAAGAACTCGAGATAAAATCTTTTACAAGCACAAGATTAATCAGACCAGCTGTCCCATTATTTACATATTAAAAGTTTTTCATTGATGCCAACTGGATGAATGAAATTCTTAAAATAAACACATGGCATGAGAGACGTCGGAACGTCTCGTCTTTCTCCGTGTGCTTGATCAAATGCTGACATTGTGAAATAAGCTCCCTGCTGCAAGAGAACGAGAGATATCGCCTTCCTTCTTGATATCTAATAAACTCACTCTGTCGTGTCTGAATGACGCCGGGAGGAACATTAATGCACACGGTCACCAAATTCCATCGCCCTCGCAGCTAGATGCAGCCAGCAATGTTCTGCACTTCCGTCTGAAAAGGACCTCTTGATTGCTTGTCAAAAATGTAAATGTATAATTCTGTCACTGCATCACTTTCCGTTGTTGTGATTTGGGTTGAAAAAGAACCCCTGATATGATTCACCGCTGTAACTCCCAGTGCATGTAACAGTCAAAGCCTCTTTACATTTCCCATCAGTAATCCGGTTAGTCGCTGGACCACATGGGCCGCCTGTCCTACCTAATGCCCACCTATCTAGTTAGCCAGATTGTCTTTCCTATTGTTTCAGGTCTTGAAATCCCCTCTGAGAAAAGCCTGTTACACTTCAAATGTTATCCCAAAGGCTAGCAAAACAGTTTGGCAGGATACGGAAGCTATTTTCAGAATCCTCACCACATTGGTTTCAAGGTGAGACGAGAAGCAGAACTTAGTTGGAGTCGAGTGTCTTCCAGACCTGCGGTTCGTTTTCGCTTCGTTCATTTTGGAGCACCAGCAGTGTGTTGCTAATTGGGTTTATGTTGTTTAAATACCAGTGTTCATTAAATGAACAAAATGATCAGCTCCAGCGAGCATCTAGACTGCGACTAGAAAACAATGTCCTGATGCATCCTAATAGAAGACGGCTACACACTTGCACAGCAATTGTTAAGCCTAGTTGTTTCAGATCGAAGGGTCGATTGCGTTCCGACTACAAAACGAACCGCTCCAGCATTCAAGTGGAGGCGAGCCGAGAACGATTGCTATGCTCACATCAGCCCAAACGGACCGGACCTGGCCTTGAAACACTCAAGGTTTCAAAACAACCGGTGTGACTTTGTATACACTTCGACAACTAACAAGACTTTAGGATGCTCTTCTGAATTTTTAATAGATGATTTTCATGAGCTGTTCATGTAAACTATCGTAGCTCCTGTTAAACACGTCGACCCCCCTTTTTTCCTTCCAGATTCCAACGAGAGCTGACGAGCGGAGCGTCTCCCGACTGGACGGTCACGACTGTTTGGCACTGGCACTGGAAACTGGCCGAGTGACGACGAGGCCATTTGTCCGTCACCAGGACACGACGGGGGAGGAGCGTTCGGCTGAATCGGCTGATTGAAGAACTGTGTGTTAGTTAGGATCACATGAAACAGGACCCAGAGTCATAACACATGAAGACCTCAGAACTCTATAAATGAACCTACCTCACTACTTGAAGGTTGTCCTCAAACCTCTCTCTTGCTCAAAAGTAAAAACCTCACTCCAGATCCAGCTTTCAACCACATTTCTTGGACTTCCTCCGCATATGGGGTTCGCTTTGCTGTCATGGTGATGTCACCACGTGACCTAAAGTATGGTCATGTGACAAAAAGTGACCACGTATACAAACACCTGTTGTCACGTGACTGAAGCTCCGTTCTTACTGTAGGTCACATGATGACAACCTAGCCAATCTCCATGACAAACTATCCACTGAGGAAGCCCATGGGACGCAGCTGAAAGTTCCAGAAAGAGCTTATAAGTGAACCTTCATTTGTTTTTGGTCAAACTGCTGTTTCCAAGGTCAAGAATGAATTCTGTTGAGTTTGTTGTACCAATAAATTGCTTGATCATAAGACCAAATACTACCCATGAGCCTTTATTGTAGACCGGAATCTTCGCTACCCCTCACCAGGTATGTGAGCAGAGTGGTGAGAACTTAAGCTTTGTTTATACTCGCACTTACGCAGGTGGTGCGCGAGCTCCGAGTTCCGAGCATGCACAAAGACGTTTACGTTCAACGCGCTGTTCATTGCAGCATTCTCCGAAACGCCAGAGGGCGTACAAACTAAATGTTCTGTGAAGAATCAATAATACGAGTGTAACGGGCAAAACGGCATTAACCAAACTCCACGATTACGCATCACAACGAAACAAAGGTTGAATATTTTATTTGGCTGCAAAATATTTTAAGCTTTTATGGATGAACCATTTGTGACAGTCATGTCTGAAAAGCTCAGAGCGCGCGCCAATTTACAAAAGTTCAGAGGCGCACGACCAAGCAGCTCATCCACTTGTCTGGAGCCTTCGTGAACGATGTGCATTCCGTGATTACGTCATTTTGTGCCTCGCGCCCTTTTCCACTACAGCAACCATAAACTACGCTTCACGCTCTTCGCTTACAGAGCTATTTGTTCTGTCTGGTGTCGTCTGCGTATGGCATAGTGCACCTTTTTGGATACATGGCACAAATGGAAATTCTCTTTTTGGAGGTTAACTGTTTCAGAGAGTGTCGACCATATTAGTTAGAAGGAAATTAATGATACATTCCGGTTTCTCTCCCTTAATAATTTCTGTACAGTCGCTTCAACTTCAACAACAGTTTCTGACCTCGACCTCGACGAGCTAACGTAAAAGCTCTGCATTAGCATTTACAGGTGAAGCTTGTATTCCATAACTGTACTCTCGACATGTGATACATGAAATATAAAAAGGGACCAAATGTATTAGTTAGGTACTTGTAACAACAAGCAACAAGATAATCCATTCTCCATAGTAAGCAGGAGGGGGCGTATGTTCTGGTACATGGTTTTTGGCAATGAAAAAAAGCACTTTATGGATCGACAACACCAGTGAAAATAGTTGTATTCCATCGCTGCAAGCAAGAGTGACACATTCAACCAGAAACATTGCCCAGCCGCTTAACTTCCGGTGTCTGAGCCCACGGTCACTGCCAGAAATGTGTCACTTGTCAAAAAAACATCCCGTTGTGAATGCTGCGTGTCATCCCATTCTGTTAAAAGCATGCTGCAATATTATTAATGTTGACAACATATCTGACAAACAGAGGATTCTGTCATTAGCGGCTGCTAATTCATGCATAATGAAATACGCTGAGGATTATTCTAATTTTCCTGCATAGTAATATGTGGTCTGTGGAAGTTTGCGTGGGGGTATTTTTTATTTTTTTTGGTTCCAGTGGAGCATCTCGCAGAGTCTTAATGAGATTAAATGAGTGCGGTTAGCTTAGCACATGTCAATATGCTCATGGATATGGGGAGAGCACATGAAACAATTTCCCACGCCCGTGCATCACTCAGTTTAATGGAAATTAACAAGAAAACAAAAACAAAGTGGTGAATGTACAAAAAGCTAATGGTGTTTTTTATTAGTGATTTCTCTGTTTTGTAATCTGCAGACACGTGCAGCAGTCGAGGCGGCGTGCCAACCCGTTTCATTAATCTGGTTAGCGAAACAGATTGCAAACAATTCCTCGTAGCTCTTTGGAAGTCTGTGTCTGTTTGAATGTCTGCACGCGTCTCAGCTCCGAGAAGCCATCCGTTCGTTTTGCTCTCTCTCTGTCAGACTTTCCATTTCAAGGTTGATTAATAGAATCACAAGATGAATATGCTTGGACATCAAACTCTGACCGAAGAAATGATGAGGCAGGAAGAACGTACCTCTCAGTATTTACTACAGTCACGCCAACTGTTATTGTTAAGTCCAAAGCAATCAATTAAAGATGTAACACTGGTTCACAGCAGCTTAGGTGTACCAACAAAAGATGACATGTTGCCTCCAACAAAAGACAGATGAGATGTTGACATGACAAATGAGCTGTTGCTGTGCATGAAATTATATTTTTCATTTTCACAGACATTGATACTTCTTTTGTTTGCTGACATGTTTATCTCTGAATTTTCGGCGTTATTAATATTTTGTGATTAATTGAATACTTAGTGCACGTTGTCTATTGTGAGGGAGCTTAAATAAAACACTTTAAGAATTAGTTTTCATTTGAATTTTTTTATCTCAGCTTCAGTCTATTTACTAGTTTATTTGTGTCTGCTATTCAGTCTCATGCGCAGGAGATTCTCCGGTGTGCGTTTGTAGTTTCTAAATTTGTGTTGACAGAAAACTGGTTCTAATATTCAGACCAGAAGAAAGAATGTTTGAGTCAAAACAAGTCACAACCGAGGCCTCTTAAACACAATCTGTTATTTGGAAACCAGAGCACACACGCTCTTGAATCAATCACTGAACATATTAAAGATAACGATAAACACATTCTGCTTTGTTCCAGCAATATGTGCGTTTTTGCCATTTCCCTGCATGCTAATGTGAAAAGATGTGAGAAAATATGAACCTGGTTGCTATCAGAGGAGGGATGGTTTGTATTTAAGATGAAAACCCACCTATATTATATTTATTTATTGGTGTAAAATGTGCTCCATAATGCATCATTTGTTACTTTGAACACTGCATGTCATACATCAAACAGGTTCCTAATGATGGACACACAGTTGAAGGAGCAGGCCGGTTCTCCAGCAACTTGATGCCGACTAAGAATTAAGTCCATATATTGAAAAGTGTGCATCAGGTACAGTATGTCTCTCTATATTATCCTCTTTTGGGTGGGTCCTCTGCCAGGTACTGCAAATAGATGCTTACGTGATCATTAATCTGATGTGAGCCATTCAAAAAAGG
The DNA here is from genome assembly GCF_910591455.1 of Pholis gunnellus. Taxonomy (NCBI): domain Eukaryota; kingdom Metazoa; phylum Chordata; class Actinopteri; order Perciformes; family Pholidae; genus Pholis; species Pholis gunnellus. Next base: position 23,555,794 of record NC_136534.1, read on the forward strand.
GTTCATTTCTGTTAAAGTTGTATGTGTTCCCCTTCTGCAGTTATTGTTTAAAGATTCATAACCACGATCATAATACAGAAACAGTGTGAAATAAAAGTTGAAGTCAGTTGAAGAGAATAGCAGCAGTGATAGAATATGTGACAGCACAAATAGATTATGTGTGCTCAGTATTAAGTTAGGTCACATACCAGCTAAAATAGACTCTACTGACGCAAAAAACATTTAAATTAAACTTGTTTCTTGGGAGTTGAATTTGTTCATTCAGATCCAAAGTAGCTGAGTTCATATGAACAACAATGTAATGACAAAAATTGTTGTATTGCTCTAGATGTATAAAAATAAGTGTCCCACTTGCAAAGGTAAACAAAATGCAAAAAGATTGGATTTGCATTGAAAAAAAATATTTTTTTGTTGCTCTTTAAAAACAGTTTTTAACTCGACTTTGAGGTTACTGAGACAGTTCAAAATACAGAGATTTTCCCATTATGGTTGTCATGTGAAAGTTTTGGCCGGGTCGTGGAGATATCGTTAAGACAGCGATGAGGAAACTACTGTGCCAGTAGAAATATCTTGAGTATCATATTGCTTTTATTTCCTCGAGTACGTTGCGGAAAACTTCGACACAAACCTCCCCGGCCGGATGCTTCATGGACGCCAGCTTCCAGGCTTCTTCGAACGTCTCGTCAGAAACATTAACGCCCACATTCCTGAAGATCTCTGTAATCTGTGAAGAGGAAGATGAGATCGTTGATAAAAAAAATGATTTCACTAAAATGTGGCCAAGTTACACCTGTGAGAGTTATTTGTCTTTTACTTTTATTTCCATCTTATCTACCTGCACTGAAGCAACACTGCAACATATAAATATTTTAATGCAGTTAAATGAATTAACACTATTTTTACTTTTCCAGCCCTGGTAAAAGCAATTTCCATGATATTCGTAGTGTTTTTTTGTATGACTGTACAACCCTGGATAGAGTATTTACTTACAGTAAATCTTATTTTGTCATTTAGTTGCACTCTCCGGTGGATCTTGTGCGTACGTACCTCCTTCTTGGTGCGAGGGCAAAAGAAGTGTTTCTCATGAACACCGCGGAGTTCATGAACCGATGGATACAGAAGGTCTACAGCTGTCGATGTATCGCCGTAGTCCTTCTTGTCAGTGACTCTCTTTATGCGTGGAGCTGGAAGGTCGGAGCGCACAGTCGGGATCCCATAGGTGCGGCCGTCTATGGGAAGACAGACCACATGGTGAGTAAGGATTTTTAGGTGCTTCAGAAGACATGAATGCAGGTTTAAATGAATATGATTATGCCTCTTAGAGAAAGACAGTATCTAGCTATCGCCACACATCTCTATTTCTGACTTACTGGATGCGGGCGGATCACTGACGGACCCAATGAGGGTGGAGGAGGTCATGAAGTGGTCGGGGGCCTCCCTCGGTTGCCTGAGGGTCCTCAGGGTCTTCAGTGAGCTGCCTGGCTTAATGGGCTCCAGATCCTCAGGCTTAATTAAGGCCTGAGAGGCAGGAAGCTGTGCCGACTCTGACTGAGGCTTCCTCTCTGTGTTGTCTGGAGCCGTGCTGCTTTGAAGCTCTGCAGGAGACAACATAAAAAGAAACTGTTCGGGAAAATGAGCCTCCACATGTAGCCTCTGCATCATCTTAATGCAAAATTATAAAATCTTAACTGCGACGCTTTAACTAACATGACTTGAAAACTTAGGCTTCCACGACTTTTATTGCCAAATTCAGATATTTGTGTGTTGTGTAGTAGTCTGAAATACTATAATAATAAATCAGCTGCATTTTAATTCAGTCTCTGAGACCCGAGGGAGGGAAATGCATAAAAGTGAGGCAGAGTTTGTATAATTGATACATTACAACACAAAACTGACCATTCGTCATAATGCATTGCTCTTGACTGTTGATGGGCATCTTGTCTTTCCAGTTGAGGAAGTTAGCAAACTCCAGGAAGTTGATTAGTCCGTCCTTGTCTGTGTCACAGTACTCCATCAGGTCATCCAGAACCGGCCTGCTCACGTCCAGCCGGAACTCACGACACACTGCCTGCAGGTCCTCTTTGTCAATCCTTCCCTTGCCCGCCTAGTGAAGCAGATACACTCGTAAAAAACACAATGCTGTCGCTTAGCCCTTTATGGGACTGAGATGTATTATAGTAGCATTGTTACTTTATCACGTCTTTTGTTATTAAAAAATGTGTTGTGAACTTTGTTCAAGGACTTAAGTGTCACTGTATTCTTTCAGGTTACTTTAGATGTGACGTTAAATGTGAATAGTTGGAACGCACCTTGTCATAATGTCTGAACGCCTGCAGCAAGGAGGGGAAGACGTGGAAGTTGACCTTCTTCAGGTAGAGTTGCACTGCGCTGACCAGACTGCGCTGACGGTCTCCACCTCTCACGCTCTGGCCTGGCTGTGTGGAGTGGATTGTATCTCCAACACCTGTGCAGGAAGTGGAGAAAATGCTATTTGATAAAAAAAAAAAAAAAAAGCTCAAGTCTGTATTTTATTTTATTTGTTTACATAAACTCTACCAAATTCATCCACAAAGAGTTTTCCAAAGGTGTGATCTGGTGGGAGATTCAAGGTATTTCCTCTCCTGAAAAGATGGCTTTAATGAGAGAATGAAGGTTAAATGTTAAAGTATAGTCAGAGGTCACAGAGTCGGTCAGAAAAAGTGTGACAGAAAACGTACACGTTGTTCGTTTCGCCAATTTGTGCCGCCATCTTTTCCCTGGTCCCGGATCTCTTCCAAACAGGGTTTGGATTGTAAAACCTACGGCACAGGGAATATAGGAAGGAATACGTAGAGTTGTGGAAATTGAAAACATAGCACTTGTGCTCACTTAAATCAGCACTTACTTCTGTGTCTCCCCCAGCCAGTGGAGGGCTTTGCCGAGCTTACGTCCGTCGGTGAAATGAGGTGTGGGGATCCCAAACCTGCTGTCTTCACTGTAGTGACTCTGCTCGTACTTCCTATCAATCCTCTCACCTGGAGCAGAGCACGGGGATTTTATGGGGATGAAGGCCATTAGTAAGTTTTCAAGATGATCAACAAAATTCAACAAAAAGATTGTTGGTAGTGAAAGTTAAGTCGTTATGCGTAATATACATTTTTTTTCCCATTCTCACCAACAAAATAGGCGTTGTGGGTGCGGAGGTAAGTCTCGTGTCCCTCCTGAGCTTCCCTCTCCACCTCTTCCACTGTCTTTGAAGGGTTAATGAGCTCACGCATATCCAACCCTGAACAAAAAAGAACGTGAGACATTCAAGAGAGAACAGACTAACCATTCTCACAGTCATTATAAATATGTATAGACCTAGAACATAATCATCAGCATTTGTGTCTTAACAGACCATTTCTTAGTTGTTGTGTTTTTCTTTTTAACAAAAAAATGGTGTCAGCCATGATCTTGTTGGACGAATTGCATACCTTTAACAGTCTTAACACCATATGTAGTTTTGTCATTGTACCCTGTGGGAAGTCCACCATGCTGATCATGTGACTTCCCCAACGGTGCCTTTTGAATGGAGGTGTACGCTGCTTCACTGAGCTCTTGCAACTTCTGCTGGAACAAGGTCTTTGGGGGAGGATTTAGCAAGCTTTTGCCCTGTTGGAATCATGTAAAAATGAAGAAGGTACATCCATATTCTGGATGTGTTTTGTATGCAAACATGTTTTGCCTCGTTAGCGTTAACCCACAATATGCTGTGTGTGTGCTTTTGTGTCATACTCACAGTGAGACAAGATTTGGTGCTGATGCCATGAACAAGGGAGCCGGCAACATTTGGATCGTTGGCCTTCCCTCGGTGCACTCTGACAGCTCCTGGCTCTGGTTGGATGCTGTTGCGGAATTTCCTTACCCCCGGTGGGGTGGGGGCCTGGAAAGTAAAAGATGTTGATATGGCATATGAGAGAGAATAAACATGCACCTGCAAAGCTGTCTGCCACTTGAAATGACATGTCACACTTCAATTGTGCCAAAGCACCGAGAGATTAAACTGATAAAAATGTGCACTCTATAGATAAAGATGAAGAAATTATCATCCATATTGGACAGATACAGCAGATCATTCCTGCCCACTGTAATGAGACTTAATAATAAATCACCTCCGGCCAAATTATAACACCGCTACACTGTTGTTTGTTTGTTGTTTGGTTAAATCTTTGCACTATACTGTTTAGTTAGTTAATTTAATATTATTCTATTTCATATATATTGTGCATTTTTTTATATTTAATATATTTTACTCTGTTATTTTTACTGTACATATTGTGCATTTGTATACTCTATGTTTTACTCTGTTACTTTGATCATATGCTGCTGTAGTGAATACATTTCCCCTTGCAGATTTAATAATATCTATCTATCTAACCACACACATACACACACACACACACACACACACATACAAAATTACTTACCCTTGCAGCTTCTTGAAAGCAACAATTAGCCCGGTCTACAGGTACAAGTTTTCCTGCCTGGTGTTAAGAACATATTAACATTATAGTATTCCGTGTACAGTATCGGCCAAAACAAAAAGGTTCATCAAAGGTAGCATCTCAACGTGAACTGACCGTCGGTATGCTTGGACATCTATCTGTACATTTCAGTTGGCAAGAAGTATTTCCGTCCGTCATATTCAACTTTAACTCACGTGTATAGCAGCCAACCGGCAAAAAGAAAACCGTGAAATTGCACCTCTAGGTAGTTTTAACTTTCTTGTCGCGTATCACCAAATTCTTCAGCTCGACGCTCGCCTGAGTGGCGCACATGTTTGGAGTTCCGTGTCCTAGCAACGTCAGACCCTTCAATTCAAATGGTTAATTTATTTAAAAAAATACTTTTTGTGAATTTAAATACTGCAATTAATGTGGGTTAGTGTCTCTAAATGAATAGTCAATCACACACACACACACACACACACACACACACACACACACATATATATATATATATATATATATATATATATATATATATAAATAATTGTTTTGGTATTTCTTAATAATTAAAAAATATGTATTTGTCGAAAGCACGAGGCCTATTATCTTGCTGAATAATAACATTTTATTTTCCTATGCCATTTAGTTTTTTTCGGAGAACAGTGATCGCTTCTCTGTTTTATTTTTTTTTTAATTTTACTAGATTATTTTACTAAATATATATATATATATATATAATTATTTTATTTATTTATTTGTTCATTTTTATCATATCAACTGTCTCACTGGGTCTTTTTGTTACTGTTATTTTATTGTCTTGCTTTTGCTGCTTTGTCTGTCAAAGCACTTTGTAAACTCTGGTTTTAAAGGTGCTATAAATAAAGTTATTATTATTATTACATTGGGAATAAATCCCAAGCCTATGATTGGTCCATAGCACCAGTACGTCATCATACGATCTGTCATCATCCTCCTTCGTACAATGCGTTAAAGGGAAGTTGAAATAAGTGTGAGAGGGACATCGCGGAGGCTTTTATGACATCTAATGTGACGGTTAGCTGGTAATCGACTCTCTGAACGGACACTGACACAAAGACTGCTCTGAAGACACCATTCACAATAACTAGCCCTCTCTTTTTGGTAGGTGAGTAGCTATTATTAGCGCTAGCTAGCTAGCGGCTATCTGAAGGGCTCCTCCTGATGCTAATTACGTTAGCTAGCTAGCTAATGGATATCTGAAGGGCTCCTCCTGATGCTACTACCGTTAGCTAGCTAGCTAATGGCTATCTAAAGGGCTCCTCCTGATGCTAATAGCAGTAGCTAGCTAGCCAATGGCTATCTGAAGGGCTCCTCCTGATGCTAATAACGTTAGCTAGCTAGCTAATAGCTAAACAACGTCTGTGTTGACCAGCCCAGTCTCTATTCTCTGGGTTGATGCTAATAACGTTAGCTAGCCGACACTGGAAGGGCCAAGCTAGATAACGTAAAGCATTGTAACTTAACGTTGTATGTAACGTTGGTGAATCAGGATCAGTCGCCATATTTATTAGATTGCCTACGTTTAAACTACGTTTAATATAGGCAACAATTGCGACTCTATAACACTGATTGATGAGCGAGTTCACAAAACTAACGTCATGCAGCTAATGTTAGCTAGCTGTCACTATTAGCTGTACACACCCTAAACTGCATCATCTGTTTTGGCCATTCTCAAACGTTACGTAGATGTCAGATTTAAGCTTGGTGTGTGCGGTACTACCTAGATAGACTATCGTGTTTTCTGACAGCTGACGTTAGGTAGTGGTTTGTGCTAACCTAGACATTTTGAACTTACTAGATAGCTTTGTTGCTAACGCTAGCAATCGTTAGCTTGTTAATTCGAGCCAGTCAACAACAGCATAACAGGTTATTTGTGGTTAACTCTGTGTCGTAATGGGATTTCGACAAAGTTGACAGTCATTATTTTTGTACGGTGTGTTCTTGGTCGGTGTCAATTAATGCAAAATATCTTAAGTTAGTGATTCTGTTGTTATCTGGTTAATATAGTGTTGTTGTTATTCACCTTTAAATCTACAGATTGGTGTATATATATATATAGAAAACTGTCTGTAACTCATCCGTGAAACATTTTCCGCCAACATGCCCAGATCCATACGAGACTAATCCCCTTTGTGACGCTCTGCCTCACATAACTTGAAAGCTACAAGTTGCCAGAGGGTTCTGTCGTTACAGTTACACCAGTTGTTCAACTTTGACATTTCTAGATGTGTTAGTTAAGTTAGTACAGGTGAGAAACTTCTGCAACTATTGAAGCAGAAGTTCAGATGCCTAAATGTTGGGGCCACTGTCAGGCAAACACACACAAAAAAAAAAGACTCAGCCAAACCCTAGAAAGTTTTGCCATACCTGTTTGCTTGTTATGGCAAGAAACCAACTATTGTGTGCAGAGGGAGAAAAAAAAAAAAGTGTGGCTGGTAATGTGAAACTCTTGTTGACTTTGTGTGTAGTTACCTACAGTAAATTACCCTCCGTTGTCATTGTTTCATCTGTGTTTGGACTGCTTTGTTTTAAAAGAGATATTGTTAGCACAAAAGTGTAAAACTGACATTAAAACTCCTGAATATTTCCCCCATTCTACAAAGTGTGCATAAACATTTTAGTCTTTTAAAAAAATAAAATGTTTATTTTTGTGGTCGACGATTTCTGAAATCATGTTTATCCAAATAGTCCTTTTTTCATCTAAAGCGTCACATGAAGTATGGTGTTAATATATTCTGAATTCCCGACTATACCGAGATCGGTCCAGAGTGAACAGTGCACACATATGAGTTATTATATATAACAGCTGCAGCAATATTAACCAGGTATGCTGCGTTAATATACTTCATTTGAAAAGGTTATTAATGAGCTGGACAATACTTTTAATGTTTTTATTATAAAAACCAACTTTGTTTTCTGTACTATGGCCACTGTGTTTAAGGCTCATTCACCAGCAGAGAAAATACTTACCTTATGATAAATAACTATGTTCTCATTGCTGTTTGCAACTAAATGCGTCATTTCTTTGCTTGTCGTAATCATGATTCATAGTTGCAGACAATATGTTGCTTAATTTTTTAATAAACACAGTTAACCTCTACATCTCCTGACATTGATTTTTATTTTTTTTATGTGGCACTGACACTTTATTTTCTCTCTCCTGCTCAGATATTTTCTACAGTTTTTCACAGTAAGTCAGCCTCCAGAAGAAGAGACCGGGCAGTGTGACATGGCAAGTAGAGGCGGAGCTACACGACCCAATGGGCCAAACGCAGGCAACAAGATCTGCCAGTTCAAACTTGTGCTTTTAGGAGAGTCCGCTGTGGGGAAGTCAAGTCTTGTACTTCGCTTCGTCAAGGGGCAGTTTCACGAATTCCAAGAGAGCACAATCGGAGGTACGTGTATTTGTAAGGCCATGATGTTGCGGGTTTTCCCCTCTGTGAACAAGCCTTTATTTACCTTCTTGTCACAGGGAGACTTGCAATGAGTCACACAGTGGAATGAACATTGAGTATGTAGATCATCTTAAGGTTAGAGTACAAAGATAACTGTCACAAGAGTCCTATTTCCCAGTCAGTAAATAGATTATGAAATGTGACAAAATTAGCGTATGTGGTGTCAGAGTATAAGAAATATGAGCAGAGCAAATTGGTAGAAAAGTTGTTTAACATCCCAAAATGAGCATGGTGGCAAACAATGTAGGATTCGTATGAGAAGGAGATGACATGAAGAGGAGATTAAGACTGAGTGTGAATATGGTGATGAAGAGGAACAGAGAGCTGCAGGAGTTATTAGGTGAATTCCTGGACGTCCTTATCTAGTTCCTGGTTTGTTCAGCAGATTACATGAGATTAAAGCAGTCAGTTATCATTTACATACTTATTGGCCTTACATGCTGCTGACTGGATGTCATGTGGTTGATTCAAATTCAAGGTGTTTTTGACTCGAGGGTCGATGGTTCGATGCCCAGAACGGCAAATGTGAAGTTCTGGGTAGTTTCCCAACAGAAATGTGTGTAACTGACTGAATGTGAAAAGGGAGTTTGCCTGTCAATGAATCCACCCAGAGTAAATACAAACATCCCACCCTACTTAATGCTTCAGCACCCATCCAGATTATCAGTATAAAACATGTTTGATACACTCTGTTCCCCTTTATCCAAACGTGGACTAAGTCAACCAGATAATCCTCCTGTGTGTGTGTGTGCCTGCCTCCAGCACTGGTCTTTAAATGATCAGCTTCACAGAAACATGTTTTGTAGATCTCCAGTAAACACATTTGTCATCATTTCCTCTGCTTTGTGCACCTGCAGCTGCCTTCCTGACTCAGACGGTATGTTTGGACGACACAACGGTCAAGTTTGAAATCTGGGACACAGCTGGTCAGGAGCGCTACCACAGTCTGGCTCCCATGTACTACAGAGGGGCCCAGGCAGCCATCGTGGTGTACGACATAACAAATGAGGTGAGTTCTGGTTGCAGCAATCGACGTCGATCTCTCACTAAGCAGAGCTGGAGCAACATTGTTGTGAATGATGAAGAGATAGAGAAAAAAGAGTCACAAAAATAGAATGAATGTTCCTCAGTGACAAAGCCAGCAGCAATTCTGTTCAAACTAAGTTTTAGAAAAAGTTTAGCATGTAGCCCAACTTTTTTTTTTTCTTCCACTGCATAACTTCCTAATGGCAGTATCACCTGGCCTCCCACGCTGTACAAAATGCTGCTCCCACTGTACCGTTTGTTTCATTTTTCATCAAAAGCATCGTTTAATTGTTCCCCTGTTGTTGTGTTTTGATGAAAAGATTAGCAAAAGCCCAGCCAGCCGTCCTGGGAAGCCTCCTGTCGTCCCCGTCTTTCCGTCACATGGGTCTCATTGTTGTTTCTCACTAACCGAGTCATCCCACCCCTCCCCGTTTTTGCTTGCCAGGAGTCATTTGTACGGGCGAAGAACTGGGTTAAAGAGCTTCAGAGACAAGCCAGTCCAAATATTGTAATAGCTCTGGCTGGGAACAAGGCGGATCTCGCAAGCAAGAGAGCACTGGACTTCCAGGTTTGTGTTCTTATTGATTAATTGTGGAAACAAAACAAAACACGTATATGTCTGTTAAAGCTAGCGTAAAAGATTCAGACTGATAACTGGCCTTGGTCCTGCCTACTGTACCTTCCCCCACATTAAGTGTTTTGAGCATGCAAACTGTGAGCGACTAAAAGTCATTTTTAATGAAGGATTTCCTGGTTTCACTTTCATAGGATGCACAGTCATACGCAGACGATAACAGCTTGCTTTTTATGGAAACATCTGCAAAGACCTCTATGAACGTGAACGAGATATTCATGGCCATCGGTGAGTTTCTCTTATATCTTTTTTTTCTTTTTCTTCATATGAAATAAATCCAAGCAGAGCTATTCACCACCCGCCTCGTTGCACCAGCTGTGGACAGACAGCGGTGCATTCCGGTTGCTCTCCTCCACCCATATATTTGGGAAAATGCACACGTATTTGCATGCCGGTGATCACTGTGTCTGATGAACTGGACCGATTGGAAAAAGGCCACAGCAGGATATGAATAATGGAGGCCGGGTTAATCCTGAAATGAAATGTCACGGCCCATAATGCTCAACAAGTACTTGCCACTCTTTTTGGAAACCTCCCCGGTGGCCGTTGAAGTAATGGGGCATCTAGTCCGACCTCGTTCTCTCAGGCAGAGACGTAGTCGTGGCCTCCAGCTGGTCTGGAGGACACTGAGGCCTTTGAAGAGCGCAGCCCTTAAACTCAGCATCTGAGAGCGGGAGCTCCATTTGAATTTAAAGGACACTGTTCTCTGGCGTGAAGCGATCACAAAGAAGTCCCGTCAGCCTCTTGTGTGACGCCCATACTTTCACCCACACAGGTGTTTTCACTTATGTTTGATTAGACTTTTTCTCAAGAACAGACGCTGCTTGATTGACAGCCTCACTCTCCTGTTAGTTATTGTTATTGTCAGTGTGTTGTGTTTGACGGTGTCACGTAATTATATTTTCATTGAAAACACCTGTGTGAGTGTGCAGGTCCTTTTCTAAAGGGATCTTTATGCGAAATGGTTGTTTGTTAGGAAAATAAATAATCTTGGTGTAAACACTTTATTAGGAAAACAAAATGTTGCATTTAACTTTGATGAACTGAAAACACGCTGTGAAAGGGTTAAAGTTGTGAAACGAAAACATGGACAACTCCCAGACCGGACAATGCTGTTTACTCTCAATGGTAATAATTTACTGAATAAACATCATGCTGTAATGAAGAAGAGCTTGAGACCATAAACTCATGTTTACAATGTTTACTGAGCTAATAAATCAAGAGAGAAGTAGTCATTTTCTCATAGACGTCTATACAACCAGAGGAGTCGCCCCTTGCTGGTCATTAGAGAGAATACACGTTAAAAACACTTCCGCATCGGCTTCACTCTTCAGAACCGGAGGTTGCCGCCTGGTCTGGTCCCATCTTTACAAGTTGAATCGAGAGTGTGGTGTCCCCGAGAATGTTACAGTTTGTCTGGAGGGGTGAAATATTTAAATAACCTCTGTTGTAATGTAGACTGCAGACTGGGGCGGAACAATGAAAAGTATAATGAAGTTGACCGTACATGTAATTTACTACCTCTTAAGAATAGCTTCTTGGTGACGTCGTCACTGATCTTGCTGCCGTGTCATTGCAGCAAAGAAACTTCCCAAGAATGAGCCTCAGACGGCCGGAGCCAGCAGCGGGCGGAACCGGGGGGTGGACCTGACGGAGACGGCTCAGCCCACCAGCCGTTCCTGCTGCAGTAATAACTAACCCCCCCCCCCCCCCACACACACACACACACACACACACACACACATACATACCCCTCCTCTGCCCCCCCCTCCTCCTCCTCCCTCCCATCTGGACATCGGGCTCCTTGGCTTCTTGACGTCAGCCTCACTCCCCTGGAATAGCTAAAAGACTCTGTATAGCTGCATTTCTAATACTTTTGTTTTTTTGATGTTCTTTTTTTTTTTTTTTCAACCTTTTTTTTTAAGAAGTGTATATCAGTATAATGGATGCATGTATCACTACAACGCCTAAAAAACACATTTTTATCTCTTATTCAGTTTGGAAGACTAACCCACGACAAACCTGCGAGCGTGTGATTGTGTGATCTGCTGATGAGAAGGCGTAGCCTCATTTGTCACTTCACAGGGCCGACTGGGGTGCGAATGGTGTTTTTGCCTGTGATGCTCTTTGTGCGCGGGTTAAGTTACGCTCACAAATCGGAAGAAACCCAAATTGTTCCCATCTTGAGATGCCGGTTGTGAGGCATCGTTGTATCGAGACGGTGCCAGGAAAGATATCCCTCCCTCCCCCCACATCTGTTACACAGGAAGACATCCTCATCCAAGGCTCCTAATGCGAACGGCGGAAAATAAAAGTTGGAAAATACACAAAAGTATTTGGAGAGTATTGAAAAGTAAAAAAAAAAAAACTGCCTTGATACACATCTAGCTTCCTATTGTGCGCGACCATCTGTAGAGCAATATTGTCCACATTGCCGGTGTGGAAAACATGGAGTTTTGTAAAGTTCGGGAACCAACACCTTCAGGTCAACATGGCGGGATTTCTTTCTAAATTCTATGTTAACAAAATCCTTTCATGTTGCGGCATCATCAGAGTCCGTCACAGAAGTCACATCTTGACACTGATACGGCTTCACGTGGGAAATAAAATCAACAGGAAACTGCAAAGAATTTGAGCACTCGATGTGAAACTCTTTGTTAATCCGCTCTGTTTCTGTCCAGGCCAGTCGGCAACCTGCATCGATTTGGGTGATCTCAATCAAATTTGGGGAGGGGGTTGTTTTTAGAATCCAGTTCAGGCCGCACACAAACAGAATATTGGACTACCACCCACTGTCTGTGGAAAATATATATATATATCCTGAAATGTTGTTATAAGGTGCAATGTTGTCTTCTTCCTCCTTTTAGCACCGCTTGCAGAGCTCCCGAGCTCACAAGGAAATTGTCTAGAGATTCCGAACAATTGTACAGTTCACTATAGGTTTCCTTTTCTTTTTGCTTCATCCCAGACCGTGTCACAAACTGGTCACATGTTAAGCAGTGGTGGTGTCTCTTAGGTATATGTAGTGTTATTAACAGAAATCCCCTCCCTGGTGTCTTGTTACTTTTCTGAGAAATGGTCCATGGTCATGTTTGAAAGGAACTTTTATTGCATTGCACAGTGTTCATCATGTTTGAATTAATGACTTGACCTTCGATTTTATATGACGGACTGTGTCGGACTTGCTAGCCTACAGCTATAAGCGGGTGGCATAATTAACCTTACTGGTGGTCTCTCTTACAGCTTAATGAATTTTAATGATGTAAAACAGCATTACTAGTGATGGGCTGGTCAGTTTTGAGTGTCTGAATACAACTTAATAAATTCAATAAAGAGGTCTCTTGTTCGCCCTTTTTGCTCTGAATGTGTCGGCGGCGGCGCTTGTGGGAGAACTTCAGATTCTGCTTTTAATGAAACCAAATTTCATGTTACTCACTTAAAGTCCAAACTTTAATTTAACCACAACTTAAATGCTTTTCTTTAATTGCTCAACTGTCGACCACAAAATCTGTACAGATCTGAGCTCTAAGGTTCTTGTGAGTATTTCTAACGGGAGCTGCAATAATGAATAGATTAAAAGAAAATTAATCACTATTTCATTTTAAGACTTAAGGGTGTCCAGCCATGCTTCTGTGGAGCTGTATTTAGGCACAGCGCATGCTTTCAGCTAAATGCTAACGTGTTATGTTGAGCAGGTCATTTGACTACGTCCACCACCTTAGCTTATCAGGTTAACGTGCTACATTTGCTTATTGGCACACGTTTTGGTAGAGGCTCATGGGAATGTCATAAACAAATTTGACCTCATGCTGGTGCAGAAGACACATGGATGTGTGTGCCAAACTTCATTGCAATTCATCCAACAGTCAAGCCGAGACACATGATTGTTAATCGAATATATTTTTATTTTGGACAAAACAAGCTTTTTGAAACTAATCTGTAAATCAAAGTGGTTAAAGTCAAAAGAGAGGCCGAGATAATCCCACCTTGAAAAATACTGGATCCTACAATTCCCATGATGCAACTTGATTGCTTTTTTGTTAGACCCTTGCTGCCTGGAAAACACCCACGTCTTTCAGACTGAACACCCTCCAGGTGTTGGTTGTGAGTGAACTGAAGTGTGAAGTCGATGCAGCCCTACTTCTGTCCTCATTTCTCTGCTCTGTTGGTTGAACTCTTGATGTTTCTCATGTGTTTCCACCATCTGCCTCCTCTCTCTCAGCTCTTGGCTGTGTTCCATCCCGACTCTTCACGCACTCCTCTGAACTCTCAACCGGTCTGATCACATGTTTGGCCAAGACTCAAATCTCAGTGCAGAGATGACCTCCTACTCCTGTCAATTAGAGTCCTTAGAACCTCATTACCAGCCTCCTCATCCGCCCACTCAACAGGGGAGTGGATGGAAAGAGGAGTCCTGAGGCTACACGGCACGGGGATCAATACCCGATTAAACTCATGGTAAACTCCTCGTGGTAGCCTTGATGATGTCCCCCAAGAATAGACTGTGCTCCTTTTTTTTATTAGATATTCCAAAGAAGATCATAGAAGACTTCTGGAATATAGACTGGACTACAAAGGGAATGTTGATATGATCTAAATCAGGGGTGTCAAACACCCGGCCCGCCACGTCATTTTATGTTGCCCGCGAATCCGCCAGCAAAAAAAAAAAAAAAGTAAAAGTCGGACTTGATACAATTTACAAATATCCTCTGCTCTCTGTATCGCACACGGGGGAGCTCCTCCCCGATCCGCGCGCGCACACCTCCACCAGCGTATGTGGCAGCAGCAGCAGCAGCAGCAGCAGCAGCAGCCCCCCTCCACCCCCGTCGACGACCCTTTGGGGGCAACCATGATGCTGATGCGGCCCCAGAGCAACAATGAGTTTGACACCCCTGATCTAAATCTACAGAACAGCTACTGAATGGACGTCGTGATACGATTGTTTTCAGTGGCACAAATAAACCTCAACACTAAAACAGTATGTATTGAAAAAGCTTTAGTTGATTGTGTGGAAAGATGATCATTTTACAAATCTATAGTATTATCACAAAGATTACAAGTACATGTAATTAATGACATTCACAGACATGTTTCTACATTTCATTATAAGTTATGTGGTTCACTGCTTTCCCCACAATGTGCCCTTTTTATTATGTGGAGAAACCGCGAACCACAGAGATGCACGAGGGAACTTTCTGCCCAAATGCGATGGCGTCTTTCTCTCATCGCAGCGGAGCTTCGTGTTGCCAGAACAGCTTAAAACTAAATGTTAGTTGGACCCTGTGAGTCACTACGTCGCATGCTGCTTCGCTGAAAGAGCTGCTCATCTACTTTATCCAGAGAGGTGAATCACAACCCTGTGATGAAAAGTTCAAAACAGAAGATGAATTACCGACCACAGTTTTCTGTTACAATCTTTCCAGCGGGAGATTATAACCCCTGATCTTTCCACACTGTCAATAAGGCGGACCGGCTCTGTGCAACCACTCAGAGTGATCCTGGAAATGTAATTTCTGCTTTGGCAGCCTTGTCCTTGTTACATTCATGCCAATAAAGCATTTTCAATTGAAATTGAATGTGGTGCATCATATGGAAAGGAGTAGCAAAGGGCTTCTCCCACCACTGTTTTATAGTGTTTTTAACTTTAACTTACAACACTGGTGCCAATAATGTATCACAATTAGCCGTTAAGTTTCACAGTAAAACAGCTTTACCATAATGTACTCTACGGTACAACAGCTCTGCTATTGGGTTTTATAGTACGATACAAAAGGCTTCTAAATTCACAAGAGGGATATTTACTGATGCATATTTTATATTGTATGTAGAGGGAGCCGGGACTTCAATAACGCGTACTCGTTTCCAGGTTGTAGGACTCATGGACGGACGGATGGAACCGCTCATCACGCTCTGCACCATAACTATATGAAAAGCAATTACGGTTGGGTCTACCTCTGTTTGTCTGAAGATATAAAAGTCTTTTAAACTGAATTCAGCTTTCAACGGTTTCCCTGGCAACAAAATCAATTTTGGATTTGTGCAGGATGTGACTGTCTGCCAAAGAGAATAAAGTGGGAACAAAATGTGTTGTGGGTGTTGTGACATTTTGGTCAAAAGCCTGCAAAACGAGGTGTATCAAAGTTTTCACGGATAAAGTGTGAACAGTTTTGATGTATCAAAGGATTTCATTACTCAAACTGCACTCTCAGTACTCGCTGCTGTCTGTCAGAATTGATGGTGATTGTTTCCGTTCCGAATCTGGCCCTTCACACTCATTGACGGAGCTCCTGAGGTAGAAGTGGAAAATACTGCATTTAAAAAAAAATGTGACAGGCAACAAAAATAACACTCACTTTGTGAATAAACTTTTCCTTCAGCAGTATATTAGAAGGTGACAACGCTGTGTGTGTTTTTTAAGATGCCAAACACTGAACGTCGAGTGGATTTGAAGCATTCTGGCTTTCAGCCCTCTGAATGGAAATCCAGAGTAAACCAGCAAGGCGTTTGCTGAAGACAGAGTTGCGTCATCTTTCACTGATTTATCACAGCTATGAAAACTCGTTAAAATCAGGGCAGATCTTAGGAGATTTATTGTCAATAGATCAGCTCCAGTTTTCACTTGAGACAGTCTTCATGTCTGCAAATGTTAAAGGATCAGTATGTTGAGGGACAGAAGGAGCCGGTTTCTGGACCGTCAACCACAAAAGGATTTACAATGGATTTTTTTTCTTGCAAAGCTACATTTTTCCTAAGGTGCATTAAGCTCACTGAATGTCAATGTTAATTTATTTGGTTTTGTTTCTTTCACACAGGCCATTTCTTTTTAAGCTATAATGAGGAACTTTAATTTCGTGTTGATTCTGGCGGCCCCTGTGGACAAAGGTGGTAGTGTTTTTGAGCACCAGAGTCCCTTTAGAAAATCTCTCATTATACTGCAGCTGGGTTTGACAGTCTGCCCCCTGGTTCTGGTTCTGGTTCTGGTTCTCCCGTGCCTCCTTTCACTCCAGCAGGCCCGGCAATCTGGTCTGTAATTACGTAGGTCATATCGAGGCGTCAGCATTAAATTGAGACTGTTTCATAACCAGTTAAAAGTTCCTCATAGTAACATTAAAGGAAGACATTTTGACATGCCACAGTTAGAAAAACACAGGTGTACATAATAAATGATTACTGAATTTGTTTTAGCTGACTTAGTTCCAGGGTCGAGTTAGAGTGCATGCTGGCTCACGATCCCATTCTCATGGTTTACTGGGACACTTGAATCAAACAGAGCCCTCGTTAATGTTATCAGAAGCACCTGTGCTTTTTCCTACTAAGACGAGTTGTGCTGGGGGGAAAAAACTACACACCTGGGTCAATCAATTAACTGAGGCACTTGAGACACACAATTTTGATTTTGGCCTACCTAGAAATACTTCCAGGCAGATGCATTTAAGTACATCACTTCATGTGACAGACTCCACACATGAGGCCTTTAAATCAGGCCTGACACCTACTCCCACAATATAAAGACAAATATATCTCCGACTGATCTTTGAAACGTGTACACTTTATCACTCAATACTTGCAAATGCATTTCATCCTGTTTGCCACGTGGGGGCAGCAGTGCACTGTGCTAACACAGTATTCCCATCAGTCCATCCATCGCTGGAAAAAAATAAAATAAATCTTTGCAAAAATAGCCCAGAAAATAACATCCATCATACACCCTCATAGAAAAACTGATGCATTTGCACTTAAAATGTTGACCTGCTGGATGGATAACCACTTTTCACAGCACATCAGTTTTACTGTCAACTACATAAAAATGTCAAATCTCGAGTGGAGCGAGTGACAAGAGGGATGATGCAGCATTCTTTTTTTCCCCAGAGTCGTTCAATCGAAGAAAAAATAAATACATTTTGTGGTAAAGAAATCAGAGAACACGATTATATTGGGACCATTTGCACTAAAAATGTCCTGAATGCACATGTTTAAGTCTTTGAATGCAATTCCTGCACTGACAGGGAAAAATAGAGGAAATATGGAGAGAAGTGAGTCCGCTTCTATATGTCCTTTAGGTAAATCAGACATTTACACTGGCAATAATATGCCACGTTTTCATCAAGTTTTGGTTCTCTGCCCTTATCACAAGTCATTTTGTTCAAACAAAATGCCAGAAATATAAAATGCATGACTTCCTGTGCACCAGATGACTTCGTCTTTGTGTTTAGAAATATAAAAGCTTTCATGAACTGCCAAGTCTGAATCTATATTTTTGATTGTCGGCCCACGACAACAACCTTTCCACTTAACAGAAAAATGCCAGGTAACATCAAAGGGCTGGCTGGCAGCCTGCATGTCATGTGTCGGAGGCACAACACGAGGTTTAGAGCTCCTGAAAAGTCACGGCCGCTGCCCGCTGTGAGCTCACCTGTCCTGGCTGTCGCGCGGTAACCCTGGGACGCCGCCACACAGTGACAGCCTCATTACAGTGATAACCTGTCCGGCTGAAAACATTTCCGCTATGTTTTTTTGTCCTCGTGATGTTATGATGTGCAGTGTTCCGGGGATGGGAGGGGTGGAGGAGGGGGGGGAGGGGCAGACAATTCTGCAAACTTCAAACTCCCGAGCTTCAGACTCCGAGATGCATTTCATCCCCGACCGACCTGCAGGCTGATGAAGGGGCAGAGGGAGCGGGTTACCACAGCGACACACCGCAGCATCCCCGGCTCATAAGCCGGCGTTGGTTTATCTCTATGTGGCTGATGCTTATCTTATCCACCCAGCTCTCCGGTGGCTCACACCTTGATAGTAAACAGGTCATATGGTGTTATATGAGCATACAAAAATAACATCTTCAAACAAGGCTATGATATTGTATATTGTCCTTTGATATTTGATACCTTGATATTACAAAAACAGCAATGCCCATCTGACCCAATGCCTTATTTTAATGCACATGTTTTGGATTGTTATCTCTGTACATTCCTGTGAACTTTTGCACGTTCCTTGGTCAATATGTTTGTATTTTATTGTCATTTTTTCTTTTTCTTGACTTTTCCAATACTTGCATTTCATTTTTATTTTCTCTGACTGTGTTTATTGTTATGCACCAATATCAAGGCACATTGTATGGGTTTTTATCTTTCAACAGTTTTGGCCTGGACCCCCTAAGAAAATAGGTTTTAAATCTCAATAGGACCATCCTGGATAACTATCTAAAGGAAACCAACCATTTGGTGTTTTACAGCCACACTACCGAAGTACTGAATTGTATTTTATTGTCCAATGACAGAATGGATAATTGTAAAATGTAAAAACTCAAAGCAGCAATGAATTTCCTCATTGGCTGCAGGTTGTGCCGGTGTTGTATTGCAGCGAGTGTAAATGTACTTGCCTGTAGGAGGCGACAGCAGCACGTCTACCTCTGCAGTTCTAAACTGCTGCTGCTATTATTTTCATTTCCTGAAGGTGGCGCAGGTCGTCAGGTGATACAACTAAACTATCACTCCCTCCAGGAAATACACGACACCTTTAGTTCTTTCTACTGATGGATTTACTCCTCCTTCTAAACCACCGTCCTCAATCCATCGTCGCGCTGTATGAATTACATTTAGACATACAAACAATCTGACGTTAACATTTACATAAACACAGTTTGCACGCAAATATGCAGGATGTTTACATGCGTAACGTAGCTCACTGGCTGCACACAGCCGAGAGGGAAATGAGTCCACTTGAAACACACGATCAAAGACGATCGCTTTAACTTGAACCGTAACACTTCAACTTTAGTTTACTTTAACACTTTTAGCCACTGTGCCACGGTCAAACACGTCCCAGTACAACACAGCACGCAACAATAGTTCCCCCCCTTTATACAAAACAAAAACCCCATACTCACATAAACAAACCAACCAATGTACAAACCAACAACATGTAAACAAGCATACTTAACAACGACATGAATAACCTCTATGGCAGTTAAATCTCTCGTAGTTGCCTCTTGTAGAGAATCTTGCAGCTTTCTCAATGTGAATGAGTGAGTTTGTGTTGGATCTGGGAGTTTTGTCTTCCTATAACTGCAGATAACATGGTGTCTAGTCATCAGTTTGACAGTCTAGTCTCTAAATTGGAGTTGATGTGTTGAAGACAAGACAAATGTTTTCATTTATTCAATGAGACGTTTTCAGCCACGTCTCCACATTGCTAACAGAATATGGAAACATGGACACACCATGACCTGAATGTCTGAATTTTATTTAATTGTTATATAGTTTTGAATAAATTTGGACAAAATATGTAAATTAGCCACTTCACTTTTAGTTTTTAGCAAAGTTTACTAAAACCAGTGCTCGAAGCGGGCCGGATTCAGGTTCTCTGGTTGATTAAAAATCATAAAGCCCAGCATAAGTGTTTCTGCTCCGCGCCTCATAAGCTGTATGGACATAAAAACAAGATGGAGAGCATCTGGACGAGCTGACGCACGACTCGGCACGGGGGGGAGGAGGGTGCTGTAATTTATCGAAACAATGTTCACGTCCTTTCTGTAAAATACTTACTTAACTACTCGGCATAACTTTTTTTAATTAGTGAACAGATATAATGAAATACAAACACAAAAGTTTTCTGAATCTGCTCTTTTGATTTACATAAAAGGATTTTTCAGGGCAGACATTTTCCAAAAGGTCCAAAATGATGTGATTAGTTTTAAGTAAAAAAAAACTTAGATTTTTCTTTCTTTCTTTCTTTCTTACTCTTCTTTTTAATCCTCGTATCTTGTATTCACTGTAGAAATCCAGAATGTATTAACGGTTGCTGTTAGCGGCCGTTCACACACCGTTCACACTGAATTGTTTATTTGTTAGGAACTATTTTTGGACTGATACACATTTGGACTCATTTGGTGTTTCTGGCTGCAGGACGGTGTCAGTACAGTCATGGTAATGAACAAACATGTCACCCACACCAACAGTGTGGCTCATTAAGGTGTTTTTAATAGCTTTTGGACCACAGAGCTATATGATCTATCAGGCTTTGGATGCACAGATGATACTTGTTAGTATTCATTGTTTATTTTAGTGTTTCTTTTAATTGGATTTGTTGACAGTAAGAAAAGAGAATATCACATATTTTCACCAAGAATTCTGAAACATTAAATGTAACACTGAATAATTTAGGATACCTACCTTACATAAGTACGATGCTTTCATCCAAAGCGCCACATATGTAAATGAACATCGATGTCGGTGGCCCCAGAGGGAGTAAAAGCATGAACTCTTGAGAGCTTTAATGCAGCTCTCTTCAAACCGAGCTGACTGAAATAAGCTCAATAAGTCTGAGCAGAAGATAAAATCGCTCTCTAAGCTGAGCGTTCACTCTGAAGGGCTCCAGGAAGGTTATATTAAGAGATTGTGATCTTCCAGCCACCACCAGCTTGCATAGTACCAGTGAATCTCTCATCCAGTATCTCCCAACTCTTTTCACAGATGCGTTCCCTCCATATGCGCCCAAATTAAACGCGCTAATGTCTTTTTTTCCCCGGGATGCTTATTTGGTTCCTTAGAAATGAAACGGAGCAGTGTCAGTATTTACACCGTCATGCATCCTGTTATATGAGACAGACATTGTCATGGAAGCTCACCTTCTACTAGTTCCCTGTCCTTGAAATTTATAGCATCTCTCAAATGTGTCCACACACGAGCGCTCACGGCCGGACGGTCGCTGTGTGTTTACTGCTCTGTGTTATTCATCAGGGTCAAAGTGTCCGTCTCACTTGACTGACACCAGTTTGAGCCAATAATTAATGGCTCAATAATTGATGGTGCCGTCAGATGGGCAGGGAGACTACGGAGAGGTGAGGTCAGCCTGTAGCGCATGCTAATGAGAGGTCACCAAACAACCCGCTGCCGTTCTGAAGACTGGACATTGACTGAGGTTTGAAGTGATGCATATTTCACTATTAATCGTTTTAGTTTCTTTAATACAGTAAACTACTCTATTTAAAAGTTTTCAGGAAAGCACTGGCTGAAAGCTTTTAAGGACTCAAATGCCTAAATTCATATATATATATATATATATTTGCATGTAATTCATCATTTTTGAGTAGTCACACAGTAAATACTACAGCCACAGCTGGTGAATGTGTGTCTTTGTAGAACATTTTAAATAATAATTTTTGCAAATGAATCATTACAATTCATTCATCAGTATTTGTGTTTTCAGTACTCGTTTTCTTTGAATGCTTTGCAATGACTTTATTTATTCCTCATTGAATTGAGTGAATTAATCACTTTTTGGGGGTTTTTTGCTCCTCGTCACTCTAAATTCACTTTAAATCCTACGTTTTTAAAGGAAAACTACGTTTCTTGTAAGTCTGCAACTAACGATTGTCTAAGTTTCATGGTTGTAAGTTAAATTATTTACCCTTTTCTTTACAGGTCCTTTTCTCTAAAGGTGTTTTTTTCCTTTTCTTCAGCAGCACAATACACCAAACTTTACAGTTTTATATTTCCGTCTACAGCCTGAACGTTTTTACAGAGGGGTGTTGTTCATCTATCATTCATAGCCTGATTTGTGTAATACTTTATTTCTAAAAACATGGTGAAAATAGATTTTTCTGATTTAAAGAGATATTTAAAATTCCCTCTTTAATGTCAACAAAATGAAAGCATAGAATCATGAACCCTGGCGGTAGGCAGACTTTCTAACCTTTGGACAGCGTCAGGCTGCTGTTTCCCTCTGCTTCCAGTCTTTGTGCTAAGCTAAGCTAACCGGCTGCTTACATATGACGGACAGATGTGAGAGTGGTATCAGTCTAAATCATGTATATCGCTGCCAGAAAGCCAAAGAGTGTATTTTCCAAAATGTTGAACTATTCCTTTAACCGTCTTGTTTTGGGACTTTACTCAAACGATTACTTTCGACTTGCAAAAGAAAACGACTTCGGTAGAGTGGACTACAATCAACATCAGAATCTAAAGAAGATGAACAGTTAAATAGCGAGAATGATTTTCTGAGTCAGTTGCTTTGTGTGAGTCACAATAACAGGAGAAGGCGATGCTGTCTATATTCATGAGCACTGTGATAAAACAGCTGTCAGCCAAGTCCTTGAAATGTTTTGGACTGCTCTCATTGTTCATGTACCCCTGTTCTTAGCGGAGTCCCAGAGTTTTCAAGAGCCAGATGCAAACCGGCGCCTGACAGTGAGACACTTCACGAGCTGCGTGTGATTGTAGTCACACTGAGGTACGAATCATGTCTGTGTTTTAGTCAAATTACAGAAAAACAAAAAAGTTAAATACAAGAAGACATAAAGCGTTAACTGCAAAATCCACTAATTCCACCTTCCTGACTGATTTTTTATTTTTATTTATATTATTAAACGAATTAAACCTGGACGGAAATATGATTCAAAATAGCTTTACTTTGTCAATATTTAGCCCTATTTGTAACATGAATATTTCGATATGTTTCTGTTTTATGTTTCATGAAACACTGACACTCTAGGGAACACAAATCAGAAGCTCTAATCCAAGCAGTATGTATTTTATTGAGCGCTGACAACAAAAACAGGTCCTCCAAATTAAACGACAAAATACGTTAAAGGCCCTCCAGAACAAGTCGGCACTCACTGCTGGAGAATAAATCAATATTGTGATCAGACATCGCTATGATGAAGTTGTGGTTATATTTTGGCACCAACACAACTTGGTTAAGGTTAGGGAAAGAGCATCGCTTGGGTTGAGATACATAGTTAAGGTTATAGGGGACCTTTGTCACCATGTTTACAGAAACAACCACATGATTAAGGTTATGGGACAATCGTGGTCATAAAAGAGCCCAATGTTTACTGACGGTTAGAAACGGGAAACGAACAGTTGGGTCCCACGTTTAAGTCCGACATTGGGGCTTTTTATTTTTACATCACTTGACTTTCGATTGACAGGAGACATAATTAACACGGCCACTAGACGGTCCCTTATACTTAAATCACTGATAGTAGCTACACTTACAAAAATGAATGCATTGAAATGTGTATTTTTGTTGCTGAAACAGTCACATTTTACTTCTGCTGCTTTCAAATTGAACCCTTCAGGTTGTATTTCTGACATGGGACGTGAGGTTTTAGCATTTGAGTGGCTGAAGTCGAGAGAAGGCCAGGTGACTGACAAAGGATATAAAAAAAGGATTTTGTGTCCTTGTGCCTTTTCAAAGACATTTTAAAAGTAACCTTGATTGGCTCTGACATTTTTTGAACTATCAGCATATGAACTTTTAACTTTTGAAAAACTTCCACTTAAAAAGTTGAGAAAAAAACTCATTTATTCATTTATTCAAATGGTCTCTTCTTGTAAAAACATGGTGAACACAACCTCGGTTCAAGTCGCCATCTGCCTCGTATATTGTTTGCTGCATATTATAGAAATTCTTATCATCCTAACATTGTTTTTGTGATTCTGAGGCATCAACAATAATCCAGGGTTTGGAAAACCCTTCAAGATGAGGTGAACTGTGTATGGGTTCAAATTGAAAATGTGAAGCGCACACACACACCTGAACGCATCATCTCCCCACAGGCTTACACCTGCCGGACATAAGAGTGATTTCAGTGTGTATGTGTTTGTGGATAGGTATATTTGTGAGTGTATGTGTATGTATCATGCATATATGTGTGTATGTGTGTAAGTGGGTGTGTTTACTTGTGCTCTGGGGACATACATCTGTTCACACAGTCACATTGTGGGGACCCGCCTTTCTTTTGGGGACAAAATGCAGGACCCCATGACGTAAGCTATTACATTTGACATGTTTTAAGGTTTAGGATATGGTTATGGTGAGGCTTAAGACGAGGCAAGTAACATTTAGGGTTGGGGTAAGTCTCCAGGAAATGAATGTAAGTCAATGTTATGTCCTCTAAAGTGATGAAAACAACACTGTGTGTGTGTGTGTGTGTGTGTGTGTGTGTGTGTGTGTGTGTGTGTGTGTGTGTGTGTGTGTGTGTGTGTGTGTGTGTGTGTGTGTTTGTGTGTGTGCAAAGGTTTATTTTACCGGTTTTGTGGGGACATAAATCTATTCACACAGTCACATTGTGGGGACTCACCTTTGTTATGGGGACAAAATGCACATCCCCATTCCTTAAACCAATACATTTTAGAGTGAGCACTTGGTTTGAGGTTTGGGTAAAGTTCGGTTTAGGTTAAGTTCGGTTAGGAACGTGGCATTCATGGACACAAGCGGAAAGAAAATTAAATGACTAAAAGAATAAAAACAAAGAATACAAATATTTAAAAAAAGGGTAAGAAGGTAAACAATTAAAAGGTTAAAAAGAACAAAGGAGCAGGTGCAGGTCCAAATATAAAAATCTGGTATGTTTAAAAGACAAAAATAAACAAAGGAATAGGTTAATAAGGTTAGGGTAAGAGTTAGGATTAGGCGAGTCACAGTGAGGATAAGTAAGTCTTCAGGAAATGAATGTAAGTTAATGTAATGTCCCCAAAAGTCATGAAAATGTATGTAGGTGTGTGTGATTATGCATAAAATGTGAGTGTGCGTGTGTGTGTGTCCTTGAAGTAAGTCTCAACCTTTCTGCTCTAAACCTATTTTGAGCTTCAGTGAGTCACTTGAAAAAGTAGCCAAGGTGTTCAGATAGCAACCGGTGAGCAAACCTTTCAGTGCCTCCTCTCTCGTTAAATCTTTATCTTTTGTTACTGGAGCCTAAAAGCCCTCTAAAAAAACAACCACACAGGACACTAAAACCAGGGTGCTTTTAATGCAGGTGTTCTGACAAATTCACAAGCGGGACCACGTTACAAGAAGATCGTTGCCCGCGAGAGAGCCTTTTTGTAAACGTACAAATAAAGTAAAAACGTCAAAGCCTTTAATAGACTGGAATGTTGATTGAGGCATTCATCACGACGTTGTATCAAAGCTTTTACACGGACGTGTAAAACGGGCTGCCTGGACCTGCCGGGAGTCCTGAGGGCAATGTCAGTGCAGCTCATGTCGAGTATCTGTTATAACATCTCGCCAGAGCGCTTCGGCCTTTAGAGGTTTCTCTTCTTGACCATATTTATATGAAAAATGAAAGACAACTTAGTTCTTGTTACGGTGCCTGCATAATAAATCTATCGCAAGACATTATTTTCTATTAATTATCTCCAATAACACTGAACTGTTTTATTTAAAGCTATGATTGCAGAAGCCATTCACCCACTTTCTACTCAGTATTATGTGTAAAATGTAAAAGGTTATACCTGTTGGCCAGTATTTTGAAAACAGATGTTGACACGCTCTTTATTGTTACCGTGGGGGTGCAGGGCTCCAAATAGAGTCATAAATAACTTTGTCAGACTTTGTGTTGTGCTATCATAATTGTTTTACAAGTCGAACAGTGCTTGTTGTTATTCAGAGCAGGTAATAACTGGACAATGTGCTGCTTTTATTCCATTGTTCTATTGTTTGTACGTCACGGCATATAAGGAAATGTCACATTCTTGGATCCCAGGAGCAGGAAATGTCACCTAATTTAGACCCAAGATCCGTGACAACAGACTTGACAGAAAATAATCCTTTTATCTATTTTTGGATCATAACGATGCTTCATCAGGCCTGATGATAATGATACACAGGTTTTGAATTAAATGAAAAAAGTGGCAGTTCAGTTTCCCATAAATAAATTCTAGTTAAGAGGTTTTTTTCCTCCTTCTGTTTTCTTACCAGCTCCTCTAAACTTTCTGCCAGTCGTGCTTCTGAAAACTGGATAATTTTAGCCTGATAATTAGACCGCATTGCCAGTTAATTTCATGCCATCGTTCAGACTGACATCATGTTGATATTAGCCGTGTTCTGTTCTGGGAGAGTTGTTTTGTTTTGCTCCAAATGATCAGATATTATTTTCAGGCGAAACGGATGCTGCAGCAGCTAGGAACAGTTAACAGTCTTTTTCATGTTAATCAAAGAAATATGACAAATTTAAGAATCTTTATTTCTTACTAATACTGCAAGCCTGTGCAGCTGTGTCGACCTCAGCTGTGCTTGTTGCCGTTTACACGGCTTTATTTTTTGCCTCCATTCTTCTGGCTCTGGCACAAGAACACAGGAAGTCCACAATCTTAATACCACAAACAAATCCACGATAGACTCAGTTGATTTTACAACTGGGAAAGCAGCCATCAACGAGAACAACCAACCTATAATTTGTGAGTTTTCAGCAACACAGTTTACATTCTTACTTTTGTTGGTTATTTTATTAACTAATTTTAGCAACATAATTGTTTTTTTGAGTCAGTGAAATGCATTTTCACCATTTTTTCCCAGCAATGTATTTGGACCTTCGTGTTAGAAAATAAAAATGACAAAATTATGATTTTTATGTTTGAGGTATTGTTACAATTTATACTTTATGTTTTTAATGTAACCCCAGTCGCCAGATGTTAGCATTTACCACTTTTGCAAATCAGAAATATGTTTTATATCTACCTTGTATCACACCTTGTAACACACGGTTTAGGCACCAAAACCACTTAGTTGAGGTTAGAAAAGAGATCATGGTTTGTATTAAAATAATAATGTAAAAACGTATCAGCGTAATGTAACTAGTGTAAAACAGCTGCTGTTAGTGAACATTCACACCAAACATGACGCAGTAAGCGTAAAGTCAACACTTACCTTCGGTTTACGTCAGGCAAACGCTTCTGATTCTTCTTGCTAAAACTTTGCTAAGCCTTCTAAGAATCTCTTCATTTTACTGATTCTAAAATATTCCAATAAAATAACAAACTTTTCTTCTTTATTATGATTTTATCTTGTTTCAGTTTTGAGGAATTTATAATGTCGACTTGGTTATTGTTTTTTTTACAAGCCTTTAATGTCAGTGTTTTTCATTATTGTTGTACTCATTGTCTTGTAACGGGCTTCAGCTTTGGTTCACTTGATTTCAGTATTAGTCTGGTTATAAGCTGGAGCGGAGAACTAAGACGTTCTCCGCTCTGAGTCACACTCAGGCGTATTCTACATTCCACCGCTCGCTTGGTTGGACGTCCAGCTGTTCACAGCGTTTTCCCCGCTGACAGCGACGGAGTCAGGCAGTGTTTTTCTGCTGATGGCTTTCCTGAACAGCAGATAGAGAGGCTCCGCATCCCACTTACAGATGTTTGTGATCATTGCTCCAGTGAGATTCAATGGAAGTGAGATGGGGCCCAGAGATTCTGTATTGGTTTTGGAGAGCGAGCAGGGGAAAGAGGCTCCCTCATCTGGCTGCACGGCCATCTTTCATGCCTCGGGGAGTTCGGGGGGTAGATGTGCTGCAAACGAGGGATGGATGAATAAGCTTAAGGGTTCATGGAAAAGTTCACAGACTGAACACTGAGTTTAATATGAAACGCATGAGTTATGGTGTTGTGGTGAATTGGGGTCCCTCCAAAAATGTCAGAGTTAGGGAGCTCCGACTTGCTTTTGTCAGTGATGTTATTTCCTGTATGGAAAAAAAGCCATGTGGTCTCCAAGATGTCAGACATCATGAATGTATTTATGGTGTGTGTATGTGCATGCGTGCATCAGTGTCTGTGATATATGGGCCGATGTTTGTCTGCCACGTGAATGTCTTTTATTGAATCCTCTGCGTGTGATAACAGCGGTATACTGCATCTTAGTCACATTTGTTTTTGATAGAAACACGTTAATTGCTGCAGAAAAATGTTTCCATCATGGTTACATCAATCAGTTTAAGATGTGCGGCTAACTCTGTAATTGTTTATTGTGTTTGTGCCGAATGTATCAATGTGGTGTACAACGTCTAAGACTTACTTACAGGACAATTATAGAGAAGTCTAGAGAAGAACTGCTAAATGTATTGTAAAGATGAAAGTATACAAACAAACTAGACTGGCGTCTGTCCAAAAGTGACGTCGCTGAATGTGATGTAGTTGCGCTGAAAACAAATTCCACAGACCCGGATCATGAAGGACAAGGGTTAAAGTTACTGTCAACAAATACCATGAGGAGTCCAAAACCAACAAGGAAATTCTCCTGCTAACAAGTAAAGTCTGTGTAGCCAAACATTGATATATATATGTATATTTTAGTCTATTATCCATAAACCATTAAAAACACAAATGAGTCACCCTGTTGCAGTGGTTGTTCCAGGTTGTTTGAGTCAATCCCACTGTCCCACTGCTGTAAATACTCAATATTGTGTTTTCGCCGTAGTCTGCTGGCGGAGCAGCATTGGAGCCGGAGACACCAACAGACTCAACAAACTGATTAAGAAGGCCGGCTGCAAACTGGACACTCTGGAACATGTGGTGGAGAGGAGGACACTGAAGAAACTATTATCCATATTGGATAACCCGGACCACCCTCTCCACCACCTACTGCAGGGACAGCGGAGCACTTTCTCCAACAGACTGATCCAGATACTGTCACAAGTACAGATACAGGAGAACATTCCTGCAATAAGACTTAATAATAAAAAATAAAAAATCATCCACAAGACTATAACACCGCTACACTGTTGTTTGTTTGCTGTGGTTAATCTTTGCACTAATGTTTAGTTTAGTTAATTTAATACTGTTTCATTGCATTCACTGTGCATTTTTATCGATATTCCAACAGCCGAGTCAAGTTCTACAGAATTTCGACCGGATCACAACCTTTTTGGAGCAGCAGGTGTTCCAGTTTAACGAGTGACCGTGTTAGCTGGTGACTTTCAGCCTTGCTTTTAGTAACTTATTTGAATAATCTTGCGTCGATTATAAACACAGATGAGTCTGTATTTTAAATTGATTGAAGGCTTTTAGAAGGATGCATTTAGCTGAGAGTCACCAGTTAACACGGTCACTCGTTAAACTGAAACACCGGCAACATCTCTATTCGTATTGTGCCACCTTGAGCCTTTAGTGTGGTTTTAGTTATCGTGAATCTTTTTTTTTAAAGCGCCTTTATATAGTTTAAAATAAACTCTCTTAATAAGATGTATAGTTACAATATTAGCACGAATCATAAAGTATTGAGAGATGTACTAACACACGTTTGTTGACGCTGAGAAAAATACAATTATCCTTTGAGGTAAAGTGAAGTAGAACAGTCGCCTCGTCAGCCGCTGCTGGAGAACAATCTGCTGCATTATTAATCCAGTAGGTCATCTGTCATTCAGTAAGCATGAATATACCCAAATGTAATACGTTTACCATCACTTGTGGACACGTCTGCTCTGCTGGCTCATTCTAGTTATATATACGATATGATGCTGTAAATAATTTAAAATGTACATCAGGATTATAGATTAGTTTTTTGTATTACAAGCACACATCGTGATACAAAGGAGGAGAGCTCACATCCTTCTGAAGCATATTTTGGTAGTGGTGGAAATGGAGTTGTGTTAGGAATTTTAATGCTGTATTCTGAATTTGAATTAAGTAGTCTGGATGTGTTCGTGCGTCGGAGGAACACAATGTGGTGGTAAGTGTTGCTGTAAATGCACAATTTGATACAAACTGAGTGAACATCCTTCAGTTCACAGCAAGAGATACATATTTCTATGTACTGTATTTTTGGATTCTCTTGTCCGTTTACAAAGTTATGATTTGAACTTCATCTGTATGAACTGAACTTCACATCACCAGCATTAACAAATTAGGACTCTTTTTATTTGAAATTGTTCACCTTTTACATACTTGACAGTTAATATACACAAGCCTTTGTGGTCCCTCTGGCCCGAGACATGGTCAGTGACGATGTGTGCTGGGTATCAACTAGGATGGCCTATGGTGGATGGGAAGCTCTCTCTCTCTCTCACACACACACACACGCACACACACACACACACACACACACACACACACATATCCAAATACACCCAGTCAAGCACACATGCAGAAGCACACGCTTGCACACACATACAGATTTGCAAGGACGGATACAAAAACACACATCACGACACGTACTCTAACAATCTAACACAGTCTAGCCAGCTAATGTAGACATCAACAGAGGAGGGGCTTAAAGTGCATACGTGAACAGAGGAGGGACTCACTCGCTCTTAAGATCAGTAACAGCCTTTTAAATAACGAGCGACAGTAATCCTCCACTAAAGCAATGATCTTAGTGCCACACTGTATCTTTGCAAAAAGCACAACCCTACTGTAGTTTAGCTCTAACTGTGCCTCGCGTCATGGAATAATGACACTGCATAGTTCACGGGGGGTTAGTCTTATACATTATTGCGGTACAATGTAGATCCAGGTCCGGGGTCCGGCTATGAGCCGGGGGCTGCAGGATGACACAGAAAGCATGTATATTGTAGTTTTCAGAGGGATTAGAGAAATAAATCCGTCATGAGAAGCTCCAGTTAAGTCTAGCTTTAAATGTGGGATAATCCATGTGAGGAGAGGTGAGAAGGTGTTCCCGGATGCATAGAAGGAGTGCAGATGCTGACGCGACTCCTCGTTCTGGTCTGGGTGGAGCACACGGTTTGGTCCTTGACGGGTGGGGCCGCAGAACCGCCCCGGGTCAAACAGGTCAATAGGGGGCAAATAGGACTTGTGGGTGGGAGGTCCTGACAGGCCCGGGGGCCGGGCGGAGCAGTGCAGCGGGGAGGTTCTGTGTCTGGAAGAGGGCAGTGGTCGGGCAGTGGTTGGTGACGTGGTTGGAGCGGTGCGTGAAGGCGTTGCTGAGGGCGGCGGCCACTGCTGCCAGGTGAGCGGGTAGGATCTGCGTGGTGAGAGGCGGACACTGGCGCTCCTTCAGCAGGGACAACGTTATCTGCTGGAGACAAAATACAGTCAGTACACTCTGTATGTTCACAGGGTGGAGAAACACGTCATGAAAAAGATTAAATTAAACTAAATCAACATTTTAAATCTCCCCATGAATAAACTTTATATTTTTATTCATGGGCTAGAAATACCTTTTTGATACTTTCAACACTACAGGTACCAAAAACAATACCTCACTGCGTGAAATACAAACAAAAGCCCTTTTTTCATTTCAACAAAAGAAGCCAATGACTGATAATGTTAAATATCTTCTAAACACAAGCTGTTGTAGTTAAGAACTAAATAAAAACCAGATCAGGAACTATTTCATCAAAAAACTCAAATCTGACTGGACATTTGATACTAACCCAATTTTTAGTGCCTAAATATTTTGCCAGTTAGTTAATTATACTGACAGAAAGTGAATCGACAAATATCTTGATCGTCAACACTTAATATCAACACTTCCTTTTTCCAGCATCTCAAATGTGAGGATTTCTTGCTTTAAATGTAAATTTAATAAGAACGTGCAATCTGAAGACGTCACATTGAGCGCTGGGATTGACATTTTTTTTTTAACGACCACATTTTTGATTGAATTACATTTTATTTGTATTGCCCAATATCTCAAATAATATATATTTGCCTCAGATTGCTTAACAGTCATATGTGCAGCATACAACATCCTCTACCCTTGCATTGGATAAGGGGAAACACCCCCACAACATTTTTATTTTAGTCTGCTAATCGATTCTTTTTTCAATGCAGTTTATCTGTTTTGTTGTCGTGATTTTCCAGACTGTTCGTTTTTACAATCCTGGATCAACAGAGGCAACATGGAGGTGTCCCTCTCAAACAATAGACACATGAATAAACAGAAGAGTGGCTGAGGACACAAAGGCAGTGCTGGCACAGAGAGAGTTGGGGGCCAGGGGATCAAACGGGTGCCAGAAATCAGCTGCTGACTGCTGAAAATGTTTCAGCTGATTTGTAAGACGCCACAGCTCACATTAGACATGTGTCTTTAATCACTGAACAATGTACATGCAATTTAGACAAGAGCCACTGGAAAATAAAGATGCTGAATCCAGACGTCTCTAATGTGTGTTTCCAGTGGTGATTTATTTATTCCAAAGCCAAAGTCCTTTCTTTCTGGATATTAGAAATTGAAGAATTGCTTGAAGAGTGACTATGGAGGTATGTAGTTTTTACTGAGGGAGACTAAAAAAAGGAGCGAATAAAAGAAACGACAGACGGCCAAACCTCCAAAAACAACCTAATAGGTTGAAAAGGTCGCCAAAGTTATCTGGCTTAATCTTCTGTATCAGTAATGGAAAATCTACGGTACCGCAGCACCGGGACGGCAGCCGTTGTCACGGGTTATCAATCACTGACTCAGGCATCGTAGCCCTATGGGAGGCATTCTTTGCTCTCCGCTCATCAAAGAAGCTCCTCTCCGTTAACTCAGTCAATGATGAGTTTCAGAAAAAGTCATTTCCCCCACACTGGTAACCTCCGCGCTTTGTCTCGGCAAACAGTGGGTGTGATTAATGCCGTCTTCTGAGAGCTTCTGTAGGATGGAAAGTCAGACACTCCCTTTATCTTTCCCCACATGGCTCCTTCATGCATCCTACAGATTAGGCGTCATGTGGCACTCCAAAAAAAAAAAATCCGCCTGACGTGCAAGAATGCCGAGGGGTTCGCCACATCGGGCATCGGAAAGTTAAACAATCAGCTTCAGGAAAGTATTCAAAAGTTCTTTTCAGTTCACTTCTCGTGTAAACTTGCACTGACACTGACGCAGAGGACCACACGCTGAGCTACTCCAAATAAGTTAAAACCGACATTTACAGCTGCTTATAAATAGCATTCGACCCCAGTCGGCGTTCCGCCTCCAGCGCGCTGACTCAGACGAGCCTTCATACATGGCGTTTTTGTCAATAAAATATCAAATTAAATCCCGCTGTTCCCTGCCAGTGCTCTTTAATAAAAAAAGCCAGGTAACAGGCGATCCGGTTATGAAAGTTGACATTTCCTTGGATTAGGTGCCGTCAGGCGGGGTTGAAGACACTTTGGAAGTTTTTGCTGATTAAAACAGAAACATCAAACTGCTAAATTTCGTTTGAAAGCAAGACATAATGACACTTATCATACCAATAACAGCTTCTCATGGCTTGATACATCTATTATAACTGCAGTCACTGTGACTGTTGCGATCGACACGAGGACTTTTGTTGCTGACGAAGATGACTGAGACTCACCGGCTGCTTGGTCTGGCCTTTCAGCGGTTTGCTGTAGGGGCTGTATTTAGGTTTGGCTGGTTTACCTGCTGCTCGGTCTTTATGACGCCGGCTGCTGATATGCTGTAAAGGAGACAGGAAATATGTTTATACTTGTTCATACGAAAAAAGGTGCCAGACGATCCACGAATGTCCTCAAATTCTAAAAACTATTGTCCATTCCCTCGTGCCAAGTTAATTTAGCTAATAAGTATTGTTAATAAGTTAGTTCATTTGAAAATAAAGACATTTCAAAGCAAGTTGGGTATCCCTGCGCTACAGGAAAAGTCTCGGGGTCATTCTGTGGGAAGCATCTTTTGATATTTCTTGTGTGCAAGTGGTCTGATTCACAGATAGCTTGTCAGACAAATGAGCTGGTTAACAGGAAGCTTTGACCAGTTTCATGGCAATCTGCTGACATGGTCGTTTTTTTAGATAGTGCACCTTTCTCTGGATAGTCCATAGACAAAGTGTGAAAATTGTCATTATGCTTTTATGACAGCGCTGCCCCTGTTGCCTCAGCCTCAGGCAGGTTTCAGGGTAAATAGCTTATCATGCGTTGAGGTGGGAACCTGACTAACAGAGAAGGAGAGGGCAGCACTGAAGCACACCTCCTCCCTCAAAGCGGACAGTATTACAGCTTTATTGCGACTGGAGACATCCGTGGTGAAGTACAATGCAGAAAGCATTTGCCAAATGATTAAATACAGTTGACAATGAGAAGTGATATGAAAGCTTTTCTGAAGACCAGAGATCGGTGGATCTGAATAAACAAAGAAAACACAGGAATCTGGAATGAAAAACACAGAAATCCTGTGTAACCTCGAGCCAATAAATGATTCAGTGTGGGTACACGTTGACAACAAAAGGCAGATATCTGGCTGTCTAAAGTCCTTGCAGCGGATTTACCAATCACACTTTTCCTCTGGTTTCGAGCTGGAACTGAAATTTGCCACGCTGGATCCTTTTCACAGAGAATCGCTGCTGTTTTAGAAGTACTCACTAAAAGCCCCTGCATGAAAAATTCATACAAAAGCCTGTCTTCTTTCCGGGAGGAATCTCAAGGATAGCTCAGGAAAAAGTATAGTGGATGAAATCCCCCCCCCCTCCCTCCCGTGACAGAATGATCAGCTACAAGAAAAGACAATTTGTGGGGCGCCCTAAAGCAACAACTAAGATACAAGTTCCTGCCATGCCACACTAAGGGAAATATCACAGAGATCAGATTCTTGTTAGCTCTCTAGCCTGATTTCCTTAACATCATGTCAACTAGAAACCCATTGCTTTATTTGAGCAGAGGGATTAGCAGAAACTTGGGTTATAGCTCCACTTCTGCAGCGGAAGCATAATTTCTTGGCCTTGTTTATGCTTTGCAAGAGACTTCTGATAGGAAACGCTTTGCTTCGACAGCAGCGCAGCAGGAGGAAAGGAAAGATCATTACTAGCGGCGGTGCATCTTTCTATCCAGAATATTTTTGTCTTAAATCCAACAAAAAGTTAAATCTCACACTGAAGCAAGTGAGTCTAAATGAGGAGGTTTTTCCAGATGAACATTCAGACCAATATTGTGTGCTTGATGACACATTGAGGCTATATGCAGCAAGAAAACTAGGTTTTAATACAGTCCAATTTAAGTCTTTCCTTTACTTACTTACTTACATTTATTTTTTAAAGCTTATGTCTGCAGGAAAGTTGAAGTTAGCGTTTGAGCATTTCAGAGTTGTCAAAGTCTTCCTCTGTCCCTCACCTGTTTTAGCTGAGTCTCTGAGTTGACGTGCACGTCGCACGTCTCACAGTAAAACGTTTTGTTCTGCAGGCCCGTTGTTGATTTGACGGTTGTTATAGCCAGTTTGCTTTTGACTCCCGGCCGGGGGAAAGACTTGATGGCGCCCACGCCGGTCCTGGCCTCGAGCATTGTCTTGTGCTTCGTACCTGCAGGTTCAAACAGGAAGCAGTCAGTACATTTACTTCACCCAATAGATGCTGCCTGAGGGAAAGGTGAGGTCAGAGGTTCACGGCTGTTATCTTGTCTCTGGTGCGGGAAATATGAAGGTCAGTGTTAAAGGGTCGTCTTGTAAATTAGACTACAACGTCTCAGATCAAAGTAGAGAACCCTGTTAAACTCAATCACACAAAATGTCATGGTTCCCACAAATCTCTCTTTTTTGGATGTCCCTGCAGGGCACTGTTAGCATTGATGTTTAGGTCAGCCTTTAAGTGAGTAAGGTTCGATTCCCTATGAAAGGAACACGGCATAACAACAGCTGCAGCGCTAAAATTACAATTTTTCGTGATGGATTGAGCTAGCTTCTCCTCAATGCTCCAAAATATAACACCACTGGAAATTCACTACATTTCAAACGTTTTTGTTCGTTTGTTTTGTTTGGATTTGCTCCCTTCGTCCCCTCTCGGATTGGGAAGGATTCTATTATATAAATACTTTTGATTTATCCTTTGGAGTTAATATTGGTAGAGTCGAATCCAACAGGTTATGTTCTATATATATTTATTATACACAAAATGAGCAGTTCCAATTCTCTGCAAAACTGTCACCTTTGGACTCAACCATTGCACCCAAAGACTTTTCCTACATCCCTCCCTTCACTGTTACATCGGCCAAAAGGATAATGCTGAGACGCCGGAGGAAATTCATCCACCAATTTATCAGGAATGGTTCACAACAATGGCTCAGCTGGCTGGGTAATGAAAGGGTCACATAGTCTCTGTTGAACAAGCTTGATCAATATGAGTTCACATGGGACCCTTTCACTGCCTGGCTATCTGTAGCTTTGAGGTCTCGTGTGGACTCATGTGCTTGAATGTGGAGAGGATGTCGGTGTGTTTGTGTCTGTCCTGCCCCTGTTGATTGATTACTTGACTTCCTTTCACTACCGAGATTCGATTTCGGCCTCGGGACGTCTTTTATCAGCAGATTGAACGGGTGTTATCAGAGGTTATCAGCCTCATAGATTTGGGTTGGAAGGGGCCTGCTACACCAACTAGTAGATTCCAAAGACCGTTATCATGTACAGACACGGTTGATCACCAATACGAATACAAGAACACGATGCCGACCTTTAGTGGGCAATGTCATTTGGATGGGAGCAAAGGAGGAAGTCACGTAGTATAAAGTGCACTTTCACCCATGAGACCGCTTTTACTGAAACTTAAAGTCAACTATGACTTATTTTACCGTACATTCGTACGCTAAGTTACGTAACTAATGTAACAAGTGTTCTTATTTGAACCCAAACCACAATCATTTCCTAACACTAACCAAGCAGTTTTGTTGCCTAAACCTAAAGTCCTTTTGTTTAAATTCACGAGTCAAGGTGTTTTGTCTTATGTACAAATACCTCGTAATTATTAGAAATGGCCAACTGGTGATAACATTTGCAGAAAAATGTCTCTCAGGCGTCTCTTACCGCTGTTGTGAGCCTCCAGCTGCGATGCAGAGTTGACCGCCACTTTGCACAGCGAGCAGTACAGAAGACGTCGAGCTTTCTCCTCCTCTGTTTCCGCGTCCGTCTCCGCCTCCGGTTCGACCTCAGGCTCCAGGTCTGGTTCTGAGGGCGAGTTGAGAGTCGAGTCCCCTCCAGCTGCTGAGGTAGTCTCCGGGGCAGTGGCCGCCGTGGTGCTCTGGACTATCGGCGAGGCCACAGGTGCCGGCGTTGGCATCGTGAGGGTCGTCAAGGATGCCAAAGGTAGCGCCGGTCTGAGCACAGGGGATAGCGGTACGGGCACCGCGCCAGGAACGGCATCTGCAGAGAGGAAATAGATTATTTATTTTGAATTATACGGCTCCATTCAACGTTTAGGGGCAAAGATGTTATGTTCATGTAATGTTCAACCAATAGGTGTTCTCTAGAGACTTTGAGATGTGGACTTAAAAGCAAGATTATTTCCACAGTTGAATCTGAGTGCTGTAACAAGATGGGTTTTTGTTAGGATAATGTGAGAGTTGGGAAGAAAGATAGATGTTCTGTTAATTTGCACAACATGTTGGCGTGTGAACATTTTAGTTTAAGACACTGCCAAAAAAACATTCAAAGAGTTTTTGAAGAAGAGCAGAATGTAGGGCTGGGCATTGAAAATAAAAAACACCTGTGCAGCATTTAGGAAATACGCTTCAGATATAGATAACAGGATCAAATATGGAAACGCTGCAAGACGCACAGAACACAACGGAAATAAGTTTAAAAAAACACAAAAGGTTCCAAGGAACAGACTTTAAGTGCTAATAGCCTCAAACACCAGAGATTAAGACGTGTCCACAACAAGCAGCAAGGCTCTCAGAGAGAAGACCCCACAGCAAAATACAACAGACTGCTTTCCCAGCGACATAATGAATACATGCTGCCTTTTTCATGGTAAAACACAAGGAGAAGATATGCAGGGTTGGACATTTTGAATTTTAACTGATGATAACCTGGTTGTAAACATTTCACAATGTGGGGATTATAAAGAATCTCGCACGAGGTGATTTTGAGCTTCAATGCATTAGTTTCGTAATGTGACACAAAATGTCCAAACTTCAATCGAAAAAGACTGTTTGTATGGTTTTGCTTGCAGATCATCACCGCAAGCGGTAACCGCTGTATGAGCGCTGTGCTGTGCTGTGCTGTGGCCATTGGGACTCACACAGCTTCCATTCAAATAATAGGTGTTTAATGAAGTACTTTATTGGTATCGGTATCACTCTAGGACTACTGGTATTAGTACTGTATTGATGATACCCAGCCCTACAAGTAGCCTACATTTATGTTAATGATGGTAAAGTATATGAATGATGAGTTATTCATGTCATATGTTCAATTTATATTATTGAAATATACAGCTCTGCAAGAGAAGCTGACCTTTGATTCACTGTTAATCCATTAATATGTCACACAAATAGCTGCTGTTATCTGAAAGAAATATTTTTAGGCACGAAGGCGGCAGTCGATCAATATATTTGACTCATAAAACAACACCACACGTCAAGTGTATGGAATACAGAGGACTTACTGCCACATATACGAAAATTTAATTTTGCCTTGGGAGCAGCATCTGATCGATGCCAATGCCTCTGAGTTCTCCGCACTCCGATGTCACAAAATGAAGATCAGCCAGCCAGGAGAGCAAATCAATAGTGAATTATGTCATGCTATTTTTGTGAGCCATCATATATGGGTCTCATTTATCCCAGCGGACGTGTCGGCTCCAGGTTGTATCGTCGCGGGGTTCACTTCAGGCAAAGGTTAAAAAAATACATCAAGAGGTTTGGAGCAGCAGGTATGTTTCTGTTCAAACCTGTGGTGAAAGAAGTATGGACATCCTTTACACGAGAAGAGTCAGAGAGGGCTTCTGGTGACTCTATTTATCCAAGCTGTGGTATTGAATGGAATCAAAGGATTGCAGCTTATTGCAACGGATGCACGTTGGATAAAAGCTTCGGCTAAATGCTTTAAAATGTATGCAAATGTATGCACTGTGGGTTTTTCTTTTCATCCATTAACCTTTGAAAAGGGTTTGAGGCATATTTATACTTGTTGTAATACTCTCCTCTTACTGTTAACTGACTCCAACTGTGAAATTCGCTGCACTTTTATGAAATCTTGAAAGTAATGAACCGAAGCAAGCGGTAAGAAAATGTACAAAAACAATAGGACGTCTGCATTGAAATGAGGGGCAAAGCTGTAGGAGGGTTTGTTCTGACATTTTGTAACAATATCATGAATTATATGATAACAAACGCTTCATTTTTTGGGCAGGATTGGTGAGCAACAAAGTAAAGCACAAATGATGGTATTTGAGAGTAACCTCCCTAAAGCAGTCTGCCAATGTATTGGTCAAGCTCCACACTCATT
Source organism: Pholis gunnellus (assembly GCF_910591455.1). NCBI lineage: Eukaryota > Metazoa > Chordata > Actinopteri > Perciformes > Pholidae > Pholis > Pholis gunnellus. The sequence continues at coordinate 23,595,282 of NC_136534.1, forward strand.
GTTTTGGGGTGTTGGCTATATTTACACAGCAGGCCTGCCTGTTCTGAATCAGCAACAAAAATACAACCAACAGCCAAAACAGGGTCCACCCTATAAATCTGCTTCTTATCAGTGCTTGAAGTGGAAAAAATCAAGTGCCAATACAACACGTATTCATGTACATGTGCATCGGACGTTATGAGCAATCATTATTATAGACTGAATTTCTTCAGTGAATAAAGGATTCTCGGAGATATTGCGTTTGGGGGTCATTATTATTTAAAAACAACTCAATTTCACATCATCTTGGACCCCTATTATTACGATAGATAACGCCCTCAAAGCTTGAAGACGAATCTTGCTATCGTCAGATCATAATTTGTATGTAATTTAAGTAATTATTATGAAAATGTTTGCCATTTAAAATCATATTCTGTAAATCAATAGAGGAGATTCAGAAAAAAAATTGAATTTGTTCAGAAATAAAAGCATAATGACAGTACGCTTTTTTGTTTTGACTGATTATTTTACAGACGATGTGAACATTTTTAAACACAAGGAAAAGTCATGGTGCACGAAAAAAGTAAATGAAGTGTTTTTTTTTTAATCTTCTACTTTGTTAAGATTCTCCATCCAACCTGGCTGCAGAAGCAACTAAGCAAAGTAACCAGCATCCGTCGCTACACCCTCCAGCTCCTCCTGGCGTTCTCAGGCTAGGATATTTAATCCCTTTAGTGGTCATCCCAAAGACCTCCTCCCACTTGGTAATGTCAGGAGTACCTCCACGGGGAGGCTTCCAGGAAGGATCCTAATCAGATGCCTGAACCATCTCAGCGGAGCCCTTTTAAAGCAAGAGAGCAGCAATTCTACTCCTCTCGAGCTCCTTCAGGATGTCTGAGCTCCTCAACTTATCTGTAACCGGGCTTTTTGCAACTGAAGAGCAGGAGCAAGGCCATTATTTCCAACGGGCTCTTTCCCGGGTATCTGCATGCGAGCCACAGCAGCAAGGTCAACTAAATACTCTGACCTCAACAAAATGTGTCCAGTGGGATTCAAGCGTTGTCGAGAGGAGAACGTTATGACGGTGACCATTTTACTAAAGAGAAGAGGGGGATACCAGGTTATGTAAGTGATACTGTGATGCTTTTAATTCTGTGCACTGCGTTAAACTCATTTTGGCCGCGATCCATTCTTTCGGCTGAATCAAGACCTCTGTAAAAAAACTAAGCTTTGTCCGCATTACTGCAGACACTGCACTAATCCGCCTGTCGATCTCCATCTTACCCTCAGTTGTGAACAAGACTCCAAGGTACTTGAACTTCTCTACTCAGGGCAGCTGAGATTGGGGATGCAAAGATACCGATGCTGATATTGCGCCGATACTGACTCAGATATCTTGATCTTGTATTGGTGACAATGGGGCAGATCTAATTAATTAAAATCTTATGTTTCTATACTATATACATTATGTATTGTAATTTTAATTCATGTATACGTTTTCACCAATTTGTTGATGCATTAAAACAGTTTTCACTTCAAATGTAATTCCTGTCCAAAATGCTGGTTTATTATTCTTAATAATAACAATTTAGTAACCTATATAATTATTTTTTTGTATTTTGTTTTACAAAGTTAGGTAAGTAATGCGAAGTCAAACCTGGTGTTGTCATGTACAAATGCAAGATTCAAGTAGTTTATATATATATATATATATATATTTAAACTATAAACATGCTTACATGGTGTGGTGTCTAAGCTTCTCTTTTCACTCTGTCAGTGTTGCTGCAGTAATTCTTTTAGACTATTTTGACTGTCGCTGACAGGATCTTTCCATCACATGACCTTAAGCTAGGTTGTCTAGATTACTGTTGCCAGCAGAGGATTGAGCGTTGGTGATGCAATGTGGTGCAGCTATGACTAATTGACCTCTACCTGTAAAGCTGTGTGTGTTTTCAGTAGACCATGCCGGTGGACTGATCTAAAGAAGAACATCTGGCATTAAAAGGCCATTATTCCAGGCTGTTACACTCAATACCATGACTGGAACATTTATTTAAAGCCTCTAGACGCTAAAAGAGGGGACCAGTGACTTCAGTTATTAGTAGCGCGTAATTTATGTTCTGTTTAATTTGAGTTCAGGCTGAATGCGCTACAGGCAAATCTACCCATTTCTTCCAATTTATAGAATATAAAAACTGCCACGCTTAGCTTTACAATCACAGCTTTTTGGAGTACAAAAAAGAACACTTCCATTTGAACTTCCGCTAATGCAACACACCTTTCCATGTTGCTTTCAAACCCTAATGGTTTAAGAGCCATCAACGACACAGAGTGTAACTTTGCATTACAATGTCCCATCAAGCCCAAGCCATTACCACAAGAACAATAATTAATCTGTGAACTATTTACGATGTGGCTGACCTTGTCACTCCTGATGAATAATGTTTATGCCACGAGCGGAGCGGCAGCGACCTCTTTGCCCTCTGCAATTAGCAACCACCTACTCCCAGTTGGCTCCGGTGTGCCAGGCATCAAAACAAACCTGAATTCACAGCGATTAACTCACTCGATGCAAAAAGCTGCCATCACACCTGCTTCTCTGGGCACCTTGTCAATGGCACGGTCACCAGGCCGAGTTTGGTTCCAGAAATGTGCAAGTGAAGGTTTGGCGTTCGTGTGAGCCGTCCGGGTTTTTACCTGCGAGTCGTCATTGAACTACTTTTTGGCAGATGTTCTCACCACGAGCGAGCTCAAAGAAACGCACCATCAGAATTATCTTGAAGTAGCTTTCAGAGGTTCTCCAGGCACTTATCTGTGCTTCACAGATTGCTTTTGTTTTTTTCTGTAGATGGCCTTCATTTTTTTTCCTCTTACATTTATCAACAGCTGAGAAGTACAATCTGCATCATTTTCTCACAAAGAGAACGTTGACTCCACATTGACCCGGTGTTTTGAACAGCAAACACCAGTTGGGGAGGTAAACAGTTCGGGAGCTGTTATTAAAGAATACTCCAGCACTTTGGCATTCTGCTTGTTTTCTCTGATATGTGGAGTGTGAAAATCAATATCAATTTCATTTTTTTTATGAATTCAGTAGAGAGATGGCTCCATGATTTTGTTTAGCCTAACAAACACTGGAAGGAGGGGGAAAACAGCCTCCAAAAGCTTTAAATATCGAGCATGAACGTTCATTCTTCAACCTGGAAAAAGTAGTTTGACATCTTATCTCAACTTCCTACTGGCTTCTCACAGCCACAGTCTTCATCAGGGTATGAAATCTGCTCAGTTTGTTGAGTATGCTTTGCAAAAGATTTAGTTTTTTACATATCAAACAAACAAGATATAACTAATCAGCTACAGAGGTGTTTTGGACAGAGTCAGGCCAGCTGTCCCCCCCCCCCCGCTTCCAGTCTTTATGCTAAGCTAGGGTAACAGCCTCCTGGCTCTTGCTCCGCACTTAACACACGGACATGAGAGTGGTATCAATCTTCTCATCTAACTCTCAGCAATAAAGTGACTCATTGTATTTTCCACAACGTCAAACTATTCCTTTTGAATTTAAACCCAGCTTGTGCCATGTTCTTGCTGCTAAGCTAGGCTAAACGTGTCAAGGACCTACCCTTGTAATGAAACACAGAGAGATAAAATTGATACACAGCTTTTTGACGAAACGTTTGTGTGCAAGCATATTTTCCAACATGACAGAGTTTTACTTTAACGACAGCAAGGACCAAGTCAGAGCTAATGGCTGTTTAATCTCTGTATGATAGAGTGAAGAAAATTAGTATTAATCAACAAAGTGAGAAAGGTTCTGTCTTCATCTGCCTACTCATTATATGGCCTAGTGGTTGGTGAGGCCATCCCATGTTAAGACATGGATGTCTTTGCCCTTGTGTTGGGGTGAACCCATCTACCACGGTGTCATTAAAGAGCCATTTGCGGATGGAAGGGCAGGTGATTAAAGTGTACTTTGGCTGGCCTAGGACGCCGTGCACTCTGGGAAGCCTCCAGTAATCCATATCCCCAGTCAGTGTGACCTAACTGGCTCTGCGAGGCCCAGTTAAGAACTCAATCCCCTCTCATTAATGGAGGTAATGACTGTGATCAATCTAAAGTTGGTATGGGGAGCGGAGCCCGACAGCAAGGTGGGAGGAGAAAGAAAGAGATAGAGAGGCCAGGTAAGAGAAAGGAGAGAATGAGAAACAAGAACAAAAGAGGATAGATTCGGAGGACAGATGGAGCTGGAAAAGGGGGAAAAGTTAAATGAAAGTGAAACTGGAAAAGTAAGCAAACTCGGATAAAACAACAGTGAAAAATCCAGTGTGTGGAATAAGGGGGAAAAAGGGGGGAGGCAGGTGAGGGGACGTGAGAAGGTGAGAGGAGAGAGATAACATTGAAGGAGAGTAATCGAGTGTGGGACACAAAGGGAGAGAAATTGAGAGGGTGGGAGTGCTGAAGGCGACAAAGATAGAGAATCAAGAGAAGAGCAGGACAGGTGCTGCGACCCGTCGAGACAGGACACCGCCTTTCTTTCTTTCCTCCATTTGTACCTCGGCCTCTCTTCACGCTCCCCTGAGATTTGCTTTGGCGATAGACGAGAAACGTCGCTCTTGAAATGCTTCCACTCTACTTAGGCTTTCAGGCAATCACAGGACTCCCCAGAGATCTGATTACCTTTCTCAATGAAGCCGGATTAAGCTCTTTAATTAAAATGATTGGGCCTTATTATATGCTGTCACAACTTAAAGGACAGAAATCCCTCATGGCTCTTGAGTTCTGTCAAATTTCATTTGACGGCAATGATTTTTCTTCTCCCCCTCCCCCCTTCCTCTCTTGTCAGTATTCAAAGTGAGTAAATGAGAAAAGTCACGGTTGAACGTTCCTAGAATAAAAGATTGATAAGGTGAAAAAAAATTTGCATTCACAAATAAGCGTGCATCGACGCTTGCAATCATCTTTTTTTGTGGAAGGGGGGGGGGGGGGCGACATTATCTCCGATATTTAACAGCGGCAGGAGTCACTGAATTGAATTCACACTGATTTATCTCTTTCCAATTTCATCCGAAAGCAAATGATCCGCGGCTAATTTCTGTTGGGAAGTTTTTTACGGTTGCACATCGCCGTCCAAAATCCCCCACAAATGAGAACATTTGCAGCGCCGCGCGCAGGTTACAGAGCCAATCTAATCACACACTCATCGGGTTTGCTGCCGTCTCTGACGTCTGTCTGTGAGCGCTTTTTCCAACCCGGCGCGTAACTACGAAAGACTTAAGACACAAAGGCAGTTATTTATTTTTTTCCTGGGTGGAGGAGGGGGGAGGGCGGACGGAGGACACCGGCAGCCGATGAGGGACGTGAGGAAGGAGGCTGTGGAGGGGAAAAAGCCTTAGCTAGCCTCCTGCCTCCCTGCAGCCGGCTCCGTTGTACAGCTGCTGTCAGTGCTGGCATGGCTCCCCTGACAATCTGCTCTTTAATAGCTAATATCAGGGTACATTTCCTCAGGCACTGGACTGGAACTGAGAGATGGCGGGCTGTGCTGTGGGCATTTCTCTCTCTCCCTCTTTGCCTTTCTTGCTCTATCTCTACTCGCAAGGACACACACACACACACACACACACACACAGAAACTTGACAGGCGGCCGCTGAGTCACCCTGCTAATCTATACTATCTCGCTGTGTCCAACTGTCGGTCCATCTCAGAACAGACACAAGTTCGAGGACAGGAGTGCATTTTATGAAATTGAACCTGCGATTACACGCTTTCACACAGACTCATTATCCCTCAGCGGTGCACTAAATGTGTTCTTCGCACATCAACTTAAACCGCCCCGAGCAGATGGACTGAATGAACAGTTTCATTCCACAAACAATTTCTTCCATTGCGTTGCTTAAGAAGTTGTGTCTCAACATTTCAACCAAGCAGTTTGTCTTTTGCTTGCTTCTGTTGTTACTCATACTTTCCTGTGATGATATACTGAAAACGGAACATATTGTGCCTACCGTGAATTATCATAAAGGAATCAACAAAGCTTTACCTTATTGTATATATTTAATTCATGTCGTTTTTATAAATTCCAAGTTCAATCACCATCTTCATTTTTAGTTTGTTTTCAGACCATTTCAGAACTGACTTGAGATGATGGGTTGAATGAACATACTGCTGAGAGTTCACTCCACTCATTAAAGAGGAGGGGAACTCCACAGTTGTTGATTAAACTTAATATCTTTAGTTATCTGAACTTAACCGAGTCAATCTCACATTTTTCAAAACTCTAGGATGACTTTTAGATGAATTAGTTGACTTGAATCAAATTTTAAGGGCAGCAGGTTAAATAGAGTTTTAAATTAATTGAACCAGCTTTAGATGTTTTACAGTGTTTTCTGACAAAATAACAGCTGCCACAAAAAAAAGAAAATTACTTACTATTACGGATGTAATCAATCCTCTTGTTAAAAAGCAGCTCTTGAACGACACAGGAAACGATCGGAAACAAAAAAATAAACAAATCTTACATTGTTCCGGGCATGGATATGTTGTGTTTTGGAATAAAATGATTACAGAGACCGGATATGTTTTTTTGTTGGTAATTTTAGAGCAAAACAAACCCATTGAAAGACCACTCTGCAAAAAGCAAACAGAGCTCTCCCTCCCTGTTGTTTACTCTCACGACGGCCATTATTCTTTCCTGATCTCTGCTTTTCATTAGAGCGAGCTCGGTGCCACTGATAAACCGTCAAATACTTCGGCCATACAGATAATGCAGCATTTACCCACCTCGACTATTCATTCTTCTGACACCCGAGCACATTAATATTCATTACCCAGAGCCATCTCTGACAAACCGCGCCCCCGTGCACTGTAGATACGATAGATGATGCAGGGGTTTTTCTTTGTAAGGGCACTGAAATGAATAGCCATTTGTCTGTGTAGTTATGAAGGCTTGTTGTTTAAGGTCTCTTGGTTTCTCTGCCTGTGTATAATGTATTTGGTATGTTCTGTAAGTGAATGTTTAATGTCCGTTCTGTGTAGAGTCTATAACAGATGGTGCAGGTACAGTGAGAGGACGTCTGAATGCCATCTTCACCGTCTAGCACTCATAGAGGGAGTCTGTATAAAGAGGGCTACGAATGCCAGCGTTCACCCAATATGGATGCAAGTTTAAAACTATATTTCCCTGTTAAGTAGCAGTATCACATATAATATTCTCTATCAGCATGATGTATATTTTCAAATAATAAAAACCCCAAACTTAAAGACAAATCCACTTGAGATCTTCTCTAGAATTTATATTTAAACTATAGGTTTGGTTTGTTGATGTTTTAGCTGCACATTATGAGTTTGTATTGACTGAAATCGACGAGTAATCTTTTCATTCTAAATCCAGTGTGCTGGAGTCGAGATGCAACACAACAAATACTGTATGTGTCACCACTAAACTACTTTTTGGCTGCTCTTATTTATTTGAACTTTTGCGATGTGAAATGCCAAAAATAATTGTTTTGAATCAATCAATGCTAACTTTTTCCAGATGCTCACCAGGAACAACTACAAACATAAATGTTGCTTTTGTCTGAGACTCTGTGATGACAAATGGGACGATCAAATAAACAGTCTTTATGGAGAATTGTGTTGTGAAATAAAAACAGACAGACCTCCGAAAATCTGAAAAGAAGCAGGATACAATTTCACATTAATGACCTTCCTTTTAAACATTAATGGGATTATTTCACAATTTTATGGTTTCATATTTCGTCTGCCGAGTGAAGCCAATGCGGAAGTGTCTTAAAACTAAAGAACGTATTGTCAGGAAACAAAAACAATGTGTCAATGTTCTGTGTGAACATTTTGCAAATATGTTAATTACATTTCCTGATTACACTTATTTAAAAAAATATTTGTGGGGGCATTCAAATTCTTTCCAAACAGTAGCATTATGCCTTTTTCATTGAAGTGTCTTTCATTGAAAATCTGCCTGCTTGATTATTAAATCTTGGATGCTCAAGGTTCCCACAGCACATGAAGCCCCCAGAGTTCATGTACTATGTGAAGACAAGTTAACAGTGAAGACACAGTTATAATAAAACTGCACAAAATGTGATCCTTTTGAAAGTTGCACTTTTAGAAATGCATCTAAGGTGTCAAAACTACTGTTGCTTGAGACCTCCAAGATGGCAGCCAAAGGGTTACGTCACCTGAAAGCTCATCTACGGTAAATGTCGACAAACTGGATTAGCTCAAGGGTTGATTAAGTGCAAATTGCTCCACTTAACGGTTTGACGTTTGTATAGCAGCTTAGTAAGTCTGTGGGATGCGAGGCAGTATGCTGCCAGGTGTGAAGCTCTGAAAATGACACAAAGATTAGCATGTGACCCCGTGTGAGGTTCAACATGGAGAATTAAGCACTTGCCAATAGTGTTTTCGCACCTACTTTTGAACTCAACAGAGAAACATTATTAGCATTTGTAGCATTTGTGAGGCAAAATCATCTGAACATCCCCACTGAGGCGTGATATGAATACCTGGTAGGGCATCTCAACCGTTTAATGGTTCAATTTTCACCTCAAGCGACCTTTAAGCTTCGAGCATGAATAGGTCAGACTTCACAAATAGGTCACGGTACACGATGAGCTCCAGAAATGTGCACCTGGCTTAAATACTTGTGGAACATTGGAAGAAGTGCATCGGCAGCGGTAAAAATGAATCCCAGAGCGAGACGGCTCAATGTGTTTCCAATTCCTCTAGAAAAACGTCTATTGCTACAGATAAAGGGGAAGACTTTCATTGGGCCAATTTCATGACATAATAATAGGCCGCTTAAGGAATATTACATCGGAGGAGACCAAGAGAGCGGAGCTCCTCAGCAGCCAAAGACGTTATCCTCCACACAACCAAGACGAAACACAGCAGATCAAATTATTTAAAATAATCTGCATCTGGTTCCCGTCGGGTGCTGGAAGTTGCGGTTCGTGTTTGTTTACTTTTTCAACACGTTTTAAAGCAGGGAGTTCCACCGAGAATAGGAATGTTTTTCGGCAGACACCTGGCCGAGATAACCGGATTTACACAGCCACCTGGCTGCGACGTGATGAATATTAAGTTGCACACAGTCAGCACGAAACAATGTGCACCAGCAAAAATGTAATTAAAAGTGGGATAACAGGCAAACGCAAAATACAAATCCAATATAGGAGGTTGCAACGTTTTCGGAAAACAGCAGCATGTTGAAGAATTCAGTGTGCTTCTTCGTACAAGAACTACAGCTTCAAGTTTACCTGATCTGAATGGCCAAATGGAGGACAGTTCACCCCAATATCAAAAATACATAATTTTCCTCTTACCTGCAGAGCTATTGATCCATCTAGAATGTTTTGGTTTGAACTGCCTAGTTTTAGAGATATAGGTCGTAGAGATGTCTGACTTCTCTCCAATATAATGGGACAATATGGAACTCTGCTTGTGGTGCCTTAAAGTGCCAAAAAAGAGTTGAAGAACACAAAAGAAACATCACTTTACAGAAATGATGACCCGGCTATTCAAGAAAATCTACAGACCTCGCTGTGAGCAGTTTCATACAGGAGCTATGGTTGAAAGAAAATAGTAGTATATTCGGGAGAAGGCAAACATCTCTACGGCTAACAATCTAGATGTATAAATAGCGCTACAGGTATGAGGAAGAGGGTAAACTGTCCCTTTTAAAGGCAAGATGAAAAGCCTGCCAGTATAGCCTCCCTCTCCAAGAACTCTGTTGCTCTTGTGTGTCTTTGCCGTGTCACCGCAATGAATTCAACACACGGTGATAATGGCACACCGTTACAGACATTCTCCCCTCAAAGGCATCCAATGGTGTTGCACTTGCTTTTACAAACAAAAAAAGTGACAAAAGTAGTTGTTCGAAGAATGAAGAAAAGAGAGCTTGAGAGGCAAATAAACCCACCAGCAACATTGTCTTTTAGGATAAAGAACAAGTTCATTTGTGAGACCAACGCATTTCAGATTGTGGCCTTCCTCAGGGTTATCATGCTCAGGCTGTTGTCATACAGAGGTCGTATCTATACCCACGGAGAGGATTGCGCTGTAATTTGTAGATAACCCACAAAATAAATTTGTTTGTAATCCACAAAAACCCACACAGGGCAGGCGGGATGGGAGGTGGATGGGTCAAACAAAAAACTGTGTTTCAGGACATTGTGCACTTTATATTGATTTATTTGTCACCATTTAAGTCACAGAACTTCTGTAGTCATTTTAACCCAAACCACAATCTTTTGTAGTTTTGTTGCCTGAACCTAACTACATTTATTTTTTGAAAGATTGTATGCTGGAAACAAGCGGAAATTGACGTATTGCTGCTTTTTCTCAGGAAAATGCACCAAAAATGAAGAATTACTTTTTCGTCCGATATCATACAAACCGTAGTATGAGGATACGTTGTTATATTACAAGTGATGCTGCAGTTTTTAAAGTTAAACCTCCCTTAATTCGGCTGTCAGAGAGATGGGGTTTAAGACACTTTAGTGACTGAAAACAGCCCTTTATTTCACCGCTGGGTCGATAATGTGGTCTCATTCCAATGAATAAAAGAGCCACGTTTTTCATATGGTGCTGTTGTCTGTCTGAGCGTGAGATGGTCTGACCGCCATCTAGTTTGAAGCATACTTATGCCCTACCTCCCTTTTTTTTTTGACTGCCTGGCTGCCCTGTGTGTCCTGCAGAGATCTCTGAACTCTAAAAATTAAATATATGAGTCAGTAGCCAGCCACTGGCAGAGCAGCCAACACATGCTCGATACAATCAACAGTGAGACCATCCAACACCGAAAGTAATTGGATGTAAATTGCCAGAAAAGGTTCATTCAACAAAAACGAAAACAGCAAAGAACATGTGTTGGGGAATGTGCAGCTAGCAGGAAAACACAAACCTTTCCTGTCGGTGCCGTTGGGGACCTGCGAGGTGTTGATGCCCTTGGCGGTCTCCTGGTTGGAGGTTTCCTTGGTGACCGCTGAGCCTTTGAGCTTACTCTTCGGAGCGTCCAGGGCTTTTAGCTTCTTGGCATGTTTGGTACCCTTATAGTGGGCCAAGGCCTGGCTCTGTGAGGAGAAGGAATAGCAGGCTCAAAATATCGCTGGGGATGCAGCAAAACACAGAGCCACAATTAAATGCAATATGAGAACTAGAGGAACACAGTTAGAGGCAACGAAGCACACGAAACATAATTAGCAGGGGACAGTTGATACGTCTCGCAGTCCTGTAGAAAGTGTAAACATTTGAAGAAAAAACATGTTTTATCTTACAAAACGATTGACACAGCCATGTAATTGGTTTTCTATGTAATTTAAGTGCTTTACTTTTTGGATGTATTGGGGGTAATGATTTCATGTTTTTTGTTGTGTACTGGAAAGGCTATATATTCGTAAATGCAGCATTTTGTTTATCAAAAATAATTAATTGTTAAATAAAAATGAACTTCTGTAGAATGCCTTGATGTCTTTTTGCTAAATCTGACATCAGTCATTTGTCCTCGTTTCCAGCTCCAAAATAGCTGTTGAGATTTAAAATGTATCTGGCTACAAACTATAAAGAAAAGACAATTCAGAGTGAATATGAAACAAATTTATTAACATTTGCATGTCACTGATTGAGAAATTTGTGTGACCCATGTATAATCTTTGGAGTGGCTGTTAGCTTTAAAGTCCGAACACGTAGTGCCGCTAAGATTCACCTTCACAAAACATTCACGAGGCACACAGAGGTGGGACACATGCAAAGACTTTGAGCTGTCCTTGTTTACTCCTGCACACCATCCCCGCATACTTTGCCTGTGGCAGGAAGGAAGGTATCAGGAGAGATGCAATTGCCTTTTGGAATAAATAAGTATGCCAACCATGCATCCCCAAAATCTGTTAGCATCTTTATTGATGGGCCTCAGTGGGGACATTCACTAAAGACTGCTGGGACAAAGAGACCATTCCAGGTACTCCACCATGCAAGCAACACATTAGTCTTCTTTCCTTTGTGTTCTTCTTCAGCAATTAGTGTCACTTGTTTTAGAAGTACTGAGACTCTGAGATACTCAAAGGTCTCCACTGCAGCTAACGGCGCTAACGGCACTAATAGTGCTGACAGAGCTAACGGTGTTTACCTGAGGGGGAACTGGAGGTTGGGTGCTACGCTTTCGTGACATCGCTTGGATTGGGACGGCGTTATCAGCTTTAACCGACATCTGAACGCAGTGCAGAGCGGCGGTCGTGAACTAGCCGCTCTGCAGAATATTATATTCTGTTTTTATCACTAACAAATGATTTTAATCTTGTGGCAATGTGGAGTCAAGTTTAGAGTCATTGCATACTACTGTGTAGATTATTACTGCATCATATCATGTCACCATATCATATGTGCTGTATGTAAAAAAAAAAAGAAGAAAAAACTAAAGTACAATACTTGAGTAAATTACCTATTTACATTCCACCACTGTTTCTAGCAGTTATTGTTTTAATTGTAAGAAAATAAGATCAGTCAAATTGGCCTTATTTAATTAGAATATTGATTGTTAACTTTCTTGATTGTGTGTGTGACAGCTTAAAATAAGGAGACAAGTAAGGAGGTTTCATTATACGAAGGGAATAAAGTTGCTGTAGCTCAGTCATTTTGTCGGCAATGGTTTTGAAATTGCTGAGGAACCTTAAACATTTTCCCTTCATCCTAGAAACCATTTTTGGATAAGGTGTTATTTTTTTCAAACTGAGTGCACATCTTGTTCTGGCATGAAACTATTCATTTTGACTCACATTCATCACTGTCCAGATCCCAAAGACATAACTTATTTTTTTTGTCAGGCGACTCAGGTGATATGGATGTGTGTTTAATGCGACTACACCAATAATTCATCTTTCATTTGAAAAATGAAGTGGAAGAATTGCTTGAATTCCAAGTTTGACACGCGTATGATTAACACAGAGGGATACCATTTGTTTTCCTTGCAGGTGCTCTGTGAGGTGGAAAAGACTTTAAACAAATCGTAGTCGGAGGTTTTTTTTAGGATTTATAGAAGCTGTCTGGAAACCTGAAGGTCACAGTTTAAATCACCGTGTATCCATCAACAGACATGTGGCCGTAAGCAAGATTACCCGTTTTGACAATGTATGTAAACCTGAATGAGAGTGTCTGCTAAAATGTAGATGGAGCTTAGTCCTCCATTAACATATTTCCTAAATATGATGTGGTCCGACCTGAACCAACCCAGTCGCCAGAAAGAATGTAGGCATTGAAGGTTTTTTAATGCAAACCACGGGATACACTGAACGTCGATGTTTATGAACCAAAAATACATTTTATAAATATGATTCATGAATACCTTTGCAGAAACAAACAATGCCACGCTGTTAAATTTGTGAAACGATTGGCTTGATTAAGGCAACAAAAAGTACTTTGTTATAATAACATTACGTAATAACATTACGCAACAGCATAGCGCTACAACGCAGCATAACAATGTTTAGGTTATAATTGCAAAGTCAACGTTTACTTTTGCTTTCACACAGATGAACACAGGGGTCTTTAGATATACTGCATCACTTGCTCTGACCTCATTAAAGAATGTCCAAATTCAATTTATCCGTGGTTTGCAGAAGCGTACAATGCTATAATTCTTTTGCTATAACACAACATTTTCTGCCAAATATTGAATTTATTTTGTCATTTTACGTGACAGATTTATACGTATATATTTGTGCTCCTGTGAGCTCAGTTTTTAGCAATATTTGAGCTTTTGGGTGATAATGAATAGGACAATACCCAAGGAACTTTAACTTTGATTGTTTGATTGATTTTTACATAAACTTTTTTTGTTCATGTTTCTAGTGCGAACACTCTAAAATACCCTTTTACAGCTGACGTCATCAGATATATGCGCACAGCATAACCTAGTTATAACAGCACTGACAGCACAGAAATGGAAAGTCCATTTGTTTAAATTGCATTGGCGATCTTTGGTGGATAATGTCCCGGCTGTACTACCGTTGCAAAACTGCATGCGCACACTTACGTATGCAATCATTGTTTGGAAAATGTGAAAGGGACTATAAACCGCACAGTGCACTACCCGGTCAGCCCCAAATGTCTGACAATTAGCAACTAGCTGGTGAACATAGCGGAGTATTTAATGGCTAAAGAGCCAGATATTCCCCTCCAGAGTTACCCGAGTCAAAAAGGTGATCGAAAAGATTCACCGGAAATGAGGAGGGAAGCTTCAAATGTTTGCTTTCACATCCCAGTGGCTCAATTATCGGATGATTGCAACAGTGTAGTTTATAGGTTCATCATCTGCATGTTTGAAAAAGGTGGTTGTCTTTTTTTGTTGTTGTGGGATTCACCAAACATCCTCCCTTCTGTATTGAAGTAATTCTATTTTCATCTGGATAAGGTCTTCAAGACAAAACATTCGAGTGAAGCTACTCTAAATACTGTGAACAGTCACTGTGAGTCACTGCAATCATCCAAGGATCTGACTCAGCAACTTGAAATGTTGTGTTTGTATTTCAATGTTTGAATGAATGAACGCTTTGTACAGAAATCTGAGCAAAAAAACCCTCATGTTTGACAATTTAGTTACAACATCAAACTCGTCATTGGAAGAAATTGGATAGTTGAGGTATCAAGACAGGGGGGATGCTTGTTCTAGAACATGTTCTGGTTTCGTAATTAAATTAACTCAGCATGATTCAAACAAGATTGCGATAAATATCTCCCATAAACAACAGAACGTTTTTTCAGAACAGAAGGAAAGCTCAAAGCGTAGGAAACTTTACAAATGTTACAGCTGCGTGTGTTTTCAGTTGCCATTGACTCCTGCTTCTCATTAGGCATCCAACAAAATGCTCATTAATTTAATGTTCAAATAAAAGAATCTCCAAAGCCCAACATTGATGTAATGGAAGGTAAACCATCTTAAATCATTTATATTTGTGGCACAGTTTACTCCATTTTGTTATTAATTCATGAAGTTGGAGTTGTCTCCCACTTGTATTTATGGAGTTCATGCACCATTTTTAGTCAGTCATAAATCTTTACGACCTACATTCCCAAGCCAAGGCTCGCAGCCAGTTGTATTATGGAAGGACAGTGTTTTTTAAGGGCAGCTGAAAATGTAAATGAAACCTTAGTGATGCCGATTTTAGGATGGCTTTCCTCTTGATGGTCCTCCTGGTTGTTGCCACAACATCTCAAAAACTCCCCCAGCATACTGTCCCCAATCACAAACAAACAAAGAACCAGTGCACATTGCCTCAGTGTCTGTGGGGGAGGGTAGATCAGGTATCATGGGGGAAAACCTGATTCCTTGTGTGAGTCAAATGTGCTGCGAAGGACATCTGAACCAAATGGAAATAAACAGATTCTTTAAATATGTTTCCCTCTAGCACTGGGCTGCAACCAACTGAATATATTTATTTTCCCTCAATAAAGTCCAAATCCGGCCTCCATCGGTGTTTACAAATGTTAGCTGTTAGTTTGATGTATGCTATGAAAGAAGTCAGGAAAACGAACTGAAAGTACAAGAACTGCAGCAAAATGTTAAATATTACTATGTATTACAATTGTTGAGTGTTAATTCTGATGCATCAGTGTGTGAGCAGCATTTTACTGTCGTAGCTGCTCGAGATGGAGCCAGTTTAAACTACTTCATATGCAGTTAGAGAGTTAAGTGCAATAGTTCAGGCTCCTCCAAAGGGTTGCAAGACAAATATGAGGGGTCACAAGATGATGAAGGGCCCGATCAGACAGAAGCATCATTCATTCATCATTTAGCAGCATGGTCTGCTACGTGCAGGAGCAACATGAACAACTTGAGCTTGTCTGAGCAGACAAGGGCCTGAATTCATTAGCGATCTGATTGTGGTGACATTTGCTGGATAGCCAGATTTATACAACTGGACCGAAGTTGTTTTCAGTATTAAAACTACTTGGAACTTTTTTTGGTAGTGTTGAACGGTAATGTTTTTTGCCTAAAAACAATAAAAAAGATCTGTTGAGGGCCCAACAAAATTCTGCTACAAACATTTTTATTTATTCTTTGGACTCACAATTATCAGCTTCTGTTATACAACACATTACAACAGACTGAGCCTTTTCATTGTTAAAAAAATAGTTTAATATGCAATTCATAGTTGAAATCAAACATTTAAAACATGTAAAAAGAGTTTACAACCAGATGCATTTAACACCAACATGGTGATCTGTCCTTTATTAACCTCAGGCCTTGTGATAAAACATTTTAAATGATGCTCTTCCTCCCATTACGAAGCTGACAGATCAGGACCATTGAGAAAACCATGCCCAGAATCATCAGGATGCCAGATGCAAATGCGATCCACATGAGTTCGTCTGACACTCTGTCCAACCACGTCATGATGTACGTCATGCACAGTGTCGAGTATATCTCCCATCCGTCCAAAACCGTGCAGTTTCTGGAGGTGTCTGTGCAGTTGCAAGAGTCGGGCACCACCGTCGAGTTGCCCCAGTCAAGATGTCCAACAACGAAACCACAACAGAACCCGGACCTTTCCACCTTCTGAAACGACACCCGAACTTCCTCGGGCTGTTCGCTCAGCGGGAGCAGCTGCTTCACGCGTTTCCTCACCAGCTCCTGGGCTGCTGCGGTTCTTGAAACGGCTCCCAGCGACACCACGACCGGCAGCATGAGGAACATTCCGAGGAGGCCGTTGAAGAACAGGACCAGCAGGCAGCGGCTCTCCTTGGCTGCTCCACAGCAGCCCAGGAAGCCAAAAACCAGAGTCATGGCACCGATAAACATCAGGAGGTGTATGGCCGGGAAAAGATCATCTGTGGTCCGGTTGTCTGCTTCGTTGATCCTGATGTGTGTGGACAAACTGACAATAATGATTCCACCCACAACAAACAAACAGTTGAAGATGAAGAGAAGGTATTTCATGACGTTGCCGACTGCCATTGTTCAACTCCACCATCAAGCCAGGAGCCAAATGACAAAGGCCCTACCACCAGGTGGTTAAATAGCTGCTTACATATGTTAAATGTGGGTGGAGCTTTGAAGCGGATGTTGGGGGCGTGTTCAGTGGGTGAGGGATCCCTTTGTTGAAAGGAGAGAACAATGAAAACTGGCCTGAGGTGGTAAAGAAAAGTTGTTGTTTAAGTAAATCGCAGCAGCTCCGGGTGTCACAGCCCTCCAGAGCAACTCTTGTTACTCACACAATGGGATGGCACGGAGGGAGAAAAAAATCTAAATTCATTGGGATCTAACAAATGATACCTCTTTCTGACCAAAGGAGCCACAAACTAAGGAGCCACAAGAGGCAATATCTGAAACCTCCCTGGTAGACATTATTAATAAACTGCTGTAATGCTCCAATAACAAAAATCCACATGAATTTCTTTGGGATTAGCAGAGAGTTATGCGGCTTAAAAACAGCTGTCAGAGTTAAGGAGCAGATCAATTGTACTATTTTTTTTACAGTTGAAACAGAAGTAATGGTTCATTTTCAGAGGCAGACTTCTAAAACATAATGAGTTTAGAACTGTGTTTGTAACCCGCTCTCAAAAAATAAAAAGGGAAAGTAATCAAGTTGATAAAACACAATGTCTTAAATAATGTCAAACAATTACATTTCTGTTTATTTCATTGAGCTGTTAAAGGACTGGGTTTCTCATGGACCTCGAACAGAACAAAACAGTGTTTGTGTCACTCACAAGGAAACACGACAGTCATTGTGTTCAAGAAAGTTATTATCAGTTTTGTGATTAATTCATTGTGTGCATTTATTTGAAAGACATTTCATTTCTATTTCTGTCCCTTATCGTAGATGTCCTGCTGTTATACCGTTGCTTTTAAATGATCCTTTTGTTGATATCTCATTTCAGTGAGGCCCTTTTCGTGGTTTAGATTTTAAATAAGTTTTGTCTCAAATCGTTCCGATTTTTTTAAATCTCTCTTTCTTTGGATTTCTATTGTAGTCAAACTCCACAGAACTCCGTTTCTACTCCATGTCCAATTCATTGATAACAGTGGCACGCAGCGCTTGTTTAAACTGCCAGGATGGTTCTTCAGAGCCGCCTGTCTGATGGTTGATTAGCTTTTGAAACACCCCCCCTACACACACACACACACACACACACACACACCTTTCTGATGTCAGATTAGGAGGAGGAAGCTTTGTCTGATCATTTTATTAATTTAAACAAAGATACAACATTCACGCCAATGAATGTTGTCAGGGTTCGTTCTCCCCTAAGCTCCTGTTTCTCAAGTCTTAAAACAATATTTATGTCACTTTCTGCATGCACATTATGTCATTATTCCCTTTTTATTTTACTTGCCCATCCTCAGAGAGGGATCCCTCCCAAGATTCTCTCCCTGGTGTTTCTTCCTTATTGTCCCTACTAAAGTTTTTTTGGGGGAGTTTTTCCTTTTCCAATACGAGGGTCCAAGGACAGAGGACTTCGAATGCTGCACAGATTGTAAAGCCGCCTGTAAAATCGCCACTCCAGTGTGACTGGTCGGGACTACTGCACCTCGTATTATCTAGTTCTACTGCGTGACAGCATCTTTAAATTGAAGGAAGCTTGAGGATTGTGTTTGACCCGTGAGCCCTGATAGTTTCCTGGACATCAGAAAGCACTACTTTTTTTCTTTTTTCTTTTTTAGCCGTGTTTCCACTGCAGGACTCAACACAGCATTTTGGTATCAGGTCCTTTTGTCTTATTGTTTGTTCACTGGCAGTGTAGGCAGGATTCTGCTGATCACCAAAGCAACCCCATGTGAAACTGCAGTGACATCATCAACGTCGGCAACCAAACGGAGCAACATCCGTCAGTTGTACGGCATAGTTTTGCGGGTTGACATAAACATTTTGTATTGCAGAGCCAAGAATACCAGCGTCGCACTAGTGACGATTCTCTGCGACCGTTAAGTGTTCTGCAGTGTTTTAACTCCACCTTCCAGAACCTCGACTGAGGTGGTACTAAAAAAGAAAGTAGCAGGTACTATCCACAACTTTTGATAAACACAAAAATAACCATTCTAATGTGTAACGAATTGAACTGGACTGCTTGCTGGAAGTACGTCTTTTGCAGTCCTTGAAATATGGAAGAGTTGAACTTTGGTTCCTCCAGTAGAGATACGGGACGTTCTTGAGTTCCTTACATGCTCTAAAAAGACTAAAAAGAGGTGATATGTACATTTCTTCATGTCTGTTTCAATAACATGTACAAAAAGGAAAATCCCCTTTTAGATTAACAGCTTGTAAAAACTGCAGGTAAAGAGCTAACGGAAGTGCTGTAAAAGCATCAAATGTAAACAGGTTATCCAGCGTTCCCTGTTAAAGGGAGTAGATCAGTCTGGTGACTCGCTCGCTGTCAACAAATTACAGACTTGAGTCCAGTTTACGATCTCGTCTCATAAACATGATCGCATCTAGTAAAGCAGAAACAGCTCTTTTCTCTTCATGATCTTCAGCTCATTGACTGGTTTACATACAGACTTTCCCAACAGAGCAGCTCGGATCCATTTTTAGCAGAACACCACAGGCTTCCTGCTCGCCATCATATCTCGGTCCACTTTATGATAAACTGCCACTGGAGAAAATTGAGATACTCTTCTGCTAACGGAAGCTGTGGTTTCACAACAAAGAGAGGAAAAAAACCACACCCTGAGGGTATGTCAGACCTCCCAGCTCAACACAGCTGTTGATTGACAGGTAAACACAGAGTCGGTCTCCCTAATGAAGCCTTAAAATAAACCGCTGACCAACAGTAAATATACACAGAGATAGATTTCCGCATGTAAAACATAATAACCTCATCCTGAGTAATCGCCGACACAGTCAGCGTGGGAAATAGATTGATTACTCCTTTAATGAAAGAGCGATGACATTACTATTTAGGGATGCCACTGATTTAACAACATGCAGCAGCGCCAGTGATTTTCCTTTCAAATATTTTGATTACTTTTAAAATGGTATGGAAATTGAGCGCGAGGGGAATCGAAACCCATCTGCTGGTCCATCGGTATGATTCAGCAAGCTTGTATTAGTGCAACGCATTTCATTACTGTATCGCAGAGTGCACGTATGAGCTAATGACTATAAACATACTTTGTAACAAGATCTCCTTCCTGGAATCCATTTTGCTCACACGAGGCCTTATATTGAAACCAAAGATAAAAGACCAGACATCCATAATCGTGCTATCATGAGCTAATCATGAGCCTAAGTTAGGATAAATGCAATGCAGTAAGAAGAGGAAGACGCTTTCACAATAAAAGCACATTAGACATTAAACTGTTCAACAGCTCAGAACAAAGCGTTCGTACTCGACTCCGTCTCTTCTGTTGTTTTATCGTCAGAAAGCTGATGGTGCATTCATTTCAATGTGAATGGGTTTTGTGTTCCATTGACATTATAAAATGTTTTGTTTTGCGTGCAATTGGTCATTTAACACATCAGTACAACCACGGTTGGGTTTAACCACTTGAAACCACCAAGAACAGTTTGAGAAACTCAGAAACTCAACTTTTTTTAAGACACGAAAAAGCTTCAAAATTCACAAAAGGGGTATATACTGCCATATTTTATATTATAGAGCAAAACGTTAAAATCTCTAAAGCTGGTGTAAACCACAGACCAAAAACCCGTTCCGAACACTCATTGACTTCAAGACAACGGACCCAGAAGGCCAAACATGCCAACTCATTTCTGTGTTTTAGGATTCTCTGCAGCGCTCTATATATCTGTTGATATTCCCTTATCGCAGATATAACAATAAATTGCAAAACAGAAATGTCAAAGATATGATTGAGGTAATTCAAACACAGTCACTGTTACATAGTTTGTCCACCAGAGAGCTATTTTTTTATTTTCTGACAGATAGCCGTCACTCGCTAACCAATCATTAACCGTTAACCGACGGGATTTGTGTCTTTCATGCAGTGGTGCTGTGGTTGAAGTGCCTAACAAGCCGTCCAGCTGCAACGATAACCCGGTTAAATGGTTAATTCTCTCTAACACACCTACGTGATAGTGTTTAAAGAAAGAGAAGGGGTGAGTGAGAGCCCAAACATGAGACATTAATCAGAATACAGATAAAAAATTCCCACATCTGCAGCTTCAGTCTCAAATGAAAACATCTCCCTCTTGTCATGGCTCTTAGGATATGATAAAAACTTCACAGCAAAGAACCATTTATACATCTTTAATGAAGGTGGTTTAAGAGATTTTTCTTATACCACCGTCTGTGAAAGATGTCGTTCAGAGATGGTTGTAATGATGAGTAAGTCCTGCTGCTTTTCCTTCACCTTCTGTAGCGCGACACAAACTCACAGACATTTTTCTCACATCTCTCGGTGCATCGGACGAAGCAAAACCTCAGCAAAATAGAAGCTAACAATGTGTGATTTTCTATCAACGTTTCGTGTGATTCACTCTCAACACCTACAGAAGACTGAGTATATGGACTGTATTTCAGCACCTTTTTGGAGTGGAACCTTCCAGTGACTCACATTCACTATTTTCTGTCCCCTTTCAGCGACAGAACAAATCCGTTGCCAATTATCACGAACCTCTATATCAACGTTTATTTGCTTTTATTCATATACAGTATGTCACACTGCGTTCATTTGCGTAACTCTGAACAGAAGCTCATTTGTCGTATAATCTGTGCATTATTTCTATATTAACAACACAGCGTGTTGATGATGGTTGTCTGTAACACAAGTGTTTGAGTCAGTCTGTGGTCTGAGATGGCCGATGCTGCAAGATGATTGGCCGGTCTGCGTTGGACGAGCGGGACTTAGCAAAGGGTCAAACTGGTATCATGTTTTAGTCATTCACTACTTGGTAAGATGGTTGCTGCTGCCTACAAATCAGGTTCAATACTACAGTTCAGCTGACCTCATTTAAAAATGTATAGGTCAGACCAAAAGGTCATTCAAACGGTAACACTGTTTAAATTGAAATGCTCCGTTGCTGGATGGACACAACTCGAGATGAGCTGAAACCCACAAAGACTGGACTCCAACAACTAACGACTGAGTAAATACACCAGACAACACGCTGAGTGCTCAGTAACGACTGCAGCTCTGGTGGTAGATGATCTACATCATTTAAGTAATTCACTTTTTAACAACATATGACCTGCCCTAACAGAACGATAACTATGTGAAGGACAACGCGGCTGACACCAGAGCAGGGGAACCACACTTCTTTATAGTTTGTAATGTGGTCAGCGGATTGTTTCCTGTTTATTTCACTCGCGACTTTTGAACTTTCACTCCTCTTCAGAAGAAAAAGTTGCTCACCTGTGAGTTGAACCTCAGCTGGCAAACGCTGCAGGAGACGTGCCTCCTCTTTACAGTGGGAGGGAGGCCGAGGGTGTGATGGAGGACGGCTTTCTGCACGGGGTCCATCTGCAGACCGGAGGGAGACACACGGAGAGATGGCTAATTAAAAGAGTTGCTAAAGCTGACCTGTAAATCACCTTCAGTCGTCGATCACTCGCTGGGCTGTGAAGTGAAAACAGGCTGCCTGGAGCTTATTTTAGAGAGCCGGCCGTTCATCTTTGTGGCTCAGACATTAACACTCAAGACACACTCGGGTGTTTGGCTGCGTAGATCTTACTGTAATCAAATGAGCACTTGGGGGACACTACTGGCGTCATTGCATCTCTTTATCATCACCATTTCCCTCGAACAGACTAAAACCAACAGTGAATTTAACCTAACAAGTGTCTTCTGTGAAGTCACAGTCTGTGTTAATGTTACAGTGTTTGTTTGCTGTCCAAAAAAACACATGAAAGAACCGTACTTTTTGCATTTGGTGAAGTATTTCTTCATTGTTTTCTGTGCGACGCATTGACATTATTGCTCACAGCTCATTAAATGATGAAAGCAGTGTAAAAAAAAACAAGAATCACACGCACGAGGCTGACGTCTTTGTGTTAAGTAAAAAAGCTTTTCTCAAAAGCGACGCGCAAGTGAGGTACAATTCAAGCCACCGTAGATCAGAGGAGAAGCCGTCGCTGCGCATAAGTGCTTCAACGCTCCACTTTCCGCCTAACACAAGTGAGGCTCGCAGAGCCATGAAGTAACGTATAAGTGCCGAGCAAATGACGCTCTAGCGACAAGCTGCAGTCGTTGAGTTGCCTCTGAATAAATTAATTCATTGTTTTGGATTGCAATGAAGAGATACTGTATATCAGCTAATGCTGGTTTTGGAATCCAGCCGAGTTCTGTAGAAGCACAAAGCAGCATCAAGCTGTGGCTTCACAGATTAAACCTGTTGGCAAGAGAAATTCATTGAGCCTCATGCGAGCAACAACTCGTACGAGCATATATATATATATATATATATTTTAAGTGATTTGTTAAAGATCAACATCTTTCCTGTATCGTCTCATCGGCCTGTGGTAGTCTGCAAGGAAAGCAAATCTGAATCTTAATGTGAGTACAGATGGAGATTAAATGTCACATAAATTAATTCACTTAAGTAAAAATTTAAAATTAACTGTGTGCAAAATGAATATTCTGTTCATAATATCGTATTTATCATGGCTTGTCAATTCACTGAGAGGTTTGATATAATACATATTTTGCACTTGGAATGATTTTATCTGCATATTTTGGCAATTTATAAAGTTTAGTCAACATTGTGTTGTTCTGATAATTGTAGCCTACTTATAACATCGAGTCCAGTAGGAAAGGCCAGCGTGCATTCTGCTTGTTTTACTGCTGAGAGGAAAGAAACGAGAGCCTGTTAACGCCGCCTATATACATTTATTTGGTCTCATTTATAAAGTATTTAACATGTGTATGTTTTTAAAAATCTGTGTATTGTGTAAAGTGTAAAGTTGCGGTTTATCAATCGTGTATCCCTTCCAAATTGCTTGTTTACATTTTCAAGAGAAGGTGAGGTGGAAATGGCTGTAAGAATGGTCAAGAACGTTCATGTACGCACCGATTCGCTCTTTACACAACTTATAGATGAGGCCTATTGGAATTGTTTTTGGAGTGGATGCTCCAGATAAAAAAAGAACAAAAGTAAAAAAAAAAAATTGCATGTGAAGATGCAGGGGAGATGTGGCGAGCTCACCAGCGAAGGAAAGTCACCACAAACACCACAAACTCCAGTGCACTGCGAAAAACAGAGAGCTTATCCCGGCGGCAGCAGCAGGATCAATCGTTATTGTGCTTCGGTAACATTTATACAAATGAAACTTGCCCACAAATGATAAACCATCGATTTAGTGTCGTGCAGTCGAGAGAGTTTGTTGAATCCGAACACTCGTGCAAGCAAGCCAAACACACACACAAAAAAAAATGAAGCACATTTTGTCTTTGAGAAAACACGTACACATAAACATGAAAACGAAACCAGCACAACAAGCACATGCGTTTTCATCTTTTAGACTCGGCATGCTGCTGCATTGCTGCACGCTGCCTGCCTCCCTCTGTGTGGTGACAGGGCTTTGAGGAATGAACAAACACATCTGCCTCGCAGTGAAAGTGTCTCAATAGGCACCACTTGGCTACAGAAGGAGGAAAGGTGCCGGCAGTGTGTGGGAGGATTAATCCACCTTGACAATTGTGCTGCAGAAGGTAGGCGCAACAATGTTACGCTGTCGCTTTCTGCGGACGCTGTTTTTTCATTATTTGTTCATTATTTGTTTATTATTTCAAAAGTGTTTGTGTGCAGAGGTGGAAAAAAAAAAGTTTCCTGAGATATTCACCTTTGGAACAAAAGTGGAAAACTACGAGTCCTTACTAAGTGTCAGTAATCATCATCGTACAGTATAAAGTGTTGGTGGTGGTCTTTGCTAAAAGGCTGATCTTTTCATCGTCACCAAGCATTGGCAGTAAAACCAGCCGAACGATTCCTAAAGGGCCGAGCCAGGAAAGGCGAGTAATCAGGTGCAGGTGACAGCAACGGCTGGAACGCTACCGTGGCTTGGAAACACACGCGATCTGCCAAAGAATGGCTGAGAACTGGTCTCAGTATCCACACTGTGACGGACTGAATGAGGAGCAGCTGGTTAAGCAGGTGACGGGGGGTCGGGTGATCTCTAGAGGAGGTAAACCCGCTAGAGGGCAACCAGTGACGTAAAAACACGGAATGGAAATTTCCAGAAAAGACACAAGTTGGAGAAGGAAAAGAAAGAGGCTGAAGAAAGGGGAAGAGAGAGGCAGTGCAGACATTAATTTGACAGAACAGAAGCCATGCTCTACGGACAAACTCCCAACAATTCCTCCAGGCTGGTCAGTGTTTCCCACCAAGAGCTTGGACACAGGATGACCTGGCTCAGAAGGACTGGATGGGGGATGACTGGGTCCCTCGGAGAGTAAGGAGTACTCGGGCAGAGGCCTGATGCGGACAAACTGGAACTGAAGCTCGGAAAAGGCAGACTGAACAGATTCTTTAAATACCCAGACACACCAAACCGACATCAAAGAACTAGCGTTGATGAAGGCCAACTGCTTTTTCCGCCTGGGTCGTGAACCGAAAAGTTGCGTTTGAACACCACGAAGGCTACAGCCAACTAGCATCGTTCATTCTGCGCCTGTGTGGATGGAAATAACCGGATGACCTGTGACTGCGAATATAAAGGCCGTTGTTATGATACACACATGAAACAGAGCTGCGTTTGTCGGCCATTTTCTCACCACGTAGCCTCAATCCAGATGGCGATGTCGAAAATAATTATGAAAATATTTGTGAATTGGAATGAGATGTAGATGAAAAAAGAGAACAGCCTTCGGTGTTTTGCCTCTTGACCTCAGTCGTTGGCTTGCTTCCCTCCCTTCTCTTCTCGTGCACTGATTCGCTGAAGCTAAAATAGTCAAACGGAGGGATTTCTGTCAACGACGGGCTCGGTTGGCGATAAAACAATTCGCTCAATCGGCCGAAAAGCCAACGAATCCACAAAAACTGGGGCCACATATGCTCACCAAGGGCTCGACACTTGCCGACTGGTGTGTCACGGCCTTTAGAAAAACAAGCTCTGCTAAGGAAACACGACATGGGTATGAAGTGGTTGCAGACTGTGATAGAAGGTCAGACACAGATTCAGGCTGATTCCTGGCACGTACACACAGGCTGAGAGGCAGCTATAGGCTCAGACTGAGAAGAAGAAAGAGGCACTGAATGAAAAGCAACAACTGGGTCTAACTGAGGAGACGCATTGAAGTTCAGACAAACAGCCTGTCAGAGACCAATTGAGAGGCAGAAATCGATTCAGGTTCAGACAGAAGAGACAAGTTCAGGCTTAAAACAGACACAGATAAAAGGGGTGAAAACTCAGCCGTCACAGAGAGGGACAGGGTGTAATAATAAACTGTATATATGTAGACGTAGTCAACCCATTGGTTTGTGGATTGCCGTTTTGAAGCCTTGACTTTGGCAATTTCGCTTTCTTGGATTACAGTCATCATTTTGTCAAATATGGTAACAGAAGTTACCATATTTGGAATGCGGAGGAGTGACGTAGCGACGCCGTATACGGCTCTGGTAGTGGCAGCAACCTGTCAGTCACAGTAAGCCCCGCCCTAAAGCACACTTCACTTTATGGTCCGTTAAGACTCTAAATGGACCATCATTTACTAAATGAACATCATGCTATTTTGAAGAATACTTGAAACTAGAGATTGAGACCATAAACTCATGTTTACAATGTTTACTGAGGTAATAAATCAAGAGAGAAGTAGAGTCATTTTCTGGAATCGAAGAGGTTCTAATGAAGTATACCGGTGCCTTCAGAGACAGAATCAGGTTCAGCCTCGGAAAGAGGGACGGCGGGGACATATAGTGGATTTATTGCAGGGTTGTAATGGGTTGCTGGAGTTATGGGCTCTCAATATGGTTCTGACTGACTTCAGATTTAATGCCCAAAAACGCAATAAAAGAGTTGCTCATTACTGATTTTTGACTGAGCAGTGAAGTCAAAATCTGTAAGTAGGCTATCTGTAGTGCATAATAAAGTATATTTTTTCATCCTGTTTTTAATCACTTACTCCTTTTATGTCCCACGTTTCACAGAAAGTGAGCTGTAACTGTAATATTTTTGAATGGTTCCACTTTCACAGATTGGATCCAGTCAATTTCTGTCAAAATGAATACACTTGGTTTTATACATGTTTTTAAAATCATGTTCCAACAATTAAATGTTCCTCTCAGCGAAACAATTACAGCAATTGAGCTGTCAGCGAAGTGAGGGAGTCTCACATGAATCGCTGGCAGTGCTTATGTTCACAGACAAAACTCAGCGTCACAAAGTAGTCCTCGGTGGGTGTTTTCAGACACTTATGATCCACTGTGGCACTCAACATAAAATGATTTCTGAGGAGTGGCATTGTGTTTCAGCTCTGCACCAAATTTATATTTCTGATAGAAAACGTCTCCACAAAGCGTTGACACAGAACATCTCGTTACTCGCGCTTGGTCGAGACCCACGGCGTCACTTTCTAACGCACTGGGTCAAACTATGACGCTCCAATACAGTCGCAGTAAACACGTGGTTACTGCTGTGAATTCAAACAATATGTCTTGCGTTTTTGGGAAAACAAGATCATGGTTTGAGTTTATCAAGTTTGTCAAGTAAAAAGTGAAAGGTTGTCAAGTTGTTGGTTTCACACAGGACACAAACTGTCATGTCCTGTGTTTGTTTGTCCCGTCCATACTCTGCCTTTTGGGGTTTTATTGTATGCCATCAAACACTTGGGGCATTTTTTTCTGAGCGTCTTATATTGACACTCAGGATGAGTGTACATTGCAGTCATTGAAAGCCCGGAGGTGCCTCGTGTGTCGGTATGAGACAAAACGTAGTTATTTGACCCCATGGGAATGAGACTGGACTGGAATAACAAGGTGTTGGTCTGCAGGGAGACTCGATGTGGTTTAAAGTGTCAATTGGTAGAATGACCCAAGATCAAACACAGCGTTTACAGCCAAAAAGTGTGATTTAATTGTTGGTGGAGACCAAAACAGATCAAAAGAGTAGAATACATATCGGGCTTAACATTTATCAGTTCACTGGAAACACAAATCCAAATGAATGCTAATGTTGCACCATGTCTGCTGAATGTGTAATCTATTGTTCACCAAACACATTCATCATATTAGCTTTATAAGGATACAATACGTTGAGTTTACAGCATGTTCCACTGTCGTACGTGGCCAAAAGACTAATGCAGCATTAAGGCAGAAACAAGCCCTCAGTTTTGCTCTTAAGGTACATTTAGATGTATTGAAAAATGAAATTCAGAGACAGCATAAATTCATTGAAGCAAACTGTGGCAATGTCAAAGCCCTGTTATGTTTAAAATGGTTACACTTCAGTGAAAATTTGCAGTTCTTCTGAATTGTATAGCTCATGAATGCCGTGACAATAAAAGCTTTTACGGCTTCAGCGGCACTCAAAGGCAGAATGATATAATACACACCTACTTAACAGTTGGAAAAAAAAATTGGGATACATTATCTGCTTTTAATGGAGAATAAATTTACAGAAAATATCTCTGAAAATGAAACATTTATATTATACAGAAGAGCATTTAGCAAATGTCAAAACTCGGTGACCGACTGCTATTAGACACCAGAGTTTGAACCACTATATCCATATCAACGAAGTGTTGTTGATTGCTCTGCTATGCTCAATCAGCATTATGAAAACATGCTGCACTAGATGTGTAGCCAACGTCAACGAGGTAGAAGCAAATAATACACAGTGAAATGTGCAGCTTTTCACCGGGAAAACACTGTAAAGTCTGCATTACATTACCAGAGCAAAGGACTCTCCTCTGCCTGTGCCCTGACACACACTGTGTTGCTAAATTGGAGAGAAAAGAAGGAGTTACGCAACACTCTACCTTTTGTACTGTAAATATCACCCAAGTCTTTTGGGAAGGGAGAAGAGGATGACACATTGAGTTGGCGAGGCTCGCTGGCAGAGGGGAAAAACACTACAGCAGAGAACCAGACGCACTGCAGCCTGAGCTCTGGGAGAGCTTACGCCAGTTAAAAACATCTGGGCCACGAGAGAGCCGGATGACCTCTTACTAGAAACACGCACTGGGCTAGAAACATGTTATTTGAATCGGTGGCGATGAGGCCGCAGAACATGGCACGATCCTGCAAAATCATCAGGAGAGATGTAAGTGCGTGGCAATATCATTAATCACCGGGTATAAAGTGGATTGAAAGTTCTCGGTCTAAATTCATCCCACTGCGCTATTCTTGGCAGTTGATTTACCCACAATTCACCGCTGAAATTCCACCTCCTCCTGTGTGTCTTTTCCATGTATCCCTTTTTAAGAAATCCCCCTGACATGCAGCATTTCGTTCCCTCCCCGCACTGAAACACGATGTGTTCGGGGCCTCGTCTGCAGAGAGCAGCTGCGGTGCCAGGGACATGTTATTCCCCGAGCTCCTACTCCCATCAGCCACCCACTGAGCCACACACTCCACATGGGCCACGCCTGCCAGCGACGGAAATGTCCCCGGAGCAAATGTACCGCGACACACATGTTAACGCACGCGCAAAAACACGCACAGCAATAGCCAACCCACGCACGCCAAAGCGCATCACACATGCCCGATTTTGAAGCCTGCGGTGCACGGTGAACTCAGTGTCATCTTTCAAAATCACTTCCTTAAGCGCTAATATGCAATTTTTTTTTCCTCAGTTGGTTGAGTTCCAGCAGCATTAACACTTGTCAATCATCCTGATGAGCCGTCTGCCTAGAAAACAGCTTCTTGCCTGAGGATGAGGTAACCGCAGAGCCGACGCAGACGATCAGAGAGCAGACGGTGAACGCAGCCAAGCTGCAATTAAAGAAAGAGATGTTTGTAGTGTCTTTGAACAGGTCTTGCACTCACATAAACATCCTTGACATTGCCGATAAAGCAATTGCAGGTAAACACGGAGGGTTTAGGATCTTAAACACAGAGTCAATGGCAAAGCCAGTATGTTTGGTTTAGCTTATAAAGATGTTGTCGAATGCAGATTTATTTTGCTTCATTTTCACATTTTAAAATCTACAATTTCCCTTTTGTAACCTGGCAGCAACCTCCGGTTCTGTTGAGTGAAGCCAATGCGTCTCAAACAACCTGCATTCTCTCTAATGACCATCAGGGGGCGACTCCTCTGGTGGCAAAAATAAGTCAGATTGTATAGAAGTCAATGAGAAAATGACTCTACTTCTCTCTTGATTTATTACCTCAGTAAACATTGTAAACATGAGTTTATGGTCTCAATCTCTAGTTTCAAGTCTTCTTCAATACAGCATGATGTTCATTTAGTAAATTATGGTCCATTTAGAGTCAAACAGACCATAAAGCAGAGGATGCTTTAGGGCGGGGCTTACTGTGATTGACAGGTCGCTGCCGCTACCTGACTAGTATACAGTGTCTCTACGTCACTCCTCCGCAATCCAAATATGGTAACTTCCATTCATTGGCTGCCAACATCTCAACGGCCGTAATCCAAGATGGAGACAGCGAAGTCTTCTTGCACGTCTATGTTTTTAACCTCCTATTATGTTTTCTCTTTTCCTTGGTTTGATGCCTTTGTTTGTTTTTTTCACTTACAAAATTTGGAACAAATTTGATTTAATTTTAAAGCTTGCAGTTAAATAAAAACTATGACATTTTAATGGTTGATTGTAATCGCTGGCCTTCTGAGAAAACCTTTCAGGAAATGTAAGTTGACCCGTTTTTTCCTTTCACTTTGATCTCTGTCTGTGGCTGTCGCCTTCCATTCTTCTGTCTGTCTTTGACTCGCACTGATGTGTCTTCGTCAGAGGAGACGTCGGCAGCGTGTCGACAGCGAGGGAGAATGAGCGGGTCATTTACCGGATACCATCTGACAGCCCACAGAAGGCCTGTCCGTCTCAAAGTTCAGCACAGACGCCGCCGCTGATGCTGACGCTCCCGCACTCACCGCTGACGGATAATGTGACAGGACAAGACAGTGATGAGCTGAGATGGCGGCCGAGACGGGCCGACTCGTACGACTGACGCCTGATAAAAGGGACAGAAACACACACTGTGTGCTCTTAGTCTCGGTCGTGCGAGGCTTCGTATATACCGGCGGTGGCTGATATCGGTTTGTGTGTGACAGAAGGAGTTAGTGTCACACAAACAAGCTGGCATTAAAATGCCCAACAAAGGATCGAATAATCAATTACGTGACATTTTGGTTTAATACGGCTGCCTGAATGCTTTCTGAGGAGATTAAAATGTCTTTGAAGGAGCAGTAAGTCACATATTTACTGCACGTCGAACATGTGTTCATTACTGTATTACGTGATGCAAGTTTGTAAAAGCATGATATTTGCTTTTTACAGCGACATATGGCACAACCTGCTTTTCGCTAAGGCATCATACCTCTAAATTGTTAATTATTGATTCTATCATGGTTTGTTTACATCAGTAAAGCAGTGAAACCAGTCTGTATTAGGTTAATCATCAAGCAACGCACACAATGTTTGTTTTCCATCAACAGTGGCCTAAAACTCAAACTTTTTCATTATGCATGTGAGTGTATATACATGATTTATGTGGTCAAACAAATTACAGATCAGAACATCTTGGACGTGTACATCTGCTCTCTATGAACAACACTGAAAGAAGGAACCAATTCATCGTTTAGATTGAAAAAGAAACAAGTTTTCACTCTTAAAAAGGTTCAGATTATTATGTTTTTGGATCTATCACCTCTATGGTGCTTTCTCACCCATAACCTTTTGGATCAACCACAGGATCTTTTTTGCCTGAAACTAAAACTTCTACTAGATATGTCTGCTGATCCTGAACTGTTCTTATAATCTTATAATCGATCTGTATAAGCCATGTATATATTTATGTAAATCATCGGTCGATTTGCAGTGCTAAAAGTACTAATAATGCTCGCGATCAGTTATTTATTCGAGAGCTCTTTGTGACACCAGAGAACATAATAAATATACAACTTTAAAGCACACAAGTGCAGCATGAGACTTTGATTTCCACCTGGTTCCATTTCCAAATGGACCGAACCGAGGGCACCTTTCAACACCATGGATAACAGATAAACAATTATACTTTGTCTCCCAAAATCCACATTTCCGCCGTGCTCCACCGAACATGTGGGCCGCTCTAATGGAGGAGTGAGCCCTTTAGAAAAGACCGACTTCCTCTTCCTAAGCAAACCTTAGCGTAGTGACTGTTGAAAACATGGAACATTTGAGTGTTTTGCTTGAAACTAGGTCAGTGCTGGACAAACCAGGACGTCTGGTCACCGTAATGTAGAGCCACTGACTAAGCTGCCGTATTCTGACAACTCTGGTTGTAAAAAGAGGTCTGATTGTATAGAAGTCTATGAGAAAATGACTGTACTTCTCACTTGATTTATTACCTCAGTAAACACCTCGGTTTATGGTCTCAATCTCTAGTTCCAAGTCTCCTCAAGATGAGCGAACGGCCAAATGCCAAACTCAAAGTTTGCACAAACCAACGGGTGACGTAACCACGACGTCCACCTGTTGTATACAGTCTGTGGTGCGACTTCATGTCGTTTGTAGAAACAAAAAAAGTCAGTGTGAACACGAACTAAAAGGAAACAATGTATCTTCTTTTTTTTTTCTGGGTCAAGACCAAACGAACCAAACTGCAGGTGTGCGAGCAGCCTAAAATTAGGGAGCGATGTCTGTCAAGGTTAAAAGCGACTGTTGACTGTTGGTAGGTGACGGAGTGTGAACCGCTTCCCCCGGTGTCAAATTCTCACACTTCAACCATCCGCGCCAGCTGTTGCTGCCTGTTTAAACAGCCAGACTCGTTAGTACTAGATTCTACTCCCGTTGTCTGAGTTTTGCTGAACACTGCTGCAACTGTATTTCACCTCGATCTTAAGTCCACATACGTCCTAAACATTTTGTGTTCTCGCTGCAAAAAGGCACCGTTCAGAAAACACGGCTCTCAATGTGCTTTAAGGGATATAAAATAGTCAAATATTCACATTTTAAAAGCTATTTAAATAAGGCATTTGAATAAATAAAACAAGAATTAATGGGCCCAGACAAAAGCCAAACCGGCGGCACATACGCATTTTAAATAATAGGGAATTTCTTTGCAGCGCTGGCAGTTTTAGAGGCTTTACAATGATGTCTCTCAAAGGTGCAGAGCCGCTGGTCAGCACATACCTGTCCAACAGACGCCTGTGTTTTGATCCATTATATACAATGTAGGCTATATGTGATGTATGTATATGACTGAGGCACATAGTGTTTATACTGGGTGTTCTCTTCACATGCTCCGGAGGTACTGAGGAATCTACTCTGTAATAGCAACATTTACATTCATATCTAATAAAATACATAAAGGAAGAGAGAACGACTGGTCAACGAGGGCTCCGCTGGTGAGGTCTAAATGCTCTATTCACGGACGCCAGCCCCGCTCACTATTAACCAAAGTGGGATGAATGACCTGTCGAATGTAATCCTCCCCTCTATGTGTCTCCCAATTACCTCCGCCGCCTGGCCCAGTCCGTTAGTTCATCATCAGATTGTTTGCCACACGGGAAGGACTTCAGGAAATTAGCAAGTCAAATCCGAGCGGGGATTTCATTGGCTTATAATGAACGAGATCAGGCTTTCAGGTGTTTCGGTACAAAAACACAGAACTTTGTGAGACAGGAGGAAGGTGAGAGGGGAGTGACCACCAGAGGATTTATCAGGTGGAAAATGCAGCGATGAGTCCAGCGGTGAGGTTTTAACTGTAAAAAAATCTGCGTTAAATCACTAAAGTCAGTTTGTAATGTTCTCAGATAACACGGAGCCTGAAATAATTAGATTGGACTAGATTGGCGTTATTGTCCAGCTCAGTGGATATTTGTCTTTGGATGAAGTACCGCAAAGTAAAATACGAGACACATAATAACTCGACACACCATTAAAAACATACAAATATACAATAGTGCAAATGGTTATGTAGCAGCAAATAAGTCTCATTTTGTGGTGAAATGGCAAAGAGAATAAAATCTATTTCAGTCAGGAACACTCTTGTTATAGATTTTAACCATTTATTGCAACAAATGGAATACAGTTAAACTTGGCGATAATGGCTCCGCTCTTTGAATGCTCCCCGGATTAGCCAGCAGCTACTGAGCTAAGAGCGGGAGCACCGAGCAATAACCCCCAAAAACAACGGAACCAAACGCCAAGACTGATAAGACGCCCATGCGAAGCATCAGCCAGACTATGGAAATCTACAAACTAAATACACCAATAAATAATATGAATGATTAAATCTGTGCCAAGACCTTGTAATTGTAGGAGTTCAAGTTTGAGTTTTTATCTTATTAATTGATCGGCCGTAAGAGTAAACAATAAGAAGCTTCTTTGTTACTGACTGACAATTCTTTTACTACATTTTCTCAGTTTCAGGGCTCCAGACCGTACGAGTAGGAACAGGTGGCCAAGTAGTGCCACCCGTTTGAAAGATGGATCAACGGATGAAATGTATGAACGAAATAAAGAATTAGCTCTGAGCCTGTTATATTTATTCGGAAATTGTATTCTAAAGTGTGCAATTATGTGCGGCTTTGGGTGTAATGACTCTGACAGACAGACGCACACACGTGGAAGAGAAGGCTGATAGATAGGAAGGCAAACGCGAGAGATTTCATTGTCGAGTGCTTCACTGGATGGGAAAATTCACACCGTCTGTGGTTTGAATGAAATTCATGTAATCTGCTCTCTGTCTTCAAACACTCGGTTTTAACTGAGTTTCCAAAGATCTATTCGATTTTCCTCAAAACTTTGGGGGAAAAGTCTGTTTCCACTTGATAACTTCATGTCCCTCTTGCACATTACGCTCAAACAGGTCAGTGTGTTGAGCTTTTTGCTAAAATGTAGAGCTTCTGCTTATTATTGAAGTCCAATTAGTTAAGACAGCATGATGAGGAGCAGGAGCAATGTAAAATACATCCTATCAACACATCGCATTCTTTTTTTTAAGGAGCAAGGTTGCTTAGTGATGGCAATTAAGGAATAAGATCGCCAAATGAAGGTGAAGAGACACATAAATAAGAAGAGGCGCTGCATGGGCCAAATGTTTTACTGTAGGGAAGGTCGAACATTGCACTTTATTTGCTTTCAATGTCTTTCTTTCTGTGTTTGTATACAAACAGTTTGGCTTAAAATAAGTATGTTACACATTATTTTAGTTACGGACATAAATTTAAAACATTTTTATTTGGTTTCACTTGGGATGCAAATGGTCGTCTCCCGCGTCAGAGTCCTGTGCGTGTTTGACCTTCCCATCCACCAAAACCAAAATGGACTGTTTCCCTCCAAACCTAATTGACAATGCAGTTTTGTTGTATTGGACCATCATTTCAAGAGACCAGACTGGCTCCAGACACCACTTCTTGTTCGTCTCCTCTTTTTCCATTTCTTCTCCCCATTTTTCTGTAACCCTGACCTTTTTTTGTCTGCACTTCCTTTTTTTTCCTTCCTCTGCTCCATTTGCACTTGTCTCTCACAGATGCTGTGTTTTTCACCGAGTATGAATGTTCCCTCCAGATTTTCCCATTGCTCTTCACCGCTGCGCTGACCCCTCTCACACCACTGGGCCCTCTCAGGATGAAATATTGAACTGGGAGAGCTCCCTGAAGGCATTTGGCAGGTACCCTGTCTGTCCCCCGTCCAGCTGAGATAAAAGATAACAATGTAACACCGTAACCCTCCTCCTGCACCAGGTTCTCCCATAAAGCTCCAGCATAGAGTTCTAACTGGCTGCGATGCTTTCACGTAGACTGTTTAAACTAATCATCCATTGTAATCTGATCTAACTGAAGGTCTAATGGGCTTCTATTTGTGATATAGCAGTATTGCTTGTCCAAAAAAATAAAGCTTTTACATCTGCCATCCTAAATCATCAAGGATCAAGAAAAGGTTCACGAACATTAGTGAAAAGAAATGCTTTGGCCTGTACAACATCACTGTACAGTGCAGGTTATGCCCTCCAGCTGTTAAAATGCATGCAAAGTGTGCATACTTAGCAAAGTTGTAGCTCACACTTAAATAGGTATAACATTGGTTATGTGGCAGCCAGAGACAGACGGACACATGCATCATTATGGAATACACCCGGTGACGGCCTATTACATAGAAACACAACTGTGTCATCTGTAAATGTGTGGCGTGAGGAGTGATGACAGCCAATGGGAAGAAGTAAAAGCAAACTGAAATGCTGCATGTGGTCAGTATGCATCCCTGAGATTGTCTCTGTACAGAAGAAGGCTAAATCGCCATCTACAGAAACCCGAACATTAACAGAAAAAAACCCAGTAAAAAGCTGTTACAGTCATTGTTTGATTGACATTTAATCTCTCTGACATTCAGTGAGAAAAACAGCAACAGCGTAGTGTTAAACATGACGGCAAAACAAAGAACATTGAAAAACCATCTGCAAGGAAAAGACATGGAGAGGTAATATTTTGCTTTTGATAAAGTACATGTGCTTCAAATAATAATGTATTTGTCTTATATAACATATACCATAATAAGTTCTGGAATAGTGCAATGTCAGGACATTGAAAGTCTTTTTCCAAATAAATCACCATGCATGCGGTGAAACCCAAGAGGGTGGACTTCGATCGTGTTTTTTGCTAAATTCCCTCACAGGCTAATTTCTAATCCATCATTCTATCAGAGTGCTTCAGCTACACCCACAGGATGGAGGAGAGTGTCTCACTCATGACAGGGTTCAATAAAAACTAAGATTAAACGATTTATCTTCTCATAATATTCCACCATGAATATCAAACAAGGCTGATGCTCTGGTAATGAGAGAGGAGCCCGAGGAGTGTGGCCATCTATTGGATTTCCAAAATCAATGCCCTTTGATAGAAAAAATGCATGAGCCACCTGCAAACACTGGATCTTAACAATGCAACGTGTGCGTCGTACTCCCTGTAACTTTCCCCACGGGCCCTGCGGGACATTAAGTTTCTAAGCCTGCTTTCATTGATGTTGCTATTCTTTAACTTCACTTTGGAAAAGCTTGCTGAGCAGGCGTGCTCTAGATCAACACTCCCTGCTTCTCATTTATTCAGTTAAAACATGTTTACACTTGCATAGCACTTGTACTCTTTGGCTGAATTTGAGGGGGGTTTCCTTAATGGTTTTGTGCTCTCCCTTAAAGTGCAACACAATGGCAGTTATTGCATTTTATTGCACTTGGATTCTCCCAGGCAGAGCAAAGAATTCAAACCACTGACTTTCTGCCCAGTTTCTTCAGTTCCAAGGAGGCTGCCACCTTTTTATGTGGGCTTTGTGGCAGAAATGATTTACAGTTGACCCTTGTTTGAGTTATCTGGGCACACGGGGGGACACATTTTTGTAAGCTCACGAAGATAAAAACACTGCTCATGAGAGAAATACATTTGAGAAAGCTTTACAGAGGGGAAGTATTGCTGAAGACAAACAGGGTGTGTCTGAAGACCTCATACGACTGTGTCCGCCCCGGGCTGTCTCATCAACACATTGATTCAATCCGCCGAGTCTGTCACTCCCGTAAATCCCCGGGTCAACCTTGTCTCCGTGCAAAAACACAACGTTGTATTCTCCCTCCGGGACTGGTGTGTATTTCATTATGGGGAAAAATGGTGTTGCAGGTGCAAACTTCTCGCACTCGCGCTCCAGCTGGTTCTGTTTAGACAGTGAAACATAGTACAGCGTGAGGCCAACGCTAACGCACGCACACACAGTGGAGGAGATTACTGAGGGACGGATGTCAGAGATGGAGCATGCTGGGAAGCTCACACACAGCTGTCTTTTAAGGGCACTAGTACTCGGATTTCTACTTGGACATTTGCAATGTGCAGATTGTTATACTGTAGTTTCATTGAGATAAACAATTCCTGGAGGCAGAAACAATTTCCGCTCGAGTTAAACCTCAATGGGAAAAGACAAACCACTGCTTCTCTGGCAAAGTATCGGATCAGACTACTGCCCCCAGTGAGACAGAAGAAGAAGATTATAATATGAAGCCACTGTTCTTGCTTTAAACTTGTGCAATTGAAACTTTGTCCCAGCCATACTATCCCATTGTCATCTATGATAATAGTTGAGAAACCTTTTGGCTTGCGACCCGAGCCATGTTTTCAATTAAAATATTTTCAGAGGCTTGAAGACATAACACCATTTTTAGGAATAATACAGAAACAAGATTAGAGATAGTGGGAAATAATACAAAAATCTGTGTAGCAGAAGTATGTTTTATTATAATCGTGTGAATCAATTGATCCTTTACTAAGCTCCGCCCCCTTCTGCTACTTAGTCAAGCTGTCAGAGCTACGTTACCATGGAGCCCACACTGTCACTAACTGCAGTCCCTGAATAAATATGATCTAACTTTTGGAAAAAAAAGAAAAAAGCGATTTCTTTGAGACGCAAACAGAAGGGTCTACAATGTGTGTTTGAAGGACATATCCAGGATGTCAAACTGATTGAAAACAGGTTGAAAAGATAAAGATAGAAGCTAAAGCCTACAGATCACAGCGTAAGCACCACATCACCTGGAGATCGAGACAGAAGACAATGAAATTAAGAACCAATGCTGTTTCTGTAAAGCCGGGTTGTCTTTCTTTACTGTTACAATCATTAAAAAGCAAAAGCAGCAAGTGTATACATTCAGTATATACCTTCAGTAGTTAGCGGAGCATAGAAGCGCTAACGCTAGCTAATTTGCTAACATACTCTGCTAATGTTACCTCCACAGGTTTTACGTAGAAACTATCTCCTTCCAATCTCTCTGGGTGGCGAGTATCACGATTACACAACGTTTAACCATGACGAGCTCCAAATCCACAAAACCAGCCTGAAAATATACAAAATCTCAGACGATTGCACGAGAGGCTATGGAGCAGAGCCGGATAGTTGTCAGAGCTAGCCAATGCTACATTGTGATTAGCATTGGCCAGCCATTGTGAACAATGCAAAACTTTCTGCTAAAGTACACTATACTTTCACGTCTGGAGCTGTTTCAGAAAGTTCTCCCGTCCTTTCTTTATCTGTAACTCTGGTGTTTGGTATGAAATCCATACATAGCAAGTTTGTAACGAAACAGATACAACTGAGTGGGTGGTTCAGGGGGGTGGACTATAGCCTTAAACTGCTGATTTTAACTGCAACACACCTTCTTGAATTTTCCAAATTGAGTTTCGTTCTCTGTTTTAAGATGACCAGATGGGCATCTAAAGCAGACGTATTTTTCTTATCACTTCAAAAGAACCCCAAGCACACAGTAACGCCATCAAATAAGCAAAAACAGATTGCTTCAGTCCGCCATTCCTCTCCCACATCCAAGCCTCTGATGTGCGGAGAGAGTGTGCCCTGAAACACAGGAGGGAAACAAATATACCTCACCGCTGTCCGACTCGCACCCCCTGTGTTCATCGGTTATCACACTGTGGCTGACATTTCACAGGATTCAAACACCCAGAGGAGCTTTGAGAGTTGTTAGCCTGACTGCGGTGCACAGTGCCAGGAGGTCACTGAAGACAAGGAGGAGACACTGGACTACAGCTACATCGGCTCAGCTTCGCCTGGGAAGCTGGCGCTAAGCACCTCCATAAAAAATCATCTTGAGCTCCCCACTATTATCTCTGCATTCCACCGGAGACGGAGCGAGCGGTGAGCTGGCAGCGATCCAGAGAGAGTGAAATATTATCGTGGGAGAACACATCAAGACGAGGTCCACCAACATAAAGCTTCCACTCAGTTCAGGGGGTTAAAAAGCCCCGGAGCCCGAGCTAAATGATAAGGACCGCTGTGCCGCCGCATTAGACAGATATGCACTCCACTCCACCGCAGCAGGTGTGACTCGCTGGAGGGGAAGGCGGCTGGCACACCGGTGGTCCCGCTCGCTCTCCGGCTTTGATCATTCCCCACCGTTTTTTTTGCGGGCTTGCACGCTTTCCCCCGGGAATACAATTTATTGAGTCCATTAGATGTTTATGGGACACGTGTAAATCAAATAAGAGTCTGCAATACAGCCCGACTCACCCTTTGTTCTTTTCATTTTATCTTCATACAGAGAAGGATTTGAGCAATCATTCGTCATTTGAAAGTCAACTGTGAAGAAATGAAGAGGATAAAGCTCATGGGGGGAAGGGGGGGGCTGCCAGTTCTGGAAGTAGTTTTCCCTTCCTGAATCCCTTTTTGAAGATTTTCTTTAAATGAAATCTAACGAAATAGAATAGGAGTCCCCTCGATAATGTAACAATACATAGGTTTAGATTGGAAAGTACTATATTGTGAGAAATTTGTCTTATTGTAAGATAAATAAACACACGTGTAGACGATAAAATGAACAATGACCCCGTTGTATTTAGTGTTCCGGCACCATTCCAGTGAGGCAGCATGCTCAATACCAGGGCCCTGACCCAACTAAATGGAACCGGGCCATAGTTAATGTTATTAATTACACCTGTGTTTACCCTTCAATGACATGTAAAAATGGCTGCTGTGTAAAGGGCCGGTAGGCTACAGATGAGCCTTTGCATCTGTTGCTATAGAGAGCTTTACATTTCATGCTGTTTTTTTGCCGTTAAACTCACCAACAGGTTATTTTTTAACCGTAAGCAGTGTGCGAAATACCCAGTGGCAATCAACCAACCAACCAACCAATGAGCACGACATCAAAACCTGCAGAATATAAATCAGAAATAAACCGGTGATGTTATTTATGGAAGAGCTACTGTCCCATAACATTAAGACCAGAACCCTGAACACACAAAAGAATTCCACTCACTTCACTTTGTTACTGTTTGTGCTTTGTCAAAGTGCACGTTTCCATTACAGCCGCTGATGCTAACGTTGACGTAGCGCGGGTGTGTACACATTGAAATGGACTGTGATGCTGTCGTGGGTGCAGACGGAGGCCCGTGTGTTCCCTGCTGCTGCAGGACTACAAAGCAATTTCCCAGCGTGCAGATCTGCGCGCAGAATCGATAAATCACAATCCTGATTACTCTACAGGGGGAAATGGAGTTTGTATTGTTTCGCCAAGACAAATGTAAGCTCCAGGCAAGATAGATCTTATTTCCAGGACCCAATGAAAGACAACCCAAACACACATACACCTACTCCACACTGAAAACTCCTTTTCACACTTCTCACTTTCATTACACACCAAAACTCACCCGTTGCTGTTGCGCTGCCCCCCTCCCCCTCCCCCCCTTTACCACCCCTGGTTTCTTCTCCTGTTTGCGCCATTTCTTTCAAGGTGGCAAGTTCAATAACTCTTCCACGATTGAATCAATTGAAAGTTTGCAGAGCAATCCCAAAAGTTCTGCAAAGCTCACTTTCTGGTTGTTTTCACTCTGAACTGGCCTCTTCCAAATTTCATTACAGGTCAACAGCAACACATCCTGACACAGACAGTATGTTTAGGTCAACAGGTGGGTCAAAATGATTCGGTGGTACAACTTCAAGGATTAAGTTCCATAGTTTCACATCGGTTGAAGGATTTAATTGCTCCTTAAACGGTTGAGAGCATTTTTGAATTCCTTCAGAAGAGCGACGTAATGAAATGTGACGCGATGTTCATCTTTTTCGTTTTAGATGCTCTGAATCCAAATTCTGGCCCCAAAGTGAAACAAAGCAAACACTGAATAGCTTTCTAATTAATATAGATTAGCCACTGATGTGTTCATCGACAGGACAAGCAGAGGTGCTGCTAAGAATGGGAACAAGGCCCCTGACTCTGATGGGTCTAACTAGGTTGGAAATATAAATTCAATCCTCCACAATTTAACTTGATGTTGCATTTTCTTTTTTAATACACCACAGTATAGTGAATTGTCCAGAGGTTCAGTTGATAGACTGTGAATAGATTAAATAAGAAGATGTGAATATCTGTTTGTTCCAGAGCCGGCAAGGCAACAATACAAATACAAAAAGAATCGATGCAAAATAAATCCCAAATTATAAATGTGGTTCAATAGATAAGGGAAAGTGTGAGGCCATGGACAATATAA
This sequence comes from Pholis gunnellus, assembly GCF_910591455.1. NCBI lineage: Eukaryota > Metazoa > Chordata > Actinopteri > Perciformes > Pholidae > Pholis > Pholis gunnellus. The sequence goes on from NC_136534.1 coordinate 23,637,298, forward strand.
TGTGAACGGAGATGCTTGGATTCAATGTGTTTTTGTTTTGAGATATGTGTGTGGATATAATTTGGATTTTTAACAACTTTGTGTTCTTTTTTATGTCAGAATCCTAAAAATATTATTTAATTAATGCACGTAAATTATGAATGTGTGCACGCAGGAGCACTATCAATTGTGTTGCCTTGTTTTTTTACACCCACTTCACTTCACACAGAGCGAAAATTGGATTTTAGAAATGTTTGCAAATTATTTAAAAAGGGGGGGGGGGGGTAAATATCACATGAACACAAGTATTCAGACCCTTTTGTTACGACACCTCTTTGAGCTCAGGTGCCTCTTGTTAATCTCTGAGATGCTTCTTCACCTTGATTGGTGTCCACCTGTGGTAGATTCAACTGATTGGACATGATTTGGAAACGCACACACACCGGTGTGTGAATGAGGTCTGATGGGGCGGGTAAAACTTCCAGAAGGACAACCATCAGTGCAACACTCCACTGATGTGGACATTGAGGCAGCGTGGCCTCTCCTCAGTGAAAGACATGAAGGCGCCTAAAGGACTCTCAGACTGTGACAAACGAGATTCTCTGGTCGGGAAAACAAGATTGAACTGTTTGACCTCAATTCTAACGGGGCGCCACTCATCACCTGCACAATATCATCCTGACGGTGGAGCGTGGTGGTGGCGGGATTCGTGCTGTTGGGGTGTTTTTCAGCTGCAGGGACTTCAGGGGAACTACTAAGCTGTGCAGAGATATCCTAATGAAGACCTGGTCCAGGACCTCAGACGAGGAAGACCCAAAATCCAGGTGTACAAAGCTTGTTGTGTCATACCCAAGAAGATTATAAGACAAGAACAAGTACAATGATACGCCACTCGTATTCGGAGTTCATATTTGTGGACTCAGGCAACTGATTTTTTGCTAAGTCGGGGTTTATGGATTTCATCAAACCCAACTTAACGAAAAAGCAGTTGTCTGACGTCAAACAACAATTCTTTGGAAAAAACGTGACAAAAAAATATGGAGGCTGCACAGCTGAGACTTTAGTTGTGTGTACACTTGCCAAAGAAACATCAGTTTGTCACGGTCAGCCTTGGTTTGTGTTTAGCTTTGGCGTTGTGCACCTGGAACGCTGAAAGGTTGGAAATTTCAACTGGGAAAATTTCAACCTGAGTTGTCTGGAGAGCAGCATATGTACTGAGTTAAAGATCTGAATACTTGTCCATGTGATATTTTACTTTCCTTTTCCAAAAATGTGCACCAAAAACATAATCTTGTTTTCTCTTTGTTGCTATGGGGTAGTGAGTGAATATGTTCTTTGACTTTAACTTTAGGCTGCAACATAAAGTGAAAACTTTTTTCTGCGTTCAGAAAAGGGATCTGAACGCATGTAGATGAATGGATAGATACTTGAGTCCTGTTTTAAAGCATGAAACAATATAAAAAACACCTGTATAGAAATATGACAAATTCGAATAACACATCTATAAAAACAGACTTTATCAAATCAGTCAACCTTGTGATATTTAGGGTCAGGCTGTAACCTCTGAGTCTGAAAAGTGAAGCAGATGCTGAAGTGCCTAAACCTGCATTCTTTCTAATGACCATCAGGGGGCGACTCCTCTGATTGTATAGAAGTCTATGAGAAAATGACTCTACTTCTCTCTTGATTTATTACCTCAGTAAACATTGTAAACATGAGTTTATGGTCTCAATCTCTAGTGTCAAGTCTTCTTCAATACAGCATGATGTTCATTTAGTAGATTAGGGTCCATTTAGAGTCAAACAGACCATAAAGCAGGGTATGATTGAGAGTTGTTCTTACTTTCATCTTTGAACTTTAACTCTTTCACAGTGCGTTTTTAGTTAATGAGTTAAATGTAACATTTTGATCACCTACAAATATCTTGTTTCCATGTTCCTTTTGTAATTCTGGTTTTAAAAAAAGCAAGATGGCTTCTGTCAAAATGCCGAACCGAGCCTCAGACCTAGCCTAAGACCTAGCTTAAGCTATGTGGTACGACACGGTTACAGCGTTCTAAACGGTGTGCTCGGCCCGACACGTTTTTGGATATGCTAGAATGCAGAAAAGCATTTTTTCATGGTCTTTCATTAAATATTGTCTCAATAATTGCGGAATTGTAATCCTCACCCTTACAGTGGGCTGTCATGACCCCCACCCCTGCAGGACGCCTCAGTGAACCGAATCAATCATCCTCTGTGGTCATGCGCCAGCTAGTGAGCCTTTCGGCAAGTGCAGGACTGCATATTTTAACGTGCATGTGTTGAACCCCAACGATATGACGCCACGACATCTTCTCTTTTAACCCTCCTCGTGCTGATCTCATGGCTTCAAGGCGATAGTCCACATGGGTGACGTCACGGTGACTACGCCCGCTTCTTATACAGTCTATGTCAGGGGGTCAAGAAACAGAAGTAGATATAAAGTAGCTCAAACTGCTCCACACCTGGTAATAAAAAAGCATGACCTCCTTTCCTAAACTACATTTGTCTGAAAGCTCCTTTCAAACTTGAGCCTCCTGAAAGACCTTTTTTTACCGCCGTGTGTCTCATGAGCACATGTAGTTACATGCATGAGGTCTTTTTTTATGTCTTGAAGCCACATTTTTCTGTTACATTTCAGTGAATTAAGAGGCCCACGAGGGACAAAAGACAGCAAGAGGGATAACAACCGTCCTCTCTCTCCCTCTGGCTAAAGACTCCCTGATTGTGTCAGACACTCGGCCCAGAACACGACTTTGTTATTAGTCCCATTTCATGCAGGTGTGGACATGCACACACTTTTCAATATTCTCTATTTTCTTTTGTACAACCTGTAAAAAATAAATCCAATAATGTTGGAGTGTTCCTGGGTTGAAGTGTGTTCTTGCTGCGTTAATCTATAGGATTATTTTGTGTGTGTGTTTTCTCCTGAAATAAGGGGGCGTAAATGTTTATTGAGCCCCGGAGGCCCATAAGCAGATCTGACCTCATCTCAAGCAGATATAAAGAGAGTGCTGTCTGTGGGAGTTCAGATGGAAACAAACTTCAGCCTCATCTGCAAATCACAAAATCTGCTGCACTCCCATTGAAACAGCTGCTCGGTTTCTGTGCACGATTTATAATCAGAGATCCACGTCGTCTAATGAACTGCTTGACTGAAGCCATATTGCCCATATGTGGTGGCAGAAAGCAACATTCTAGTTAAAGCAAAGAAAGTTATTTAAGAAAATATATTAGCATTTACATTTGTACAGCTTTATACTTTTTACTGCTTCATTTACTCCATATTTTATATTTAAAAAAACACATCTATAATATCTATTTTTCTGTCTTTTTTTCTTGTTTCTTCTATTCTCTCATTACTTTCCTTTACCTGTCCTCCATTTTACCCCTGTTGCCTTCTTCTCTTATATCTGTCCGCTCTATTCGTCCTCTTTCTGAGAAAGTACCTCAGATACGTTGGCAACAGGCAGCCAGCGTTTCCAAGCAGGTATTTTGGTCGGTGACGCTGTTGCAAAGCCAACGGATCAGTTTTTACCTTTCCTCAGAGCCTTGCAACTACCAACAACACAACAGCCCAGCTACTGTCAAAAGAAAAGCTCAATTGAATTAGTGAATTAGAAACCCAGTTCTTCGTGCGATGATAAAGGCGGAGCCAAACACCTGGTAGAATTAAGTATCAGGCTTTCTTACTTATTAATCTAACTTAGGAGCTTAATAACTTCTTTTTTTTACAATTAACATCACTCCGGTTGTTCCACTTGTCCACCATTTCCGCTCCCTGGGGATAGCTACTGTCAGCGGTTATGTTGAGTTATGAGCCATTTTTGTTGAGTCTCTCTGGCCAGCAGCGCTGCAGTGAAAATGTCGAGGGCTTTTACCACCAAAGGTAAAAACGTAAGCTGGAATGTGCTGCTGTTGACAATAAATAAATGAATAGTTTGCCTTTGTATTATTATTTTATTACCGTCATAAGCGTAGGTGCTATTTAAAACTCGAGCGCTATCCTCTTCCTTTTTCCCTGGAGATTGAGACCCGGTGACAGAAATACAAAGTGAAAGTGAAGCTTACAGGGAACTGATCCAAACCCTATTAGTGTCTCTATTCATCGACTAATAAACCTTTACTTCATAATAATGAATCAAAACAAAATACTTGTCTGTTGCTACTTTAAGTACAATTTTGCTGCCAGTTTTTTGATACTTCTCCTCCGCTAACAATATTTAAATCCAGGACTTTCCCTCTGTGGCGCTGATTTGACATTTCATCACTTCCAGCACTGTTTCTAAGACGTGTTAAAGATCCTTTCCCACCCTGGAAGCCACCGTCTGTGCGACACATGAAGGAACCCAATCAGACCTCCGCGCTGGCAGACCGGCTGCACGTGTTGCACCCTTGAAACCAAACTTACACTGTTGTCGAAGAAGAACAGTAGAAGTGTGTGTGAACTCCATCTCGTAAAGCTTCACGTGTCACCTCTTTTACAGCTCTGCTGGTGATCAACGAAAACCAGGATATGGAGGAAAGTTTGAGAGAATAAGCCACAAAAAAGGGAAAGAGGCAGCGAGAGAAAAGAGAACGTGTTTGTGGGACACAGAGCGAAGGGTGATTATTTTGTGTTAATCTAGTATCAGCTTTCAAACACTTGGAGGCTTCCCAGTGTATCGCTCACTCTCTGCAGACAAGTCAGTTAAATACAGATTAGACGGGACAAGAAAAGGGACGCGGCATTAGTGAACTTTCTCATGAAACAATCAGTCTCCCGTTGCGTTATCTGGGCTTTTCTCCATGATGTCTTCTTTTTTTTTGATCCTTCATGTTTCTTTTTTTCACTCTTATCCAGCTGTGCACTGTGTTTCAACCTCTGATTCCAGACGATTTCAAATTGCGTTGTCCTTCAAAAGACACCATTTGAAAAAAAAACAACTCTTTAGACTTTTATCTGTCAGGGTTTTTCCTTTTTTTTTCCACAGTCATCATATTTTTTTGATGACCTAGCTGATTCGGCCACATACTTCCTCATAATTACTTTCTTCTTTCTAAAGAAGAAGATCAATAGATCCATACCAGTGTACACATGAGTCCTGCAACAGTAAGTGCATGTCGGGTGAGTGCTCCATTTAAAAAGGCAGCGCCTCACCGATTGCAAATCCAATAAGGTCTGTGTAGGAGCCAGCTGCCGCCGTTGCTTTATAGTAAGCTGTTAACAGCAGGTCTTGATGCTGGAGAAATGGTCGATTAAAGAGCTGCTCTCTGAAACGTGACACCCCAGTTTAAAAAAAAACAACGAGCTCTAAGAGAGTTATTTTAAATGTCCACATCAACACAACAAATAATAGTGAAGCTGTAATAATATATTAACAAAGCCGAACACCAATCACAGCAAAGAACAGAAGCGGTCATTGTTGTGTTTATGGCTGCAACTAATGATGATTTTTTTATTATCGATTAATCTGCCGACTTAATCAATTAATGGTTTGGTCTGCAACATGTCAGACAATACTGAAAAAGTCCAAATCCCAAAGACAATTGGTTTATTCCCACACGGTACAAAGAAATGTAGCAAACCCTCACATTTGAGTCGAACAAGGAAACCAACAATCAATTATCTAAATAATTGTTTCTGTCACTCGCTTCAGCTCTAATTGTGTTGCAAGAGGTTGTGGGAAAACAAATGCATGTTGTCGGTGAACATTTTCCTTATTTGTTGAACATGTTGCAACGTGTCTTGACAGATATGTTGATTAGTGACATTATGTTATTATTAAATAATAATTACAGCACTACTTGTGAAGAAAATAGGAATATCAGTGAAAGAAAAGCTGAATTTAAAGTAAATATTCATTTAAGCTTTCGTTGTTGTGAAAAATTGCACATCTGTGCACGTTCAGCTGACCTGCTGTTGAAGTGTTTGTTCATTAAAGTGCAACAGTTGAACATTGTCTCTATTTTCCACTAAATTTGATCGTTCTCCCAGAAACAACTTCTTGAAAATGATTTCAGAAATCACAGACCAGTCGAATAAAGTGTCGCCAATTTGCGCTGCTTTGCAACATTTCTGCGGTGGAACGTTTGCTTTCTCCAAATAGTGCACGAACCTATTGCAATCTCAGGAGGAGGTGACACCCGTCAAGACTGTCGTATTCAAAACTGACATTAGAGCAACATGGAGCACGTTCTTTTGCAAACTTTCATTGCTCTCAGAACTCACAAACGATGCAGTAAAAGGCAGTCTTAGCTGTTACTGTGAGAAATAGAGGCTTTCAAAGAGACATTCAAAGCTCCGGCACTTACTGCATATTTTAAACACACGTCTGTAATGTTTTGGACAAGTAGAATGCCAACTGGCTCTCAGCATTTTCTACAGTAAAATATATCTTATATATATATATATATCTTTATTTCTGTGTCAGAGTAAAATGAAAACAGATGTGAATGTTAACAAGGAGATGAGTACTCGAGAGCCAAATTCCTCAAAGAGAAATAATCTGCTTTCAGTTAATGAGTTTTGATGTGAGAGCCTAAAGACAGAGCTGTCAATAAATCTCCACGACAGAGTTGAGAATGCAAACTGTCTGGAGAGGAGAGGAATCACAGTTTCCACGTATGCGCCTATGCTTTTTTTTTTTTTGCCTCGTTAAAAGAAAAAATGTCAAGAGAAACATGCTGAAAAGAGATGAGATGAGGGATTTTTTTACATTGAATGAATGTTTGCAATAGAAAATCATACATTTCTCCCACAGAAAGATGTTCTCCTCTCAACCTCTCAACAGATTCCTTTCTTTTTTCAAAGCATTTAAAGCATCATTTCAATGAGGTAACTGTAAGAGAGAGCATTTTTGATATATACATTTTAAAAAATGGCAGATGCATGAACCAAAAGAGGTGAAGTGAGGTTGAACCTCACGGCCCTAAAAGCTAAAAGCTGCTCTGCTGCTGAATCCTGAACAACAGAACCAGTCTTATCTCCTACAATCCAAACCTCAGCGGGGGGTCAAACGGCATCTGAAAGACTGTGAGCGAGATCTCGTGACCCGCAAAATGAATTGAGGACGTGACTCACCGCGTTGAATCCCGTGAAGAGGCTCGCCGCTGTGGTCGTGTCCAATGGAAACGGGAGAAAATGCTTCATGCCCAGCGAGGTCTGGACGGCGGGCAGGGTGGGGCGCATCAAGGTGGGCATGAGGCCATTTTGACATGTGTTACCTGTGGGAGGGAGAGCAAAGGCACCGTGTTGAACAGCAGACGGCAACGGGGACGGAAGCCTCCGCCAAAATCTTTCAGTTTTACATCCAAGTGAACCTTCAGAGTGTTTGTTTAGTCTGCATAATAAAGTGTAACATCTTATCTGTGTTAGTCATCTATGTAAATATTGAACACCGCCAAAGCAGACGTCCTGAGTTGATTTGATTCAAATGAATGCCTGGAGTGAAAATACTTTTCTAATTTCCTACAGTTGGCTGTGACTCATCTAATAGCATGGAAATCCACAAAATCTCCAATTTCAGTGGTTTTTAATGAACAAGGTTTTTATTACTTTATCACAAATTCCTCACAAGTTCATTTCCCATCTCAAATTTTTGGGGATATCCAAAGTGTATTGTGACATCCAATGTGAGTTTGTGACAAAATAATGTCATTCAAGGTCCACTTACACGCTGTTTCTGAGATCTTAAGTGCTGGTTGAGAGCTCCAGAACGAGTGAGTGGAGATAAGTTGAGACTAGTTTAGGTCTCATGCTCAAGAATTAATTTCTATGCTCAAATAAATGAATGAGATTTATTTATTATTTTTGTATCATTTGACTAAACACTGTACACTTTCCTGTTTTATTACATACTAACATTATTCTGTCTCTCAGATTGGAATAGATTGCGGCCGCTGACAGCACTACAAATCACTTCCCATCGCTATCTGCCCGACTCAGGGTTCCATTCACAGAAGATATTGCCCTCATCAGCACTTATTAGCGCAAACACGCCCATAAAGTTTTGCGTCTGAGTCAATTATCCATGTGGAAAAGTATAAATGTTTACTTTGCGCCAAGAAGACAGTCAGCAGAACAATAGCAGAGAGACAAAGAAAAAATGAAAAGTCCGACAGAATTCCTCAAAACTTATGGCACGGAATTTAAATGTGTTGGAGAGAAAACCACAGAAATGTGCTTCAGTTACCACCAACTCTCTGAAGACGCTAATAATTTCACTGCGCCTGCGTGTGTCTATGAGCGCTTTGAACCCATAGCGCAGTAATGGGTTTATTATTTTAGAATTACGAGGTTTCTTTTTGTCTTCTTTGTGCATGTTTAGCGGTCGCAAAAGCGGCCTTCATCTCGGCTGATGAAGGCCGTGAGATATTGATCCCGAGGTCAGGAATAAAATTCCCCTCTCAGGATAAAATAATAATAATAACTCCAGTGTTGGGTATGAAAAACCTTGAATCTCACAGCTTTCAGAGATTCCGATTCTTTGTTGTGATTATTTAATTACATGCTCATCAGATTCCCTGTAATATCTCCTGTTTGGGGGAACTTCGACTTGTCATGGAGCATCTGTGTATTTAAGAGAATAGTCTCCATTGGCTGAAAGACAAAACGAATTCTCATGAATTTGTTTTCTTCTTGTAATCACAATCAGACCCAAACAGCGTAAAGTGTGGGGGCCAGATGCGCCTTCCCCACTTCTAAACCCCCTACCTCAGGGGCCCTGGCTCGGGGCCAAACTCTGCTTTTATTTTGATCTCAACCAAACACCTGCGAAGTTCCGTCACTGCTTCGGTTTTCATGCTCATCACGATGACAACATCTGTCTGCAGAAATAGTCAAAACTGCTTTTTTTTTGGTAGTTTCCGCTACAGTAGGTGACACCAGGACCACATTGAGCCATGATGACTCACACACAGACCCACACGTTGAAAACAATAATTATGCACCGAGAACAAGTTGCACAGTCAGAAAACCACTGCGTGATGCTTCGAGGATGTTTATCTCTCCGAAACAGATGCTCTCATTCGGAAATTGTCCCCTCGAACTGACGCAGGATGACGGCGGCAGGCACAGGGTGTCTTCAGAGATGAGTCAATGGCAAGAGAGGCCTGGCCCTCGCATCTCCAGGACAAACAAAAGTAAATACTTCACTTTTATTGTCGTGTGAGACTGCGCCAGCAGAGCGCTACATAAACCACCAATTGGAAACAGCGCAGGGCTGATTTCAACACTATAGGATTTAAAAAAAGGAAAAAAAAAAGGGCAGAGAAACCGTCCCAGCCCTCCAAAACACTGGGAATTAAAGAAGCCATTTCGCAAAGCAGTAATGAGAACCAGAGGGATTTTTTTTTTTTTTTTTATCGCTGCACATTTAACAACAGTGGAACTCTGTGCCAGCATGGCACTAAAGCGCTGGCAGATACAGTATCACACCACCGTCTCGAGACAAATAAAAACAAGGTTTGCCACGTTCGGGTCCCCAGGCAGTGGTGAGGGGTAAATGAAAAGCAAAAGTCATAAAGACCAGAGGAGAAAAGTGAAAAAACACAGACTGCCCCCCCCCCCCCCCTTCCCTCACTCTGTCTTCCCCCCCCCGTCGCCGGAGCGCTGCCATCTGTTGGAAAAAGAACACACGCCGTCTCTCATGTGGCGGCACGTCTTCGACCCAACTTTAGCAAAGCGTGTCCTTCTGTAGGGATCATCCAAACCGCGCCAACTCCTCGGCATGCCGGCCTGACGTCAGCCCACAGGCACGCCTCACCGAAAAAGTCAAAACAGGGCCGTTCAGGCACACCGGGCCCGACGTGTGGGATTAGTCTGCAGCGAGATGAAGAGTGACAAACTGAGACGTGAATTCTGTTTGATCGGGTCGTGTTTGGTTTGCTGAGTGAGAGGAGATGAAATCTGACGTGTCACCTCGGCTAAAGTCCGAGAGCTTCTTTTTTTTACTCATCACACAGAAGTGTTTAGCCTCACAATGAGTTTTTCTTTTTGACACCGGCGGAAGAAGTGTTCAGATCCTTTACTTGAGTAAAAATAGCAGTAGGATAATCTAAAAATACCCCATTACAAGTGTAAAGCCTGCATTCAAAATCGTACTTCTGCACATAGACTAGAATAGGACCTTATCCTACTATTGTGTTACGGTTTAATGTTGCAGCTGGGCAAAAATAAGAAGTAAGAGCTACATTTAACTGCTTCGTTTAAACTACAACAATGCATGACATCTGATCGTATGCTTCTAATAAACAGTCTACAGTGATGCTAGGATCAGATACTTCCCAGCTGTCTGCTTCCATTTTACGCGTGTAACTGTATTTTGCAGGATTGTGTGTTGCTCTGTGAGCAGAAGTTAAAACCTTATGATGAGGCTAGATTGAAAGTTTAAGGTTCACCCGCGTTATGTTACGATTCATCCTCAGCGGGGCTTAAACGTCTGAAACTAATTTCATGACAATCCAATTGTGGGTAGAGATATTTCGGTCTGGATCAAAAAAGTGGACCGTTCAACAGATATGATCTTCTTTTAGAGTTTTCAGGGTGGAAATAGTCTTTTAAAAGAATAGAAACTTTTTTGAACCGGCTTTCTGAATCAGCTGAAAAAGCCAAGGAATTAGACTCGACAACCAAAAACGTACATACACAGAAATACATACAGATAAAAACAGAAGGGACACAAAAGGGGAGCTGGAATAAATGTGCAATGATTAATGTGACTGGTTTCTTTATATACATGAGGATGTGAACAATAAGAAAGAAGAGCGCATCACATGTCTGATAGCATCAAAGACATATCTACTGAATAAAAACAGATCAATCCACACACCAGGGAGCTCCGCTTAGATTCTTCTTCTAAGCACCAGGCTCTTCCTCAGACTTCTGATAAGAACAGAGAGGCGCCATCTTAAATTACCCATGATGCATAGACAAGCACATGTGACCAAATATCAAATATTAGTAAGAAATACATGGTATATTACATACATGCACCGATATAGTAGATTATATCAAGGATATGTAAAAAGTACAGAAGGCACATAAAGATAATGATGATGTAGATTTCCATCCATGGAGCCCAGTAAAGGAACTAGCTGTGTGTACACTACAGCTGTGTGGAAAAGTAGAGTGTTGGAGTAAATGAACTTACCGTCCCTCACTGGACACACTGTTTACTGGACTTAACCTCTCGTGACCTCGCATACCTTCCTAAAGCTCCACCCGTTTGAGGTCTAACGAGGCAAATTGAATTTATTTCGTCTCCTGTTGTGAAAGGTTGACGTGCAGCAATCACAATCCAGCAAAACATGCCCGAACATAAAGACGCATTCCTAGCCTGCAGCAGCCGAGAGCGTCTCAGCTCTCTTCAGCCTGATCGTCTGCTGTCGCCACCAGAAGAAGGGCAGAGACCTGGCTGCTAATCTGACCTCGAACCCGAACCTCTGAGCACCACACACACACACACACACACACACACCTACACACACACACACACACACACACACTCACACACACACTCAAGATGCTCCAGCACTCCGGCAGAGGGTAAAAGCCTGTTACAGCAGGCTCTGGCAGAGAAGCACAGATGGCATCATAATTATCACTTTGTTTGTGAGAGGTGTCAATATTTGACTTGATTTTGTTTAATATTTGAGTTCTATATTTTGACTCCAGCGAGTGCAGAGTGCAGGGCCCAGGTGGGCTGAGTCTCTCCAGCAGACGCTGTCATCTACTCTGCATGGAGAGTCGCTCGGGAGACTCGCTCCACGTCGAAAAGGTCATCTGGTGAGAGTCATTAAAATAACTAGCAGAAGACTGTCTGAGCAGCCCGGGAGTCAGGCACCGTAATCCAGTGGAGGAAAAAGAAGAATTGAAACTTGTCTTCAGTCTTATATTCTGCATTTATTAAGAATCAGTCAAAGCCAAACAAATAATAATAAGAAAACCTCATTTTAATGAAAAGCCAAGGTTATATGTGTGATCTCCCAGCAGCACTGATGTGTTTACATAGTGAACGAAGTGGAGACTCCCCACTATGAGTCGCTGAAGGCAAAGTATGTGCCGGTTAAATGGGAGAATTTGAGGTTGTTAATCTATGTAAAAAATGTTGCCACATATTTGTATTTGAGGCCTCACAGGAAGCTGCAAAACAAATCTGAAAGCAGCAAATCAACGGATATTAAAATACATTACAACCACAAATGGGCCTCAGAGGGAATCAGCAGCTGTGTAACCACACATCCCCCGTCTTTCTCTGTGCATTTTGTACAGTGTTCCTATGAGGGAATACTACCTTTGCATGCATGATTAATTAATTTCAGCATATGCAACATATAAGCATATTACTGAAATAATGCAAGAATTCAAATTTGATTTTGCCCACACTTTTTTTTTCTTCAGTTTTGGGTCACTCCCCCGCTGTCATCCGCGTCATTTCCAGATGCAGCAGGCAGCTGTCTCCAGCAAAAAAAAAAAAGCTCTGAAAACCCACTGTGTGCCACCTGCCGCCCAACAAACGTCAAAGTTAGCTTTTCAACATTCAGGAAGCCAAAGAGACGGATATTTAGCGGACACCAAATCACAGCTGTAGCAAGAAAGTAAATTGCACTCCATCCATCACGTCACCAGAAACACGACTCCAAGTGAACGTCGGGCTGGATGTGTCCGCACACATTTATCCATGTCATTGTTTAATATTTAAATGTGTGTGTGTGTTTGCCAGTTTCTTCCTGAGTGGCTAAACAAAACTAATGAATGCAGCTGTGAAGTCCTTACCGTGTCAGTAGATATTGTGCTTCAGGGGCTCGTATTCTTAAACACCATTCTAATTAAATTACCACAAACCAGTCGACGCTCAGTGAACCTGCGGCTTTTGGAGATGTTTTTTTTTGGGGGGGGGGGTTTGCCTGCTTTGCCCAGAAGTGTAATGATGTTGAACTGAGATGCGATCTGACTTCTGGAAATCTTTGAAACGGATCAGAATTGATGAAAAGTTTTCACCCACTGGCCTTTGTTTATCCATTCCCTTTGAGGCCTTGTTTAATGACGCAGGAGCGCGAAGGCATTAAGAGCAGCTCATTGGACGAGACGCGTATACGCCGTGGCGTGTTTCAGACTGTCCTCTGCGTTGCCCTTCCTGAAAGATTCCCTTATCTCTGCTGAAGCGTTCCTACTCCTGCGGCAGTATGTCGAGAGAGGGAGAGAGTTAACATGATGTCTGGAGGACGCCGACTGGCATTAATAATTAATCATCTTGTGCTGCTCTCCTCCGCCGCCTGCCTCGATCCCGTTAGCGTCCTGAACCCGGCTGCTCCTCCGATAAGATCTGTCCAGAGAGGCCGAGAGAGCCTCCGAATAAAAAACGCCCGCTCTTGCACAACCTTCCTTCTTCCCTCAGCAAACATAAATCCAATTATTGGATAAATCTGAATATCACTGGAAGTCATTTGTATGCCAGTGACGCCGCGGATGTGATTAACAACGTCGTGTTTTTCATGGAGTGTGCTGATTGTATTCTTTGGCCCTTAACATGCTCTGAGATCAGTACTTCCCCTCAAGCGAGGGGGATAAAATCATTTCACCCCTATTACATTGAACAAAGTGAGCACAAAAGGTAGATTCAAAGCATTCTCTCTCTTTCTATTTTTAAAAAAAAAAGCCACACTTTCACTGATTTTCCAATTAACCTTTCCAGGATGAACTCTGCTTTCTTGTGAGATTCCATAAATCTCACCAAACGCACGGCTCGCATTTTGGCTCCGAGGCGCACAAACACGCGCCGCCTCCATCCCCTGCAGATTAGCATTACTGTAGCACTTGCTGCTGTCACGAGTCTAGCTGGCTGATAAACACAGCTGTCTCTGACCGGGATCCAACAATCACTGGACCCGTGTGCTCTGTAATCTGAGGTTAACCAAAGGGACGTTTAACGTGCCGCTAAACGCCGACACGCCGGATAGATTTCCTCGCGGGGCCCAGCGACACTAATAGCTTGTATGATTGCAGCACGCACTCAAGACGTATTAGCCTGCTGGCTTACGGTTGCTTCACTGCCTGCTTTTGATGTATGTGGACAGCTTTTAATGCAAGAGGTGCCTTCACTTCCTCTCTGGTTTATTCTTATTCTTTTTTTCATTTTGGTGCCTTGTTTCAAAGAGGTGAAGAGTCTCATGATGAATCTGTCAGCTGATATTAATCACTTCAACTAGCAGCAATGCAGAGCTGCTGAGCAAGCGGTAGTATTAATCCTTTTACAAGATACCATCTATTTTCTCTGTGCCGTGTAGTCGTGCACTCACGATTCATAAATGTTAGAGCGACGCACATCCTGTACGCAAACACTGACCTTTACTCCTCTCGTTGTTTTGTTTAACACTGAGTGCTGGAGAGAAGATGTTTCATGGCATTTTGTCTGACAAGTAAAAAAAACCCACCAACCACAGAAACCCGCCCGAGCTGCTCTTTTTCTTGAGGCTGTCTCAAGCCTCTCCACATTTTTTGGGCTAAAAGGGGCCAAATTCCAAAACCCATCCACCCACCCAGACCTGCATCACCTCTTTGCTCTCAAGAAGCCGCACACCTGACCAGACATCTGCGGTGGTTGTCAAAGAGCTGAAGCTTGTCTGTGCACCTGACAGCTTATTCATTTATACGCTGCCCAGCACTCCCCCCCCCCCCCCCCCCCCCCCCCCCCCCACACCCTCTGCTCTGTGTATGGCATAACAAGAGAAAATCCCTCTCGCTCTTACGAGCCACGGTCTGTAACTTCAGATCGCTTTAATCCCCGTGATGAAAAAAAAAAGAGTCTTTCATTTAACAAATCACCCCCTCAGAAGTCCGGATCCCTGTGTAATTATTCCTCCTATGTGACTGTAAGCCAGCCGTGAGAAGAGCACTTGACGAGGAGCCACTCGCGCATTAAGTCTTCCTAAGCCTCCTCCATAAAAAAAACTAATGGAAGGGGCCTTCCTCTGAAATATCCTACACGGAATATCAAGTGGCTCTCGACGCTGGCATCTCCGATCTTCTTTGGACAGTCAGCTGGTCAAACGGCCACGGTGGAATCCGGAGCTTGTATTCTCGGGCACCGAAAACACAGCTGGGATTTAGTCCAACAAACCCGAACATGAGCGTGAGGAAGTATAGGTTACCTGGTGAAGCAGGTTCATTCAACAGTTTTAGGAGCCCTCAAGTGTGCAACTTCACGCTTTCCTTCGTCTCTTTTCCTTTTTTTAATTTTGTTTTATTTTGTGCTGTTACAGCAGCCGGCTCTCCTATATCCATCTCTTTCAGTTTGCGGAAACAAGTCACAGGCAACCCTGGAACTCACATAGACGAGGAGTGTGTGCACTTATATTCTGCATTTGACTGTGATAAAGCACACACACACACACACACACACAACAACAACAACCCAGGTGTGTAACTTCACCCTCTTTTTCCTCTAATGGAAACCAGCGCTTCTTCTCTTTGTGCTTTCAGTATCCAGAACAAGCTAGAACACACACATGAGGATGAAATTGCAACACATATCAATGCAAACTCACCAAAAAACATGCTGCTCTCCATAGCTCCTCAGAGTCGGGGGTCTGCTGTATTTCCTCTCTGGTGCCCTGCCAGTGTGTGTGTGTCCATGGACAGCAGCCTGGGCATGTCTCATACACTCCTCAGGGGTGTGTGTGTCTTTGCATGTGTGTTCAAATCCAACTGCAGCGTCAACGGCCGGTCTGCATGCTGCACTCCGCTGCTGTCTGTGGACCTCCGTATCTGCCTCTCTCTCTCACTCTCTCTCTCTCTCTCTCTCTCGCTCTCTCTCTCTCTCTCCCTCACTCTCGCTCTCCTCGCACTGGTCCTCCCTTGCCTGTCTCGTCCCCTCCCCTCCTCTTTAGCTCCCCCTCCTCCTCCGTCTTCCTCCTCCTCTCCGGCCCCTCCACACACCGGATCCCCTTCGCTTCTGTCTTTTCTCTTTTTCCGAGGTGTCTTATCTACATTTCTTTTTTTTTTCTCTCAGCAACAGCCTCCTCTCCACAAACGTGTGTGTGTCTCTCTCTAGGTGTCTCATCTTTGTTTTATGTGTCAACTCTGCTTCCCTCACTCTCACTCCCTTGCTTTCCCCCCGCTGTCTCTCATTTATTTGATCTTATTCCCCTTTCTCTGCTTCCATCTCCGGCTCGCTCCTTTTTCTTTTTTCTTTATTCTGACTGTTCTCTCGCTCTCCCCTGGTTCTTTCTCTTCCTTATCTCTCTCTCTCTCTCTCTTTCTCTCGGTGTGTGTTTCCACCTCGGTCGGCTAAATATCTTTGCAGTGTGTTTTTTTCTGTTTTTGTTTCTCCTCACTTACTCTTTTTGTCTCTTATTGTTTTCTCCCTTTCACTCAGCGCGTGTACACACAACAACAACGCAGATTGCTGGTAGAAATCAGGTTACGGTGGAGATTGGAAGAGAGTTTTCACCCCACGCTGCAGCTTCCCTCGGCTCCTCGGAGCGTTTTATCTTCTTGCAGCTCGTTGTTTTGGTTTTTGAGCGGCCCACATCTTTATCGATTTGTTTTTCTCTCACTGCTCTCAGCCTCATTTTGAGAGCGCTCTCAAACCTGACTGCCCAGCACTACACGGTCTTACTACGTATACTTTCAAAGTGGTCAGATCGTTCTACTGTTCATATTACACATATTGAACAATATATGGTAAATGATGTGTTTTTATATGTGGAAGACGGGATTCTTTTGTTCAAGCAATCTGCAGAACTTTGCTAGTAACCTCGTGCTTGTGTATGTAATCGTTTTCACACATCTTTACCATTTTTCTCCTGTAGACGCAACTGTGGTCCATGTTGAAAATCCAACAAATGCATTGAGTTCCTTTTGATAGAAGCGACCCCTCCGTCAGGTTTCCCCGTGTCCCCTGTGTCCCTGACGGACTCCCCGCCAGGTCCAGATATGTAGCCTGTGAGATATCTGTAATGTGTCTGTAAGGCATCGGCGTGCATCTTGGCTCACGTCCTTCAGTTCACACATTTTGTGCAGCCCTGTCTCCGAAAAAGTACGTTCCCACACGATGAAACTGGGTTGTAAATTAGGTTTGGAAGGAAAGGTATTTTGTCGCTGCTTCCATTTGCTTTTGACGTATCACGAATACGTTTCACATAAGTCAATGAATGTCTGTGTGAGGAGGAGGTCGGGGGAGGTGGATGTTTCGAAAAACACAAAGCTCGCACCCAGAAAAAAAGTACTTTTGTTGCATTTTTGTTTTGTTTCAATTCATAGTCATTTAAAGCCAAACCATAATGTTTTTACTAACCAATTAGTTTTGTGGCGTTTCTTTTGTTTTTGTTTCCATTTACAACGTTAATCACATTTAAAAATGCAACAGCCAGCCGGGAGAAAATAAGTTTCCCTCGAAAAGTAATTGAGTGTGCAGTTCAGTTGAATGGAAACATGATTGTTTAGGAGATGCAAATCTGCGTCTGATCCGGGGCTTTTGTCGGGGATCTCCAAAAACTCTCGCTGAGTGGAAAATCAGGACTAAAGTCATGAGTTGTGAACTGAGAATAATGAGCCAGATATTTCCTACGGGAGCTGGTGGAGACCAAAACAGAGCTAAAAGGAGACTTACATTTAACAGGCTGCCTGAAACAACATCAAATGAATGCTAACGTTGCTCTGTGTCCAAGTGGACAGAAAAGGTATTACGTCAAGGATGAAGAAGTATTATTTAAACAGACGGACAGAAGTATCTTCCATTAACATCAATACAAACCGTGTTAAATTAAATGTGGTGCAGCTCAGCAGCAGAGCGAATTGTTTTAATCACTAGCTGTAACATCTCTCAACATATCTACTGCTGCTTCGAAGCACTCCGATTAGAAACTCTTTGAGTTCACATGATTCGTATTGACGTTAAAAGCTGAGTTTTTTCTTTCTAGTTACTGCAGTATTTTTATTGGCTGTTACTTTTCTCTCCCATCCCCAAACTTATTTTGGAAGAGTTTGGGTGAAACAAGATGTTGTTCCGTGATGTTTAATTAATCATTTTAATTCCTTGTGTGTGTGTGTGTGTGTTTGAACATTTGGACTCATGGCGCAGTAAGAAAACAGGCTCTGCAGCGAGAGAGCACACTGGTTTTCTTGTTGAACCTGATTTATTTATACTTACGGAGGCTACGGTAAGTTTAAATTCTTCTCAGACTTTGATGAAACACTTTTGCATCGCTACATCTTTCCCGGTCCAAAGTCTTGTTCTTCAGGAGAAATTTAGCGAGGTGATTATGTTTCTCTAATCGCCTCCCCAATTATGGAAACCAGGTTTCTTGTTTACATGACATTTAAGTAATCTGATTACTTGCAGAAAAGCTGACAGTAACACAGTTACTTAAGTGCATGTGAGTGCACTGATTGATTCTGCTTTTTGTCCTTCCCTTCCTCCTCTTTTACACCTCCATTTCACTCTTTGTTGATGACACTCGCTCTTTTGTTTTCTCTCTGACACTCACACACACACTCATTCCCAGACTGTCTTTTTGTTGCATTTCCCTTCCTTCTGTCTTGTTTTGCTCTCACTTAGTCTCTCTCTCTCTCTCTCTCTCTCTCTCTCTCTCTCTCTTTTCCTGATTCGTTTTCCCCCCCTCTCTCTGGTTGGTTGTAATCAGACTCAACAGGAGCTGATATCAGGCTGCTGCTGCTCTACTCCTGCAGCCATGAGACCGTGCTGCTGCTCCCCTCTATCTCTGCTCTCCACACACACACACACACACACACACACACACACACACACACAAACATGCAGGAATTTTAGAAACCTAGCACAGGAACAAAACATGTCCCAAATGGGCATCTACTACACACAATCACAGTTACAGATACACACATGAAGACAACCTCAGCAAGAGATATGCAAACACACACACACACACACACACACACACACACAGATAGATCAATATGCACGCACCAACAAAAACATATAAACAAGGGTACGTACAGTATACAGACTTTGCTAAACATTAACCGCTGCTGAGCACATAGTTACATTCACACTGTACACAAAGGAAGATATGAATGACATAAAACTAGAATGATTTGGAAGATTACACATCATTTATAAATAGATGATGAACAAGGAAATTGATTTTCCAGTTACATGTCCAGAAGCAATCTTTGGTTTGTTTGGTTGAAAGTGTGATTTGTTTTTTCCTGTCGGCAGCACATTGAGGAGTCTTTTAGAAGAGGAGAAATGTTTTGTCAAATCAAAAGCCAGGTTGTTGGGTTTTTTTGGGGGGGGGGGGGGGGTTTGGCCTTGTATTTATCTTGCGGCTTATGTTCTGACTCAAACGTAATCCTCAATGCAAAACGATGATTACATAACAGCCACAAACTGAGAGCTGACACGTCGTCACCGCTTCCCACCTGATACGATGTTTACTGTATGTAATTGCAAGGAATTGATTTGTCCGCTTTGTCCACACGAGCTGCGCGAGGGCGTTTAGTCAGCGGCACTTCGTATTATTCGTTTTTCTTTCGTCGAGGCATTCATCAGAGGAGGCAGCGGTGCTGGATCTCTGGACTTTAACAGCTGCAGACCTCAATATGCCAATACAGGTCAAACTTCAATCATTTTAAATCACTTTTTGTGCAGCACGACTTGCTGGCTGCTAATTAGTTTTGACAACTACCTTTGCAAAGGTGCGCCATATCTTCCTAGCAAGCCAATGACAGCAGACTGGGCTTTTTCTTAAAGAGACAGGTGCTAAAACAGAACGTTTCAGACAGAGGGTGAACACAGGTATATATTCACAGAGACAGTATGATCAAAAATGTGGTTTTTGAACATTAAATGATGTAAACATGTTCTTGTAGAAACCTAAAATACAAGTATGACTTTTGAGTCATAAGTCGCGGTAGATGGCAGGTTGTTATTTCTGGGTAAAATTCACATGGATAACATCTTGTCACACCTCCTGTGATTGAGTTCATAGGTGTGAATGAAACTAATTAAAGAGAGAGCAGAAGCACGTCTTACAACGTCATTGTATTTACTTGTAATCAGCTTCCACGTTTCTTTGTTGCATCTTGCCCTAATTGATCTGACAAACATTTTTGAGTCGTTTTTTTTCTGGTGTGAAAACATGCTGACAGAGGCAATCAATGACTGCATGTTTGTGTACACGTGTTGAAACATGGACAATATCTCCAAGAAGCATATCTGTGCACTTGTGTCTCCGCACAGATGTGTTGTGTTTGTACAGCGTTGATAGCAGAAGTTCAAAGGATCCCGAGGGTCTCGATGTGTGTGTATCTGTGTGTGTTTTGGATGCTATTCCTGCATGTGTTTAACCTCCACCTGGGTTTTGGTGCACACACACACACACACGCGCACACACACACACACACACACGCACGCACTGTCTGATTGGCCCACTGTAAGGCTGCCGCTGAAGGTCAGACGGAATTGACCGCTCCAGAGCTCCGGCCGCCAGTATCGACTACGAATGAGGCGCTTTTTTTGATCAAAGCGATGTCTGCCATGTGCACAGACACACACACACACACACACACCAGCCAGACAATTGGTGACATCATCAGCTGTCTTCCGAAGAGCGAAATAAATAAATAAATAGGAATGAAATATAATAAATGTTCTCAAGAGCTGGTTGTGATTCCTCTCTGCTATCGTACCCTTCAGGCTCCTCGGCTGCAGCCATTTTGCACAGCACAGATGTTTTCAATTAATCCTGAATTCCCATTCTCCCTGTCCGCCCCTCTCCCCCGCCACCACCGCCTCCCCCACCTCCCCCGCTGCGTCCAGCTCCAGTAAATAAGTTTATTCTATATCTGAGATGGCAGCTCTCCCTTTTTTCTACTCCTTCCTCATTGTCCTACCTCCCCCTTTCTTCCATCTCCCTTTCCTTTATCCCCCCCCCCTCCATCCAGCCATCCTCCTCCGTGCTCTGGCGGTGGTGAATATGTTTTTTAACCTTGACTCGCAGGTGTCAGTGGCAGAATGGGGCATTATTTGTCACCATAAATAGCGGTTAAGGAGCGGCGGCAGCCCTGCAGGAAAAAAGGCCCAGTGCGCCGCATGCGAGTGCAGCCCGGGATACTTCATTAATCTTGCTGTCACTTCCGTGACACTTTTCATTAGTTATAGGGCTATCTGATCAACAGGCAGGCTCCAGACTTTGAGAGGAGAGAGGAGAGAGGGAGAAGAGGAGCTGGAGGTTTGTGGAGAGACAGAGAAATGAGACGCCAAGAGAATCAAAGGAGGACTTCTTGCTCGTGGGAGGTGGACCCACGCGGCGCCGCTGAGTGGCCGGCTGACCCTTTACGAGAAACATGTGATACGCTAATTTAATACATGTGCTTGTTATCTGTTATAATTCATTTTGGGTGGAACATCTGATCTAAATCTCTCTTCCTTTTTTTAAAAACAAGCAAACACAATATATCGCTGGATTCAAATCTACTTTAATTGAAAGTCTGCAGTTAAAGTTAGATTTCAGATTTTCATGATGTCAAACCTCGCCATCGTTGGCACTCTTCAGCGTATTCACTCTCTGTGATTATACCTTTCTATGTGGTAGTTTTTAATGTTACAGTGGCAGGGTCCGCCGCTCCTGGCCCCGGATTCAAACGGCCAATTCACACGATTCAACTGAATCAACACATGCTTGCAATCCGGCCTCGCTGCTTGTAATTCTCTCTCATTGGCATCAGCCTCGCTGCTTCTCCTCTTCTGTCGTGTTTCTGAAAAAAAAGACTAACGAGTGCCTTGCGCTTGCTGTTACCACGGTAACCAAATGAAGCAGGACCGAAAATCTTAAGGATTACTACTTCATGCTTATTGTCACCTATTACCTGTAATTACCTGCCTTATTTGGTGTATTCTGATCCTCAGGAGGGGGAAGTACACTGACAACAAGAGAAGAATGTGAAGCATTTCTTTTTCAGTGTGCTTGCGTCTGACTTCACTTCTTATTCTCATGCAGCAGTTGTTGAGATGAATATGTATGTCGGCTTTCCCCACACTGACAAGCCGGTGTTAATGCACGATGTTGTAACACTCTGCACCACCTATTATATCGCCACACCTCTCTGCAGCGCCGAACTGAAATGTCATGACAACAGAGGCAAACAAACAAAACAAAAAAATACAAAATGAACAAGCTGATGCGTTTCATTCTCTATTCGCATGGGATGGAGGAGCGATCATGAGTCATTCACGCAGAGAAATATCACAACTACATCAGGTTGAGAGAGAGTTCGGGCTCGACTGCGAGCTGTTTCTACACCGAGCATTGCACTGATGACCGTGATGGAGGGTTTTATAAACTGCACGGCTACATTAAACTGCGCCATGTCAAATGCGGCTTGTGTGTAACCCACCTACACGTGTTGCCGACGGCGCTGCGGCTTGCCTCCCTCCCACTAAGCCTTCTGGGATAGAATCTGGTTTCCCACCATTTCCTCTCCATGTGTTTCACATCAGCGGGTGAGTGGAGAACAGACGGGAGATGACCGCTCATACCTGTAGGGCAGAGCACTGGCTAAACAGAGTATACTTGGAGCAGCTTTTATTCTGAAATTCGACACGCAGCCACTGAAACAAGTGGCAGTATCTCGAAACAAAGCTGGCATGCGAGTAATGCTCATAACTGTTTCCAGTTACAGCCGTGCGTCATCCCAAGATCTCGCCGTTGAGAATAATTTAATTCTTTACGGGATATTGACTGGATCTTTCAGTCAGGTTAGATGGCAGCCTG
Source organism: Pholis gunnellus (assembly GCF_910591455.1). Classification (NCBI taxonomy): domain Eukaryota; kingdom Metazoa; phylum Chordata; class Actinopteri; order Perciformes; family Pholidae; genus Pholis; species Pholis gunnellus. Next base: position 23,660,034 of record NC_136534.1, read on the forward strand.
CAGCGTTTAAGATATAATAAGACACGTAACACCACTGAAGTTACACTTCCTTGCTGTTGAGATTGAAAATGGAATAGAAATGGGGTTTTCAGGTAATCAGCCTGAAAATGCTGCGGCTGCAAACTGCGCGACGCTAGACCGCTCACCAAACTGTTCATCCGTCTCTCATCCTTTTTTCTTTCTTTTATATTTTTTGCCTCCGAGTTTCTCAGCAGAGAGGATCAAAGTGTCCTCACAGCACTTTTCAACATCCACCGCCACCGCAGCCCCCTCGCTTTTACCCGATGGGGTAATTGGAAACAGATAGTGTGCGGCACCCTGGATGGTACTGTGATCGTTAGCGGCAAAGGTTTCAGAGCTGGAACAAGAAACCCCAAAAAAGAACAATGATTGCAAAGCAGTTTGAAAGAGTTCGACTGCTGAATAGTGTGTCTGTGATACTTGATTTTAACAGCCTGAACATCCTGGAAGAGAAAAGTAATAAGTGTGTTACTCTAAGTATGAAACAACTGGTACTTTAACTTGTTAGCATTTGGGGATTTTCTACTTTTCGTCCATTAAGAAGAAAAAGGTTCTTCGCTCCATTTCATCAGACAGCGGTAACCTAGTATTTAGATTAGCATTTTAACTTCAATATGAGATCAATATTATTGTTGTCTGATTCAAAATATTGTATCTCCGAAACCATTAACACTGGAAAAAAAAGCCTTGTTTAATCTCAATGGTATCAGATATCCAATCCTCCTTTCCTGCTCTTCATCCTGCCTTGGTTCCCTCCTTTCCTTTTTTCCTTTTGTTTTTTGCATCCTTTCGTCAACAGTTCTAAAACCATAAAAACAAAAACAAACATGAAAACTCCCCAAACATGGCAACCCAGGGTCCAAGGCTTGAACACCTGAGACCTGAGAGTTTAGGTGGTTGGGTTTAGGAAGGCGGCAATCTCCGGTTCTGCCGAGTGAAGCCGATGCGAAAGTGTCTTAAAGCCTGCGTTCTCTCTACTGACCACCAGGGGGCGACTCCTCTGATTGTATAGAAGTCTATGAGAAAATGACTCTACTTCTCTCTTGATTTATTACCTCAATAAACATTGTAAACATGAGTTTATGGTCTCAATCTCTAGTTTCAAGTCTTCTTCAATACAGCATGATGTTCATTTAGTAGATTATGGTCCATTTAGAGTTAAATAGACCTTAAAGCAGAGCATGTTTTAGGGGGCGGGGCTTACTGTGATTGACAGGTCCCTAACAGAGACGTATACGGCGTCTCTACTACCTCCACTCCTTAAACACAGTCTAAGGTTCTAAGTAAATTGAAGTATTTATATTTCAGTACAATTTCAGCAATATACAGAAAGTACAAAAAGTTTTCTGATTTTCTAATTCGATACTTTAGAAAAAATATGTGAATGGAACGGCTAATATCAATCAATGTCATGTCATCAACCTTTGACATGATGGAGTTTCCACCTTGAAATCTCGTTTTCTGCACACGTTTCATCTGTTCGTTTAATTGATCCATTATATATCGGGAAGAATGTCGCGGTGTCCGGAGCAATGAAAGACAGCTTCAAGGTAGTGAAACAGTTGAGAAGATGCTCTGAATACTTAAACGGAGGAGGAACTGAGACACTCTTCCCTCCGTTTCAACTGAATGCCTCTATCAGACTGTGGACAGACTGTGGACTTCAATTATACTGAATGTGTTGTAAGTGAATCCTTAATTTAAAGGCCTAATCTGTTCCGGTGACTCTTTACCATACAATATATGGGTCGGCCTGCCTTGACAAGCTGCTAATCTTTAAAGAAATTCGATTCGTCAGGCTTTCAAAGAAGAGTTGTTGAGTCTCTGTCTTTTTGACCCAAAACGCTGAAAAATTCTAGTGTTTTAGTATGAAAGTGGTTAACTTCAAAGATAAAGCCAACCCGGCTCCAGAAACTAGTCTGGAACATTTATTTCATTGGATTAAAATAGTGCGAAAAGGCTGGTAACCTTGATCTGAAAACATCCCACTGGCCAAGCAGAAAACATCAGGGAAGTCATGCTCTAGCAATAAAACCAATTCCAGATTTACTCTGAGGCTTGGCTGTTGTGATTCCCTCCACCTCGACTTCCCTCTCCCTTTTCAATCTCTCTCCCTTTCTTCTTCCTTTTCACTTTATCTGTCTTTACAGCTTGTAGAAGCCGAACAGGCAGTGACGAGCTGAGGTATTGATCTCGGGGGGGGGGGGGGGGGGGGGGGGGGGGATCGCTGCAGTCTAACGAACACAAATTGGTGTCAAAAGCTCATCACTCGACTAAAAGACAAGTCTGCCTCAGATAAATGTTTACCGCCGCTCAAAGAGATCTGAGGGGGGAGACGAGATTAACCAAAGTGCTTTGACAAAAGAGGCATCAAAGTTTAAAGATTATTAAAAGGGAAAAGCTTTCTGAGATCAGATCTAAATGTCAGCTCTGCTGTTTTTTTTTAATCTAGTCTTGGACCATTTTACTCCTTCCCAAAGTGTTTAGACATAATACGGACATGCAAGGCTGTAATAAAGAGCCGGCTCAAGTGGAGGCCTTCGGCTATGAAGTCACTCTGTCCCGAAAAAAAAAAAGGGAAAAGTCAAAACAAGAGTTCTGAAATTCCTGTAAAAACACGGGGATGTCTGGTGGACGCCGGGATGATGTGATCGAGGACAACAGGCGTCCCAAGTGAATTTTGTTCGTCTGCGCTTCGACCGCCAGCGGCTGTCACTCCCCCAAAAACTTCACCGAGGACTATTCACTCTTCCCTCTACCTTTTTGACACCAGAGCAACGTTTGAACCTCTTCCTCTCGCCAAACTCTACACGCAGGGTTCCCAGTTTTAGCAGCGTCTAATTGGATACTGATGTGTTCCCGATGACCTCCTCCTCTCTGCTCCATGCGGTCTTCCCTTTTAGAAGCCATCGCCGGCGCTAAATCCGCAAAAAAAAAAAACGAGCACCGAGTGCAAGAGATGGCGACTATCTAAACATCTGCTTTTTTACAAGGAACAGAAAGAGTAAACTGTTGTCGTTGCAGCGCGGCCTGCCGCTGCCCGTAACCCCTGGAGATGCAAACAGAAAACGATTACAAACGAGGACACATAGCGTTACATTAATTAAGACAAAGTGCAGGCGTAAAGACTTATCGGATCGGACGAGGTCTCTGCTGCGGCTGAACATGATGAAATATTACTGGCCGGCTGCCTGGCCAATCATCTGACTCTTGTTATCTTGAAAGTATTTGCTGTGGAATGTCATTAGCCACACACCGGAGACGGCTTTACGAGCGCTCCAGACCGACTGTTCAACGTTGCTGTGACATGGTCAAGACGAGCCTGATGACTTAAAAACTTCAAAGTATTGTCCGAGAGGCTGCACTTTATCCTGCTTGATCTCTGGCTGGGACTCTTTCCCCTGTTGTTGTTGGACCGTCTCAGAGCTTAATTGAACCTGCCAGGAATGAGCCGTTTCTCTGGGAATAAATCAGAGGGCTCTCTGAGTAACACACAGGACCCGCAGCGCTAAAGCCGATCTGGTGCGGACGTATCGATTGCAGACCGCGCGGCTCAACCGAGCCTTCAGGATGTTCTGGTCAATGCGGATCTGATTTGCATCACCGTCTTAGAAAGCTGAGTTGAAAGCCCCCCCCCCCCCCTGAAATATCCAGAGGAACGCTTGCTGTGGCTGCTGAGTGTGTATTGAGGTCATTACGGAGGCCAGAGGAAACGACAGCTGAGACAAAGCAAGACTTATCTTTCCTGCACTTACTGTTTCATTGTGTTTCCGTCTGGATCAAAACGCCGAAACAGCGGCGAGAAATCTTGAAATTCTGCTTGTTTGTTTGGTTGGTTGTGTTGTCAGCCGGTTTATCCATTTCTATTTCATAAAGACCAACCCAATGAACTCAACATAATCTTATACATAACGTAACAATTTCATTATTATGTAAATATATTTCATTCTAATTTGACATTGTTTTTTTCATTAGCTTTATCTTATTCATTCATCTATTTTAATGTTCCAGTTGTTTGAATATAGAAATAATCACTTTCTCTTACCGAAGAGACATAGCTGCTCATTATTAGCAGCAAAGGTATTAGAAACTAATTATAAGAAGCATTAGAAACACAACCATCCACTACCCTATTAATAATACATTAAAATAGGTTGCCCATACACTAGTGTTAATCAGAATTATTATCAGTTTACACATGACAAATAAACTACACTAAAATGCTAATTACACGCCTGTGAATTCTCACATCAAAACCTTTCATACTGGCAGCGATGTGAATTTGCTACAGTTGTAATACTTTTTAAATAAAAGATTCCAACAGATTTGCGCAGAATGAGGACCAACTACTGGGATCCCTGAGACCCAGAGCAGCGTCTGGCAGTCTGTCTGAGGTCCTAAGCTACTGTACAGCATTAAGTAGAAGTATATCTACGACTTTTATTGTGAATGGTCTTTGACATGCATTCTTTCTATTGGCCATCAGGTTGAAGAAAGAAGTAAGATTGTATTGAAGTCTATGGGAAAATGACTGCTTCTCTCTTAATTTATTACCTCAGTAAACATTGTAAACATGGGTTTATGGTCTCTATCTCTAGTTTCAAGTCTTCTTCAATACAGCATGATGTTCATTTAGTAAAGTATGGTCCATTTAGAGTCAAACAGACCACAAAGCAGGGTATGCTTTAGGGCGGGGCTACCTTGTGATTGACAGGTCGCTACCAGAGCCGTATATCTACGTCACTCCTCCGCAGTCAAAATACGGTGGCTTCCGTTCAAGATGCCGAACTCTAGGCTTCAAAACTGCCAAACCATCGACAAACCAACAGGTGAAGCCACGACGGCTACGTCCTCTTCTTACATACAGTCTGGTAGAAAGGAGTACATTTTGAATATGTCAGTTCTGCACCACGTGATTGGTTGAGGCCTTTTAAAGGCTTCAAGTGTCCCGTTTCTTAAACTGTAGAAATCGTCAATGCAGAACAAAACCCGGTGGATATTTTCCTCACATGCAGTGCAGCTCTCAGGCTTTAAAAGATACATTTTCCTATCAAATCTGTCTTCATCCGTGTTTTTTTTTTTCAAGAACCGAGAATTTCCCTGACATCAGGAATGCACCAGCATGTCATACGTCCACTCGCCGTGCTTAAAATGCATTTGCGATCCGATCCAAAGTTTTCTTGGCTGATCAACAAGGGCTGCCTTTGTAAACCATCTGAGAAAATGTTTGCTGTATTTTTCCAGTATCGTCGGATTAGCGAGCTGAGAGGAGAGAAGAGGAGCTGCAGGAAATGAACGCAGGAGGTTGGCACTAAAGCCGACGTATGAACGAGACGATCATTTCACAACCAAAGGACTCGTGTAGCGCATCTCATCAGTGAATTGTACCCAGATCTCATTGTCGAGTGTGTTTATTGCATTTGCAACCAGCCGGAATCTGCATTGCCTCTTGCTTATTCTGTGATTTCTATTCTTCCAGGACTTGTCCGGAGGATTTTTTTATTATTATTTAAGCACAGAAATGAGCAACTAATGTGGGCAAATGATTAATCCCTTTATCTACAAATTAATAATCAATGTTTTAATTGATCAAATTTAGAATTTAGCCAGCATTAAGTGGATACACTCTCCGTTTTGGGAATATTTTACATACTTTAATTGTTGTTTTTACAGAACAACAGATGTGTTTCCGTTCTGGTTCATTCAAAAATAAAGAACAGTAAAGGTCACATATTGTAGAAAATGAATGTCTTTTTTGATTATGAAGCAAGTCTAGGTGCTGTATAACTATTGTGAGAGTAACAAAACGCTCAATCCACGAAGAAATGCGCCCAGCCCGTATTCAGAAACTTAGCCTTTAACAATCTGTCAGGACTTTCGTAACGCTGTGATGTCACAACTAGTAGAGGTAGAACAAAACTACTAAACCAGTAGAAGTGATGGAAAACTGTGAAGACACATGAGGAAGACCCGAAAACGCCGACAAATCAGAGCAAACTGGACTTTCTCCGGGAGAGGGGCTTAAATAAACGTTAAAACAGAGCGTTTCATAGTTACAGGTATATTCAGAGTGACGGTATGAGACAACTAACGTGTTTTTTTAACTTTGAAGCATGTGAACATGTTATAACAGAAACCCAAAATACAAGCATGAACCTGAAAATGAGCGTAATATGTCTCCTTTAAGTTTCTTTTTTCTTTTTGTCCCCCTCATACCGTTCCATCTCTGTTCTTTTGTTTATTTTGCAGTTGTTGGTGCCTGACATTTGCTGCGGCATCATTGTTTTCACATTTTCCCCCCGTTAAGCTGCCCGAATGCATTTCCTCCACCTCAATTCACGCTCCGCTGGAAATTCTGCTCATATATTTTTTTTTTTATATTTTCTTCCATAGCGCTTCAATCATAAATTTAACACAATGTATAACTCAATAAAAGACATAACCTCGAGGTTATTTACAGGGAGCTTCACACTGCTATCATCCGGGCCCATAATGCACAGAAAGAATGTGCACCGTGTCACGGGATGACACCCAAAGCCCAATAAATCCCGCCGCTGCCACTGCACGACAAGACAAATGGAAACCTCCTCCACCCGAACTACCTGCACCCCCACCTTCCACCAGCAGTCACTGTCAAGGTCATCCAGAGCGATGCACTTTGTGTGATCAGCACTCTTTATTTTACGCCATCGTAGTCCTGCAGCCCATACAGCTGAGGAAGTGTGTGTGTGTGGGGGGGGGAGGGGTGGTCAACGCGTGACGTCTGAGTGACGGCTGAGCGAAACGACTCTGCTGCCCTGCGGAAACCACAGACAAAAGGAAAAGCATTTATTTATTCACGTTCCAGTTTAATTAACATCATGCCAAGGGGTTGAAAACGACGGCAATATTTTTCACGTCTCCCACCTCGCTCTGCAGTCAAACCCGTGCTCGTGCCGCGATGCGACCAAAACTTCCCTGGGCGTCTTTCTTTCATTCATTTGTTTTTCATTCCCTCGTCACGCACAATATCTCAAACACAGATTGCAGTTTTTCTTTATACAAACACAGCTGCATTTGGGAGCAGAAATAATCATATTGGTTGGTTAAACCTCAACAGGCAGAGTCAACAAAACGCTTTTTGTTTCCGAGCCCAAAAAAGCTAAATCGTCAACTGATGGAAAAAAGGAACATTGATGAGAATTTAAATCTAAATATGAATAGTAAACACTAAGTCTGGGCGACATTTGTCAACTATTTTGAGAGCTACCCTTTATATGTCTTCACACATGACTGTTCTCACACACTGTTCGTGTAGCTACACCGATACAAAGAATAATGCACTTTACTTTTATATCTATCCAATGTACTCAATTTATATGTAATCCACCTAACTGTGAGCCAGGACAAGGGGGATGTAGCATAGAATCTGGGCAGATAAGTGGGTCTAAAAACATCGGACTATCAACCAGGAGCCCGCTGTTTGTGGTGGTCTGATACCAGAAGTCATGTTTGTCACTCAACTGCCATACTTCAGTTACATCACTGTAGTTATTTTAACCCAAACTTAACTTACCTTATTTGTCACGTAATGTCCGTTGCGACAGCTAAGAGCTAACCTGCTGTAGCTAGCGAGCTAAGTCAGACAAGTATTACATAATAGTGTCTCCATTCTTGTTTTTACTTTTTCGCTTAGCCCTTCTGGATTTCGGCCGTCGGCATGTTTTTTTAGCAACCAACAAACAGAAATTACCATATTTGGAATGCAGAGAGGTGATGTAGAGATGCTGGATACAGCCCTGGTAGCGACGTGTCAATCACGATAAGCCCACCCTGAAGCATACTCTGCTTTATGGTCTATTAGACTCTAAATGGACCATAATTTACGAAATGAACATCATGCTGTATTGAAGAAGACTTGAAACTAGAGATTGAGACCATAAACTCATGTTTACAATGTTTACTGAGGTAATAAATCAAGAGAGAAGTAGAGTCATTTTCTCATAGACTTCTATACAACCAGAGGAGTCGCCCCCTGATGGTGATTAGAGAGAATGCAGGTTTAAAGACACATTGGCTTCACTCGGCAGAACCAGAGTTTGGCGCCTGATCCGGACCGAACAAAAGTGGTGCATCAAAAGAGCAAAGCAGGCTTGCCGCCTGCCTTCTATATGTTTATATATGTCTTGGTCGGGTTCTGTCAAGTGAAGCCGATGCGAAAGGGCCTTAAACTTGCATTCTTTCTAATGGCCAGCAGGGGGCAACTCCTCTGGCATCTGGCATCATTCACGACGTCCACTTCTCATATACAGTCTATTACAAGCTAATAATTTGTAGTGCACGTGTGCTTGTTTTATTTTGCCGCTCGCCTGTGTAACATCTAAGAGAAAATATAATTGCTGCCATGTACCAGAGTTACCAGACTTCTACAAATTACTGTGCACTTCTTGCCATTTGATCCTGAAACTGGACTGGCAGGTATGTTTTTCATCTCCTTTCCTTGTATCCTGTAGCGCTACAACTACACGAATGCAGCTGCTCTTGTTGCTCTGCTGCTTTCATCCCTCTAACACGTCAAAACATGTTTACATATTTGTTGCTACATGTTTGTGAGGGTGGCTGTCTCATACACGGTGGAATATGTTTCCAGCTATTTTATTTCAACAGTTTTATTGAAAACAGCAAAACAAAGTTAAGAGAGACACGAGAAAGGACGGTGCTGCCATGTGAGTTTACACAAAGGTGTCATTGTTGCGTCTGATGTGTCACGTAGGGCTGAACATTACAGCAAAAGGAGAAGCTTAAGTAAGATATTAGGAAAAATTGGTGCCATATGGATCGTGTTAAGCGAACAAAATCGACCTTGTGCATTCAACAGTTTGCTCCGAATGATGAGTGTGATGGGAGGCTGAAGAGAGATTACAATAACAACGTAATGATGATTAGATATTTAATTATTGTTAACTAAAGAGGAACATTACAAAGCTCTCACCACAGTCAGCTCCAGGGAGGGAAAGTATTTTCGCCGCTGGCTCCGTCAACAACATGCCAAAGCTGACTCAGCACAATACAGAAAAACCACACCAGAGTTAACAGGCAAATTACCAACGAAAGAACAACCTACTGAAGGCGAGAACAAATTAGCAGCAAGTTCATTAAAATGTTCAGTTGTTCCATAAACCCTGAAGTTTGTGGTTGAGCGCTGCTCCGGCCAACAAAACAGAGTTTTAATCGTCCCGAAGTGAATGTTAAACCTCCCGAAGTCTAAATGTTGTTTCTCTACTTTGTCATCTCAAGTTGGTGTTAGTGGCATAATAAAAAAAACAGCATTAAAATGTTGGGGAAATAAGAAATTATAGACAAAAAGTCACACTAAAAGATTTAACAGGATTGACTAAAGTTTTCCAGATTACTTCTAAGTTAATGCTGTGAGATATGTTAAACAATAACAGCTATACAGCTTTGTTGTACAAGTACCTCACCAGTGTACTTCAGTACAGAACAGGAGAAAATGTATCTCTGACCGAAGTTTTGTAAGATGTAAAGTGTTTGTGACTCCAAACTCAAAGTACTTTTACCTCCAAACTGAACTCAGCTGAAGTACTTCTGCACGTTTTGTTACTTTAAACGTGTTTTGTTGTCACACTGCTCAAAACTCATCACACAAAATATGTTTTTCTCAGCATTTGTAGGAAGGCTGACCCAAATGCTCTGAAGCTTCAACTATTGCTGTGGTAATCAAAGTCAAAATCAGTATTCAAATGCATGTTTGTGTTGTTTTATACATGCTTTACCCCAAAAATCCCCAATTAGCAAGCACTTTTTAAAATTATTTTACGCTAATGCTGTATTTCAAATCTGATATTGTGACAGCTCTAGTGCAAATGGTGCAAAATAAATACAAAATATACTCTAAAGTTGAAGTGCCGGTGCGGATCGGATCATATCAAGAAGATAAATGTCGTATGATTTCGGGGTGAGAATGTTTTGGTCTTTAGTTCATTAGGGGGAAGTTCGAAGCTTCGCCCGCCACGATCGCTTAAAGACTGTTAAACGTACAAAACTTTTTAGCGTTTCGTGGCAAAAAATTACATTTAAAAAATCTGAAACATATCAAAACATTTGTCATGTTTCATTTGCAATTTAATTCCAACCATTTTTAGGACAGAGCAAATTGAAAGTAAATGTTTTTTTGGGGGATTTTGGTAATCTTTCCACAGAATCACACCAGCAATGGGTAAGAATATTGCAGCTGCAGTGGGAATACCGTCCTCGTCTTTCCTTTTGCAAATGAATCCACAGGAGTGCGAAAAAAAATACCCAGAAATAAAAGGCCCATCTCGTCCAGCAGCTGTTTCCCGCTGTGGCTTCAGGATACTTAGAAGACTGTTTCATGAATCTTTCCATCATGCATGCGTTCATGTGGTTCCCTGCCAACACTGTTATGCTGATTTGCAGGTGAAAAGATCAAAACAGTTTCAACAAGATAGAGAATACAATCAAATTAAATAGGACATAATATGATGCAGCGTCTATAAAGCCTGTAAAACAAGGACACTAAAGGAAGCAGTGAAGACAAAGGCTTCATGTTGTGAATCTCGAGGAAGCTGCAGCCGTGTCTTGACTTATCAACGAGGCCGTACAGTCTGTGGAGTTTCATTAGTGCAGAACACTGGGCTAAAAAAAAGAAGCAAGGAGCCCTGCTGCTTCACGCTCATCATCAGACGGAAAGAAAGGAAGAACATGAGAGGTAAAAAAAACAAAAACTAACAGGGACAAAACAACAAGTTGAGTTTACAGAGAGCCTGAACGAGGTGAGACAAAAAGGAAGCGGTGACACTGGCACAGCACCAACACTTCTTTTGTTTTTTCTTCCTCAGATCCTATTTACAGACTGCCCCTGAGATCCGCACTTGCCGGTAGGGCGACAGCGAGACACCATCTCATTTCACTCAAAGTGATGAACACAGCATTTCCCCGAGGCCTTATCTGCAGCGGCACGCGGCGCGCCGCTCCACTTCGATATCTGCACTATACGTGTAAAGCAGAGGAACGTGACGGCGCTCGTGGAGCCGACTGCGCGTCGGGCCGTTATCACACAAACGGGAGCTAATGCGTTCAAACACTGCCGCTGCTTTTTCTGCTGAATCCCTCCTGCTCCATCAGATGAATGTGTCATTAGAAGCCAAATAGATGAGTTAAACTCTCGTATGAATCACGCAACGGCACAAATGTGCTCCCATTTCTACATGCAGGGAGGCCTGGTAACCCCTCACCTGACAAATAGGAGCTGACAACAGAGAGGCTTGTTCATTTATCAACTGAGGGAATATGAGAAAGAAAAAACCCTTTTGCATACAGATTGCAAAGCCTTATGGGAAAGTCACTCACCAAAGAGGCACATCTGCGATAATCTAAATCAAAACTTAGCGGAGCTGTCAACAAGTTAGATTTTCTTTTTTTTTTAACATCACAGCAAGCAGATGTAGAACGTTCAGCTCTTAACAGATTTAAAATTCTTCATATCTTTAAAAGACAATCTGACAACACGTGAACTGAGAGGAGAGCGGCTCTGGTCTGTTTCACATCAGCACTATTTTCAGTATAAAAATGCTTCTCCAGAGACACGTTCCACTCTGGGAAGCTGTGTCACAGTTTCCTGATATGGTGCAACGTAATCTGAGAAAACATCTCTCTTGAGTTTGTTTTTCCAGCGTTAATTAATTCGGGGAATGTCAGCTGTGCACAGCGTGGCCCCCCCCTCTTCTGTCATTCAAAACCCACTTCCACTGTTTTTCCCCAGCACGGCCACAATATGATGGAGCTTCTCATGAGGACGCCGCTTGTGGAGGGAGCGGGAAGCATCGTTCATTCATTTTACCCCTAACCAAATAATCCCAGTCAGTCCGGGAACTAGTGACTCTCCAATCACAGACCTGATCTCTAACGTCTGCGGACGGTTGTTCGCTCTCATATGTGCACTGAATGAGATATGCTTACTACTCTCATTATATGAATAATTTCTGTCATATGCATTTAATGTGTCTCCTCTGTTGCTCTCCCTAAGGTTTCTTCCTTTTCTTTCTCCCCGTTAAAGGGTTTTTCCTCTACCGATTTGAGGCAAATTTGTGATTTTGGGCTCTACAAAATGAATGGAATTGAATTGAATCGCAAAAAAAATAGCTCATAAACATTTTGCGTTCACCGTGCATTTGTGAAAAACCGCTCTCCGTATTCACTATTCCTTTGTTGCAGGTTATATAACAGTGTAACAACAGTTTGATGCACTAAACTCCATTTGCTGAGTTAATATATTTAGCGCTTAGAAATTAAACATCGAATTGATTACTTTTTGGTTATTAATATCTGATGATGATGCTTTAATTGGTTTTCTTTGTGCAGCAGAGTGCGCTCCCTTCCTGGTCCAGATGTTAGTGAGGACCAAAGAGGTCAACGACAGGCTCATTGCCTCAGAGGCCGGCTCGCTGCGTGGACGCGCTGTGTTGCCCGCTGAGGTGGATATTGAAAAGACAAAGAAGTGGACAGCCCAATCCATTACAAGGCCTCTAGAATTACATTTTCCTCAGATACAGTGGAGCCCCGTGAGACCCAATTCTCTGTGTTCCTGGAGATGGAAACAATTTGGCCCAGGTTGGCTAATTCTCTGAGACTATGTACTTGCTGACAGCAGAAATGGTGTGAGACGGGTCTCAGAGAGGGAATTTGCGACTGAAATTTATTGGACATTACTCAAGAGCGATGTACTCCCCCCCCCCCCCCCAAAACAGACTTGAAACATCTGGCCAAACCTCCACCACAGATGATGAGTGCGCTTTAACTTCAAGCTTTTTTCCTAATCTGACATAGTGCTGCAATTTTTGTGTCAGCGGGCAGAGGAACTAAAGCGAGAGCTACGCGCGGCTTTTGTTCAGCGTTTCAGTTCAAAACTGAAGAGAGAGGGAAAAAATGAATTTGGAAACAGATGGCTCCCGTAGAGAATGCCTGAAGAGTGGGTTTCAAATTATAAGGAAATTAATTATATGAGTTGTTATTTTTTTTTCACTATTGAACTGTGCCCTACTGACTATTACCAAGGGACAGAAGTGGAATAAAAATGTGGTTTGTGAAATGAAAAGCTGTGTCTTCCATAGACATGTGGATATGTTTTTAATGGCGCTGTGGGATTTGGGGTATTGTGCTCAGTGCTTCAGAGGGGAAGACGTTACAGAGGGCATATCGGGGTCATCACAGCAGCTGTCTTGTTTTGATGACATCAGTATAAAGAAGTCTTGAGAAAACAAATGTTTTCCTACGATGGCGAAGGCACTACTACTCCGATCCGCCATATTTTGCCCCTGATATTCTAACCCAAACCTCAATCCTCATTTCTACAGCTTATTTTATATTTTATACGCGCGAGCCTCTGCAGATGGCGCGCAAGCTCAGAGGCAAATTTGTGATTTTGGAGGCGTTTATGCATAAATGCGCCATTGTTGCAATATTCTCTAAAATCGCCAGAGGGCGCACGAACAAAATGTAACGTGAAGAATCAAAAAGACAACGAGTGTAACCCATAGATATGCCCATAGACTGTAGGTGTAACCTGCAAAAAGCCATAAAACAACCTCCACAATGTCAAGGAGGGATTGAAATTATCTGTAAACTCATATCTCATATTTATGGCCTATTTCATAGCCTTTGTTCAAAGCCCTGTAAAGACAGAAGTCAAATAATGAATGCATTGTAAAGACACAAAGGTTAAATATCCTGTAAACAATTTTATTTGGCTGCAAAATATATTGATTGAAATGATAATTTTGAAGCCCTCCTGTTTTTAATGCATCTAAAAACGATTGGCCTTCTTTGAATACTCCCTAGACATGAAAACAGTGCTTTTGTCAGTGAACTATTTGTGACAGTCACGTGATTGCGCGGCAAACTTCACTTCGGCAAGTATAAACTACGCTAAAAGCTAACGAAGACAACAAGCACCAGCCAATCAGAGGCAGAGGAAGGCGGGCCTTTGCCTTAGTATGATTCGCTCAGGATATCGACCAATGCGTACCTCTGCAGGCAAGATAATCTAAATGCATTACATATGTTATATGCATGAACAGAATTGCAGTGCAAAATTTTTATTCATGCATACACTTCAAAGTCCCAGGGCTTCTTTTAAGAATATCTTAAATCTCAACTGACATTTTGTGAGACTGAAACACGACTTTTTAGTGCAGCATAAACTAATTTTGGCAGGTTGATAAAGGCTTTAAGTTGAACCAGCTTAGTTTTGCATGTTTGCATATTTTCAACAATAAAGTAGAGTTAAGGCAGATGGAAATGTCAATCATTGATTGATTACATGTTTTTGTTGCGGGAGGAAATCGTAGCAGCTGGTAGAAAGGCGCAGACCGGGGATCTAACCTGTGATCTTCTTGCTGTGAGGCACTAGTACTAACCACTGCAGCACAGTGCCGCCCTTCATTAGTTATGCAGGTATTTGGTTAAAAACCAAAGTGTTGGACAGTAAGAAATGTTCACCTGATGCTAACACTTGACAAAAGGTCGGTTTCAAAGTTATTACAGTTCCTCCTCTGGGGACAATAAATCCTGCACCAAATGTCACAGCAACGCATCCAATAGTTGTTGAGGTATTTCATTAAAAAGCCAAAATATCAACTTCATGTTGGCATGTAGAGAAAAGGTCAGGGGATCGCCAAAGTTATTAGGATGCATTGTCTGGGGACCATGAATGTCTGTGCAATCCAGACAAGTAGATGTTGAAATGTTGCCGTTCGCGATGATGGAGCTTCATGACAAATGTAAGAATCAACAAAGTTGTTACTGTTCATCCTTCCGGAGACCAAATGTCAGGGCAATTCATCCAATAGTTGTTGAGACATTAAAAAAACACAAACGTCAACATCAGGGTGGGGTTTGAAGAAAAGTCATGTGATCACCATATCCAGGAAGATGCATCATCTGGGAACCATGAATGTCAGCGTTTAGTGCCGATTCATCACCTAATTGTAGATTTCACTATATAAGTGACCTGTTGTTGGTGCGAGATATAAATTAAGAATTAAGGGGCTCACCAAACTCGCTAGGTTTCATCCTCTGGAGATCATGAATATCTGCAGCAAATTCCGTGGCAATCTATCCAGTGGTTGTTGAGATATTATGGACTTAAGTGGACGACTGGCAAACTGACAATCTTAGAGCCTTTACACGAAGACAATCTCCATTTCTTCTTTTTTTACATTTCTTTTTATTTACATACTAACAGCTACATTTTTGTCCAAATTAAATAAATTGAATGGCTCACTGAGCTCGTTACAGGACTTTTAAGACCAAGCACACATCCACACATTTAATTCACTCAGCAAACCTCAGTCATCCTTTTCACAGCTTTTAATTGGTCACTGCTTTGTCTGGTTTCTCTTAATGGTTTTTGGTAACATAACCGCAGGTGCCCCCGAATTGTCCTGGAATGTTTAATGCTCAAAACAACAAGAAGCAGCAGCAGCAGATATTTACAGATTCGGAGCATAACAAATGAACACGATGCCTAAAAATATATACTACAAGCACAACAAAAAGGTTGTGTGGCAGACAAAAAGTGGAGTGGAGGTTTCCCATTCCTATAAATATGTTGGCAGTTTTGATTGTTTTTCTGCTTCCATATGGATTTTCGACCCCAAGAGGACAGAATGTTGCTTTTAAAACAAATGTATTGAGTTTTTGTGGCCATAACATTTCATGCTTAGACAACAAGCACACAGAGCAATGTGAGGCTCCAACAGAGAGCTGCAGGGATGACGTGTAATTGCAAAGATGCTAACTAATTTCCTGGTATTAGGACCCATTCCTGCAGCACTCTTTATTAATGTTAGCACAATGGTCACTGGTGTTGACGTAGCTGTGGTTCGGTTTCGTCCACTCTCATATCATACTGGAAAAACATCTGTGGTTTTACACGAAATCAGTGAGCTGGAAGCTTGAAGATGTAAAAAGCTGCAGACATGTCGATTCTAGCACACGGAGAAATTTAACTCATTATTATCATCAAAAGTTTTACAAAAACAGAAGCTACTTCCCTTTTTTTTTAGTAGCCTAAAATTAGCTGTTAGCTGTGTAAAAACTGCAGGACCAAGTCATATAATTATCACATCCTGTCGAGGTCACAGAGCAATGTTTGTATTATCACATCTGTGTTAATACTTTCTATTAATTCAACATTCATTTGGTCAGAATGTATTGCAGATTTGTATACAACAAAGCCTGCACATGCTAATTGTTTTTATACTAATAATAGTGTCTTCTGTCACGTCTGTATTTCCCCTCTACAAACCTTATTATGACATCTTAGAGGGAAAGAAAGTGGCAGACGAATGCAATTTCCTGTCAACCTCGTGAAAGCAGCGTGACTCCAGTTTAGAGTTCCTCCTAAAATTGGAGATTCCAACCACTTAACCCAAGTCAGACGCATGACGCCACTCAGCAAGACAAATACACCTTTTGATCCCAATAATTCAATCATCTCGTGCTCTCCTTCCAAGGAATGTAGAAATGGCACCACCAGGTAGAAATGAAGCTGGAATTAAACTTTGTGTGTCTCCGCGTTAAAAGACACCGTGACTAGTCGGTGAAACAGGATGAAAGATTTCTGTCGCTTGTCCCGTTTTGGGGGGGGGGGGGGGGGGGGGTTCTGAACAGTCTGCACATCGAGAGCTTTGTTCCAGATTTGACATATCTGAGGGTAACATAAAAAACCATTACAGGCCTCAAAATCATGACACTTCTAGAGTTTATATCTTTTTTTTATTTAAATAAAACTCTGAAAAGACAAGTAATAAAAGACATTACCGACTGTGTTTGTGGTTAAAAGCGTGTAAAGGACATCATGCTGTGTCTGGAGCTGGGAAGCTTCTCAAAGCCAGTGGAGAGGGGACACACACACACACACATAAACACACACACACACCATTTCCTGTGTTTCTAACCAGCGCTGTGTTCACAAAAAAAGCCCCCCGAACATATCAAAGTGACAGCTCTATTGACAGCACGCTGGTGACACATTGAACCGGGGCGAATAATAACAGAGACTCAAACTGAGAAATAGGCCGCCCCAGTTGTCCTTTGTCAGCGATGCCATTAAAATTCAGAGGAAAATATCTGGCTGAGAGACTTGTGAGCAATTACTTCGGTGGCTGCTGTAACTGCAAGATAAATGCTAACCTGATCTAAATCAGTGCAGTTCAACAGTTCCATTAATTTGTCATCATATTTTAAATGAAAAGTTTATGTTTCTTAATGTCAGGTGCAGATGATGAATAAAACCAATATGAATGTGTCTAAAATCCCTCTCTGTGAATCTTCCTGTCCATTTATCTTTCCAGTGTATACTCTTCTTCTGCTCTCTCACCGGTCGTATCATCTCACTACTTGTATTCCAGCCGACTCGGGGCTGCAGGTTATTTGTCATCCCTCATTTCTTCTTTGATCCCACTGCTTTCCGAGGCTCAGGCGATTCGAGCCACCGCCGTCACCCCGTTCGTAATTAATAGCAGGCATCTTTCAGGCAAATTCTTCTCATTGTTTCCTTTTTTTTTTCTTCCCTCAGAGCCATCCAGCTGCATATGTGCGAGTCCCACAATAATCGTTTTTTGGCCGTTGTTGCTGCAGACTAGCAAGGAAATATACTTAATTTCAGTGGAGAGAGAGAGAGAGAGAGAGAGAGAGAGAGAGAGAGAGAGAGGGGGGGGGGGGGGGGGGGGGGGGGAGATAGAGTGGCTGTTGCATATGCGTGCCAGTGGGCAGGGGAGGAATTTTATGTTCCTTTACTGGCCCATCTTGGACCTCGGATGACGTCATTTCCTATTAAAATAATTGGTCTTGATAAGAAACAGGAGGGCTTTGATATTCGCTTCGTCCAAAAATATGAAACTAATTATTATTTGGGATCAAGTGGTTTCTTATTGGAAAAGGCAAGAGAATATTGCCTTCTTCAGGGAGGAACTCTCTGTTGTTGTTCACTCATCTCTGCTTATTAATCATAAACAAGGTTTTTAATCAGGAAAGAAATAGAGCTCATATGACCACCGGGAGCAAGAAAACATTAGCGGCAAACAAATGCTGTGTTTTTGCCTGGGAAGCGTGCCAGAGCGTGTAAACTAGGTCTTTAGTTCTCCGCACAGCAGGTTTAGTTGTGTCCAAGCCCCTTTTCAGCTTCTGCTTCACGCGAAGAGAAAAACTCAAAAAGGAAAAACAGACATATTTAATGGTAGCATACTTAAGTTAATCACTTAAGGCTTTCAGTTGATGAAGACAAGGTCACAGTAAATGATTTATGGACCAATTTTCAGGCAACCTGTAATGTGTGAAGATGATCATAATTTGGATTTGAATCTGGAGGTTACTGTATGTCCCAGGACTCCTTTGAGCTCACACATTTAATTAAGATAATTGGAACATATTTTATCGGGTTTTAATAACCACCACATACTATGAATACTCACCTGCGAATATTTCACTGCAAGAAACAGCTGCAACACTTTTTCAATAAACGGTTCAAATATATTCACACAGGCAGAGGGTCAACTACCAGGATCCTACTGACCCAGAGCTGCATCTGGCAGTCGTTCTGGGGTAAAATGTTGAACAGCCTAAGTTACTGTAAGGTATTTTATTGACTTCCCTTTTAGCAAAATGCTCTGTGTGAATTTGAGTTCCCTCCAGGAAACAGTTATGCAGTTTGGGCTTTTATTGTGAAAGGTAAGAAACAGAAGGATCCGGTCTGCTCTTCCTCTTTCAAGGTTGAAAAGAGACCTTTTGAGTTCGGCATCTTGGATTTTTGCAACCAGTGAACAGAAGTTACCATATTTGGCTTTAATAGCGACCTGTTAATTCACTGAAGCATCTCCTGCTTTATGGTCTGTTTGACTCTAAATGGACCATAATCTACTAAATGAACATCATGCTGTATTGAAGAAGACTTGAAACTAAAGATTGAGACCATAAACTCATGTTTACAATGTTTACTGAGGTAATAAATCAAGAGAGAAGTAGAGTCGTTTTCTCATAGACTTCTATACAACCAGAGGAGTCGCCCCCTGGTGGACATTAGAGAGAATGAACGTTTAAGGCACTTCTGCATCGACTTTACTTTTCAGAACTAGAGGTTGCCGCCTGGTTCAGACTAGGAAACCTTTGTGTCGTTGTACAACATTGTGAGACAAAAACACAAGTTTGAAATAATATATTCACATGGGAATTAATCCCACAATAAAGGCTTTTAGTCTGGTGTTGTTTTTGAGGTGACCGTTAAAGTGACTTGTCGGTAGCTGTACTTCAGGAAAGCCATTAATTGAGCGAGGATAAGGTACAAAGGGCAGCATGCCTCGTTGGTGAGGTATGCTGTTGTGTGTTCTTATACAATTAAAAGGGAACACATGTGGATATTCCTCTTAGTATATAGCTTTCCGATTATTCCATATAATTATGAAAGCTTTTGTTACTAACCCTCAAAATAAATGATAAATCACAACTAAGAGCTTTTCTGAAAAAAAAGAATCCTTTCAAATACGAAAGAAAAAGAGGTGTCATGACTCACCATGTCTACTTTCCATGGATATTTGTTGCTGCTCTTGACTGATTCAAGCAGTCCTTTGTCCTTTTGGCAGCGCCAGAGAGAAGTCCTCACATGACATGATCTTTAAGTGACTCAATATCCACTGACAGCTGGTCGCGAGCTTGCAGGTGTTATGAGCCGTTTGAGACGAGCAATTAGCTTCCAGAAATACGATTGTTGGCACTGCTCAATAATGGTGTTTTCCAAAATGTGCCGCATGATCTGCTGCATATGCTGTGATGTGTCTGGTGTCCAGGTCATGCTTTGGCAGACAGCTCGGCAGATCTTGATGGATGCCATTTGCAGTTTCATCACTGTCTTCATGAAAATCAAGGAACACAGATGTGAAATTTTTCTATTTCCCTTTTTTTTGAGGCACAAATTCACCTTCGGTCAGGGACAGATCATGAAAAATAACCTGCATGCTCCTAAAACATTTATTGTGATCGTCTGTGCTTTCGTTCTTCCCAAGTGCATCTTCTTCACAACATCTGAGTCCTGAAGAAAAGCACCATTGATCTTAACCTGACAGTTGGTAGCTGAGCCTGTGTTTCACCCTATGGCACACACACAAGACCGCACGATTTTATCCTTTTCCACAGCAGACGTAACGACGGCTGCACCGATATTTGACAGCACCTTTAGCTAGTGCGGACTTCTTGTTCATTCCTGTGGAAGCATGCTGAGTTAGGTCATTCTCACCTCCATGGCCCATTGACAATTCACGACGGCATAAAGCAGAAGGCTTTTTGTTTCCAGTTATCTGTTGCAGCTCTTTGCGCATTCAACACAAGTCATCTCCACTGTCAGCTTGTCATGAACTTCGCTCTTCTTCCCTGCAAATTTGCAGAAATTGTCCGATACGATACAACCAGACTACGAACTACAACACCGTATTTAGTCGTTATCTACATCGGTACTCAGACAACACATAGATAGATATCGGTTTTTGGAGATTCTCCCCCAAGAACATTTGTTTTTCTCTTTAAAACTATGCAATTTCACATCATTCTGGACCATTGATATTACTATTATTATTACTACAAGCTAGATAAACCCCTAAAATCATACTCTGTAAATCAAAAGAACAGATTCACAAAAACTTTTAAATAATAATATTTGTTCACAAATGAAAAAGCACTTGACTATTCTACAAAAATTACATTATATCAACATTATATGAATACACTACAGCACCCTCATTCAGTTTTTTTAATCCACTATTAAGCCTCACACAGACTGTTCACCACAACAAATAAAATAAAAATGTTCTCTTAAGCCTACTGGTATTCATGTTTTACAGTCAAAAGACGGATTTTGGGTCGAGTATCAGTTTACAAGCTTTTGATATCAAATCAAGCCCGAAAGTCAAATAATAACCAAACAACATGAAAAGACATGCATGAATTCGGTTCCAATAAAAAGGCTGTTGATCGTCAGTGTCACGAGGTTGGAGGTTCCCACAGCTCTGAACGCACCACAGCACAAAAACAAATGTCAGCAGCTACGCACTCACAGAGCCGCCTGCAGCAGACTTTTCAAATCAAATAACGAGTGAAAGCATGAGGAAAAGCCCTCTTAGGGTTCTTGAACATCATTATAAAAGATGCATAAATGTAGGAGGGGAAACAGTGAATTCTTCAGCCTGGATGATTAGCAGTACAGAGGGAGGGGGAATTAGATACAACAATAAGACAAATGGAATGTGGCAAACATTCACTCTGGCTTATCCAAGTGTTTCTCAAACTGCAATAATGGCTCGTATATTTAGACTGCGGTAATTCTATCTGCACAGATCTAAGTGTGTCAGCACTGAGCCTGACAACATGTTTGCGAACACGCTGAGCACATGGGTCCATCTTTTCATGGTCCAAAATTGTGATCACTAGATAGGCTCCCACCTCTTCTTGACTTCCTATATTGTTTTATATTTAGCAGGCGGCAACCTCCAGTCCTGCAGAGTGAAGCCAATGCGTAAGTGTCTTAAAACATGCGTTCTCTCTACTGACCAGCAGGGGGGCGACTCCTCCGGTTACAAATATACTCTGGTTGTATAGAAGTCTATGAGAAAATGACTCTACTTCTCTCTTGATTTATTACCTCAGTAAACATTGTAAACATGAGTTTATGGTCTCAATCTCTAGTTTCAAGTCTTCTTCAATACAGCATGATGTTCATTTAGTAGATTATGGTCCATTTAGAGTCAAATAGACCAGTGTGATATTGAAACAAACAAAAACAAAAAAAAGATATATACTGCAAAATCAAACAGGGTCCATGTACACAGAGTTGGTTCATGGATCAATCGATTTTCATCCTGCAACACATTCTCTTTTATGCAATTTTACTCTCCTATTGTGGGACTAGTTGCAAGCTACTTCCTCCTTGTTTCTTCCCGAACTCTCTCTTTTTAAGAAACCATTATTTCCCTTCTTTTAATGTTTCTAGCAACCCTCATCACACAGGACCCATCACACCCCTGAAACACATCACTGGTAAACAAAAACATTTGCTGGTTCCAGCTTCACAAATATGAGCATTTGCTGCCTCTATTCCTTTTATACACTTAAATAAATACACTTGTATTACACATTTCTGGGTTTTGGATTGGGTGTTGGTCCCGACATTCGTTCTGGCATATTATGATGGGCATTTTTTCACTTTTTCTTACATTATATAAACAGTCAATTGAAAAATAATGGTGAGATTAATCTAAAGTGAAAATAATCTTTAGTTGCAGCTTTAGTCATACACAGGGAAGATGGTTTTAAATGGCACCGTGGTCGGATCAAGCCACAGGTATGCGCTCAAATGTAGTGAAATTAACCATAAATACTTTTTCCGCCTCTTTCCCTCAAATGTTGCCTTTTTAAAACTGTACTTGCGGTGCGGTGAATGTTGTAGTTTGAAAACCCAAGATGACGATACACCTATTTGGCATGAAAATATTGTTAAGAGAAGACAAGACTGGAAACACGGCGGTTTGACGTGGAAGCGGCACTGTGGAAAATCAGCGTGTGGAAGGTTTCTTTTGGGCGGATGGATTGGAACGGTGTGTACAATTAACGTCAACTCTGATGACTTCCGTACGACTGATGCGAGTGAAGCTCTTATTTAACCACCACGACCTTTAGATTAGTTTTTGGAGAGTATATGCGCTGCCAGATGTGAACAGTGTGACCTTGTCTTAAGCAGAAGTGGAGTGCTCGTTCAGAGGACATGATGAAGCATATGGCAGCGAATCAGAAACCTCCGCCGTGATGAGCTATTATCACTCTCCCCGGTGTCACCCTATTTCATTCCCACCTTACCACTGACCTTCATTGAACAATGGATCCTGCTGACTTAAAGGTTCCTGTGTCCTTTCTGCATGGATGATGGACGCCCCACATGTCCTCTTTCTTACCCAGCAGGATCACTGAAACGAGGCAGATGGCCGTGTCGGGGGTGGAGACCCACGGCGCCGCCGATAAGGATAGTCCGGCTACAGTCTTCTTCTTGTTCTCTGGAAATCGACTGCAGGCTCTTCAATTATTCACACTGTTGAATAATGTTCGTTCTCCTCCTTTATCTGCGCTTATCCTGACCGCTGATCCTTATCTGACGGTTGAGTAATGGCAGAGTCAATGGGAGGTGGCAGGGTTTCAATAGACGGCCGTCGTCTTTGGATGTTTAAGCTGAATTACGGCACAATTTAGGGCAAGAATGGCGACGAGAAGTTCATATTTCACGTAATGAGCTACACGGTCGATGGCGAGCCTCATTGACATCTTAACATCAGTAACGGTAATAGAAACTGGAGCTGTTAACAATTTTTGACTTGTTTGAATTCCAAGCCGACAAATCCTTAATGTACTTTTGATAAGTAGCAATTCTATTAAAGATATCTACAATTCATTTATCACCAGTCAAAATTGGAGATATTGAATTCAATAATACATTTATTACTAGTGGAAATGTTCCTTGTAGATATCTGTAACTTAATTACAAATAGTAAACTTTTACCTTTGACCTTTATTCAAACTCAATTACAGACATTTGTCACTCAATTTTGATGTTGTAATTCCAAGTCAACTTATCCATTTTATAGTTGCAATTCTATTGGAATCAAAAGAATGATGAAATAAAGAACACAAAATAATAATTTTTTTCAAATTACCAATATGTGTAGGTTGTTCTTACTTTGTTGTGATGTAACTTACAGACTAAGTTAATACTGTTAAAAGTCTCGTTATGAATGACATGGATTAAAAAGATGTGACTGTGTTTTAGTTGTTAAAAATACAGCAAAGGAGACAGCTTCATCAAAAAAAACAGGCTAGCTGCATATCTTTAGCAGAGCCGAGTGAAGAGCCGCTTCTCAAACAGGCTGCGGTAGAATCAAAGGTGTTGTCTAGAGTAGCGTTGATCAGATCCACCAGCCGCGGAGCATGCTGCGCCTGAACCATCCTCATAAATAGCCCAATATTCCAGCAGTTCATAGGAAGAACCCACCACTATATGTGCAGCATTTTACTGGAAGTTGCCCAACAAGAATGAGGGCGAAAGTACCTGAGGCGGTGTGGGCGGGACATCAAGTTTGCTTTCTAAGAACATTTAAGTCGAGCAATAGGCCATGCAGTAATAAAATATTGATTTATTTTTGACCAGCGCTGCCTAGTTTGACAGTTCGATCTGAGTTTCGCGAGCCACGGTGTGTGTTCGCTCCGGCTGGTGGGCGGAGCTTGTTTTTGGGCTCTACTGATTTCAACATGGCGGCCGGGTCACAAACTTTCTAATTTTACAGCTGAACAGTTCCCTTAAATGTGTTCAGAAACACATTTAAGGCGAGAAACCTGCTGCCTTGCGATGGACGGACTTAATTTGCATAACGTTGAAGTTGGGTCATGATTATGCAAATTTAGATACGGCGAATGGTCAGTCGCCTCGCCGTGTCGCATCCATCATGCGACGCGCGACCGGCTTTCTTGCTCTCCATAGAAATGAATGGGATCCATCAACTTCTCATACGTGAACGGATTTGGTGAACCTCTACCTTCAGTGGGTAGAGCATGTCCTCCCTCAGGTTGGCGGTTTGATTCCCCGACTCCCCCTCTACGCATTGCCAAAGTGTCCTTGAGTGAGACACTGAACCCCAAGTTGCTCCCCAGGGGCTTTACAGCTCCTAATGCTCAGGATGGGTTAAATGCAGAGGTGACATTTATTGCATGTACCTGTATGTGTTTGACTATTGTCATAAAGTTTAAGGTCAGACAGCAACGGCTGCTGGTGTCAATTAATCAGGATAATCCATAGACCTCAGTTACACCTGGGGCTGTTTGTGTGGTGGAGAATATTTCTCTTTGTTGACTGAACCTTGAAACATTTTTGATTCTTTAGGTTGCACACATTTTCCTGAGCTGGATAAAAAAAAACCTGGATGAGTCGCTGCTGCGCTCAAAGGTTTTTATCAGAATTATCTGTCTGAAGTGAAAAAGACAAAGAACGTCAAAGTGAATTTTCATTTTTCAAAAGGGGGGGAAAAATTATCAAGAACAAAAAACATCTGGTCTGGTCGCTGTGCTACTTTCCACAGCTTTTCCACTTCACCCGGATTGTTGTCAGTTAGCTCAACATATGTCTCGTGGAACATGACTAATGATGACACGTTATGTAATCCTCGTAAAGAACAGATCATTGTTGGAGATTAGTCACAAGGCTTGTGATGGAATCGCCTCCGTCTGTCTCGGGGCACTGCCAGTATCAAAGAGCAGAATCTACTGAGTCTAATGGATACTCGCTTCGGCTTCTGGGAAGTCTCATAATCTTGCATTGTTTTTGTCCTCGTAAAATGCCCGTTCAAAATCAAATTATTTAGCTATGAGTCATGTCACCCATTTGGGCGAGTTAGCGTCGCCTGATTGCTATCCCGCCCCTCTGCGGAAAGAGAGTTTATTTATTATAGCGGCAGTTAAACTAAATGTCTTTACGTTTTAATATTATCTGCGATTTAATCCTCTGCAGACTGAGAAATAAAAAACAAGTTTCCCGGACAGCCTTGTAGGAAAATATAAACGCAGACAATACCAGTTTTGCAGGGATAATATATTCAATTTTGCAGTCTATTGTGTGATCCCGTGCATCCGTCCCATGGGCCTGCAAGCATAATGATGTGTTAATGTGTGTGTCAGTGCTTGCGGTGCGCTGACAGCTCGAGAATGTTCTGCCTGTTAGGAGACACAGGCATTGCTCTTTCTTGTCAACATACTTTCAGGAACGGAGGCGAAAAAGGAGAGCGAGCGCTCTCTTGTCTTGTCATAGTGAAGAATGGCTCTCGTTTTTTTGGTTGTTAATGCGCCTTCAAAATCTTCGTAAATCACTGAGTTTTCACCTTTCAGTGGAGTCAAGTAGGTTCTGCTTTTTGTGAAACTGAGTTCCACGCTGTCGAGCTGAGCTGATACACTCGTAAAAATGATTTCCAGCCCTTCTTTGTACACTATCGTTAACATGATTACATTTTCTATCACCGAAGACAATCGGGTGAACGGCTTCTCCTGATCGTCTCAGTGATTAATTAAATGATTGAACGCTGTTGTTTTTTGCACTTACTAGACAAAGTAAACCCCAATGTTGTATTTAAAAAGCAAACATTCTAAGAGGATCATACGTAGTTTCATTAGACCTGTAGACCAATTATGAAAGCAGGTTGCATTCAACAATAAATAAAGTAAATATGATATATGTGTCTCAGAATAGAGATTTCATGCATTAAATACATTTATTTTAGATAATAATGTTTCAAGCATCTGCATGCAGGCCTAAGTCAGCAGCCCATTGGTCAATTTCAGTCAATGAACCCTCCTTCGATGCGTCAGAGCCCATAGAATTGAGCTGGGATGACGTGGGAGAGATTGACAGCACTCTTAGCTCGTCAGAATCAAAAACGCGCCGTCTCTCGTGAAGCGTAAAATCCGATACGCCGAAAGTGAAATCCCTACCCCCTGCTTCCCCGGGTCAAATTCCACCCCTGTCTTAACGGAAAAGGAATTATGACAAACAAGGACATCCGTTGGAACAGATTTTGAGAAAGAATAGCCAGGAATGTATCCGTTCTCTACACGAAAACCACGATGAGGTGAGGTGCGTTCTGATAATTATCGATAAAGCGGTTTTGTGGTTCTGGTGCTTGTTGGCTGATATCTCTGTAATGGTTTCACGGAGAGAAATATTGAAGATATCTTTGGAATCTGTGTCGAATTCTCTTGCTTTCTGATACCTCGGTTGTCCGTGTTAGCTTTTAGCTTTGGCTTGGTAGCTTTGTCCGGAGTGCGTAGCCAGCGGACTCATGGCGAAAAATACGTGATATTGTGGTAATTCTTTTAGTTGGTTGTTTTAGTTTTGGAGAATTGTGTTTGGAGTGTGCAAAAATGGCTTACATGATGTTATAGCCCAGACCTTTTCTTTAACTGGGTATATACTGTTTATTTGGAGCTTTGTTGCTGCAGGACATAGTTTACTTCCTGCAGTAGAAAGTAAGCTCGGGCTCGTTTGTAATGTTCTTGTTTAAAACTGTAAAATGGTCCACAGGAGCTGGGAACCGGTGGAGAAGACGTAATAAGACAATTTGTAAATAGATACTGTGGTTTGGTTTTAAGGGACTAAACCAAAGTTTGACATTATCCAACTTTAACTGAATCTACAATAGCAGCTCTGTTCAAAGATAGAGGGCCTTATATAAAAGCAATCTAAAGCGCATCGTCTAAAGTTCATGGCGCAGCAAGTAAATAGATTTAAGCTGCAGATCGTCAGTTTAATTAGAAATGATGAAGAAAACTCAACTATAAGCTTTTGATATTTTTCTTTGCTTGGAAAGTTTACTGCGGGGATTTCCTGATCAGCATTTAAAGTTGTATTTTTTATTTTATTTTTTCCCCCACTTGCAGGAAAATACACGTCAACATTGTTTGCAGAGCATATCTACGATCTGAGCTCTGAACAGGAAAGCATGAAAGTGAAGAAATTTGAATGATGGAGGTAAAAAACTAATCGTGGGCAGATGTCCCTTCCCCCGAGGAGAATGCCTCCACTGCCTCACCGTCAACAGACGAATGTTTCCGAGGCTGCTGCTGGGAAGCGCTCCGCATCTGTTTTGATCATCAGATTTCTGACAGCAGCGCTGATTGTTCATCACGTAGCATGTTTGCAGCCCGAGCACCTCCCTCCTCCTCGTCCTCCCCTCGTGACTTGCCTTGCTTGCAGATTTTCCTCCATATGCAGCACTTTGTTGGATGGCATGCATCTCCTGATGAATGGGGGGAGACCTTTGGCCCCCTGGAGCACGGTTTGAAAACGAGTCGAGTCAAGCTGCAGGCGGAAGCTGGCGTGTAATAATTCACCACTGACATCCCATACACTTCCAGAAAAGAAAAGAAAATTGCCGTAAATAAAAAAATGTGATAATTATTAGCATTTTTACAACATCAGCAGAACAAATTCACAACCTCAAAATAAAACCAAAAATAAATCCCTGCAGTCTCTCTGCTCGCTTTCCCAGGTTTTAGCCTCGAGGCTATAAAAATCCCTCTTGGACCATTTTCTCTCTGTACTGTTCCAAGTGAGAAACACTATGCCAGATTTGCTCAACAGGAACAATTAGAGCTGACCAATAGTCGGAGCCTTACTGGTGGTTTGGCCCCACGTTTTCAGCCTGGTTTTGTCACAGCGGGTCAGAGAGACAGAATACATGTGAGGATTTCCATCACCTCAGCTCGTTACTACGCCGAGAGAAGGACCCATATGGACTCCATATGCATGGCCAACGTTACCCTGAACGGGTTAATGTCGGTCATAGCCAGGTTGTCACGCTTCAGGGGCACGCTGGCTTTGATGGACCACCTCTTGGTTTTAACGCCGGAGCCGCCGGGGATCCGTCCGGCGAACGCCTTTCCTGGAACATCTGCAGCCTGTGTCGAGTGATTCATTGAAGGCGTTGTCTTTAAACTGTGTTCTTAGCTTCAAGATAAAATCTTCACGTACACTAATAACTAAACTACGGAGATGACAGCCAAAAGGTTCTCTTAGAAATTGCAATTTATGCTGACGTCATGCTCCTCTGCGACCGTTTGTTTGGCTCAGAGAACACTGTTTGCTTTCCACCTCGCACCCTTGCGGCGCTATAACTCTTCAGAAGAGCTCATGCGCGGCAGAATGGGCTAATTGGGTGGAAATGTTTCACCAACACGTCTCTCTAGAAGTAGCATGAGATGTATCCAATCAATTATTCAGAGGAAGGATGAATAAGGAGCGCTGGACACACACACACACACACTCTTCAAATACTATTGGTTCATTTGTGGACCGTCCGTCTGGTTTGTTGTATGAAAGTCCTCCTGTTCACATTTCTCACATGGAGTTTGGTTTCAGTTACTGGCCGCTTCACATTCAAACATCTGTGCAGCTGTGTGCACTTCACTGTGCAGAAGAAGAGTCGCTCTTATCCCTTATCAAAGCTTTTTAAATGAACGATATCTGCAAAAATCACACACGTCAATTTCTCTGCAAAAAAATAATTACAAAGCATCAAGCCAAAGATAATGTGAACCCTCAGCAGTCTAGCTGGACAAATCAAACGTGTATCTTGGAAAGTTATTCTCTCCTCGTTGTGTTAATATCCCTCTACTGCAGAAAGAGAAAATGTTTTACTAAAAATATGTAACTTTGGAAGATCCCCACTTGATATAACAAAGTCAGACCAAAGCTTTCGCTGAACTTTTAAATAGATTTTTGCACCGAGTGAGGACTGTGGATTTTATCTCTTATATAATAATATTATATAATAATAGTATGCTCGCAACCAGCATGGACAACAGGAACAATCACAAGGATCAATAAGGCTTTTTAAATATGTGAACCAGTCCTTTAACTCCTTGCACAACTGGGAGATTTCGTTCATAGTGTCGCAGCATATTTCAGTTACTGTTGGCCGGTTACTCAAAAGTGTTTACTGACGATGAGGAAGGTTTGATATTTGAAAAAGGAATGCAAAGATCAACAAAGATTCTAAACGTGGTCGGGCGCGTAGCTCCCCTGTTTGGAAGATAAATCCAGGACGTCAAACTGAACATTTCAGCAGTGGAAACAGGTTAAAAGATAAAGATAGAAGCTACAGATCACAGTGTGGAAGTGAGCATCACACTCCTTTAAAAAGCAAAAGCGGCATGTGCAAACATTCAGTATACTTTCACTACAGCTAGTGTAGCACAGAAGTGCTAACGCTAGTTAATGATGTGCTGGCATACTCGGCTAATATTAGCTCCACAGGTTTTTTTTTATGTAGAAAAATAAGGTTTTAGAAACGTAGATCTTCTTCCAACCTCTCCAACGTTTAAAATCTCCTACACCTTCCTGAAAATGATCAAAATGTGAAACGACTGCATTGAGAGTCTCCGGAGCAGAGCCGGGTCATTACGCTATGATTGGCCGGTCTGCAAAGGGTTGCTGTCTGATATCTCTAAGGGTGTCGACATGAGGCCGCTCATATTCACCATATGATCAGTATAGAGTGACATGAAAGAAGCCACAAAGAAAAAGAAAAAAAATAACACTGTCATCCACTGATTTCACTGCACAAATCTGAAAGCTGACTTCCTCTCATATAAAGCCCATCGGATCGTGGACTCCGTCTCATCTCTGATTTCAAAGCCTGATATGAGTCACACATTTCTCTCTCTTGCAGCAGTAGCTGCTTTCACCGCCACATCTCCCCTCTGTCCTACATCTGTTCCTGTCCCCTCCTCTTTTTTTTTACGGCACACCGTCCTTGAACAGTCTGATAGGTCCTTAAAATCCAATTCATCATTATAATGTGTTTTACGCGAAAAAGCCTCCAGCCATTATTCAAATGGCTGCGGGTTAAAACCGGAGAGACTGGAACTGATCTCCCTGGATGTGATGTGAGTCTACGAACGAGATCATGATCAGGAGCAAATACTATATACAGCTGCCATCTGTGCGTGTGTGTGTGTCTGTGTGTGTGTGTGTGTGTGTGTGTGTGTGAGTGAGTGTGTTTCTTATGGCAGTAGTCATTTACAGGATGCAGTGTGGCAGACTGGGGGATCGGGGGAGGAGAAGCGAGGAGTCGGGCTGACGGTGGCGTTCATTACACGCATCAGTGCACACACGTAACCCCGGCCACAGCCATCACTCACTCACACACTCTCACACACACACACACATACTTCCCTACAGGCAGAGAGGACACCCCGCCTGTGATTCACCTTTCTGACTGTCAAACACTTTTTTTCTTTTTTTTTTTGCACATCTACTCTTGCATCTATTTACTTCCCTCTCTCTTCACTTGTTCCTCCAGAAACATCGTCATTAGTCTGAAGGTAAAAGTTCAACAGAGACCAAACAGATAAACGATTTCTCATGTTTCCACCAAAAAGAGGAAGAAAATAAAACGTCTACTATACAATTATCTCCATCAGTTGCTTTTAGCACCTTGTAAAAACCGTTAAAAAAGAGTCTCCAAAAGACAAACTTTACTAGAGTAAATAAATGGGTTCACGTGCTTTTATGTGAGTTTATTGCACGTGTGGATCTGCTGTTTCTAAATCTGTTGTTTTTAAATGTGATATCTTTCCCTTTATGTGAATTATCTGAAAATCACATTCTGTATGAAAACCAAATGTGTTAGCATGTGATCAAGTCACACTTCACATTTTTGGTGAATGTTTATTGAATGTTTTTTACTATTTTAGTTGTCTGTGTTCATACTTAAACATTTCGTTCATTAGTTGTATAAATTAGTTTTAAAGAAGAGGAGTTTTCAACCCTTTGTAACTTAAAGCTCACTTCTGATTGTTAAAGACTGCCCCAAAGAAAGTAGCTGTGCTGTAAATATGTGTAAAGCCTCTCGTCAGCTGTAATGAACAGAATGACTCTCTTACCCTCACCATCACTGCCGCTATGATTCCAAACGTCTCTCCGTCTCTAGCGGATGGCGTGTCTTGGATGACGCGGTGATATTCAAACGTAACGTATATTTGACTTCTCTTTCATGTGAATTCTTCAGCACATTAAGATATACAAATAGGTAGCTTTGTAAATATTTTATTTATTTATTATATATATATTTATTTAACCATTTTGCAGTCTGCACACTGGTTGAGAATAGCCGTCGCAGGAAACACAGCATTCGTGGAAACCTAAAGAATCAGATATGAAGAATTGGATTATTTCTGTGATAATTGGTAAAAATCGACTCCAGTGATCATTAAGGATAATCTATCCTGTAAAGGCCCCCAGAAACTGTTCGCCAGGGGCTTTTGCTTGTTTCCATCACTGCTCGACTCCATCCCATTACAGCAGATTCAGGTCAGAGAACTTGACAAATGATTTGCTGTGTCTCAGTGACCCACCGGCCCAATCAGCACAGAGCGCGTGGTTGAAATTGCCGGGCAGATAATGTTGCTGGCAGACTCATCATTAATTACTGCCCTTCTATCAATATCTAATTATACCGGCTGTCTGGCTGTGCGAGAAGGAAGATGGACCTCATACTGGAAGTCTTTATATTGGCAATATAGCCACCGAGCTGCGATGCCGTCGCTCTTAAAGCAGACGTTTTCCAGCCGGGTCGTCGCTGCTCGGAGCTCTGCCGAATTCAATTTTAGCTGTTTAATCAGAGGCTATTTTACTCTCCAAATGCAAAGTGAATGCTATTAATTTCCATTAACCACCCGGCAGGAAAGATAAAACAGCAGTAGTGTGAGTCTGAGAAGCACTGCCTTAAAAATAAAGCCTTTCTCTCACCGCACCTCATAACGTTGAATTTATTTTCATTTGATATTTTTTACAGAGTTGAACTAAAAACAAACACATTAGCAGATCAATTTAAAATGCTTTTCATCTGGATTTTATTTTTGTTGGTTTGTTTCCTGCTGCAAGGAGATGCTGACCCCAGAAATGTCAGCCTGCCAAACCAAACTCTAAATATTTAAGAAACTCTCTATTTACAACTAAAACTCTATACATTTATGGAACTGTTCAACTGTATTTTCTGTATACATTACGGTCCGGTGCTATGCATACCATTTTATCAGGAAAATACTGATTTTGAATACTAATGAACGTCCTTAATGGAAGCTGTGACCGTAACAAGAACTCAAACAAACAGCATGGATCATAGAAATAAAATAGAAGTAGAACAGACATTCCCTTTCAAATTATCGAAGCAGGTTGTTAAGACCGGCGGCCATTTTTATGTGTACCGTTGCTTTTGCGACCGCTGTAGCGAGCTAACTTCCGTATAAACTAAACCGAATTACAGCAAGCTGCAAACTCACGAGATGAAGTTTTGCAGTAACGGCTCAAATGAGCAGCGGAGCAGAAACATCAGCACCAGATGAGAGGACGCGGCTTTGCGAGCTGCGACAACACTTCATGACCGCACTGACGTGTGTTGACCATAACAACTAACAATCACCATTGTCTTGTCTAATGACCACAAAATAGTATGGAGAGTATGGATTTTCAGTTTATTAAAATAAAGGGAACTTTTTAACATGAAAGCAATATAAAGTAAGCCGTACATACATACTTACATGCTGCACACGTGTGCATTATTATTTTTTTCCAGTTGCAGAAAATGTTAAAACTTTCTGTGGCATTATTTTGGAGTTGACAAGTATTGATCTGAGATCTTTTTTTCTCCCCATTGATCAGTTGTTCTAAAAAAGGATTGTAAACTTCAAAAGTTCTCTGTCTCTTAAAGAAGAAGAAAAAAATCAGCCGCTTGCGAGTGTTTGTGTTTCCTAATCTTCATCTCTTGGAAAAGAAAAGAAAACCCGCTCTCTCAAACGGTGCCATGAAGTCTAAAAGTTGATGAACGTCAGGCACTTATTTAGATCAAAAGGCATATTATAGGGTATATAATGGTCAAGAATGACATTTTAAAAAACTCTTTTTATATTTACGTCAATAAAACAGCTGAGAAGAAAGGCACGGGCAGATAAAAAGGTTGGACCAGCAACAAAAACACCATTAGGTTTTAATCAGCGTGCAGTAGGAAGAGACACAGTGCATTAGCTGAGGTACGTAGCGGCGAGCAGGCTGGTTATTTTGGCAGTCAGATCATTGTTGCATTAATGTGTTTTCCTCAAGAGGACGATGCAGCTGTCCTTGAGTAAAGCACTTAAATGCTATTGCCTCAGTAAACACTGCCGAGCGGTCGAAAACAAGGGAGAGGAGGACTGCGGATGGATTGGCCTGCTGTCGTGTTCTGGAGGTGAAAGTCGGGCGGAGCGGCATTTTAATAAAACAGATTAGCAGTTAAAAACTTCCAACTTTCTCAGGAAGAAGGAAAAGCAGATAGTAAGCTTCAATAAACAACAACAAGCAGGAGGCGGCTGATTTTATCGTCAGTACAAACAAACTGAATTTTCACAATATGGTGTTGTTTGAGATCGTATTATTTATTATGGCTGTGAAAACTATATCAAGCTATAGCTCAGTTTTCAATACAAACAGGTAAAATAAAATCTTAGTGTTCACAGGTCATGGACCTCACCAATAACATGTTTGTAATATTGTTTATGCTGAGATCGGACTACATTATATTGTTGTCTAACAAGGAGGTCAAAGAGACAACTGACTACAACAACTGTATTTATTTAGGTTTCCAGCCAAAAAATACATTTTACAAGATTACATTTGAACACATCATGATAACGCTATAATTTACCAATACCCACTTTTACTGATTTCAGCATGAACGCACCATATTTACACGACTACGTATGCAAGTTAACGTGCATATGTAAGTAATAATAACTCAATATGTCGACTTTTGGTTCCACATGGGACACGAACTGCAGTCTCCTGAGTCAAAGTCCTGTGTTTGCTCAGGCTGGTCTCATCGAGCATTCGTAGCTATACCTAAGATACATAAGGGGCTTTAATTTGTAGCTATCCCACAAAATAATTTTGCATGTTATCCACGTAATCATGAACAAGAAAGCTCACACCGGGCTGGCGGGTGAGGAGGTTGATGGGTCCAACAAACACGGATCTCTCAGGGACCGCTGTTCGTTCCCCGTGTGAAACGAGAAGACAACGTTGACATATTTGTCACGCAACTTCCAGACTTCAGTAACGGCACCTCCAGAGTTATTTTAACCCAAACAACGATCTTTTTCTAAACCCAACTACGTACGACGTCTCCGCGTCATTCCAAATATCGTAACTTCCGTTTATCGGTTGCAAAAAAAATAGATGGCGACAACAAAATCGCCGAACTCGAGGCTCCATAACATCAATCCACAAACCAATGGGTGACATCACGATAACTACGTCCACTTCTTATATACAGTCTCTGGTTATACTTCGTCCCCTGACTTCCTCTTTCGCTCCTGTTGTTATTACTACGGCCACTAGAGGTCGCCACCTCAATAAGCGTAAATCTTGTAAGTAAGCTGCTTGTACAAATGACCTATGGGGCTGATTTTAGTCTCCAAAATTGGAGTACAAAAGATTTCTTTCTTGGAAATCCACCAGCTAATGTGCAGGTGGATTAGCCAAAAAAAACATTTCTGCCAAAGAGCCTCTGATGATATTTGAGTTTGTTGAAAGACAGACAGCCGGGTCGACCAGCAGCACCTGCAAATCAGATCCGTCACCTCCCTGCTGTCTTACCTTCCAGCTTCGCTTAAAAGAGCATTAAAAACCGGAGGCATCTGCAGGTCAATTATCATCAGTAAGCTCCTGAGCGCAGATTAGTTCACAGACGACTTCTCGGAATGATAATCAATGCTCCCGGCTGTCAGCAGGAGCTACCCTGAAATTATTAAAAAGACCAGAATAACTTGGAAGGAAAAATGACTCCGTTTTCTTTCTTTCCTTCTTTGTCATTTCTTGCATCGTTCAAACCGCCACATCAAGTTATTCTCTCTCCTGCGTACACCGAATCTTCCAGAGAGGTTTATATGGAGGAATACTGTGTCAATATTCTTGTGAGCGGAGAGATGTCTGCCTTCATTTTCTGTATACGGACAAGTTCATGTGGTGTTCTTGCAAGGACACATTTGCACGGACCTGAACAAACAATGTCAAGGTAAAATACACTGTAATAAGATTCACTTAATTGACTCCCTCGGGGGGGTGAAACTGGGTCACTGTGGCAGCAAAGAACGGAGAGCTAAAGAAAATGAATGAAAAGGCAATTGCAGATATAAATATTTATAAGCCTTTGTGGTGCATATAAAAGTTTCCCGTTTGAAAGAAACCTCCTGATGATGGCAAGTGACAGACTGCAGTTTAAACATTTACATAAAATGAAAAGGCGCGGAAACATTGTAAGGACGTCGTTATGAGGAGGGAAATTCATGCAGAATGCTTTTATAAAGTGAAACCTCCATTAAATCTGAGCGGCTCTTCTTATATGAACAGCTTCACTGTATAGATCTCTGCTGATATGCAGTTACAGAGAAGAGAGGATCATAGAGATATCTGCATAAACAAACTGACACCGACCTCTGCTGATGTTAATTTCATGCTTATTTTAGATATCCTTCAGTATTAATGTTCTCACGAGCTGGAAAGCAGGCAAAGCGGTGACGTGAAAAGCCAACATTTCTTTAATTCCTTTGCTACAGTAGTAAATGTTGGGGAAAGCTTGTGGGTATGACAAATAATCTGTGGTTAATGTTTGGTTGGCCACTAAATACATGGGGCTCTAGTTTCCTGGTGCAACAAGCTGCAGTGCTCCAACAGTTTGGTTTTCCCTGAAATAGAAATTAGCTTCGTCTGTTTGTGTGGTAATGTTCCCGAGCACCAGATTCCCTTTAAAAAATACGCTAATTTTACTGTACCAGGGGTCTGACAGTCTGCTAGGTGCAGTCCTGGTTCTGGTCCTCCCGTGTCCCCCTTCCCTCCGGCGGCATGGTGTCGGTGTTGGCTCCCAGCCGGGACCGTTTCAAAAACATTCATGTGCAACACTTTGGAAGACAAACAACGCATCTGATCATTTTGTTTGGAGGACTTAAGAGGCGAGAACCAGCTAATTTTCTCGCTGAATATATGAACTAAACCCATAAATCAATCAGGAAAACTTTCTATTGACTGACTTTACTCATCCGTACTGACTAAGCTGCTCTTTTCTTTGGTACAACCCAGATGAGCTGAAGTCTTTGTCTGAAGACGATTAGCTGAATAAACAAAATGAAGTTATTGGATTTGAAAGTGCTGGTGGTGGTGGTGGTGCAGAGTAGCGAGAGAAAAAGGGTGGAGAATCTGTGATGCGCAACAGCGTGTTTTAATTTGCTGAAAATCCTCTACATCCACACTTACCAGTAATCAATGCCTTTCTCCCTCCACATATGATAATGTGAAGGAGGGGATAATAGAGAGCTGTAGCTGCCGGCGACTGAGCCGAGGATTAACGTTCATTGTATTCCTCACGCTCTACTGTGGAAAATGTGAGAAATGAGAGGCGGAAGGGTGCCGTTTGCTCGTCTGAGGGATTATCTCAGCCGGCCGTGATGGATAAAAGGCACTCAGACTTGGTGTTCCTCATGTTCCTGCAGACACTTGACCTCAGGGGGGAAAGACACACTCAACACCTAAAAGATCCACGTCTTTGAGTGTGAAAGGAGTTCAACTAGTTCTACATATACAGCGTATCACTGCGCACTTAATGCAGTCTGGTGTATTGTGGCTCCATTGAGCTCAGTGGAAGTTCACCACAGGATCCCTGTAATTAGTGCTTGATTGACAGGATTTAGTGAGATTAATACTTGACTCCAATGGATGTGCAATGTTACTTAATAAATAAAGATGCATTGTAAAGAAGGAAATGGTATTACTGGGGTAAAGAATGAGTTTATGACCTGCTCTATACATTTGTACTTTTGTCCATGACTCCTCTATGTGATGAAATGATTTTAGTCCAAACTTATTTGGAAGAAAACACCAAATGTTGCCACGTCAGACCAACTTCCTTGTTCAACTTTGATCTACTGCTCTTCTGCTGGAGGTCAGAATTACGCAGTTCAAATGTCCAACTTCCGACCCTCCAAGAGTCCCAGGTGCTGGATTGCCAAATGTAAAGTAAAAACATGGCTGACCGTGACAAACTGATGTGTCTTTGGCAAGTGTGCACACACCCGAGCTCTCAGCAGTGCATCCTCCTCGCATTCAGAGACGGTAACCGGCTACTTGGTAATATTGCAGACGTATTTGTTGACATACATTTTCCAGGTTTTACTACATGATAGTATGTATTATTTTTTATAAAATACAGGCAAATATAAGTTGACTTTTAGTTTATGGTTTACTATTAGTGCTTCAGAGAAGTGCTCCTTCGTGACGTTGGGGTTGATGGATTTGTCCTGAGTTTACAAGTAGGAACTCTTTGAGTTTCCGTTGTCCTTTCTCTGGGAGGTCGGACGTGTTCCTCTGGCATTACTCCGTACTGTTACAGCGACCCTGTCTTCTGGAAATGTTTCCTCAACCTCTGCCTCTGGTCACGAAACAAAACAAAGGGAAACAAGCTCAAAATCTATTTTGTCGTGCAGCGGATGGAATATTTTCTTTATCCAGATGCTTAGAAGAGTCTTTGGTGATTCTAAACAACCTTCTGGGGTTTTTCAAACATTACCAGTTGATTATCACAAAGTAAAACCAATGTGACCGAGTTTAGTCTACAAAAGCAAAGGGGGAGACTTCTTTTCTTCTTTTTTTTATCTAACCAAAATATTTCCTTAATGTTGACGAATGTCTTTGAGGTTCCCTTCAAAAAAAACAATTGGATAAAAAAACACACTGCGGGTGGCATTACATGTCTTAGTCGCATACAAACACAATTTTTAATGCATTAAGTAATTATAACCTCCACTGAGTGTGTTTAATCACCAGATAAGTAGTTCAGACTTGTTTAACATTGCGACCGCCTGAGATTTAATCTGTGAGATCCTTGGAGGGTTTCCAACCCCTATGTTGGGAACCACATGGTTTAGACAATCTGTCTAAACTTGACATTTGTTTTCACTCTGCGATATCGTCTGACCCGCTCATACTTCTTGTTCGGTTGACCCACATTGTAAAAAACAATGTCTTGAGATAAACTACAGGGGATTCTAGATCTGAGATCAACGTGCATGTCAGATTGTCAGATTT
The DNA here is from genome assembly GCF_910591455.1 of Pholis gunnellus. Lineage (NCBI taxonomy): Eukaryota > Metazoa > Chordata > Actinopteri > Perciformes > Pholidae > Pholis > Pholis gunnellus. Next base: position 23,698,816 of record NC_136534.1, read on the forward strand.
ACCCAACATGCACAACGTTCTCCCGCAAGGAACAAAGAGCCAGAGGCGGACAACAAACATGGTGTTGTATTGTCAAACTAGGCGAAAACGTTCTCACATACCTTTACTGTCACGGCTCCACGAGGCGGCCTGGATACAGAATGATTTGCCAACAATGACACAAAACATGTTGTGCCTGAATGCTAACTGTCAAATCAAGTTTAGTTATTCGACTAAGAGGACAAACGGCATGCAGTGTCACTTTAAATGCATCCCATAATATGTCAAATATCTCTTCTTCGACAGAGTGAGAATTCTTTGCTTGCTATTATGGAATAATTTTATTCAACATTATTATTCTGCGTAAGTTCAACCAGGGATGTATGCTTCAAATTATACTCAAACCAGTTTAAAGAAAAACTTCACTTTCACAAAATGTCCATTTGCATATAAATTACTCACAGTGTGTGACTCTGAATTCATATACAGTATAATAAAAGTCTAATTTATACCGTTGTATGATCATTACTTTCCAAACACATTGCATTTTTCTCCAATATCTTACGACATGAAACACTTCTGCCTCTATGACAGATTGATATACAAATGGTCATATTGTGGGTGAAGTATTCCTTTAATATGTGCAGCTTCTGTTTGTTATCACAGAGATATGATTACTTATTTACCGTCACCTTCACACACTCATTGCTTTCCTTTCTGCATCACTTCACCAGTTACTTACAGTCAGTGCGGCGGCGGCGGCGGCTTTTAATACGGTTAATTATTTCTGTTGCTCCCACTCAGGCGACATCCTCTGCATGTAAAGCTGCTCTGGAGGTCTGACGTACGGCGACGTGAATCACCAGGCTGCCACGCCAGCATCCTGGACTCGCAGTGCCCCGAGTCAACAAGCCCCAAGGACAAACCAGCAAGACACAGAGAGGCTGCAGCATTCATTATTCAGACTGGAGACGGAGGTCTGAGACAGATAAATGTGTTTTACAATTATCCTCTTGCTTTTCACTGCAATTTAAAAAAAAAAAAAAAAAACGAACGCAGTTGTCCATTATCGTGCACTTTATCCCGTCAAATGAACAAATCCTCCAAAGCAAATGCGATTCAGTAAATTGAATGGAAACAAATGCAAAGAGGAATGAGAGAGAGAGAGAGCTGGGCTTTGAAGACTGTGTTGGCATGCATGTGGTAACATCACATTGACGGGAGGAAACCCTTTCATCCCTTCTTTTGGAGAATTTCAGTATTCAAAAATAAGTTCAGAATTGAGTTGAAATTATTTTTCTGTTTTTCCAAAAATGTAATTGTATTATTGTTGTTATATGACTAAGTCGTCTCAGGTTCATCTGTTCATTTAATGTCTGAAATTAAGTTTTTATTTTAGTGAAATTCTGTAATTTTTAATAATTTTTTACGTGCACTTTATATAATAATCTTCCACTCATACCATGAAATCAATCCTTTGATCAAATGACCAATGCTGACGTTTTTTGAGCAGTTGGAAGTCATTATTTGAGGTTCAGAATTAGCATCAACATGGGATGTTTACGCCAGTCATCCCCAAAGACTGGGTCGGGGACCCACAGGTGGGTCGCAGGAGATTTTATTTGGGTCGCCAGATAAATCTGTTCCATAGTTTTATTTAAAGGTGTTTGCATCTCTGCGGTTCTCAAAATGGAAGTTTGTGAAACACCGGTTTACAGTGTTGGGCAGCAGTGCATTACGGTAATGTGATTACTTCTTCCAGTGACAAGTAGAGTAAGGCATTGTAACCAGTGACGTTCCATCGGCTTGTTCGCTGTCCTATCTGGAGCTTGGTGAGGATTGATTTCAGTTCGGTCTCTGAGGACACACTGATTGGTGCAGCAGCTATAAGAAATATGACTCCTGGACTCCAAAGTTCATGCGATCCCCAAAAAAGGTTCATGACCTGGCCATGTTGAAGAAACTAAAAACAAGGCAGTTATGGAGATACAAGGTTCCCCCTCTGACAGCAGTGATTGTAAATGATGCCAGTGTGTATGAATAAGTGTGCAAGCAGGCGTATGTCCCTGTGTGTCTGAAGGTTTGTGTCTGTTTGTGTGTGTCTGCCATCGGTGCTGCATCTGCGAGCTGCTTCAGTTCCTGCGTGGGCCTGGAGGATCTCAGCATCGTTTGCACGCTCTGTCACAAAATGCTCCACCTAAACGCCTCTGCTGCTTATCTTCCTCCGGGGATTACAAAAAAAGGCGTCGCAAATGCATGCCGAGCGGCGTAACCGACAACAGTCACATTACTGTGGCACGAGCGGCGATAAGGCGCCGGGCGCGCCGCAGGGTACGCCATGTGCCCTTTCAGCGGATATCTGAGAGTGGAACACACACGGAGAGAAAAGAGCATCTTTGCTGACTGTTACCGCTCCTCTCAGAACAAACTCACCGAGGTCCTCTTCTCCAAGGGGTGTCGCTGGACCTCCTCGTCCTTCTGCCTGAGGATCAGAACAAACCGGTTCCTCTGCTGGCTGCTCCTCCCCCTCACACGACACAATTCACTCACATCCCTCCCTCTTGATTTTACCACCACCGACCACCACCTCATCACCAAACACAGAGGAACCCCCACCCCCCCGTTGGCCCCTCGCTGCCCAGGAACCGCCTCCAGCCTGGAGGATGAAGGATGTTCTTAGTAAAGGTTATTACGGCACGTCGCCTGTGTCATCCAGCAGAAGACAAACCTGCACTCTGATCCTCAGCAGCAGGGAACGTATTCACAAAAGATGTTGATGACACGAGGTTCCCTCTAACATATGGACGTGTGCTGAGGTGATGATTAGCATTTCTGCACAGCAGAGGGCACTTCATTCTCTCAGTGGGAGGCTGAGGTTTTTTATCAAATTGTAAACCTCCTCTCTTTGTCCTGAGTACTTTCACATCATATAAAATGACTTCATGAGATGACTTCTGCTTCCAAGACGGCCCAATAAAAAAGCAAACCGGAGCGGGTGATGTATGAGGCCTTTTGTTTTTCTCTTAGGCTCTCTTAGCAGAAAATTGAACTGCTTTTTAGAAATCCCTTTTTCTGTCCTCTGGGTTACCTTATGTGGCCGCCGCTGTTGTTGCCGTGGAGAGAGGCAAATAACAGCCCAGCTGCTCCAGAGGTGGAGCTGGGCCCGCTTCCAGCTGAGAGTGTGTGCAATCGTGTGAACGCCTGAGCAGGCCGTCTCGGGGAAAAGCAACACGCGTGCTCAGCAAAAGGCTTGACTCGCGAGATCGGGGGGTTAATAAAACCTCACAGCTTCACGGAGGAAACCTTGTTCTGTGCTGAAGGTTTCTACCAATTATGTCAGATTATCTGCCCTCGAATCCTGCGCTCTCTGAAAACTACCATCCCAAACGTCGAAAGATAACTGCCTCGGAGCAGTTTTCCATTTCATTCTAGTTAACGAAATGCAAACCTTAGATGTGATTTTCTTTTGTTTGTTTTTGAGCGAATGAACCTGTCAACAAAAGAAAAAGGGGGGGTTGGGGGGGCAGAATGCGAACACAGAGTACAAAGAAAACCTGATTTTATTTGTCACTGATTCAAACCCACGGGGGAAGTCAGCTATTCCGCTGCTTTTCTTTAGTGGGCAAAGTGGTGAAAACACAGCTGGAGTCTGGGGAGAACAGCAGCAGTCGGGGTTTGAGTCGCTCCCCGCAGCACTTCAAATCTCAATAGACTTTATTGGAATTGTGCTCAACTGTGAAAGAAATGTCCCCCTCTTTGATGGGAATGGATTTTTGTTTTTTTGCCCCGCTACATTATTTTTCACACAATTACAGATCTGCTGATAGTTAGTTTTTTTTTTTGATTTGCTGGTCTGAGCTAAAGGGCACACAGAGAGAGACATGAGCTGGCTGAAGGAGTGACAAAAGCTGAGTGTTGGTTTCTGGGAAAGAATTAATCCCCAAAAGAGCTGATCAAAGATCACTTTGTATGGATGGAAACTAAAGCTGCAATATCTTGTGCTTGTGCTTATATATACATATGTGTGTGAGTGTGTGTGCGCGTGTGTGCGTGTACGGCACATGTTTGCATTTTAAATATGCTACTGCTGTCACCTGCAGGGCAAACTCAGCACTGCACGCCGTCCTCGCTGCGTCCTGATCTGTTTTCTTCCTTCGCCAGTAAAGTCAACATCATTAAAAATAGATGCGGCTGAAATAGAGCAAGCGGCTTCTCCTCTGTCATGAATTATGTTTGCATGGATTTCCTCCCACAAATAACATCCAATGGGTTTGTTAATGACAACTCAGCAAAAAAAAAAAGCTAAGCAAAGCCGGCTTTGGGCTTCCTGGGAACAAATTGATAGCAGAGAGTAGCGCACAGTCTCAGTTAAGATGCAAGATGCAAAAAGGAAAAGTTTTCACTGATTCTGATCAAAACCTATCAACATGCTTCCAGCAAGAGTTTGTTTTACTGTGCAGCTCATTTAAATATCTGTAACTGACTGATACGAAGTAGACAGCTGCTGCTGCTGCTGCTGCCGCTGATGATGATGATGATGATGATGATGATGAAACACATCTGAATACCACCGTTCGGACAGAAACACATTTTCTTAACAGAAAGCGCAACATATGCAGATAAAACTGCTCTAACTCGACAAGAATAAAGACTGAGAAGCTTTCATTGCAGCTGATTGTGTCACAAAGTTTTATTCCAAACTTTTGTATCCGCCGTTCAAAACATGCGGTGACTGTTTGAGTGAAAAGCAGATTACGAATTACAATTTATCATCATCTTCAGACCTTTGCCTCCAATTAAATCCTGTTTTGATGATGAAATAATGAAGTCCTTTTGAAATGGTGATACATTTCAGATTGCAGGAATGAAACCTTTCCCTTTTTTCAAACACATTTATTCGCCGTTTCATTACACAGATAAGCCGACTAATTATCATGTAAAGCTACACCGAGACCTGTTTTTCAGCCATTTTTGTCATTCATCGCCTCCTTTCAACAGTTGATACCAATTATGTTTGAGTTCAAAAGGGGATCACGATCATGTTGTTGGACTTCAAAGGCTGACATCAATCTGTCCTCGAGAGATTTGTGTGAGAACCACCGGCTCTCAGAGATGAATAAACAAACATATTCCACATTTTCTGCTGCCAAAACTTCTTGCTGATCCGCACATATAATTTACAAAGATGCTGAAGCAGCTTCTGCTAACCTACCGGGCCTGGAACAAGCCACTGTCGGCCCTGAGCGCGAGATGAACACAAATCCCAAAATACAGAATGGCATCCCAAATATTTTGTTATAACATTAAAAGGAAATGTTTCAGTGCCTGTCACAGCTTCCCAAATCTCGGATTTCCCGGAGCCGGAGCGTCCCCAAGATGTTTGTTATATGGCTTGTATTTTTGTTTGTATCATCGCAAAGGCTGGTATAATGTGAGACATCCTCACAGGTATCCCAAAACTGTGTTATAATTCATCTCATAACAGCACCCCAAATATATGGGTTATAATCAAAGATGTGTTTTTCTGTCTGACAGCACCTTCATATTGACAAAAATGTTTCATTTTCAATTTGTACACACACCACCCAAAAAACCTCAACGTTTACATTTTTGTTAAATCTCTAAATCTGGCGTAGCGTCAACCAAATTTGTCAGTTGTTATAATCTCATAAGCATCTTAATCATGCTTTCAAAGCTCCCAGCATTTTGGGATTTGCATTGAGCACTGAACTGTGACAAAAAAAAGAGACAGACAGAGGAATTCAGAAAAGGGAACCCCTGGTGGCTGAGGGGCCCCATGAGCCGATGTTTACTCCACCGGGACCCGTTATTATAACGTGCTTATAGTCCAATCGCTCCAGGAGGTCAATCATAGTGTTTCACTCAGATGACAAGGGACAGATATAAAAAGATAAAGATATCGAGAATAAAAAATGAGAGCTAGAGAGGTAAATTCAATTCATTCCAGATGTCGGAAAGGTGTAAAGGGAGGAGGCTGCTGAAGCTCTGCAACCATCAGATAAGCAGGTCGGACGGAGTATGCTTGCCCCTTAAAGGAATAGGTCACCCAAAAACAATATAAATAGTATTTAGCACTCACCTCCCTCGGCTCTCATACGGTTTTTCTATCAGATGGTGTGAAGAAAAGCGAAGCACTCGATAAATAAAATCATATCAGTTATAAAACGTCTAAAAAACGTCGTTATCCAAGTGTCTTGTATCCATTCGTGGGCTCACGGAAACCCACACACCTTTTCTTCGCCTCTTGGTAAAGAAAGCGTTGATTATATGTCGTGTACGTGCACACATTCATGCTGTCTTTTGTTTCGGCCTCCGTCGAAGTCTGTTTGCAGTGATGTGCTTTCATTTCTTCGTCCTGTTTGACTGAAACACTTTGTATGCGATCGTAGAGCGTCTAGGGAGGCGAGTAGCACTGTTTATATCATGTTTTTGGGGTGAACTATTCCTTCTCTGTCACTTACATACTACAACATCACAGTTTAGTTCTACAGTGAGTGATGAAGTCTCCACTCTACTGTCCCGAGGTCAGGAGCTAAACACACAGAAAGAAAACAAACTGTAACATGAACAGAAACATTATCTCATCTGTTAACAGTAAATTCCTCTTACGCTGTCACCCATCCCCCCCCCTCGTACCACATTTATCATCCATTATCCTGTACCCCCTGTATGTATACAGCAGTGGGTTTCTTGGGACAGCGCGACGATGAACAGCACGCAGGGAATCCAAACACACCATTAATCTCCGCCTGCCGCGCAGAAAAACAGCCCACACTGTGAGCATTTCCTAAATACTCTCTCCTGCTTATTTAGACTATGTTGTTTAAGGCTGTGAGGATGTTGCAAACGATAAGGCCGCGGCGTATTTGCATTAAAAAAAAAAGGAACTGCAAACAGAACAGTTTATTACTGCGGGGAACACAGAGAGACGGGGAGGATGTTTGGAGTCAGTGTGTGGATATTAACAACAGCCCAGTGTGTCTGTGTGTGTGTGTGTGTGTGTGTGTGTGTGTGTGTGTGTGTGTGTGTGTGTGTCTGTGTGAGTGTAGTATGAATAAATAACTCCGTCTCTCTCGCTCTCAATTACAGTCACAGTTGCAGCTTTTATTATTGGCCTGTAAAAGCACCTGTGCTGCCAAAGTGTAAAGAGGGGAAAAAAATAATAAAAAAATGAAGGATAAAGAGAAACATATGTTGGCAACAGTGTTGAAAAAATGAGCGGAGTTTATGCAAAAAAGCAAATACACAAGTAGAACATGTCACAATGTGTATGTGTTCTAATTAAACACATGAGACCTCTCTCTCTCTCTCTAAGTCATAAAGTAGAAATCAAGCTCACGAGCACAGCGGCCTTCTGGAGACTGACCAACACACACATGAGGAGCAATCAGATGTGATTGTGTTGGTGATTGGAGAGGAGTTTTGTGAGGCACCGTGGCACAACATGGTTGATTGTGTTTGAATAGCCGCTGATTGATTGCAGCCTCGCTGCAACCAAGCTGTGCGCGCCGTGTGTCCCGTATCAGGAGAAAAAAACAACAACATTAAAATATTGTTTTCCCACTTCTGAGACCTGACACACTAAGCTCAGGCCCCGACGTTTAGCCCGACCGCAGGGCTGAAATGACTCCAATGAAGAGTCGCCGTTTGGAAATACATTTCGAGAGTGTTTTCTGCGATGGAAAATGAGTAATGGGTAAAAGAAAGCACCACGCTGTGTCAGAAATAACACTCACAGTATTAACCTCCAATAGTTATTGCAGTTAGTCAAATAAATAAAGTGAGATATTTATTTTCTCTCTGCTACGAATCAACGTGTTTCAACAAACACTCAAGTGTCGTTTTCTTGATTCAGCTTCTTTTAATCAACAAACTCTGAGAAACTTCCCGAAACATTTGCTGCAGTTTCGATGAGATGTAATAATCTCACTCCTTACTGAGAGACTCATTTAACGAATTCAGGGTGGAAGTTGCTAAAGTGTTTGGTTTTGATTATTTTCCTGAGACAGCAACGGAGTATTTAACATGTATGGATGTATATGTTCAGTAAAGCAAAAAGCCACGAGAGGCAGTGACTCACAGTGATTTTTACAACAGCTAAGGGGCGTTGTTAAACCTCTCTTAGCTGTTGTAAAATCACTGTGAATCACTGCCTCAAGTGGCTTACTGCTGTTACAAGACAGTTGCTACATATACCTGGCAAGGTTTCATAAAATAAACACATTTATGGTTCAAAATCATCCTTCCGCCCTTTGACTCTGGATAGGTGTCTTTTAATTTGGGCGCCAGTAAAGACTAAAGGGACGATTCACATGAACGCCGTCACTGACATGAGTTCTCTTCACTCAAAGTCAGCAGCAGAAGGTTTTGAGTGGTGCTTTGCGATTATAGTGGTTGGCAATTGACCCTTCGCTAAGTCCCTCGAGCGCAGACTGGCCAATCACAGCGTAGCTCCGGCCAGCTCCGGCCAGGGTTCATGCAATGCTTTCAGATTTATTCAATGATGCTCAGTGATACTCGGAGATATACGTTTCTTAAATGTTTCATTTCTACGTTAAAACTTGTGCAGCTAACATTAGCACATCATTAACTAGCATTAGCACTTCTATGCTATGCTAGGTACTGAAGGTACACTGAATGTAAACACATGCTGCTTTTGCTTTTTAATGATTGTGACAGTGAATAAAGGTACCCGGCTTTACAGGAACAGTGTTCATTCATTCCATTGTCTTTTAGCTATCATGAAGCTATCCATCAGTGTTGGGAAATTAACTCAGGAAGTGTATTGTGTCATTCTTTCCTTATTTCTTCTTAAAAGAAAACTGGATGCACTTTTTTCCTCTTTCTTTTACTTTTCTTTTTCTATTCACAACAAGCATGCGGACAGTTGGTGGCGCAAAGAAGTGTAGCAATGCACCAACAAAGGAGGTATGATATGGATGTAAACAAAGCAGGATTTAAAATAACAAACTCGCAACTGAAATTCATTCCCAACGCCTGTCAGGACGTAGGGACCGACAATAAATACAAACATACCGTTGTTCTCAAGAAAACTCCACAGCGTACCTTCAACTCAGTAAACTAACAACCCTTTAGTATTTGAAGACATTATTAGAGGGCTTTCCCCCTATTAGAGACACTGGTGAATATGTTGTTTTGGTGGAGAACGAGGAGATGAATGAAGACAAGTGCAGGATTCCTGAGGAGCTGACTGGACAGGACTTTGAGCTGAGTCACATTTTGGGACAGAAAACAGTCGACAGAGAAGTGGAGTGTGTCAAGGAAACAGTGAAATGACAGCTGAAAGCAGTGAAGAGCCGTTTAGAAGTCTGACAGCGACAGTATAATGGTTAAATCATTGGGTTAGAGTAGTGGGAACCGTAGTGGATCCTCAGATGACAGCGCAGGAAATAAGCATAACTAGTTAAGAGCATGCACACGAAAAGTCTTTTTCTGGATGAACTTTAATAACTGAGCTTTTAAACTTCCACTTCTTTGGAGTAAAATCCATTTCGACGGTTGAATATGAGACTAAATTTCAGTGACGTAGCACAACAGATGTTTTTGCTGGACTGGGACATTGCAGGACAGGGTCACGGGTTTGAATCCAACACCCAGCTGCTGCAGTGGAGATACTGCAGGCCACCAGTGCCAGGGAACTCCCAGCTGTGGTTGTGTGTTGAGCACATGAATAAAAAACAGCAGGCATGCTCCATAAACCTTCTGCCTGAATGCATAAAGGTGAAGAAACACAGAAAAGGCATCATTTATCCAGCTAACACAGCCTCAGGGAAAAAGGAGAAAAGTTAAAAACCATGTGTCTCAGTTGCGATAAAGGCAACGCAAACCCCTTAATACCAATAAAGGAAGTATTTTCTCACTTTTGCCCAGCAACAAAGTCTTGAGCCCTGACTCAGCGAGCTGGAATGCGTCCAGCTCTGCTTGAAAAGTGAGTTTCACATGATTGACCCTGAAATAGAACAAGACAGCCATAAAGAGCTCTGCTGCACCGTTGGATGAGGGCTCGCGTCTCCAGTTTTGATGAATGTTTTATTTTAAAGAGACTGATCAACACATCTGTCCATTCTGGGAGCAGGAATGTCAGAAATGGGGATTAGAAAATGGACCAGGCAGAAGTCTGACTAGATCTGTTTACCTTGGCCATCAGCCGAAAAGTGTAACCTCTTTTTTTCTCCCAGACAAAAATCCACTTTCATACCAACGAATGGCTGATTTTAAGGACTCGATGCCATCAAAGAAAAGCTATAAAAGTCCCTTCAGACCAAATGCCTTTCTGTGACATTTCAGGAGGGCGATTACACCTGGTAAAGCAATTTAAAGCCTTGAGGGATCATTGAGCATCAAATGATTCTGGACCAGGACTTCATTTTTCCATGCTTAAGGCACTTTGAGGGAAGCTTTTACACAGCACGTCCTCCCCGCGCTTCACTGTCCAGCCCGTCCTACTTTGAATAGAGAGGTGATGGGCCTGACTGACCTTGGCGTGCTGTGGTTTGTCTCGTATCGGTAGTTCAAATCAATGTCTCCCAGACTCAAGTGCTGCCATCCCAGAGAACACAAGACCCCCAGGAATACACACACACACACACCCACACACATACGCACACCATCTCCCACCCCGGTCACACGTTCTCCACTCCACCACTGTGACATTAGGATGACAGCAGCACCAACATCGCCACACAGGAGAAGAAAATCTACAGAGAGATGAGAGGCTTGAGAATGGAAGGTCTGGTGATGTGTACAGGTCTCACAGCCCCACCTTGTGTTCGAAAACAGGAAGTGACACATACACACACACACAAACACACACACACACAGATCAGGATGAAGAGAGAGGCAGAGTAATGCGATGCCAGTAGTGTCAGGAAACCTGATTGGTCAGTTGCCGAATACACGGCAACACAGAGAGGGTAAGTAGAATATTAATTTTTGTTATTACAGCTGACAGTCATAACACATATTTCTCATTTTTTTGTCATGTTTTATTTTGTTCTCATTTATTTGGGGAGGTGGTCCTGGAATTGTTTTGACCTTAATCTGTATAACCAAATACCTCCAATTACCAAATATTAGCATGTTAACACACTAAATCAAAATGGGTAACATGGTAAATATGACCTGCTAAACATCACCATGTTAAAAGAGTTCACCACCAATTTAGCATTTCCCTCTTATAACAATGTCAGACTCACATCGGACAGTTTTTTGTAAATAATCAAAATAGATGCAGTAGAACCAGAGACATGAACCTTTTTATTACACACATTCTTCTTCCTGTCAAAATATGACAACTACATCACCCAGAATGCAACTTGACCACCAACAGCTCGGTTGGAAGTTCAGGTGTTTAATGCCCATAGCTGCTAATGTAGCCTCGAGCTGTTAGCCTCAGCAGAGAAGAGGACCGGCCTGCAGAGGTCTGGTAAACTTGCTTCTTTCTAACTCCAAACCTCCAGATTATTTTAATTTTCAAACTTGTTTTCTGCAACAACTGATAGTCAAGTGTTGAATACACTTATCGTAAGTCGCTTTGGATAAAAGCATCTGCTAAATGACTGTAATGTAATGTAATGAAATCACTTGAGGCGATTTATCAGACTTCACGCGGCTCCCTCTGGAGCCACGAAAGGCTTTATACAACGCAGTAGTGTTTCCCAAAGACCTGGAAATAGACTTTGATGTGTAAAATCCCTTTTATGATCGCCATTGACTACGTTTACATGCTCACTCATATCCCGCTATTATTCCAAATATGACAATGTTCCGAATTTCTCAGGGGTCATTAAAAAATCATATCCCGTTTGGATATTCCGAATTAGGTCTTATTCCGAATGGAGCACTTTCTGATTAAAACATGTGGGACATGTCGACATTATTCAGGTTTTAGGAGCTTTTATAACAGGGGATTTTTTCACGACACTTTATGACACACAGCCTCTTTCCTGTTTACGACCAGCTCTGTACACACAAACCAACTAAACAATAGTTTGCAAAGTTGGAGTAGAGATGCACGCCTAAAAGAAAAGCCCACATTTCTGGTCGTAAAGAGAAACACACCTACTTTAAAGCATTATGAAGGACTTGGGTAGGTTTTGGGATATGCACAAGTAAGGATGCGATGAGCTTCTCAATTGTACCAGATGGTAAGATGCTAACGTAGGCGTTAGACGTATACGTCGTGGGAACCTTTTACATTAATCGGAATATGCACGACTGCATGTTAACAGGAATATTCGTGGAAAATACTTTTTCATTAGTCATCTAAACAGCTTATTAGAAATATTGTCTTTTTCGGAATAAGAGCAAAGAACTGATTATTTGGTGCCTGTAAACTTCTTTGTGAACATGTTAGCATGCTGACGTTAATATCTTGCTCATAGTACAGCCTCACAGAGCCGCTAACACGCTGTAGACTCTTTGTCTTGTTTTCTTATGCCTACGCCTAAAGCTGATCATATCATTGTTTTTTAAATGTGCCATTAAACAGCAAACAGTCCGCTTTTCACATCACAGCCTGGAGATTTGATTGCATGCTGCTGTGCAGAACAGAGGATGAGATCATGGTGAATCAGCAGTACAGCAGAGCAGATGAATCGTGCTCTTGGCATGAAAAACATTACAGTCAGCCTGCTGACGTGGAACAGATTCATTTTTATATGAATAGTGAGTATGATTTTGAGCGTGTGCAGAGGTATATTTGATGTCTACAAAGATTTTACTCTTCCTGCAAGCATAAAAGAAGCTGAGCTGCAGGGCATATTTAACTTTTCCCTCCCAGGGGAACTTGAGGCTGGGTGGTCCCAAGATTTTTTTTAAACGTTCTTTGTATGTGCCACTGTGGGACTATGAGCCTTACTTTAACCTGTTTCCAATTTGTACTCCTAAGTGAGTCATCCTGGCAAAATCTTATCTTGAATTACATGCATGTTTCTTATTATTGTTGGCTTAAAATCTGCACAAAAGTCAACAGCACATGAATCGATCATTCATGCACATTATTACCGATGGATTTCATTCGCCCTGTTTCCCCCCCCCCCCCCCCCCCCCCCCCCCCCGTCTCTTTAACCACAACATCTGTGTCAAATCTAAATAACACAATGTCACCCCACTCAAGCATACTTAACGCTTATCCATCCAATCTGCAGGCAGGTCCCATAACAAGGATCTGCCACGGGACTCACGGCCTATTGCTTCTGTATTGGAGCAGGGGTGACCGTGGAGTGGGAAGAAGGGGGGCCCAGCGAACACGGAGGACCAGGTTTTGGATTGTTATAGGGGTTAAACTTTATCCACAGGATTTCCATCACAAAAGCCTCCTCAGCAGCGAGCAGACGTGACCTTGGTGCCTGCCAGGGACAAACAGAGGAAGTGAATTCACTGAAGCGTCCCCCCCATTCACGTGCAGGCCTTATAGGTCGCTGTCTATCACACAGAGTGCCCGACCCTCGCCCCACCTCCTCCTCCTCTTACACCGGCCAGAGTCCCCTTTATTATGCTGATCTAATGACTGTGGAGGGTAATCCAACAGACCTTCATTAGAATGAGGGTGGCGCGTTACACACTCAGCCAGATCTGAACTGACACTGGGCGCCATACCTGCCAACTTGGGTGAGCTTCAAAGGCAGCAGAAGTAGCATAAGCTTTTCTTCTTTTTATGATGCATCGATTCATTTATTTCGATCTCACAGTTGGCAAATTCCTTTATCGCTGAAACACCTCCAGAGATGCAAAGAGCGATCAATACAATGCCCACACAGACAGAAAGCAGCAGCAGCAGAGATAGCATGATGCCGGAAGGCCACTTTGCAGAAGATGTCTTTTCTGATAAGTATGTATCAGTACGCAGAGGAGATAAATATCTCAGTGGGAACATGTGTGACAACAGTGTTGTGGTTGCACAAATATTTGATTATAAATTGGATAGCACTTGAATGCCACAACGTCAGTCATAAACATTGTATTTATGCCCAGGATGCTTCCTAGTAGAGTATCTCACTTTAAATGGCCAGTGTAATGGGGGAGCTAACAGTTGGAAGATAATGTTAATGTTTTCTTTCGTGTATAATCACCTGAAGATAAGAGTCTTTGTGTTTTCGTTCCCTTAGAATGAGACATTTATATCTGCATACAGAGCGTTCCTAACAGAGTCAGGGCAGAAGTTTTCAGTCGGTTGCAATCTGCCATCTCACCGTTAGATGGCGGCAAATCCGACACACTGGCCCTTTAAGACCGGAGTTTGCATGATACATGAATTTGCTTGATGTCTTATACAGCCACATCTGAGGGTAGGGCTGTCGTAATAAATACGTGACGTGATGATTGTAAAATGGTGAATACCTTGTGACAGTATTTCCTTGTGTTGCACTTTCATGAACTCGAAGTTCAAATCCAGAACAGTGATAATTAAATGTTTTGATTTCTGGAAGTTACAAAACTTGCCTGAAAGGTGAAGAAGGGGGAGGGAGTTTCCAGACGCTCTTCGATGATCCAACGAGCTCATTAGTTTGAAGCCCACTGATCCCCTTACGCAATGTTTGTACAACCAAGTGTAACACCGAGAGGAGACTGCCTGAAACCGTTATCCCTGTTTGTGCAATCAATTGCAACAGGACTACTAAGACACGCAAAAGACACGGGGTTCTTGAAGAGACAACGGGGACACCGCGCGGTGCAGATTGCGCCACCTTCAAGTGTGGCCATTTTGAAAAGACAAACACTTATATTTTGGTCGGTCAGTCCACCACTTTGGTCCAGACTGAAATATCAACAAACAACAACTAACTATTTGATGGATTGCCATTCAATTTTGTCCAGACATTCATGTTCCCCAGAGGATGTATCCTAATTACTTTGGCGACCCCCTGGCTGTTCCTCTAGTGCCACCAAGAAGTTGATATTTGGGCTTTTTAATTGAAATACCTGAACAACTATGGGATGGATTGCTGTGACATTTGGGAGAGACATGTATGAACTGTAATTAGGTTAAACACACATTTTGCCTGTGATAATGCAACATGTACATATCAACACAGATAAACAGGACATGCATTAATGCAGGATCCGCTTTGAGACCCTCAATCATTTGAGTTGATATTATGATGTAGTGGTGCACATTCCGAAACAAATTGGCAATTCATCAAAACCAACTGACACACAATGAATATGAGGCCTTTGGGGTCTGGAGTCTGGGGGCAGTTACTCACTTTGCTAATAACCCAGCTCTGCCCTTAAAGCTTTATCTTTCATCCCCACTCATCTCTGATTCAACATTACAAAGACATTCGTCAAAGGCTGAGAAATGCCGGAAAATGTTACCTAATATTCCCATAAATGTCTCATAAATGTCAATAAATTAAAACTCAAATATAACATTTTCTCCTCACTGTTAGAAAAAAATGATATAATATATGGAAATTCTGTATTTATATTCTTATCCTTCAGTGATGCTGTATTAACACTTACTGTTCATTTTATGCCTGCAGCATTGGATTGCATGAATTCTTTTAGATGTCTACTGCATCATCATAAGCATATTTCCCCTGTAATTCAAAATTACATATTTGGTATTCTGGGAGACCTTGGGCTCCAGACTAGAATCAACAATTATGCTCTGGGTTGCAGCAATCCTTGTCTGCACAGCATGAGCTCGTAATAATGGACCCACCAAAGGGTCTGTTGGGCTGAAGAGGTTTAGCTGCAACACTAAGAGAACACTAAGTTAAGAAGTGCAATGCGCTCACGATTAATTAAGCAAGACGGAGAGTCTGCAGCCATGCTAGCAGCTCTGTGAGGCTGTGTAGGCACAGTGGGGCTTTGAGCTAAATGCTAACATCAGAATGCTAACATGCTTGCAAATATTACGCTAGCATGTTGATTTTTCAGCATGTTTAATATTTATCATGTTCACAACCTTAGTTTGGCATGTTAGCATACTATCATTCACTCGTTAGCACTAAATACAGAGTACAGCTGAGGCTGATGGGAATGCCATTATTTTTTAGCATTGGGCAAATGGAAATTTTGACCTGATGAAGGCTTTTGATTAAAGGTCGGGATAAACCTTATTACCATAAACAAAAAAGGGTCAATAGGGGGGCACAGCAATTGTCCTTGTGAGCCATGTGTATGGGTCAAGCAAAATGAGTCAAGTTCATGATCAAGAGAGAAGTCACAGTTTAGCTAAATAAAACAGGCTTTTTATGCCTCTGCGCTGGCGACAGCCGGGTTCAGATGTTTTCTGCTTTAGGTTTGTCCGTCCTTCTGTCCGCCGGTTCATTCTTGTGAATGTGATATCTCAGGACCACCTCGAGCAAATTTCTTCAAATACGTCACAAACGTCCACCTGGACTCAAGAATGAACTGATTTGAAGAACATGTCACGTCCCTCCCGTTCTTGTGAACGCGATATCTCAGGAACCAGCTGAGCGAATTTCTTCCAATTTGGCACAAACGCTCACTCAAGTTTGAAATGATTCAAATTCCGTGGTCCAAGATGACCTCAAAATCTAACATAACTCAAGAATTCATACCTTTCATATGACAGTTTTGACACAAATGTCTAATAGAACCGGATGGTGGAGGCATACGACCGCGAGGCGGTAATTGTAGTTTTTCCATACTTTTTTAGAAAAGCATGTCAGCTGTTTCCCTGATCATTTGTCACCTCCCTCAGTCACAGTGAATAAATGCGTTTGTTGAGCTGGATCAAGAGATCTGTAAGAACACACAGCGAGACTTTGACTTTGTGAGCATCGACTACAAACTCCTTCAAAGTTGTCAAAGGAAATTCAAGGCTTGAAAACTCTTTAAGAATCCACTAATGTTCCTTTTTCTACATCTCACACTGGATAATTTTCTCATCCAGCACGTGATCTTTTTCTTGTCTAAAAATCTGCCTGGCTTTTATTTCGTATAGCACTTCCATTATTCTGGGGTAGGTAATTATTCCTGGCTACTGCTGGCTGTTTTATTTTCATGTTACGCTCATTGTATTTCCCTTAAAATGCTGTCATTTACTGTGTAAAAGATGTGAAATGTAATGACTAATGCACCATTCTCAGCACAGTGTGGATTTTATTTGACAGAAATCTGAATCAGAATTATGAATCATTATTATTATTAATACATAACCTTTTGTAAAAGCCATAAACTATATTTTGACATTACAAATACAAATAAATCTTTTACGGCCTCAAAGTTAAAACCTGTCGTTGCCACACGCTCTCAGGCTCTGCAGCAAAGGAAAGAGCTATACATTTCACAGTGAACACAAACACCCTCAACCCACTAAATCTCTATGCAAACAAAGCAAGAAAGCGTGCTTCAATCACACACTGAGCCTGTATGTGTCTTATTGATCCTCAAACAATCACTCCACAGGGGGGTGAGACTGTGAACCGTATTGGATACTCATTATTTATTTATTTCCCTTCATGTGTACGCATACATGGCCAATAAAGCTGATTCTGATAAAGCTGATTCTCATTCTGATTTGAGGAAATTCTGCCCAAAATATGCACAAGTGTAATTAACTGACACGTCACACAGGAGGAGTAGGTTTCACATCGAGTGCTGGTTTGAAGCCAGTTATTGAACAGTTTATACCTCGTAGTTTACGACTGAGATTCCCCTCAGGCGTTCCTACAGATCTCAGAGGACTGACTCTTGAGAAGGCAGAAGAAAAGAACTGTGGTTCCAGGAAGCCATTACCCCTGACTATAGGGTTATTAATCCAGACAATAAAGGCTTTAGCTCTCAGCTACTCATGTTTTACATTTACAGCGTGGGCTTTTAGAGAGAGTTATACGAGGATTGTGCAAGCTTTGGTGTTTTACTAGAAGACAATTTGAGTAACAATGAGTGGTAACAGTGGAAGCTATTTATCCTGCTAACAAGTGGTGGGGGAAGAATTCAGATCCTTTATTTCAATAAGCAAGATAAGATAAGATAAAACTGTATTTATCTTGCAGGGAAATTGCTGTGCAGATTTCAAATCTAAAAGGTCAAGATAACAATAACAAAACATTGCCAAAATCGGGTTAACAGATTGGATCATAAAATATAAACAGATTAACGGTAAGGATTAGTCTAGGATTAATGCAGAACAAGGAATTTTGCCATAAAAACTTCTTTATTGTCTGTATTGAAAATGTCACTTTTAATGTCACTATTATGAGCAAAATATACTGAAAGTAGTATTATTCAGCAATATTACTCCTGGTATATGGTATTGTATCATATCATATCATATATATTATGTAAAATTAGAGCAGTGAAAGATAATTAGTGTAATTCTCTCTAAATTATTGTGAGGTAGAAGTCTAGAGTAACATGAAATGGAAATAGGAAAAGTTCCTGAAATGTGTACACTAACTCATCAAAGATCCACAGAAATGAAAGAACATGGTATTAAATAATCCAGTTTGTAGACCTTCAGCTGACAACTTCTCACATGTGAAACAGTAACAAATTATATGTAAATCAGGTCGGAAGGAATGTGAATTGTTTAAACAAATGTACTGGATTAGATCAGATGAAACCTGAACCATCTCTGTGGGGAATTTGGGTCATTTCAGGAGCAACAGCTGAGCATCAAAGATAAATACAAGACAACAAGTTCAGGTTACATCAGATTAATGAATGAAGACGGTACGCAGAGCTGAAACCAAACTGTTTGTCGTCTGCAAGGAGTTTTACATTTCATTTACATATTCATAGTATGGTTTATTAATGTGCTGTATCTGTAAATAAACCAATGCTTGTGGTTTTGTATATATTGTTCTTCAAGTGACTTTTTACAACCAAAACCACAATTCTCCTTTATCTTAACTGCATTAAAAAGTGTATTAATGCTTCAGTTGCTATGAGCGGATATCGCATTGTAAGACATTTTGGTTTGTCCAGAATATTCAGGGCCATGTGCTGAAAAGTCTATATTTCTAAATATTTATGACTGTAACTGGATTTTAAATTAATCATGTTTGGAAATTGGATCGATAGAAATGTAGAAAACTGCAAACAGCCTTCATCAAAAATACAGAAACATCTTTGTTACCTGACACAAACCAGGACAAATCAAGTGTATTCATCATAATATTTGTGAGTTAAATGGAATAAAACCTGGCTGAGGTTTTTTGTCTTGAGCGTAAAATAAACACAGATTTTAAACAGGCGACTATTAGGCCTCGTATGGCTTTTACACCAAAGCTGTCATCTTATTTAATAGTAAGATATACGTCTAACAATTCACCAGTAAAGTGGTGTGTGGAGGTATGCTGGAACTGAAATGAGATGACAGAAGAGTGCAATTATATACATATATTATATAGTTTCTGCCTGGTGGACAGCCTCTGGCGCATTTGTTACACCAAAACAGACAAAAGTATTATTGTTTCAGTGCTGCAGGTATTCCTGGTGAATTTGGATTAATGCATCTAAATATCACAAACTACACTGTCAAAGAAAAACCCAGCATCAATAGAATGTGCACAGACTGGTTCAGATTTAAATGTGACATTACTGCACCTTCATGTTGCTTTTTGGGGGGGAAATTCAGCCCCCGCACATCCACTCAAAAGAATAAAAAGAAATCACTTCAATGAATGGGGAGTTTCTGTTCCTCTTTTTAAGGAAGCATTGCTGTCATTTACACAAGACTGTGACTCTAATGTGTACATTACGGTCATTTTCACCACATTTGCTGGGTTACCAATCATGAAAGATTGAAAGACGATTCCACTCAAGGCCCACTTACTCGCTTTTTTTTTTAGCTTACATTTCCTGTAACACCTACATGTGTTTAACACGGCAAATAACGACGCTTCCTCAGAGCTCCTGAGCTTCAAACTATGACGCTCTTGGTTCTCCTCTAGCCTCGGTTTTGGACGTGGCAGTGACGGCGTGTCGGTTTCCCTCATGGCATGCATGGAGTCTTTTCAAAATAAACCTCCGTCTTTTACAGGAAGTTAGGTTTAGGCAACAAAACCACTTAGTACGGGTAATGAAGAGAGTGTGGTTGACTCACGTGACTAGCGAGTGAAAAACGTGAGAAAACGTGAGAAAAAGTGAAGGATGCGAACAGCGGTCTCCTGCCTGAAAGTCCTGTGTTTGTTTGACTTAGAAGTTCATACTTGATCTTAAAGGAACAGTATGTGTAACCAACTAAACTCAAAGAACCACTTACTAGCTTTCAGTAGCTTGCTGCATCATGGTCTTCTTCACTGATCGTGCGATTGAAAGCTAATAAATGGACTGTGGATCTCGGACCATTTTGTTAGACTTCAGTTGCGGAGTCACACTACTCTGACATTTTCTACATCTTCCATTGTCATGTTACATACTTATTTAATCCTTTTTAAATCCCTATTTTTTGAGCCGTGCAGTTGCAGTGATCCCCCCCATTAGCCCTGAAGACTGAAACCTCACAGACTTTAATTGATTTCACCTGTCCGTCATCGTCAAAGTTTACCCTCACACGCCCAACTCTGTAATTCTACAACCATTTACAGTTATCGAAACAGGGGAATCTTTCCCATTTCCAACCATCCATCCCATGTGAGGTGACCTGCCTGAGTGCAGGAGGGTGTTGTGAGGCCTTCAAACACCTCTCTATAGTGAGGCTGATGTTTCATCCTGCAAGTATGGAAATACTCCGTCATGGCGGCTCTAATGTCACAACACTAGCCTATAGTATTGTGTTTTATACCCTTGAGTCTGCAGTCTGGGAAGTGTGCGTAAAGAGCTCAAAAAGTCAACCAGAGCACTTCACTTTCAGCCTTGGGTCCTCACAGACTTGCGTCAAAGTAACAAGGGACATTTGAACCGGGCCCTTGAGTGCAGGTTTGAGGAGGTGACACCACTCACCCACGCTTTCATGACAATAGCTCGTTCTGATTGGCTGTCTTACATTTTAAGTAGCAGCTGAAAGGGTAAATTAAAACGTGTTTACACTAGGTTAATGATGCGATTTGTTAAAACGTTGAGAGGGTTGAACTGTTTTATCATGATGAACTTGAGATGAAATTAGCTTAATGTAGTCAAAATGATTATAGTGTAGCATCTTGTTTTCTGCAACCCAATCCCTCCAAAAAGTATCAGGACAAGGCTTTCCTCCTTGTCTGGGTTTTGGCACTTCCAGGTGTCCTGGGTCGCATCAATAAGCTGCCAAAATATTGGAGCAAGTCGTACATGAAGAGGAACCATGAGTCAAACTTTGTTAGTGCATATGAGTGGCCATTGGAAGTACCCAGAGTACCACTATTGGGGAGGTGAAGAAAATGCATGGGAGGGCAACCATAGAGTGTATATAAGGGGGCAACATTTCCTGCACATGGGGCCTTTACAGTCCTGCACCCACACAGAAACCAAACGTTATAAATGTACATGTAACTGGACCAAAATCGTCCATGTTTA
Source organism: Pholis gunnellus (assembly GCF_910591455.1). Taxonomy (NCBI): domain Eukaryota; kingdom Metazoa; phylum Chordata; class Actinopteri; order Perciformes; family Pholidae; genus Pholis; species Pholis gunnellus. Next base: position 23,720,251 of record NC_136534.1, read on the forward strand.
GTATTTGAATTAATTAAATCAGACTAATACACACCGTGGTCTCGTGCAGACCTCCTCGCTTTCGAATGCAGCGCACGTGCACGAGCGGTGTGTGTGCGCGCGGTCCGGGAGCGCGCGCGTGGAGGCGGTCCGGTTGCTGCTGCCTCAGTTTTTCTGTAATCGCTTTTCTGCCGCTGCCTACCTCCAGTTAAATAGCTAGGACACGGGAGCGAGCAGACGGCCGTGTGAGGATATTACTTTTTTTTCCGGTTACCGTGGGATTATTACGACGCGGAATTGCAGCATCTACGGCCAGCCGCCAGGTAATATCGACACACGCCTTTACTCACCCCTCGTAGATACGCGAAAAGTAAGTAAATGTCCCGTGAAAAGTGTCGTTTTTTTCCAGTGGAGACGGAGGAGGAGGAGGAGGAGGAAAGAGGGGGGAGGTGGTGCTGGATGTGTGGGACGAGCCTCCCTTTGTGCCGAGGCAGGGTCACCGCACTCCAACGCACAATGTGGACACTCCACAAACGACGAGGATCCCCGCATATCCCCGCATACCCCCTCCTACCCTCACCGCTCCACCGGCCCTGAACCGTCCTTCCATCAGCCCCGCGCCGCCGTCGGCTGTTTCGGACTGAGTCCGACAGAAGAAACGCCTTCTTCTATGCGTATTTTCAATGACTTTAAAACAACCGAGGCCTGTTCAGCTTCTCCTCTTTTTTTAAAATTACCCCCTCGTCGGTGACGCTAATGTAACACCCTACTTTCCTACCTCCCTCCTCCCCACCGGCCTTGTAACGTTAGCTACGGTCGCTGTTTGTCGGACAGCTCGGTTTGACCCCATATTGTGCTTTTCATCCCCACAAATGTTGACCTACCCGGTTTGAACAAGCATTTCAAAGTGACGTCCGATAAAACACACGGACATCTTAACTTGTCCCCGGTGGTATTTTGGGGGGGTCTTATTACGTCTCCGCGTCGACCCCCGGCATCTCTAACGGCTACTGCACGCGTGTACATTTTAGCCGTTGGTGTCCCTATCAGTACCGCGAAAACGCCCCCCAGGGAAGGCGAGCTGTCCTCCGCTTCGTGCCTCATCGTTCGGATTAACTTCCCCACATTTCACGTATAGCTTGTACCGGTCTGGTGTTTACACGGCATTTTCAAGCAACAACATATTTATGTTCGCCGTGTCTTTTGTCGTGTGTTTAAGGGTGGAGGGGGGCATGAATTAATGCTCGGTCTTCACGGATGATCTCCTCATTTTCAAGTGTCCTTTCTGATCCGTCACCGATGAGATGTGTGTGTTACTTTCCGATTAAATCAGCCCCCCAAGGCTATAAAGAGCCTTTATATCCATGTATTTGCTCACACTGTTGACCTCAAACCACAATAATATGCAGTATTTGTTTAAAGAAAGGGGAGAAGCAATACTTTTTTATAAATCTAGGCCAGTAAATCTAATCACATAAAGTCCTCCAAAACAATTAGCCAGTAATATATATATATATATATATAACCCTTAATAGATCATTAGGGGACAGGCTTATTATTATATTCATTTCAACAAAGGACCTATGCGTCTGTAGGCTTTGACAAATGTCTTTATATCGCTTTAACTCTCATCCACGTCCAGCTGTAGACCGACATTAATTAAACAGATCTTAACCATGGTTCCCCCCTCAAAAGCTACCCAGTTTGCTGAGGAAATTCCACATTATAACATCTTTATTGCCCCTCTTTGCAAGTGGGAATCTGCTTGCCCCCCCCCCCATGCTCACAGGCTGTGTGGTGTGCCGTTACTTTTTTTTCCAGGGCCCACGATGTCCAGCGAAGTGCAGAGACCGGACGACAGCCCCAGCACCAGCGGGGGCAGCTCGGATATCGAACAAAGGGAATCGGTACCCACCGAACATGAGCGAGAGCAAGCACAGCCCAAAAAGAAGGAGACCAAGATCTCGAGTAAAACCGCTGCTAAACTTTCAACTAGTGCCAAGAGGTAAGAAGAAAGGAGGAATGAACAAAAAGAAGCTGGCTCTAGAGAGCGGGTTGTAAAGGCCTCTCCTCTGCCCCGAGGGTGTGAAGTTAGAAAATAACAACTATAGTCCCACAGGCATTGTCATTTCAAACATCCACGCTATTCAGTGTGACACTAAACCCACAGAAAGGAGCTCGTTGATGTCACCCGAAAGGGATGTTCCCATTCCAGCCTGTTTCATTCGAATAGCTCTTGTGTCTCCTACACCTCCAACGCTCACCTTAACACTTATTCCCCCCCCCCCCTCCCAAAAAACGACTGGAGATGACAGGGTCATTATGCAACCGGCTGAGCAAAAGGGTTGTCTGAGGCCAGCCCGAGTCTTTCTTACAATAGCGACCGATGTTTCCGACATTTCCCTTTTTGTACGTCTTCGTTTCAGTTGAGAGCGAGCCTCCGCGAGGGCCTTCAGCCCGGAGAGGCGTCGCTGTCGTCTGAAGTGTTGACGTTAACGACCTGCTCAGCAGCAGCGTCTGCACTCCGCTGCCCTTCACCGTCTGAATCATAATTTTGCACGGTTTATGTGAAATACTCACAGCGGCCGTGTTCACCCTCATGCTCCTTTTTTAATTTTGTTTGTGCACCACAGACGATGACAAAGATGAACAAAACACAAAAACGTACATGTTTTACATTCTATCTATGCTTCATACGGACAGAAAATGAAGTTACAACTTGCATGGTGACGTTTAGAATACATGAGATACTGTGTCGCTGGGATTAAAAGCAACATTTACCTCCTCGCAGGATCCAAACACTGACTTGGTGCTTGTACCGAGTCGTCCGTTCCTTCAGCTTTTATCGTCCTCTAGAGATTTGCCCTCCCTCCACCGATTTTTAACAATAACAATCCTTCTCTTCCAGGATTCAGAAAGAGCTCGCAGAAATAACACTAGACCCACCTCCAAACTGCAGGTAAGAAGATCTTTTCACAGCATTTTCTCTAATGACTCGTACGCCTCTGCGTACAGATGTTCCAGCTGTGGTGGATATGGCAGAGACGGGCTTCTTTCAAGGCTTCTTGTGTCTAGAAAAGGGAAATTCCACGCTGCAGTGCACTCTCTTTTGTCTCCGCTACCGTAATGCTGTTGTTTGTGTTGTTTTGTTTGAGATGGTAATCTCAGGTGAATTAGAGAGACTGTAGCCTATTCTGGCATTATTGTTGTTGTAGTTGTTGTTGTTGCTGCATAATGCACGCTGTTGAAAGCGTAGCCTGTTGGATCACAGTATTATGGTTGCTCTGAAATGGTGGAAAATGAGCAGCAGTGTGACTTTAAAAAGCCGTTTCGATTCTCGTGTGGGTCCCCCCCCCCCCCCCCCCCCCCCCCCCGCTCTGCTGGGGATTTACCACAGACAATGGTTATTGTGTGCTGCTGCCGCGGCTCGCAGTGCTTTGAGGAAGAGATATGGTCGCGAACGAGTGGCACACCACAAGTACATCAGTCTCTCTTGACGTGACAAAAAGGCAAACACACAAAGTGACTCTGTCATTGATTATTAGCGGTTTTTTAATACAGCGCAACAATTTCTCCCTGAACCAGCACACTGCTGCGAAATTCAACTAGTGTTGGTAATATTGAGAAACCAGCAGAGAGACAGAAAAAAGCCAAACCCCCAGTGTTGCCGACTCTTTTTCAACTCTGACAGCCAATCACGTCAGGCCTCCAAAGCCACTCCCCCCAAACTATCATTATGAAGTAAAACAAAGAACAAGGTTGTTGTTGGTACTCACAGCTGTTCTCAGACTCAGGTGAGGTGCAGTGAGGACAGGTAGGCCGTCCATTTGATTTATCGACCACTGTCTTCATTTAATGAGACAAATATCACTTAACATGCTTTGGAAGAACATTACCAACCCTAGCTTTAAGAGGAAGAAAAAATGGAGGCCGGTGTTTGCAAGATTGTGGATACTTTGTGGGAGAGATGCTGATTTTGGATGGGCTGCGTTGGTTCGCAGTCACCTGCTTAAAATGATGAAGGAAAACGTCTTTTTGTATGACTCATCTGGCGATTTGGAATTACTTCACCCTGGATGGCCGTGTTTATTGCCTGAATTAATCCCCCCCCGCTGGGTCTCATCAGAAGCCCACCGCCATTAACGATAAACATTGAGCTAACCTTTTCATTCCAGCTCACAGGCCCCTTTTTTTTGTTATTCTACTGCGGGCTAAAAGAGATGTTGTTTTCCTCGAGGACTCTAATCTATTTCAATACAACCCCTCCCCTCCTGATGCCCCCCAAAAAACTAGGTTGGCTCACATAGAGGATTTAGCTGGAGGACACGAGTAAGTCATTTGAAAGTAAAATAATCGCTAGTGGAAATTTCACAGTCGCCGTCTTAGTGGGGAACTAGTTGCCTGGGAAACAATTAAGCTTCTTCAAGATAATCCTTTTCGGTGTGTGTGTGTGTGTGTGTGTGTGTGTGTGTGTGTGTGTGTTCCCTTTCTGTACCCTCCAAAAATGATACCAAAATCTAATAATGTGCTTTCTGTGATGCACCCAAATAGATTAGCCCTCTGTTAACAATGACAGGAGGAGGAGGAGGAGGAGGGGGAGGAGGATGGGGGTGGGGGGGGGGCCGTCAAACATTCAATTTCCCATGCAAACGATCACAGACCCATTTACGTTCTCGCATGAAGGAGTTCGCGGTGGAGCCGGTGTCGTCATTTGTATGCCGCTCGCTCCTGTCCAGGTGAGCCTGAAAGGTTATTCATTTCTTCTCCCTGCGACAAATGGAGTCACAGACTGCCGGCCCCCCTTCAGGAGGCAGACGGAGGGAGAGAGTCGTGTCAAAGAGATTCACTTCGCTGACTCTGTCAACACTTAGACGATATGGTGTCTTCGTCACGTTAAAATCCGAAGTCTGCTTCCTAACATGTACAGCCTCTTCAGGTGTGTGTGTGCGTGTGTGTGTGTGTGAGCTCTGCTTTGTGTCCTCCGGTGAAGATGTGTGCTAGGAGCCAGAGTTTACCATTTAGCGCCTTGGAAGTGTCGAGGATCTATTTTAGGGAAACATCTGTGGCAGGAGGTTCCCTTTTGATAAGTCTAATAAAAAGCCCACCACTCGTCCTCTAACATCCCTCGGAGGTTGATAAGGTTAATAGGTTAATATCACAAACTGTCGGGACAATAAATAACATGTTTTCTTGCGTTCCGCGACTATGATGAGTCTTAACATTGTTGCGTACGGTGCCATACAGTGTGACTGAAAGCTGTCTGTTTCTACTTTTAGTGCTTTGTCGCAACTTGGAAAAAAACGCAAGCAAGTATTTAGAATGTGTCTCTGAGCTTTATCTCACTCTTATCTCACTCTTTGCATCGTGTCAGCTCACTTGTCACCCTGGCAGGTAGTCGTGCATCAAAACCAACAGCAGCACGTTGACGCCCGACAGGATTTGACACGGCAATTATTCTCACTGTCAAGTATTTACACTTCCAAGTATATTTCACAGGCAGCTTGTGCTTTTATCTGAAAGGATCACTGTGTTTTTTCCTCCTGTGCTACATGTTATATTGCAGTAGTATCACTGAGAATACATTTTGGATTAGATGAGCTGAAAGAGGAACATGACAGGTTCATTGGTGTTACCAAATCTCCCTTTTACACTGAATGCCTGAATTTAGGGCTGCAACTGACAATTATCTTCACAATCGATTGATCTGCTTCCTGAAGCACAAAGTGACGTCCTGTAAGTGCCGGTTACGTCCGACCAACTGTCAAAAAACCCAAAGATATTAAATGCAATGATACAAAACACTGAAAAGCAGATAATCCTCACATTTTGAGAAGCTGAAATCAATTAATTTTTGGCATTTTTTGCTAGATTAAATGACTAAAACGATTATGAGAATCGTTGAGTTTGATCTTTAGCTGAATTGTTTAGAATCAGTCCAGGACCACTGCTGGTGATTCTTAAACGGACTTATCTCTCATTGATACGCTCCTGTCATAAATAAATACTCCTCTCTGCCTCTCCGTTCATATTTCCATACTTATCTCTTCCATCTTGTGCTTTGCGCTGCCGTTGTCGTATGACAGCAACAGTTGCATTTGTTATTGTGGCGCTGCAACTCTTGTGACTTGTTACTATTCCTTCCTTGCTGTTGATCGAGCGCTTCAAGCACAAATCCAAACAAAGACACTTTTTGACGTGGTTAAAACAGCAGCCACTGGTGTTTTTGTACCTTCCGCTTCCGGACCACTGTGCTGTTTGATGTGTTTTATCTTCTTCTCACAGATGGCCAAAACAGATACTTTTATTACAGCCACAACGGAGTGATGGCAGAACAATGTTCATCCGTCTGAAACATAATGCTACATGTCAGGTTTCAACCCATGCGGATTCAAAGATTCCCTTTTTCTTATAAGCTGCCATTGTTCGGCAATCACAGCAGAACAAGCCATCGCAGAAGAGGCAGAGACGCCGATTTCTCATCCCGAGGCGGCTCAAATAGATTAAGTGCAACACAGCCACGACCCATGGTGCATTTTGGGTAACAAGCCCCCCCCCCCCACCTCCTCCTCTGTCAAGATTGTCACAAGTCGTTCAGGGAAATGTAAGTGGAAGTAGATAAGGTTGCCGGAGTGTTGAAAGTAATTTACAAAACTTAATTACAGAATAGCTCCTGTAATGCTTTGGACATTATTAACAGAGAACGCTTTAACAGAATATACGTTAATACACTGGATCTTTATTTAAGACATCGCACCATAAGCTAAGCTCCACCCCCCCTTAAGCCTCTTGCGCATGAAGTCCGTATTTTCCGTCCAAAATTGTTGCACATTTAAAATAAATAAACACAACCTCATGTGGTTTCAATCATTGTTGCACATCGACCCCTCAGAAACACCGTACATGCAAACGTCATCATCCAAAATGTCATCTGATGAGCTGATTCACTGTATGACAAAGTAAAGAATACAGAGATGAAGCATTTCAAAGATAGATGTACAAAAGATAAGACGTTAAAGATTGTCCATTATCCTTTTAATCTCGTATAATAGAGGAAAAGTAATCAGACTCAGTGAGCTGGATTTCTGTGCGTAACAATTTTTACTGGATGACCGATTTAAAAAGAAAAATACGGAGCTGGTGTGCAAAGGCCTCTGCTTTTGTAAGCGACAAAAATAGCATCTTGGTTCTCGCTGGTGAGCGTCAATTTCTGCCAGTTGGGATGACTCACAGGCTGTAGATCGCCGGCTAATTAAACCAGCGTTCGCTCCGTGAGGTGGTTGAAAACGCTGTCTCTGACTTTGTTAATGCCTCCACTGGACTCTTTTTGAGTCTTGCTTCAAGGGTTCTGCACTGTAATGCATCAGCATTGTTCTGGTCCTGCAATGTAGAGCTAGTTAGTTCTTGCATTAAGATATCTTACATTGTTTTGCACTGTTACGCTATAAATGGATTTTCGCTGTTCGGGGGATGGGGGGGTTTAAGCAAACTGTCAATTCTTTGTAATGTCCGCCTTTTTTGATTCCAGCTTCAGCTGACCTAAAATGTCGCTCCTCCTTTTTTAGCACAGCTGCAATGTATGGCCGGTCCTTGGAACAAATAGCCTTCTCTGGTCCTTGAATGTTCCTGGTGTGACGTAATGCCCCCATGATGACATCATGCGAGCTGCAGGGAACGTCCTTTTCTCGAAACACACACACACACACACACACAGCAGGTCACCACGACATGAATATGTATCTCCATTATCATCAGAAGATGGGGCTCTCTGCATTGTAGGTTCTGACCTCTTAATTATGGGATGGTCTTGGTGTCTGTGATGGCTGCCTGTTAGTTTGTGCCAGGCCTCTGGGGGATTCCGTGCCAGTGACACACCCAGCATCATTTTTCACAGCTTTACCATTAAGCACAGCAGGGGGGGGGGGATATCAATATTCATGAGGGGGAACGGAGGGATGAGGACCGGAGGCAAGGGGAGGAGGAGGGGGAGGAGCTGCAGGAATACCTCCCGGTTGTTGTGCATTAATGTTTCCGTGTTGGATCTTTTGCAATGTGACGGCAATTTGAAGCGAGAAACAAGCAACTGCTTTTTTGATGCCGGCTTCATTTGACCTCGGAGGAATCGACCCTAATCGACGTGTTGTTCCATAATCACCGCCTTTATAAATATTGATGAGTTCGAGGCACCCATCTGTGTCCGACGCTGGCTTGTTCCTGACCTTTTCAGTGAAGGTCTTGTTCATCGACTTGTTCAGAGCTAAAGACCTTCATGAAGACAACCGCTTCAGAATCGCTTTGTTCTGAAGCAGAATGAATAGAAACGGGCTCTTCTAGGAGACGTTTGTGCTGAAGCAGATCAGACGTCTGCATCGGCACAAGGCGGGGTCGTAAACATGGTTTTGTTGAGTTGTCTTAAATACAGAAGCAAACAACGGCTGTGAAAGTTTAAAAAGCAAGTATAACCAAGTGAATACTTTCAGTTTAAATTGAATTATTAAAATATTTTACCCTAAAACAGGGCTGCAGGAAACGCTTTTCCTTATTGATTGATCAAATATTCACTTTGTTTATAAAATGTGACAAATGTCCCTTCTGATTGATGTTTTGTTGACTGTTTTTGTGGAAAAAAAACTGTTCATAAAACTGAACATTGAAGGAGTGAAAGATGCTTAATGATAAGAGGGGGCGGGACTAAAGGCCCTTAGTTTGCAGTAATGAACAGGAAATAAACAGTTTGAAGATCTTATCACGTTTTACCGTAAATGTATTATATCTTAGATAAATAAGAGACCATAACACAGGAAGAAATGTGCTATCTGGAAAGAAAACATCACACCTAAAGACAAATGAAGAAGTGTCGTAGCTGCTCCAGGAGCAGAAGAACATCATAGTACAGATGGAGGGTACCAGACCAGGTTCTGCTGCTTTGCTATGGTCACCGTTCTCTTACCTATGAAACATCTGCCACAAAATCATTTCCTTCCCGAGCAAACCGCTCCTTCCTCATTTACTTTCCCCTCACACAAAGTTTAGAGTGTGGGGGAAGAAATGAATGTGCCCCTATAGAGCGACGGGGTTTAATTTATCCTTAATGTTTTCCACTGCGGCACTTGTTTGACAGCGAAAAACGCGGGCCGCCGTGATTCATGCGTGTCATTTGAATTCTCAATGTCCTCGTTTGTGAGTTGGTTTTTCTGGCAAACATTTGTCCAGAATGTTATGAATGGGTTCGACGGCGGACAGCAGTTTGAGGGGGCGACTGATGGGAAATCTGACACGAAAGCAAACAGAGGAATCATTTTGGCAAGCGAGGAGCCACAGAAACGTATGAGTAAGCGGTTTGCGTGAGAGCCTGATGGATGTCCCCCTGAAGTCACAGATCAGAGCTCCTGCCAAGACGCTTTAAAGCGTCTTGATGATATTTGCAGGCCGAGGGGGACGAACTGTTAACACTCATCTGGTTGCAAATGGTGAACGTGACTGATAACCAGTGGATAACATCTCTTAGGAATGTTCTTTTCTCTGTGCTGATTTGTTTCACATTTCTCTACCTGCTGACCTGAGACGTGGTGTCGGGGGAACGGAACCAACGCAGGATCAGACTCGGCTTGTTCTGATCACTGACCTTTTCGGTAATAAGTCCGTTCCCTCGGCCGCACAGAGTGCTCTAGTGGAGGGGGGCTGAAGAGGGTCTCTAATTATGGCTGAGGAGACTTCGGCGCAGGCCTGTGAAATTAAAAAATATTAGCATCGTACTCTCGACTAAATTAGTTTCTAAATTGCAAGAGGCTGCAGTTTCGTCTCTGAGGCAATTTTTTTTTTTTTTAGGCGGTTTCCTTTCCTGAAGCGGTGTTCCTGTGAATCCCTGGACTGCTGCAACGATTTGCATGTCAGCACAAATTCTACCTCGTTTTATTCATGCAAAAGCAAATGTTTATAATTACCCCTCGAAGAACGAACACACACACACACACACACACTCTGAGATTATTTAGAAAAGGCTAATTTACGCATCAATTGTGATTAATATCAGACCGTGTGCTCTTAAAACGTTTTTATTTTCTGCCAAACTGCGCAATTGTGCTTCGAGGGTCATGCAGTCCTCATTAATGGAACAAACGCTTTTTATTTTTCTCTACGCTGCTGTGTCATCCCTTCACCCCCGAGCACACGCTACGGCGACGCTCTGTTGGCTAAGTGATATTTCTTCTGACTCATGATGCCGTTTCCTTCATGCAAAGCCTGTGTGTGTGTTTTTGTTATTGTACAGATATATGCCCTGCATTATTCATCTCTAGCCAGAGGCAAACATTTGCGCTGCATCAGACTCCGGCTGCGCGCTGCGGCTCAGATGCAGGGAAGAAAAAAAGCAGGAAAGAAAAGAAAAATGCTTACCGCGGCAAAACCTCTGCCGTACCTCAGACGCATCGGGCTGAATTCAAACGGAAGGCTGAGGAAAATACACAGATCCCCTGCTTCACTTACAGCTCAGTTAATGTGACTTTAAACCTCAGCGGGGACAAAGTTGCTGAGTGAAAGGCCGGTTCTTCAAACCCTCTCTTTAGAAGTCCACTTCCTCAATTCAATACCGACTGCGGTTTAGATTGAATCGAGGTTTCCCTCCTGTGAGAGTACAATTGTGTTCTTCCCTTTCGACTTGGAAAGCACGCAACCTACTCCCCCCCCCTGTTGTTGCTGGATAGACCGTCCGGTCAGTAATTGCATATTTCATTGGACGCATGAACAATAAAAGGCTTGATTAAAAAACAAACCATGTCATTTGAGACAATGAAGACAAGAGCACAGAGGAAGGAGGTGTCACCTCGGACCGTTGAGCTGCACAGTAATTGGTCTTGGGGCTCTTTCGCGGTCGGGGGGTGGGGGGGTGGGGGGGTGGAGATTGCTTCATTAAAGTTCCTCTTCTGATAACAGCAGCAGCCACGCTGATAGAAAAGAAGATCTGAACTGAACGGCGGTGCCATTAGGAGGAAAAACCGCCCGCGGGGAAACGAGCCGGATAGCGAATAATGCAGATAATGGCTTTATTTGTGCGCAGCGGTATTCACAAGCTCCAAAAAACACACGGATTCACATTCAATTACTGGTTTTCTCTCCTGTTTTATTCATCAGCCCCTCGGAGCAGCTCTATTTACCTGCTCCCGTAAACAGCTCGCCGTGTGACTCGCTGTCTAGTGTTTTCACCAGGAACATTTGCTGTTCTGACCTTTTATGTTGAAGTGATATTCCACCGATCTGATCTTTTGAATGCAACCCAATCTTGGTGTATCAAACAAACACCCTCTTTAGACTTGAAAGGCGGCTGTTAAACAGTGTTTCACAGAACAGCTGTGGGCAGAGTGGATTCATGTCGGCTGCAGTGGATTCCGACACGCATCGGTTTTTATGGTGTCCTGCAAACATGCTCAGTATGTTCAAACATTTTATTTTGTGACCAGAACTCCTCACCTGCCTGCAGGTTAGACGATTAGTTTGGTACAATCGGACAATTGGTTCAAAAGAAATTAGCATCCTCTGTAAATTCTTGACCTGTGGACGATGACGCCTGTTGCTGGTGCGTCCAGTCTCGCACTAACAACGCTGGTCTCTGAGGTCTTAACAGTGGACTCATTAAAGGAACCTCACACATAACTAACATAGACGTCAAAGGACAAGTTTAGAATAACACAATACAGCCTCGGGGCACATTTCTAAATGAAAGTTTCTGTTCGACTCGTTTACTACCGCACACACTCATTTTATCTTCACATGACTTGTTTGTTCCCGCTAGGTTTGGCATTCTTTAACACCGGTTGCTTCCAGTTTTGTCTTTCTCAGAGTTTATTCTGGTTTGTCGTTGCAGCGTCAAAGATGTAGTTTCGTCTTTTTTTTTTTTTTTACCTCCCTGTAAATATGATCAGAGTAGATTGATTTACCTGATGCATTCCCCTGTGAGTGGTACAGTCCTATCTCATGACTGCATCTCTTTCATCATCTTAACCCGAGCTCTGATGTCTGTGGGAATTGGCTCTGGGTGACGAGATAGAGTTGGCGTCTTTTTCCCGTAGATTAGCCCACAAGATAAAGGTTATCTTCTTTTTTTTTCTTCTGCCAATCGCCCTGTCTATGAAATAAGGCTATGAGGATGATTAAATGGCCACCCTGGTCTCACATACCGCACTGTATCGTGGGGAGGAAAGGTCATTCAATATATATGGAAATGATTACTGCTGTCTTTATTACGGGGGCACAGCTTGGATAGTTTTCAGGAACAGGGAATGAAAGGTAAAAATGTGCTAAAGTGTTCCTTTATGTTTGAGGAAGAAACCGTTTTCTTAATCCTCTTCCTCTGAAAGCTGTCTCGGTCCAATCTTTCTCAGCCTCGTGTGCACCGACGAGTCTTTGTCGAGGTGAACCGCAGAGCAAGGTCAGCGTGGGATGCAATTACTCCCTCACAGCTTCCACAAACACAACACTCCTCTCTGACGGAGTCGCGGTGCTGGTGCTACATTTAGTGAAAGATAGGGCTGCGGGAAACATATAATCACCATTACTTTCATCAGTATTGAGATGATTTATCTCGATGAGTCACTGATTGTGTTGAGCTTTCACATTTAAATCATCGTCCATGATGTGCTGCGCTCCTGCTAATGTGCTGTAAAGACCTCATTCACAGAGACTCCTAGAAGCAAAATAAAATTGTAAGAAAACCTTTCACCCTCAAATTAAATCAACAGAGTACTGCTTTCAAGTTGTGCTACATCCCTGCTCATTATCACATTATTGCCTCACACTTAAAATACGGGATCCTCTACACATGAGTTTATTCATTTTTGTGTTGCCCGTCTGCTCTGCGGTATATTACTCTTCTACTTTAGGAATCTCCAGAGGCCCCACGATATATTAAGGCAATACTTAATTAAGTCACAATATGCAATGTATTCGTGATTAACTAGCTCTAGTGAAGGATCAGGACTGTTGTTTCTATTGTAAATATAATACTCACAGGATGATTGAATGTAAAGAAAAACAACACTATTTGGGTGCTCCTTTATGGAGGAAGCAGCCCAGCTGTCTAAAGTGGGTTCCTACTATGAGTGTAATCTCCGAGGACAAGGCGGTGGCAAGACTCTCACGGACAGCCGCACACTAACGGGCCCCGGACCCCTGAAACAAATGACCCAGATACCCAGTGAATCAAGGCATTTGGCTGACGGTGCACTGCAGACGTAGCGCTACTTACACACAGACGAGTATTATTGCAGCCTCCAAAACAAAGCCCAGAAGCAGCACTGTTACACCAGTTTACGTCACGCGTTTGTTGCCGAGTCGATCCGTCTGATAGGGAAAAAAAGACTTGAAATATTTATCCGACTGTCTTTTTGTTTAGATCACCGTGTGTTTGTTATTCTTAACACCTCCATTGACTTCACATTGATTCAGTGAGGAGACATAACGCTGAGGAAATGTCGGCGTGAGGTTGCCCTTGTAGAATTAAAATTCATACAACGCCTTGATTGCCCAATGATTGCTGTGAATTGGATATGTCGGTTGCAGAGCAGCATATCCTGCATCGCTATTAACCAGGGTCAAGGAGTCATCGGCTACTTAACTCCCGTCATTAAGCGTGCATTAATTAACGCCTGGCGAGTGGCATCTCGTGCAAACACCCTCTCTGATGCTGCGGATTGAGTCCAATTGAGTTTCTTTGCGACGTCCACGCCTGCTCGCCTATTCCCAAAAACGTAACGGCCGAGCGAGCACCTGTCAGACGCTGAAAGAGCTGCAACAAAGCGCTGCAGGAACGCCTGAGCCGGTGGGGGGGGGGGGGTCTCCGAGCAACCGCCAGCGGTGGCATGCACATTCTGCTATTGACTTAGCCTTTATCCACGGCCCCTTGTGTGGTTGTCAGATCCCCGACAGCACTCTCGCCTCCGAGCGGGGAGGCCATGACCGCTCATCTCTTATCTTTACCACCGCGTCTGAGCTATTATCAAGGCCGCAAAATCATCAGCCTTTTGAAGGAAGTGAGCATGTGCTTTTTATTGAATAAGTTTGGAAATGGAATAGTCGTCCGTCTCTTTCAGCGCGGCGTCAAGGAGGCTTGTGAATAGTTGTGGCGGTAATGGAAGAGTTACCTTGAGCGCAGAAGGGGGAGATTGCCTTGAGCGAGGAAAAAAATAGGCCTTTTCTTTCAGGTTTCTGTCAATAGCACAGGACATGTATACATTAATGTCTGAAGAGCTGGAGAGGGATCACGAGCAGTTCAGTTGATGTTTCTATCAGGATCACGCTGCACGATTACAAGACAAGCAGGACTCGCTTGAAATGAACTAGTTTGTGCAACAACGTCGCCCGACTAGGTCTCAAGTGTTTACAGCTGTTCTGAACGGCCTCCCTCAAAGACTGTTAGACAATCTTTCCCCCGAGGCATTCATAGTGTGGCACTCTTTTAAAAATTGCCAAAAGTAATTTTGTGAAGAATGGAATGAAGAGAGTTTAATCTTTGCCTACTTTCTCACCTCCACACATCTGGTCGATCACTGGCCGCAGTCTGATTGAAGCGTCGTCTTAGCGAGCATTCCGACCGAAAAACACGAGTGGCTTCGTTGTTGTAGCTTCAGGTACAGGTGACACATGAAAGATCATCCAGGAAGATCAGTTTAAGGATCAACTTTATTGCCGAAACAGCCCTGTATATTTTTACCTTTTACACCAGGCGGCAACCTCCAGTTCTGAAAAGTGAAGCAGATGAGGAAGTGCCTTTAACCTGCATTCTCTCTAATCACCATCAGGGGGCGACTCCTCTGGTTGTATAGAAGTCTATGAGAAAATGACTCTACTTCTCTCTTGATTTATTACCTCAGTAAACATTGTAAACATGAGTTTATGGTCTCAATCTCTAGTTTCAAGTCTTCTTCAATACAGCATGATGTTCATTTAGTAGATTATGGTCCATTTAGAGTCAAACAGACCATAAAGCAGGGTATGCTTTAGGGCGGGGCTTACTGTGATTGACAGGTCGCTACCACAGTGTTATCCTGTCTGGGAGTTAAACCCTTTCACAGTGTGTTTTCAGTTCATGAAAGTTAATTGTAACATTTTGGTTGCCTAAAAATGACTTAATCATTATTATCAATGTTATTTAATGTTCTTTTCATCAGATTTGGGTATTTGTGACCACATGAAAAGTAGTCCCATCTACGGCACCGGATCTAAAGAGATCCATTTGCATTCAACTGCAGAGGGACAATAAGTAAAGAGGCAATCGAACAGATTAATCAATTAGTCAATGAACTTCTGTTACTGACTTGAATTTCTTCAGTCAAGGACGGCCCTTCAAGTAAGTAATTTATTGAACACATTTATTTTGGCAACCTGACAGTCTCCTGTCAAAACTCATCCCATCCCATCTGAGGCATGATGGAAATATTGAATCCCTCTGCTCCAATTTAACTTCACTTAAATACAACAGAAGAATGTAGGAACAGCTGAACACGACCACCAATGAACTGCGGTTGGCCCTCACTTTATATTGTTATGACAGGCTTTCCGAGCACAAGTAACTGTTGGCTATCAGATGTCAACATCTGTCTGTCTGGGAGCCTATGAATCCTTGTATTTAGGGGTCATTTCCTGCAGTCGGTTCAGATAGCGCTCTCTGTCCGACCAAAGATGCAACACAGTTGGTTTTAAGAGAGAGAGACAAAAGAAACCGACGTTGTTTGATGTTCTTTAACACCAGTTTTTGACAGCGAGCACACTCCATGTTTATGGTGCAAGTTCTCAATTACTGCAGTTTAAGTAGGTTTACAAAGATGAGTACTCCGTATGTGTCTCCTTCTTATGGACCAACACTGCCCAGGATGCTCCCTTATCATTCTTTGCTTTTGTTATTTTATTTTCACAAAATAAAAGATTTTTCTTTGTGCCTTGAAACAACACAGGTCCAGATTGGCGACGTCGCTATCGACATTGAAAATAATTCCCCAGAGAAGCAGTAATGATAATCAGCTCATTAAAGAAGGCTTAATAGAGGGGCAGCGTGTGTGAAAGAGTGGCAAAGTAGATTAGTTTGAATTTGCATGTGTTGATGCTGAAGGAGGAAAGGAAATGTCTTTATTTCTCTTTAAGGAGGACGATGTGTTTCTTCAAGGACGCGCTTGGAGCCAGATGCCGCTTTTAACAGTTTGCAGTTTGAGGTTGTTACACAGGAAATCTCTGAGATTATTGGTTTATGTCTGAATAAAAGTGAACAGTAATGTAACAGCCTTGAGTGGAAGCAAAACCGTGTGTGTGTGTGTGTGTGTGTGTGTGTGTGTGTGTGTGTGTGTGTGTGTGTGTGTGTGTGTGTGTGTGTGTGTGTGTGTGTGTGTGTGTGTGTGTGTGTGTGTGTGTGTCGCTGTGTGGCTGTTTGTGTGCTTACACATTTGTAAGCACAGCGTTAAACACCATCCCAGGTAATTACATGAAACCGGAGGGATTGTTCGTCGTCCCGGGCTTTGTGATCTGGACATTGTCCCGGTCTCCTCCTGGCTCCGTGCCAGCTCGGGGTCTTACCACAAACAACAGTGGGGGAGGGGCAGGGAGCGCTCAATATGGAAATAGCATTAATTACTGAGCCTAAACAACAGATGTGACCCTCGGCATTAAATACTCATCTCACGAATATGAAGACGGGCTGGAATATGAAGTCATGTTGCATCACTTGGCCTGTAAATATCTCTTTGGTTTTAGTTCTACTGGTTCACTGATGTGTGTGTGTGTGTGTGTGTGTGTGTGTGTGTTTGTGTGTGTGTGTGTGTGTTTGCTTGCTTCAACTCAGCTCCCAGTAGCAGGTAATCTAATCTTCCAATCAACATTTTGAAAGATAATCTAAATCCTACTAAAATCGCCCTGAACTGAAAACCCTTCAAACCCCTCAAACCCCCACGGCTTCGGCATTTCCCCCAAATCTCCGTCATTAACTTGTCAGAACACCCCTCCTCCCCCCAAATCTGCGTCAGCCCGCTGGCAGTTTGTAGCACCAGGCTGTCGAGTCCAACGCAGCGATTAACATATTAACACGTCTTTTGTTTCAATTTCTCCAGCGCCGGCCCCAAAGGAGACAACATCTACGAGTGGAGGTCGACCATCCTGGGACCCCCGGGCTCCGTGTACGAGGGGGGCGTCTTCTTCCTGGACATCGCCTTCACCCCCGACTACCCCTTCAAACCCCCCAAGGTCAGCAGCCAGCAGACACAACTGTTACATTATTTTTAATGTTTGAGTGAGCAGACACAAGTGTCAACTTCCTGCACAGAGTAATGGAAATATCTGGAGAGAATAAAAAAGTATTAGAAAGAGCTCGGTGTGGGAGGATCCCTCAGAGAAACATTAGTATTCATGTGGAGTCACGTCTCTGGCTTTATTCTCTGGCTAATTATTCCAATATTCACTACATTATATATAACCTAGTCCTTTTATATTAAACAATATTCAGAATTGAGGACGGGTTGCTGAAACTATTAGATGTCACTCACTCTTCTGATGTGATATTAGTGTCATCAGCACAGACTCATCATCTTACTCTATATAGAGCCTGGTCATCGTGCCCGGTGTTTACTGGTTTCAGCCTGCAGCCACAAACTGAAGATGAAGTCATGACTCAGGGCTTTCTGTTCATTTATTTACGGGTTCACACACCTGTTCACTAAATCATGTAAGTTCTGGTCCGGGCATGACGAGACATCTCTTTCCAATTGTCACACAAAGAAGCCTTGATACAAGTTGTAAAATGGGTGAGAGAGAGCAAACAAGCACAAGAAACTTTGATTTGTTTCATGGTTATCGTCACAGATGTACGTCTCAGCTACACTCAGGTAGTTGAGATATGTGCTGCTGAAGTCACAACCGATGTCGTGTTAGTCGTTCAGGATCCGCACTGCAGCTTTTCGTGCACTCTTTTACAGCTCCGTTTCAAATCCTGACCTGTTGGTTCTGTGTCCACTGAGCACTTTAAGGGTGTTGAGTGGATGACACGCAGACTGTCGGGGCCAGTCGCCCTTCAGTTTTTCAGTGCACCCTATATCCCCCTTTCACTTGGCCTTCATTCCCCCCCCCCCCCCCCCCCCCCTCTTTCTGTTATGGAAACCCCTCCCCATGCTCGCTCGCCCTCTCCTCTCGCTCTTTGTGCTGTGTAACCACCAGCTCTGTGTTTGACAGCAGACTCAAACAAATCCACAGGCTCCGGCCCAGCTTTCTGTTGCCAGAGGGACTTGAGTGTTTCCGCCCCCCCCAATACCTCCTACCCCTCCGACACACTGTGAACTGCAGCCAAACCCCTCCACACACACACACACACACACACCAACGCCTTTGGCCTGTAGCTGCCACACACTCCCTCGCTACAGAAACGCTCCAGTGAAGCTCAGCTGCTGAGTGCTCTCAGACCCCAGGCTCGGGAGTTTTAGATCCAGAATCTGACTCTCCTTTTTTAGCTCTTCTAAAAGAGAAACAAGAGCTGACAAGTTCACCAGGTGGATGCGTCTCTGCTTCTGAACTCGGGCCAGGAGAGGAGCTCTGGATCTGCGGAGGCGGAGCGGTCGGTTATTTATAACGTCCTGCCCTTGTGTGATTTTTGGGAATGCCAAGGCTCATTAGAGGTTTCCTCTGGTGGGTCAGGAGGGCCAGATGTTGGTGATTGGAGCAGTGTGGGGGGGGGGGGGGGACAGTGGTGTCAAGTGTCAGAACCGAGCAGATGTCAAGCTCAACGTCTGAGCCGGGACGGACTACGTGAACGGAGGAAGGCCGGTTGTTGGGGGGGGGGCACAGTTTGAGCATAGATTCCTAAAGATTCCTTCATTCATTTAATACAAGACTGGTTCATCATCATTACCGTTGCTTCAAGAGCTTGTGTGTGTGTGTATTATTTCGCTTCTTTTTTTGTGTTTTTAATGTATTTTCTTTGCTTCTTATCATCATTTATTTTTGTAGTATTCTTTCTAATTAATGTTTGCTACGTCTTCTTTTTTATCTGCTTTCTTGTTGTTGTTTGTCTTTCTTGAGGTCCGTTATTTAAATGTTTAAACCTGTGGCTTCTTGAACACTTTGTCACATTTCTTATTTTGATTTTCTGAAGTCTGATGTGTTGAAACAATAAAACAGTACGTAACATTAGTCAACATGTGATGGGTCACTGTGTGCTTTGTGGAGGCTGTTTACTGTGACGAGTAAAGGAATTAATCAACACTTGGGTCCAATATTCAAGGTGGCAACAAAGCTGTTGTTGTGTTTGGTTTTACACCATGCTGCCCTCTGTTGGTCTGATTTATTAAGAATATCATGAGTATTGGTGGATACTAGATGGGACTACATGCGGTTTGCAAGCCATAAAGAAATATATATTTGTGGCTACATGCACATCCAGCAACAGAGACAAATGGTGTGAAGTGTCCCTCAGTGGAGCGATGGAGCGATCACACAGTTAATGTGAATAAAGGAGAAGAGATGAGAAGCCCACAGCAGCCTTTACATGTCCTCTGTGTCTCACCTGTTATTACTGCGTTATAACAAGCTCCTCATCCTCACACACCAAATCATCTTCCTTCACTTAATCCACTGCAAACGTGTTTGATCAGATCTGAACTCTGCAGGTCTCTGGTCATCCTGATGTTACGTAACAGGAGTGTTCACAAACATCTGTAGAGCCGTGGTTTCCCACTGTTGGTGGTGGCAGTTATGGGATTAATTAAAGTCCATTTCATTATTCTGTTATCATTATCGGCAAATTCATTGTGTTAAAATGGCAACATCCTTTTATTTTAGTGGTTTCCTGGTGTTTATTGGAATATAATTATTATTATTTGTAAATAATTAATGCAGCACAGAGTTCTCTTTCCTCTTGAAAGCAACGCTTCCCGTAATGTGCTGACATTTTTTTGTTAATAAAGTCCGATTTTCTGTCTCTAAACTCCCAAACTGTTGTGTTTGTGCGTCCTCAGGTAACCTTCCGTACGAGGATCTATCACTGCAACATCAACAGTCAGGGCGTGATCTGTCTGGACATCCTGAAGGACAACTGGAGCCCCGCGCTCACCATCTCCAAGGTGCTGCTGTCCATCTGCTCCCTGCTCACAGACTGTAACCCAGGTGAGACTCTCTACCGTCTGTTTGATGCTTTTTATTAGTGAGAAGTCAGTAGTGGTTCTATGAGGGCTTCTTACTCGAGGCCTAATAACAGTGTACTAAGCGCCACAATCCATGACCAATTCAAACCCTCATTCTTACTCAGTGACAGATCGTTGGCACAGTAAATAATAAAACCACGTGTCCGCGGCAGAGAAGAGAAGCGAGCTGCTGGCAGAGGAGATCCGCAATAAGTGTTTAATAAAAACACGAATATGATCAACGATATTGATGATTTGTCCTTGGCTTGAGAACAGAAAGTTGTGCACCAGTGCAGGCTGGGAAATGAGTTTACAAAGCAAGAATAAATGGGTCAGTGGCTGCACTTTTTAAAAGATGAACATTTTGTTAGAAGTGTTGAGTTCAATGTCATGAATGTGAGCACAAAGGAAGTTCGAGGGAATAATCCTCTAAGACGGTTTTATTGTTATTTCTCTCCACGACTCTCTACAGTCCTCGCTGCTCCTGATTGGGTTGTCTTTGCCTGTTTAATATGATTTACTGGTTATTGATACAGCTGAATTTGAGACGGTGTAATCAAGTCTACTTGAAGGTCACCACACCATAATAAAATGAACGCTGCCCCCCCCCCCCCCCCCCCCACACACACACACACACACACACACACACACACACACACACACACACACACCCCAGGCAAACCTCTTTATAGTTTGCAACCAGCGTGAGTCTGGGAGATGGTTTAACGATCTGGAATGAAATAGAATTGCATTTATATCAATCACGGTTAGTCTGGAGGGAAATGTAAGAAATCACTCGACCATAGTTCAGTTTTTAAAATAAATGCTATTATAAACTGTACATTTAAAGAAGCTTTCCATATTCTGATATGTACTACAATGACTATGAGGATGTGGACGTTTGTCACCTGCATATTAATAATTAGATTTGTATAATATTTAACAGAACTCTGCTCCTTGGCCTGTTCCAATGGATCCAATAGAAATGTGATCATGACTCATCTCCACCAGCACAGACATTCACATAATCTCTGCCTGAGAGGATAAAGACGTTTGTTGACTGTTGACGGTGGATCGTCCCGCCCAGCTGAGGTGATTATTGACGCTTCATGATTTTAAATATTCTCTCTCTGCCTTTTGTACCTTTCAGCCGACCCTCTGGTGGGAAGCATCGCCACACAGTACCTGACCAACAGAACGGAGCATGACAGAATAGCCAAACAATGGACGAAGAGATACGCCACATAGACCACCGACCATCCCCTCCTGTACCTCCCTCACCTGTCACTGTACCTCTCTCTACCTCTCTCTCTCTCACCCTTAAGGCCTTCACACAACGGGGGGCGGGACCAACAAACGGCACGAAAATGCGATTCTTGCAAATATTTCTCATCAAAACTAATTAGTTACAAGACTTTAAGGAAAAGGTTCTAATAGATTCACGCAGGCAGAGGACCAACTACCAGGATCCCATTGATCCTACCAATCATTGATCCTACTGATCGTTGATCCTACCGATCGTTGATGCTACTGATCATTGATCCTACCAATCATTGATCCTATTGATCGTTGATCCTACAGATCGTTTTGATCCTACCGATCATTGATCCTACCGATCATTGATCCTACCGATCATTGATGCTACTGATCATTGATGCTACCGACTCTACTGATCGTTTATCCTACCGATCGTTGATCCTACCGATCATTGATGCTACCGACTCTACTGATCGTTGATCCTACCGATCGTTGATCCTATCGATCGTTGATATCATTGATCCTGTCAATCATTGATCCTATCGATCACTGATCCTGTCGTCTGTCTGAGGTGAACTGTTGCGTAGCCTAAACTACTGTAAGCTGTCTTTTTGAGTTTCCTTTTAGCGAAATGCTCTGAGTGAATTTGAGTTCCCTCTGGTAAAAACAATTAGTGTACGTACCTGGGGCTTTTATTGTGAAAGGTAAGAACGGAAGGAGTGGATCTGGTCTGCCTTAGTGAAGGTTGAAAGGACTGATAAAGTTTGCAGACTTGGATCAGACTATGGAGCCTCTGTGTTGTTGTTCTTATAAATAACTCAACCCGTTCCGCACAACCTGATTGGTTGATGCCTTTTATTTGCGTTGCAAAAGCTCCGAAAATCCATTCCGTTAAATATTCGTATTCTGTGTGGAAGTACTCAACAACTGTTTGGAAAAATATATATTTACGTGTGAATTAATCGCACACAAAAAATAAATAACTGCCCCCGGTGTGTTAAGGCCTTTAGTCTGTCAAAGCACACTCACTAAGTGCAACAGTAAACCTGCCCTCCTATCACCTTCCTCCTCCTCCTCTTCCTCCACCTCAACATTTTATCTACCTTTTCTGTGTTTAAAAAAAAAAAAAAGAAATCAATGAAGACAAAAATATGTCCTTTTGTTCCATGTTGACTTGAACGCTTCTTTTTTATACAAAGAGTAGATTGGGATTTTTATTTTCCAATATCTGAATGTTGGAAGTATTGTATTGGAGAAAAAAAAGAAGAAAAAAAAACACAGAATATTATAAATATCATACGCATTGTCCTCCAGCTATACAGTATGTATTCTCATTTCTCTTAGTGGCACCTGGAACAAACATGCAGAATATTATGCTTTTGCTTTTGATTTCCTCGTTTTTGTTTTTTTTGTATTTTGTCATCAATATGTTATCTGCATGGAACAGGAAGGTTTTGCGTCAATGGATCCTTCATGCTTTTTAACTTCCTCTGATTTTGTTTGTACTGTATGTATTTTTTCAAAGGCTTTTGAGGCAGACCACAAAAGTATAGGTCTGCCTGTGAAAGAGGCAGGACTTGTATATTTACTGGCTACCCGCCACCTCTGCAATTGCAGAGTGGTTTGTTGTGCACTTGTATTACTGAAGCACCCAATAAAACACACTGTGGTCGACTTGTGAGAAAAAAACTGCTCGGCTCTGTCTGGGATTTTGTGTTTGACTGCAGCGTCAAATATTTACACTTCTTCACTCACTGATCTTCATTCACTCAGTCACGGCTCAGGACTGCTTTCACACACACACACACACACACCTGATTGTTAATCTTTATAGTCTGAAACATTGGCTCAATTACAATAAAAGTTGTTTTTTCTTTTATCAGATATCTGCTTTAGTTGGGTGTGGCTCATTATGACTCCTGCCCTATCTTGGTGCTTGTATTACCTCTATAAAGGAGGAGTGATGTGTTCGTGTCTTCAGCCTCTCGGTCTGCAGGATGTCGCAGAAACGCATGAATGGATCCCCATGAAATTCTTCTCTTTTGGAAGACCTGCAGACTTAAATACAGACTGGGCACTTTCCCAGTGGGAGCTAACATTAGCAGAGTACGTTAGCACATCATTAACTGCTTTTACTTTTTAATGATTATAACAGAATAAAGAGCTACCCGGCTTTACAGGAACAATGTTGTTCCTTAATTTTATTATCTTCTGTGTCGATCTCACTTTCACACTGTGATCTGTAACTTTAGCTTTAATCTTTATCTTTATAACCTGTTTTTAATCAGTTTGACATCCTGGATATATCCTTCAAACACATAGCATAGACCCTTCTGTGTGCTTCTCTCTGAAATTGCATGTGTGTTTTCCTGTTAGCCTCCTCACCATTTGGTTATCACAGGCAACTTGTGTAAGTTAAAGGCAGGGTTGGTCTTCAAAAACATTTTTGATATTATTGTTGAAATTCTCATTACACCCTAACAGAAATCAATAAATCAAATGCTCTGACAAAAAAAGGGGAAATAATTCAATATCTGTGGCTGTCGCAGGACACAAAATCACTACAAAGAGACACATTACTAAAAAAAGACACAAATACTACAAACGGCCACAAAATGACTTCAAAGAAACACAAAATTACTACAAACAGCCAAAAATGACCAAAAAGAGATACAAAAATACTCCATAAAGGCCACAACATGACTACAAAGAGACGCAGAGCAGAAGCTGGAAAACAAGCTGTAGCAGAACAACGTCAGAGAGCTGTGGTTCTGGTATGAAACAGATCATAAGGTCTAAGGTCAAGACTAAAACAGACCGAGGACAGCCTGGACTGAACCGATGAGGAGAACATGTTCTTAAATATGTTGAGCTCGGGGTCTCCTGCTGCTTCCTCCTCCACCATCTCAGACTCTGCTCGCACAGAGCCTTCACTGTTCTCAAGCAGAATATCAAACGGGCTTCTCCTGGTTCGATTCATCATCTTGTCTTTAACACAAATACATGTCGGTTCCTCTGTGGTTCTATATAGCAATGCTGCCACACATAGAACATGTTAATTCCTTGTTCGGTTCTTTAGAGGTTCTCTTCTTTCAACTAAACTAAGCTGGAGAACCATTTCATGCTTCTGTATTGTTCTTTAGAGGTTCTCTTCTTTCAACTAAACTAAGCTGGAGAACCATTTCATGCTTCTGTATTGTTCTTGAGGTTCTCTTCTTCCAACTAAACTAAGCTGGAGAACCATAGAACCATTTAAATCTTCTGTATTGTTCTTGAGAGGTTATCTTCTTCCAACTAAAGCTGAAGAACCATATATAACTTTTTAAGCCCATGTTTTGTTCTCTCCTGGTTCTCCACTTTGTTTCAGTTTAGTTTTGAATAAAACACGTCACAATAGCCTAAGAACAGTGGCTCTCATAATTTTTACATTTCACCATTGATCTTTGGGAAAGTTATAGTAAAAGTATTAAAAACAGAAGGGACGGACCACTCGGACTCAAATCCTCGCCCACAACATGTTTTGACTTTAGAAATTAATCATACAAAAGCTTTTAAGCAAAGGACCAAGTCAGCTCTTGGTCTGTTTATACAGATTTGATGGTCCAGATACTGATGCAAATAGCCTTACAAAAAAAACATACTTCAGATTTTGGTGAAGGTTCTGATTGGCCGGTAGTTGGCTTGAATAATAAGATGGTCGTTAGTCTGCAAGAAAGTCAAACTGGCTAAAGCCTCCATGCCTGCATTAATGGGTGCTGAACTAATACCAGATATAAATTTGCCAAAGGCTTAAGTAAAGGATCAGGCTTGTGTTAATTAATTAGTGTTTGCTGGATCTTAAATTGTTCTTCCATGGCTCCTTGAGGAGTCTGGCCTTTGTGCAGGATAATATCCTCAAATTTAACTCCACCGTGAACCGTGCATCTTAGGTTTCACTCAGCATTGCACAGCCTCAATGAAGACAGAGGAGGTGTAAAAAGGATTCTTCTTACTTTAAATTCAAACAAACTGAATGGGATGCGTGTGATTCAGGACTTAAATGGGGTTAAAGATGAGCACATGCTACTGTCACAATATTGACACAGCATCCGAGATCACTGTGTTCACCTTTTAAACCCACACTTCCACCAGCAGGTAACAGGTGCATCGTGTTCTTTCGTGGCTCATTTAACTTCTGTGAGGCCCCGCTTACACCTAACAAATCTCTTACGAGGTAATTTATCAGTAATTGCACCAGATGCAGTTAAAATAGGAGTTTTTGAAATGCTGGTTGCACACAACAGACGCAGAAAGTGCAGAGAATCGATGCCCTTCAGTGCAGAAATACGTACAAGCCACATTATCCTCTTGAAACGGTGAAAATGTGCTCTTAGGCTGCAGCATGCAATGAATAATTTCAACTCACAGGCCCTGTTACACCGTGTTACTCATGAGTCAGACGTGGTCCGTATCTGTGGTTTTTCAGTTTCTGTGGCCAGCGATGCAGCAACTTAGTCATTGCAGAAGTTCTATTAGATTAAACCCTTTTGAATATAGTAAACAACACATCACACTTTCCAGATTGTCTTTAAATCATGAAACTGGCATTGAATTTGTGGCTTGATTTAATTATCACCACATTAATTGGAATGCTCGTCTGAAATGTAGAGCTGTTGTCTGTAAAATGTAGTAATTTATTTAATACATATTGATTGTTTGAATGTAATATCAGGTGGCATAAATCCTCAAATTAAATATTGAAGTTCATGAAACACAAAGTTCATAAGTTCGACCATCACGTGCCGTATCAAGATGTTGGATTCTAAAGATAACATTAAAAGAATTACAATAAATGTAAATAGGTGTATAAAACTCTTATGTATGTAATATAGGTTTCCAGAGGAGGACCGGGGCCGTACAGCTCGCTGTAGCCGCGGTAGGCTACTTCCGTTCCGCAGAGGGCGACAGGCACCAGCCTAGACTGTGGCGGAGCTCCAGACACAATAGACGGGGTAAGTTTTTATTAGCGAGCGAAATAGATCATTTATCACCGATATTTTACCGAGTGGTCAAAGCACACGAAGCGGTCCACCGCCTTCGTGTGCTTATTTGTGAAGTCGAAGCTCAATTTCTCGGCTTAAAAGAAATAAACAACACGGTCGTGGGGTTAATAGTTGGTTGCATGGAAAACGGGCTCCGGCTATGTGCTGGAACGGAGTTGTTCCTGGCTTGCTGTCTGAAGCGTTTTTAATGTTTTCGTTGTTTCACATTTGGCCTTGAAACCACGCATTTGTACGCTCTGTTTTAATACAAATACGTTATTCACGTTATGTTGAATAACC
Source organism: Pholis gunnellus (assembly GCF_910591455.1). Classification (NCBI taxonomy): domain Eukaryota; kingdom Metazoa; phylum Chordata; class Actinopteri; order Perciformes; family Pholidae; genus Pholis; species Pholis gunnellus. Next base: position 23,746,949 of record NC_136534.1, read on the forward strand.
AAGACAACTGACGTGTACATTTCGTACCACGGTTACCCGGTTGTCGGTTCACTTGTTAAGGGGATGCCTAGCAAGCAGCTCTCCCACACGCCGTTCCAAGAAGTAGTCTCATCCCCCAGAAGTCGTAGGGCCTGCGCGTGCGTTGCCAGTTGGAGTTAAGGGGCTGGTGGTGGGGTCACCGTTTGCAGGTAGCACGAGCTGCGTTTATGGGTTGGGGTGGGGGGGTCACCGTCAACGTCTACGTCTACATTAATGTGAATTGAATGACTATAGTGAGTTGACGGGTGTGAAAGGGTTAATTTGAATGCGTGCGCGTGCGAACTGTGCACTTCGCTATAGCTAACGTTAGTTAACGGCTAACGACAGTTAGTTAACGTTAGTTAACGGCTAACGGCAGTCACGTTCACCGTCACGGGAACGTTGGCTAACGTTAAATACGTTGTGAAAAACAAGCGCACGAGCTAACAGCTTTTTCTGCCCCCCCCCCCCCCCTTCCCACTACCAGTTGAACAGATGATTATAATTTACCAGTTGATACATAAATCATCACGTTAAATACGTCATAATCATCTCCATTAAAACAGTCATAAGAATAGAGAAGTTAAAGTACAGAGAAGTTTGTCAGTATTTCTTCTCTATAATCTGCTATATAACAAGCAAATGACCATAAACCGTTGGTAAAAAATACACATTTAATGTTGACACAGTTACTAATAATCATCCTCATGAAAACACTTAAATCTGAGTGTGTTATCACCAGAACAGGGTAGTTTAAATACCAAAGTACAGAGACGTGTGTATTTGTACTCGCTGCTGTAACAGATAAACCATCAGATAAACATACCGATGAATGTTTATAAGCAGTGAAAGTAGTTTGTGTGTTATGAAACCTATGAGCGGACATATCAGCGTCTGCTTTGGTTGGAAATCATTCTGAAACGGATCCACCTGATTGTAAACTTATTACCTTACTTTGTTGTTGTTGTCGTCCCCGTCCCCCCCCTGCTCCCTCAGGTTCCGGCTCATCTCCAAATCCAAACCGGTATGTCGGATGAGGATTCCCGTGCCAGCACCAGCTCGTCTTCATCGCCACCTTCCTCCAGCCAAACCAGACAGAGGGACGTACTTTGCAAAAAGAAACGGGAGAGCAAAGCCAGCATGAGCAAGACCTCCAAGCTGCTTTCCACCAGCGCCAAAAGGTACAAATATAAAACCCTGATTGTATAGAAATGAATCAGTTATATTCTCTCTCTCTCTCTCTCTCTCTCTCTCTCTCTCTCTCTCTCTCTATATATATATATATATATATATATATATATATATATATATATATATATATCAGTAAGTTGTTTCCTCCTAATATTTTAATGCCACTTCAAACACTAATACCAACAACTATAATTGCATTTAGATGAGTCTCGCAAATGTGACACCATATTGAGATAGCAGTACATTTCAGAAGAACAAGCAGCGTTTTCTAGTACCTCCATCACTGTTCAGCTGTCGTATAAGAAGAGGAACACATGCTTATTCCTCCCCAGACAGTAGCTTCCACTGACCACTAATGTCCACAGTCACAAGATTAAAAAAACTTCCTTTTTCTCCTCAGAAGAAACAAACAAAACCCTCTCACACTTTATATTACAGCCAGGTTCGGAAGGGTTATTTTAAAAATGTAATCCGATACTTATCTTGAGTAAATTGTGTTACTTTTTGTGTGTTCTTTATTTGAGATGTAATGTAAAAGGTTCCAAGAGTCTGATTATAGTTCACGTCGTTAACAAACTAATAATAAACATGACTCACTCACAAACTGATACAATAAATCAGGTTTAAAAAGTACATTTCCCGATGACGCTCTGAAGATCAAAGATGGAGGATAAGTTTCACTCTTTAGTTTGTCTCGTGGTTGAAGAATAAGTGATGTTTGACCAGCGACTGATACTTTATATTCTTATTTCTTGTGTGCAGGATTCAGAAAGAGCTGGCTGACATTACTCTGGACCCTCCGCCGAACTGCAGGTGTGTTTCATTCTCTGTTGTGTGTCCGGTGTCGTACTCGTTGTGAACACACAGATCCCACTATCTGAAACCTCTTGTCGTAATACCTCAACTCAGACACAAAGTACTTGTGTGACTCACAGTGTTTTGTTCTTAATGACTGGCTGTAACTACACATTGTCAACTGTGTGTAATCATGTTATTACAATTTGACACCAGCAGTGAATGTGGATCCACCACTGATTCCTCATCTGTTCAGTGAGGACAGTATGAGGTATATTGAGTACTTGTGCTCATATACTGGCAGGTGTTTAAAAACAGCAGTATTTCCTTTTTAATTCTTTAAGAACTAATCTGGTAGTAGAGCTCAGCTGATACTGGTTAGAGGCTGATCTAACTGGGCCGGTTGGAACGTTTCCAAACCGGTTTGATATTAGCCGCACACACCGAACTAATATACCAAATTCTACCACTAGAGGTCACTGTTTACCCAGCAGCTGCTCCGGTGTGTTAATCACACCGTCATCGCTCTTTACTAATGTAATATAAGAGGGAGTTAGTCTGCTACTCTTTAATTTGACAGAAGGTGTCATAATGACAAATGTCAGTTTGCATAAAATCAACTCGGTTTAACCAAATCTAGTTTTAGGCCTGGGAACATTTTCATATTTGCGAACCTCAAACTAGGGCCTTAGAATATAATCTGTTGTTTTTTTCACAGCAATTTTCATACGTCACCTTGTGTTTTTAAAGATTGTGATGAACATTTTTCTTTATTTTCTGTCATTTTAAAGGCAAATTCAGTCTAGTTTCAGCTCTAAATTGATATCATATCAGCATGAGGACGTGGATGTGACACTTCAGCGGCTCGGTTTACTTCAGTGTTGTGATTTGAAAGATTATCCTTTAAAACCAGACGCTCTGGTTTCAAGCTGCCGTCGCAGCCGTCCTCCTCCCGCCATCAAACCACCGAAGCCCTCCGTGCTCCAGAGAGCCTGACCTCTGACCTCTCTGAGAAAGGACAGAGGCATCTCTTCCATCGTGGCTCAGTAGAGTCCTCAGGCCACAGACCGTCCCGTAAACGAACCCCGTCTGGAGACTTCAGACTTCTCCTCACGTATAAAACAGTAATGTAGTAAAGTGTAGCTGGAGATTTGATTCTCTTTACCGGCCACATTAGAGGCAGCCGGCCTTCATTTGAAAGTCTGTTCGCTGCAGGGAAGCACACGACATGTGTAAATGTTTAACTTTACCACATAACACACACGTTTCTTAAATGTGCGTTTGAGTAATGGACAATTGCAGCAATCTGAGAGAGGACGTATTTATTAAAAACTTGATAAATCACAAAATTTGCGTCCAGTTCTTGCAAGACGGGAAACAATAGAAACGTTTACGTGTATGCTAGTAAGTGTTGAAAGCTTTTCCATCTTAAATATGTTCTCTGTGTGTATCGTGACGACAGCGCGATGATGTTCTTAGTTAAATTAACGGCTTAAATTGTGGCTTACGGACGGATGACTGCAGCTGGAGGTTCACACTGAAGGACTCCAGCCATCGCACGTTTTAGCATTCTAAAAGTAAATTCATAATTAATTACAACAGTGAAGTGTGACAGAAGGCCAGCACACTTTCATTTACATGTGTTTAAAAGAGGACCTTGTGTTATGTGACAACTTAAATGTTCATAATGTGGAAACGCACTCGAGCTTAACTTGTTACTGGAGGAGACGGTAGCACATCTGCATGTTGGTGATATCAATTTAAGGAAGTCATTAATTCTTTATTTCTTTCTGGCTCGTATCATGAAGTTAGAGCTCGTTTATTGTACAGATTTAAATCAACAGTCTCATTATCTCCCAGAACATAAAGTCACATTCTCAAATCTCTGTTTGTTCTTCTAGCCAGCAGTCCAAAACACAAAGTTATCCAGTTTTCAATGATATAAAACAGAGGAAACGGCACACAGTCAGGAAAAGAGTGATCGGTCAAACCGCCGCTCATTTCGGCTCCACATTGAATGAATCCATCTCGTTAAATGAAAACCCTTCCTCTGGGTTACTGTCCCTTTAAGGGACTTTTTATCTGAGGTTGTATTATAATGAGTTTTGCTGCTGCCGCTCTGGAAAACTCTTGAAGCTCAAGCTGTTTGACTGTTGAAAGTCTTTTGATTTATGTGAAAAGGCTTTTTTTTTAAAACCGTGTCAGATGTCGTTAAACCAACATATATCTTATGTGATATCAAAATGAATTGCTCCTGTATCCAACTCCTGCATCTCTTAATGGATTATCATTAAATGCAGATGAGACAACGGGTGTTTTGAGGCTGAGTGTGTTGGAGGGAATGTGTTCACATCATTAAAATCAACCACTCTGAAGACTTTCATGTGGTGAAAGTCTTCATTTGTCACATTAACAGTTATATCTTTTATCATTAGTCCAAACTGTGCTGCCTGGATCTATTTTCTCTGTCGTAGTTGGCACTGAAACCCCCCCCCCCCCCCCCCCTGCAGTTTTGGATCGATACCACTGTGTCTTGTACTCGTGACCCCGAGGGGTTCCAGACCACATGTTCTGCATATAAGAGGGATAAAAGCCACGACTGCTTTGAGCAGAAATCAATACAGATTACAGATCATGAGGCATCGACGCGTCACCGGGGATTTGCATTGAACTGAGGCGTCTTCTGAGTGACGCACGGGGGGGAAAGGAAACTTTTTGAAGGGGGAGAAAGTACCATCTTTGTGATCGCTAATCTGTGAAAGTCATTTTCACAGATTTGGGTTGAATTTGCCACTTTAATGCCACATGCAGCAGCTCCTGAATGAAAAGTGTCCTTTACAGTCTGTATAGAGACAGAAAATACAACGCCCACGCACTCCACTGCTGCCAGTGAGCTTTAGCTGTGCAGGTTGTACACACAGTACATGAATGAGTATGTACATGAATGAGTATGTGACTTTCATACTGTAGTACACACTGCAGGGATTACTCCACTGATGTAGAGCCAGTTAGCCGTATAATAAGCATTGAATCTATATAGTGATTTATTGACGGTCTTCCTCTGACTTTATTTATTTATTATCATGCTGTGTTTACTGAGAGATTTATTTTGTAATGTTTTTAGTTTTGTAAGTGAAAGTGTTGTTTTTGTTTCTTCCTGCAGCGCCGGCCCCAAAGGAGACAACATCTATGAGTGGAGGTCCACCATCCTGGGACCCCCGGGCTCCGTGTACGAGGGGGGCGTCTTCTTCCTGGACATCGCCTTCACCCCCGACTACCCCTTCAAACCCCCCAAGGTACGTTAGTCCTACGTGTCTGGTACACTCATGCAGACTGTGAACGAAGATGAATGTAGTAAAACGAGACAAATTGATATAAAATCTGCTTTTTACAGCTGCACTTCACATGTTGAGAGTCGTATTCAAAAGAAAATGTAAACTATATTACAAAGAAATCCTTTAACCTGACATCAGTAAACTACACAAAGCTGACTGACTTCCTGACTCGTTATACTCTATATGACTCGTTATACTCCATGTGACTCGTTATACTCCATGTGACTCGTTATACTCCATATGACTCTGAAGTCACAGATGTTTTTTTTTAATATTTAGCATTCAGGTTTAGCTTTAAAAGACTCTGACTTCACCAGCATGTCTGTGGCGCTCAGCCTCTACCCCGTTGGTTCCTAATGAAGATTAAATGTACATACTTTAATTATTATATGTATACAAAACAATGTCCTTAAGCTGCTGTTGTTGGCCGTTACTTTAACAGGAGTTAAGTGTAGTGATTCTTTTGTGGAGTATTTTAAGCCCCAGATTTATCCTCAAAGATGAACTTTGTTTTTGTTTCATGGTAATAAAGAAACATGTCGCCCAGTTCCACAGTGTAGCTCAATGACGTGTTTTTAATACTGTTTTAAACCACAGTGGAGCTCCATAGTACAGAGGAATAACAACAGGAGAAATATAGAAATAAAACCAAGCTGTTTTTAGCTGCATTCAGCCTCCTGCACTAAGTGTTGGCTATCGATTTAGCTTTTGTCTGGCGTGTTGGAGCATAAACAAAGTGCTTACTGTCTTCTACTTGAGGCACAGCTCATCCTGAAGCATTCTATGGAAAACCTGCTCTCTGTAGTTTAAACACACATTTACATTCTGATTTCTTTTTGAAGTTTAATGATAAGAGCTTTGTTTTCTTTTCTAGCTCAGTGCTGGTTAGTCTGTGCACTTTACTCCTCCGTAGACGTGCAGTGAGTAGAGGGATAGTGGTTCATTTCTTCGTCCCCACAGGTTTATTTGGACCAATTAAGCAACAAATATGGTCGTTATGATAACAAATTATGACAAAAATACCAATCTCAATGGTAAACAAAACGGTTTAGTTTGTGTTACCACGGCTCATTTCCTGTGGGATACAACAAATATAAAACATATCACAAATAGTGATATTAGCCCAAAAAACAATACAACAAACAGGAGAGTTAAAAACATGTTATGGAGATATTCAAAAACAAAGCAGCACGCTCTGCTGTTTGTTTGAAACTAAAGCAAACTATGTTATTAAAATATGTTTCTCAGCTCTGTATTGTTGTGTGTGTGTGTGTGTGTGTGTGTGTGTGTGTGTGTGTGTGTGTGTGTGTGTGTGTGTGTGTGTGTGTGTGTGTGTGTGTGTGTGTGTGTGTGTGTGTGTGTGTGTGTGTGTGTGTGTGTGTGTGTGTGTGGTTTTGTTTGCTGTGTAAACATCAGCAGGAAATAACCCGTTTGAAGTCAGAAAGCTGAACTAAGATTTAAAGCGACTCATAAATACAGATTCTGTCTGAGAATCAAAGCTGCTACATGTACTGCAGCGCTACACCAACAGGCTAAAACAACGTTGTCTTCAGTGATTCATCAGAACATTTACAGTAAATGACTCAATGAGAAGTTCTCTGTAATATTTTAGTGAAAGCAGGTGTTTCCTGTTAACAGTACCTCCGTTCAGCCACCAGAGGGCTTTCATGCGCTGCAGATGAAGATGAATGTTATGTGAAGCCCTGACTGCAGGTTTCATATTGAAGGACTACGTTCAGAGTTTTCTGTAGTTCAGGTGCCTATTCAAATGACAGTTTAGACTTAGAACATTATAATATTATAATGTAAGTATGTGATAACATTTAGGTTCTCAGTATTAACTAACTATTTTGAGTTAATACCATTTGATTTGGTGCTAAATTTAACCGTTTTTGACCGCTCAAGAATTGATAAAAGACCTTGAGGATAAATCCATGCACTGACTTGGTATCAACATTTTTTTTTTTACATTTTGAGATTTCTGCAAGAATGGTATTTTTTGGTGATTGGACGACGAGACACTTTTGTTCTGGAAACTGTCAATTAAACCCCGTTATTGTATACTTTCGTAAATACATTCTTCTGAGATGTTTTCTCACCCCGACTGTTAACTGCATCCCGTTTGTGCGTCCTCAGGTAACCTTCCGTACGAGGATCTATCACTGCAACATCAACAGTCAGGGCGTGATCTGTCTGGACATCCTGAAGGACAACTGGAGCCCCGCGCTCACCATCTCCAAGGTGCTGCTGTCCATCTGCTCCCTGCTCACAGACTGTAACCCAGGTGAGGCTCTGCAGCGAGTCCGTGAAGGCTCAGGTAGTTAGAGATCACACTGAAGTGTCCTGAGGGGGGACTTCACAAGCTCAGTTATATTGTAAATGTTCAGCACGCGGCAACACGCAGCTTAAATAACAGTTTCATAGTGGCAGCCGTGCACTGAAGGGAAGCTTTTTGTCTCGCTGGCATTGTTCACATCTCACGTTTTCCGCTCTACTTCTCTCTAATGTGTCCGCTTGGAGAGACGGGAGTGAGGGAAAGTGAATCATCCCGTTCAGGCTGAGGAGCCTTCTCAGAATGTGATTTAAAATCACTTTTCAAGCTCATTAAATGCGGCCTGAACAGCTTTTTCCATGGTTTTCACAAAACAACAGGAACCTGACACTCGTGTGTGTGTGTGTGTAAATGTCGTCGGTGCTGCCACCTTGACAGGAAACCCGGCGTCCTCTGGACATCCTATCCAACGACTACTACTCGTGAGAGTGAAAGCAGAGAGGGAGGGTTGGCATTCTACCCGCCGCTTGGGGCCAAAAACAGAAGTTAATTTTGTACCGCAGAAGATTCAATAACACACGACGTCCAACTGCTGCTGAAGATTGTGACCGGACAGATTTTACTCTATAAGATGTTTCAGATGTCTCAGACGTTAATCCATCAAAACCAAATGTAAACGTCATGAGACATGACGCGTCTGAACTCTTCTGTCTGTGTGTTTTTTTAATATAATCTCGTGCAGACAAACTTAACTTGAAACTTGTTTTCTCCGTTCAGCCGACCCTCTGGTGGGAAGCATCGCCACCCAGTACACGACTAACAGAGCGGAGCATGACCGAACAGCCAAACAGTGGACGAAGAGATACGCCACATAGACCCACAGAGGACGGTGGCGGTAGGGGGCGGGGAGGGGGGGGGGGGGCGTTTGTGTTGGGGGGGTATTTCTATCTCAGATTTTTAGTACTTTATTGTCTGGTATATTTTTTGCTTCCTGATTAAGTTATCTCCACAAATATGGTAATAAAGGAACACAATGGAAAGGAAGTGTCGTCGGCCTCCTTTCTTCTTCTACATTGTTATTTAAAGGTTGGATTCTACCTGCAAACCTGCTGCACATATCAGTAATCACTTCCTGTAACGATGAAATCACTTTAAGGAATATAAGTTATACTGTGATGATTGTAATAATGTTTACCTTGTTAACAACACAGAGTAACTTTATCTCATCATTTGGTAACACTTTACTTTAACCCTCCATATTTAGCATATATAAGCTGTGTGTAAATGTTTTATAATTAGTATAATAAGTGTTTATTAATGTATTTATCAACCTCTACTGTACAGCTCCTGTGGGCGCTCATACGTAGTAGCTGGTGAATAAACAGATTATGTAAAAACACAGTTGTAGAATTATAAAATAAGTCTTCATTGAAAAATGTTGTAAGGAGATAAGAACATTTTTAAACCTTTAAAGTGTCCTAATATCCTTACAACTACATCATGTTATAAACCATTTAATAAATCTTAATATAGAGCCTGTAAATGTAAAAAAAGAGTTGACGGTAGTTAGAGTACCGATAACTGAAGAAGACAAGTGATGGAATCTTTTCAGCTTGTTTTCTGGCTGCAGCTTCCTCGTCTCTCTGATGCCCGACAAAAAACATTAAAGTCAGAGTTTGCTTCAAATATCTGCCAAATAATTATAAATGGTGCCGTTAATAATGATGATACTGTCAACACTATGTTGTTTGCAGAAAATGGATGAAAAGTTATCACACATTGTTACTCTTTCACATGTTAGACGCTTCAATATATTATTATTTTACAGTTTGTCATTAATTCAGACCACAGAATGTTACTCAAAGTATTAATCCTGGAGATTTAAATTAAGTAAGTTAAGTCACTGAATGATGTAACCCGCTGGTGATCGAGCCTTTCTGTCTCTTTGATGAAATCATTTGCGTTCACAGTGTCTGGACTCCCGACACTGTTTGGATCTCTGGGAAGTGAGAAAAGCGATTAATCGCCAGAGAGAACCAAACGATATCTTCAAGATTATAAACTTAAACTTCACTAAATGATTCTCACGATGCCATTCCAGTAAAAAGCAGTAAATACTAAATGATTACGCAACACTAGCGTCACTGCATTTTCCTCATTTATCACTTTATTTTTGTCTCGTCTCGCAAAACACCAACTGATTCAGCATCATAACTGGTAACCAGTTAACCAGCACCAGCGCTCCACTCCAGTGCTTTCTCTTCTATTTTAAGCTCGACATAATCCTCCCGATGTCTCCTGTGACCTCCTTTTCACTCGGTGTTAGTTAATGCGTTGGATTTGCTGAATGAACGCCTGAATGACTTTTAATGTCACAGTGACATTTTCCACATCGTGTCGGTCAGGAGAGGCCAAGCTAAGCTGTGTCGTTCCTGTTCCTGTTCCTTCTGTTGGCAAATGTCTGACTCTCCGCTTCAGCTTTGAGACATTTGATTTTCACATCGCTGTAAAGCAAGAATACATGTGTTCCCTGTCAGTAACAGTTTAGTGTTTACTGTTAGATAACGAGTGTTGTACTTCAGGACGGCTGGTAGTGAGAGTGAGGAGAAGCATGCACACACATACATATATGTATATATATATATATATATATATATATATATATATATATACATATACGTATATATACCTTCACAGTACAAAACAATGGCTTCGCTGTCTTCCAAAACATTTCATATTCTGTCACCTGCTGTCTGAAGTATTGATATAATAATAATACAGAGTATACTCTAATACTCTAATATTGTGTAAATACTCCAGCTCCCTTTAAATACTTTTTATAAATACAGTTTTGGTAACAGACTCTTATTTTCACCTCTCTACAATCGTATAATGTCATTAATTTGCAAAAAAGGACGAAAACGCACAAGAAGCAAAGTTAATGAGTTTGACTGATAGCATTTTTATTTTTATTATCAATTATAATATTGTTATTGTGAATTGTTTTTGCCACGATAATTGTATATTTGAAATAGTTTGGATAGTCTGCCTACAGATTTAATATTTTTTCAATGAAATGGTTTTGCTTTGCCTGTAAATGTTTAACAAATGAACATAACTACGTATTCTCCGAATATTTTAGTTGAACATGAACTACTCACGCAGTGTCTGCTAATTTGAGTGAGTATAGTTCAAGTACATGTCGGTGTTTTCATCGGTACATCTGTTGAAGTGTTGAATCTCAACCAAGAAGAAATGTAACAAATACGCTTTAAAACTATTTGGCTCTGATGTCGTTTGACGCCGGTGGGATCAAACTCACGTCACTTGGAAATAAATGGTTCTCAATTGTACTTTGACAAAAGATATTCATCAAATGCACTCTCTCAAGAGTTATACAAGGATATTTTAAAGGGGGAGTGCACTCCTTCTTAAAGGGCCAGGCAGGGTTTTAAAGCCCCCCCACCCGCCCACACACACACACACACACACACACACACACACACACACACACACACACACACACACACACACACACACACACTGAAAACCTGTGTGGGTAGAAGCATCTCTGGAACATCTCAGGTGCACTGCTGATGTAAATGTGGATCAGATAAGCAAGAGGAATGTCCACCTTCCTCTCAGCGAAACATACCAACATTGACGACAATAGAAGGGGAGGAAATACGCTCTATTACAATAGAAATACTGCGATGTAATTACGTAAATCTAGGAAAAACACTGACCTATCCCCAGATGTTAACACGTGAGAATCTCTTCAGTTCACATGACAGGTGAGAAAAATGTGTCTTTTGAGTTGGCAAAAGTCAATGATAATACAGTACTTTCATGTAAACTTCACACGGCAAATACTTACTTATTTTGTATTTTTAAGGACAGTTAGTTTTGATTAACTGAGAAAGAAAAACAACTGAAGCATCTTACAGCTGCCAATCTCCCCTGAATGAACACTGAATGAACACTGTGTCATGCAGTATTTTTTTTATTGGATTATCTGCTTTTCTGTGCTTTACCTCAGAAACTCAGAGGTAAATCTCAGAAACTTGTTAGATAAGAAGTATATTTTTGTTATTGTGAAGAACCCCAGTCCGTTTACTCCTCTGAGCTTCATTTCTGTCCAATTATTGTCCATTAAAAACACACCAATGAGCCACGCTAGTGCACCGTAGTCCTTCAATACGAGGAACCCCACATACTCCTGCTGACAGAAATACAGCAGCTTGAGCAAGAAAAAAACTACAGAGACAAATGAATCAGCCATTTGTAAAGATGTACGTCTTCCCTGGGAATGAGCGAGGCTGAGAGCAACAGACAGGGAAGCATTGAGTCAGTAAAAATATAGATTATTCATTTAGGAGTTCTTTTAGTTAACCAGCTACACGTGTCTTTCAGGAGAGACCTGACCAAGAGGGCGGCGTACAAAACATTATAACCAGTATGACCAGACCCATGACATCGTGAGTAAAGTTTCATTTCCCCACAGCGAGTTTGCTTCCTAAACAAGGAAGAACACAACTACTGCTCAGCATCTGGCATGTTTATGATGTGTTTGAATATTAAATATTAAAAAAAACGGTTTCAAAGTTCAGTTCTTAAAATACTGATTGAGATGACCTGCCAAGTGAAAACCGTTCCCCAGAAGTCTGAACTCGGGCCAGATGGCTGAACGTGGTAAATAAATACTCCCTCGCTCTGCACAAGTGTTAGAAGTGCACGTGTTGGTTAAACTGACTCAGGGATTTTTGACTCCCTCACTTCTTTTAATAATCTTCTTTTGAAAGTGTCTTTTCCAGGAACTCGACATCCTTTTCTTTTCTTTTTTCACAGCTGGTTTTGTACACATGCAGTAACAAATCGTAAAAACGTGAACTGACTCTGGTCCGCAAGTGCGGTCTTGAGTTATTCAATGACTCAAGACTGATTTCACTGGGAATATCGAGGCATTCAACTTTAAATCAACACTTTGTCCCACGGGCTAATGGGAGCAATACAACTACTCACATTCTGGGGAAAAAGTCCCTCAAGTGAATCTAAAACATCAAGTGTATCTTTCATTTATTTATCATTTAAGGACCAACACAAACATTGAACACAAACTTAAATCACAAAGAATGCTGGGCGGGGCGGGGCGGGGCGGGGCGGGATGGGGCAGGGGGGTTATTCCCCCTTTTCTGTTTCCTCACTAACAACTGAACCCGCTTCCTATTTTGTACAAATGCCAACAGTTTTGCACGTAAATAACAGCGTGAGTAGAATGACGCATGCTACATTAAAGCACGATCACGTTATTACACGTCATTATAACAAAGGTGACTAAACGTCTGGAACATTTTGTGCTGCCAAGAATATTAAAACTAGATCAGCCAGAGAACAATTCCTGTGGTTAGTTTAGCGTTGATGATAGATTTTGAAAGTACTAGTTCTAATTGATCCAGTGCAGAGATCGCATTGGAAGGTCACGTTTGTTTGAATTTGAGGTATTTCAGAGCACAATTAGGATCACAGTGAAGAATACATTTCAGTCTGCAAAAACTTGGCTTCAAAATAATGTGGTTACGGTTTAATTTAGTCACAATTTGACAACACAATGCCGTGTGGGTGGAGGCCAACGGTGGTTATTCGTTTAGTGGGAAGGATTTGATGTAATTTGACACCTGTACGTTGTTTCACCTGCAGCCATCAACTCTTTTGAATTCCTGGGGGAGTTTGGGGACCTCCGTGTGAAGCAAAACAATCACGAAACGTAATTTCACATTCACTTCTTAGAAGTCAGCCTAACGACTGCGTGTACTAAGAGGACCTTTTTTATACAGTGGGAAGAGACACTGGTGTCAGTCTGGGACATATATTTCCAAGTATTCAATATAATTAAGATATTAATTGAGCTTGTGTGGTTGTAAAGGAAAAATAAACATGTGGCAAGCCACATCCAAATCAAGCAATATGACACAAAACATACTTAACTTAAACTTAAAGCTGCTACGGGGAACTTTTGGCGGTCCCTCTGGACAAAAGCTGCAGTGTTTTTCCGTAATGAAGACTTCTTTGCCCAGAAACTTCATCACCGACTGTTGTCAAGACATTGGTCAGCATTTGTTTTTGGGGAAATTTAAACAAAGAAGCGACTTCTTTTCAATAACATTTTTCTCTTTTTTTAAACAGCTGTTTGCAGCATGTATAACGATGAGGTCATGTTTCCATTTGTGGAAGAAAGATTAATAATTTAAGGTTTTGGAATAAGGTTAACTCTGTTCATTAGTACCATTCATACACCTGCTAACTATACAGAAACAGACACTCTTCTTGCTATTGGTCTTGTTTACCCATGTAGGTCATATTGAGCCACCCCTATCATATTGAGTCTTGTTTCATAACCAGGTAAAAGTTCATCATAGTAACTTTAAGGACAACAGGCTGCTTGAGTAAATGTACTTTGTTCCTTTCCACAACTGCTTGAGATGACTGTAAATTGCTCTGTTGTAAAGTTTAATTCAGTTATTGTCCCATATCTCTCAATATGCTCGTGTAATGGGACGACTCCCTTTCCCACTCCCACCTAATTCCTTTATGTATGCATTTACCTGCCTGACTGCACATGTTTCAGTTACCCAACGATATCCTCATTGCAATTACTTAGCAGCTGACAGCGGCCTATATATATATATATATCTGTGAGCTGTACACTTGGTTATAACATGCCCTGAAGAATGTGAGTGGAAAAGGGCTCGTCAACCGTCGAGAGGACATTTTGCGCATTCGCTACAAAAGAAAAACATGACAAACAAAGATTTATTTGCTGCAACCAGGAGCAGTTTGGGTGATGGGATAGCCTCAGGTCCTAGATGGGTTAGCTTAGCTTAGCTTCCATCTCAGCTCGCTCCGCTTTCAGTGGCGTTTGGTCCGGCGGGTCTGGGTGAGGTCCGCCCCCAACGATGTTAATCCAAACCCCACGCTTCCTTCTCCTGTTCTGATGAGTGTATTCTTCAATATGTCTTGAGTGCTCCTTTAATAAAAGACAAAAAGACAACAAATGAAGACAAAATTCATGGTCGCCACCGGCCGCACCATGTGCATTCACCATATAACCATAAGTAGTACTAAAATAATCTTACACTGACGGGCATACTGAGTACTTCTAACATTACTATGTACCGTGCTGATAATACTTGTACTGCGAAACATGTTTGAAGAGAAGAGCAAGTAATTATCTTAAATAAGTATGTATGTAAACATTGTTTGCATTAAAGCAATAAAATAATGGTTTGATACTCTATTATTGTTATAATTGTTATACTCTATTGTTTGTTCATTCAGTTAATATCATGTATTTGTACACCATACCAGTATATGTAGCCGACTCTACCAGTGGTGGAAAAGAACTAAGGAGGCTACAATTTGAGGTACTTTTACTTGAGTTGTTCAAATGTATGCTACTTAATACTTAAAATTATACTACAATTATCTGACAGCTGGAGTTACTAGTAACCTTAAAGGTTTAGATTACACAAATACAACACATGATGAACTTATAAAAAGTGATTCTGTGCTATAGATTCATCTATTCCACAGTATAAAGTATTTAAAATGTGCTTCACCTCCTCCAGCTGCAACTTTAAAATGCTGCAATAAAATAGATATAAAAGTGTTTGAATACATAACAGACAGACGTGGGACCCTGTGGAACATGAAGTGAATAGATGTGTTTTTAAATGATGCTGTGATATGTCAACAGAGGCTGCCTCTGATGTTTTGGGGTCAGCTATTCCACAGTTTAGGAGCATACGTGAAAAAAAGCTGCATCTCTAGTTTGTGATATTTTATTCATGTAAACATGGAGAACATTTAATTTGAATGGCTGTTGACAGTATTTTCAGATTTAAGGAGTAATGGAAGGAGATATCCAAAATGACCTCCTTAAAACCAAAATGTCAACAAACCTTTATCCAAAATCCAGATTTCTGTTCTGGAAATATATGCAAATTATCCATTATTTTATTTTATATTAAAACATCATTGTCTTCATGTTAGTAGGCTAATCTACTGAGTAAGTCATGATGATATGTGTTACACGTGTTAATCCCTTCTTGCACCACTGTACTAGAAGGGAATGTACTTTTTATTTTTGACTCTGCAACATTTAACATTTAGAACACAGATCCACGCTCCACGTGCTTATTTGCTCTTGTACCGCTGCAGCTTGTTACTGACAAAAACAACCCCAAAAAAGTGCCCTGGTCCACGGACAGCGTGACTGTATACTCTGCTGCTCCGGTTCAGCGCTGTTCACGTTGAGCTCTGCAACGTGACCAGCCGTGTTACCATTCCTCTCGCTGCACAATCCACGAGGCGCTCTGACTCCGCCCCCCTCCGGTGTCCTGAAAGTGTGTCACTGGGTTAAAGTGGCTCGAGACGCAAAGGGCGGATGGCGAGGGGGCGTGTCCGAAAAAAATAGGTCACATGGGCGAGCCCACGATTGAGAACATTTAGTTCTCCTGACGAGCTGCTGCTCCCCACACAACAAGAGGGGAGCTCCATCGATCCAGACGTGGTTGACTTCTTCTTCTTCTTCTTCTCTCTCGAGATACTCTGCAGATTATTCACAGAAATATAGACTTCTGACATGAGCGTCATCTCTAAAGTACTCGCGCACAAACGTCAAGTTTAGTTGTTCTTTCCGTGAGATTTGCAGACGTCGTGACAGACAGTTTGAATCATCTGTTGGAGAGATTTTTCCTTTTTAATTTCCTCGATCAGAGATGCCTGAGGACATGGGGACAACCAAGCCTGGTAAGAGGACACTTCATCGTGATTTTAGGCAGAGAATGTAATGTTGTCATTCATTGCAGAGTGTTGACATTTAAAGGGAATAACGGGCTTCCATAGAAGTCCCAATTCATTCTTAAAATACCTCACCATTACAGAGCATCAAGTTTGATTTCGTCTTTTTATTTATAGTAGAGAAATCATTTGTGGTTCCCTGAATGCATCATAATTATTATTATTATTATTTTTTTAAATGGATCCAGGGAATAAAGTATTTACTAAGAGGGCAGCACACTAATGAATGGAGTCCTGTCATTGAAACTGTTGTTTTTCAGCGCTATGATCGTCAACAATGTCAGAAAATGACACCATTTTAGAAGTAATCTAACTGTAAAAACAACGCTAATGCACCCCGGAAACCGTGTCTTATAAACGGGGTTAGGAGTACCACAGTTCCGCACGACGCGTCGGTGCTACATTTACATTTGACACAACAACCGTGTTTATCTTCCCCACGTCCCCGCTCACATGGACAGCGTAACCGAGGCCATGTGTTCCGTGTGTACACGCTCTCATCGGAACACTCCTCTGATTGGCCGAGGGGCGTGTCCTCCGCGAGCACGCGTCTCAGGTTAGAGCTCTTCTCGGATTGGCTGGAGGGGGAGCCCGTGACGCAGAACGTTGCATAAATCACGCTGTACACAGGACGCGCCACGCGAGGCTGCACCGCGAGGTACACGTGAGACCGGAGGAGGAGAGAGGGAGAGGAGGGGAGGGGGGAGGAGACAGGAGACAGCAGCCACTGACCTAGATTTTTTTTTTCTGCTCCTCGCGCCTCGGTTTCACAGAAATTCATGACAGGTCCACGTGTGGGTGGGCCGTAAAAAAAAGAAAAAAGGCGAACAGTCATGGTTGATGGTTAGGTAACCATCTGTTTAATTCAGGAAGGAAATCAGGCTTTTACACAAATACTTGAATAAAGACTAAAACTTACCAACAATATTTAACATGCTTTAACATTTAAACTACCCACTCAAGTCACGTAACCAGTTAACTTTACGTTCTTCAGCGTTTTAACGGTCTTTGAAAAACATGGAAAAATAAAATAAACCCAGAAAGGGAATTTGCTTCACACAGTAACTTTTAAGATAAACTACATGACGGAAAAAAAAAATATATATATATATATATATATATATGACTATATATATGACTTTCCAGAGAATGTATAGTCATGTAAATTTGACTCAAAGGCATTGAAAAGTCTTGGAAATATACTGTATGAACACTGAGTCTAGTGCCTTGCCCAAGGGCACTTTCCCTAGAAGTTAATCTATTTATTACTTGGTGTATCAGTGACACTTTTTTAACAAAACAAACCAGAGCTGTAATCTAGCCAAACATGTCATTACACAACCCACCGGTGGTTGTTTTTCCTCTTTTTTTTTTTTCTTCTCACGACGGCTCTAGTTGCTCCGGTGCTTCAGTGACCTTGTCTGGAGCGCACTCCCACAGCACGGGGACACGCGTATGTTATGTAATGGTGTTATCCAACCAGCCAGCCCTGTGGCTGATAAGAGCAGGTCAATCGGAGCAGTGAACTCACCAAACCAGGAAACACACACACATTCTGGAGCGCTTGTCTAGGCGTGTCAAGTTGGCACATTTATGTACTTGATGTACTGCCAAGTGTAATTTGGCACACAAAACAATCCATTTTTTTAAAAATGACTGCGGTTTAACTCGTGTTATAGTCTCTTGTGTCACAGTGACATGCTTGGTGTTTAGTAAAGTGGAATTAAATTGAATACCTGGATGTCGATACGAGCGTGTGTTTGTAATTGCATTGAAATAAAAAGGGAGGTAATTAACGTGCCATAACGGTGTCACCGTCTCTCCACAGGAGGAGTCATCGCCTACATTTCCTCCGGCTCCGCCTGCAGCCCGGAGTCCTTCCTGCTGAGCACCAGCCCCGGCAAAAGCTTCCTGACCACATCGCAGTCGGTGTCCCGCCAGTCGCTGCCCAGCAGGGCCGTGGGCATGGTGGTGGACATCTCCCCGCCGGCCAAGCAGCGAGGCCACGGCGCGGAGAAGGCCGGGCGCTCCTCCACATCAGCCAAGAGCAGCATTACCAGTAAGCACAGCATCCAAAGTCTTATTATTATTATTATTATTACGACTATTGAGAAAGATGTGGCGTATCTGATCTGGTTACCCATAAACCATTGCTTACGTCTGTTTTTTTTTCTCTCTCGCAGAAATTAACGGCATGGTGCTGTTGTGCAAGGTGTGTGGCGACGTGGCCTCGGGCTTCCACTATGGCGTCCACGCCTGCGAGGGCTGCAAGGTGAGACGGGTTCCCCAGAGAAAGAAGCTTGACTCACATCCTGTTGTTGACTTTGAATGACTCGTGCTCACCACCAAGGTCTTGTGTTTTCTTCAGGGCTTCTTCAGGAGGAGCATCCAGCAGAACATCCAGTACAAGAAGTGTCTTAAGATGGAGAACTGCACCATCATCAGGATCAACAGGAACCGCTGCCAGCAGTGTCGCTTCAAGAAGTGTCTGTCCGTCGGCATGTCCAGAGATGGTGAGTCAGTCAGGTTGAATTATTTACTCCACAGCTCGTTAAATGTCGTTTAATCTGGACACAATCTAACAGCACTCCCGTTTTACTCCCAGCTGTCCGATTTGGCCGCATCCCAAAGAGGGAAAAGCAGAGGATGCTGCTGGAGATGCAGAACGCCATGAACAACATGATGAGCAACAACAGCCAGCTGCACAGCATGCTGCACGGCCACCAGAGCCCGCCGCTGCCCATGGAGGCCATGACCAGCGACGCCAGCTCCTCTCTATCCTCTTCCTCCTCGTCGTCGTCCTCCACCGCTTCCGACTCCCCGTCGTGCTCCAACCCTTCCTCCCCGCGGTGCCCCCAGGACTCAGAGTCCGTAGTTTCAATGGACATAAACTCCAGCTCGGCCTCTTCCTGCGCGTCTGACAGCGGCGAGGACGAGGCGGCGAGCAGGCAGCACCGCGAATCCTTCGCCTACAGCCAACAGGGCCAGGCCTCGCCTCCTTCGTCCGGGATGAGCTGCTGGAACAACAATGTGGTTGTAGGAGGTTACCAGCACGGCTCTTACAGTAACGGCCAGCACGTCGCCAACGCCGCGTACAGGGAGGAGAGGGGAGTTCACCACCAGCACCAGCAGCAGCAGCAGCAGCAGCTCAACGGCACCCCTAGCTGTAAACCATCAGAAGACGGCCAGAGACTGCATGGCGTGAACACACAAACTGCCTCAAGTGGTTATAATGGACCAGCCAGCTGCGGGAACAGCAGAGCACACTTGGTGAGTGATTTTTCTTTCTCGTTCTTGAAATTTATATAAATATTCTTTAATCCAAACGTAAAGTTTAGGCGCCTCATCCTCCTCCCCGACTGACCAACTTGACTTTTTTTTTTCCCCAGGTCTGCCCCATGAACTCATCACCCTACGTGGACCCCCGCAAGCCGAGCCAGGAGGTCTGGGAGGAGTTCTCCATGAGCTTCACCCCGGCCGTGCGGGACGTGGTCGACTTCGCCAAGAGGATCCCGGGCTTCCGCGACCTCCCCGAGCACGACCAGGTCGGCCTGCTGAAGGCCGGAACCTTTGAGGTAATAAACACTTCATGTTGTTTTGTGCTCACTTCTGAAGTCAAACGCGGCGGGCTCCTCGAATACTCGGAATATAGGAGCCACCGTAGCTTTTTAAACAGATAATATTTACATTATCACAAACTCAAGAAGTCTTTACCTGACTCACACCAACCTCCTCTGCTCTCTTCCCAGGTGCTGATGGTCAGATTCGCCTCTCTGTTCAACGTGGTCGAGCGCACGGTGACCTTCTTGAGCGGCAAGCGCTACAGCCTCGACACGCTGCGGTCGCTGGGCGCCGGCGAGCTGCTCAACTCCATGTGCGAGTTCAGCGAGAAGCTGGCGGCGCTGCGGCTCGACCCCGACGAAATGAGCCTCTTCACGGCCGTGGTGCTCGTCTCAGCCGGTAAGAGAACTTCAATACAGCTCCACTGTTACTTTTTATACCACAACTTCTTGTATTACTACTACAGTTGGTATAACAAGGCTCTAGGTTAACCTGGAAGCACCAAATATCTGCTCCATTCTATATAAATCAACGTAAAAACGGTAGTTAAAATATGTAGCGTGATGTATTTAAAAGCTAAATGTACATTAGTTTTGATAGAAAACTCTTCCCTCTGATCCCTTTCTGGCCTCCAGCATTAACCCGTTCTCCCTCCTTTTCTCTTCTGGCACAGATCGCTCGGGGATCCAGGACCTGAGCTCAGTGGAGGCCCTGCAGGACAAACTGATCCGGGGTCTGAGAAACCTGGTGATGCAGAACCACGGCGAGGACTCGGCCACCACCTTCACCAAGCTGCTGCTCAAGCTTCCCGAGCTGCGTTCACTCAACAACGTGCACTCGGAGGAGCTGCTCTCCTTCACGGTGCACCCGTGAAAAAAATAAATAAATAAACTTCCTCCACCTTATCCACACACCTCCACCAGGACCTGCCTCTTACTGCGCCCTCCTCCGCACCCGACCAACCCAGTTGCTCGTTTGTTTCTAGAATGTATTCAAAGTTATTTTTTATTCTATTTTTGTTGAGTACACCCGAAGAGAGAAGAGTATAAAGACGTACAGTATTTATAGAAGAGCGCGCGCTTGCGTCTGCGCTTTTTATATTTTACGAGAGAACGAAGAGCGCTGAAGACTGGCTTCACGAAGACCACGCGAGCAGAAACCCATCGCTCGATCCACAAGCCGATTTTAATTCCAAAGTGTGTACTCTGACGAGCGGGCGAATGTGAGATACCGGACACACCGCATGTTGGTTTGGTCCAATAATTCTTGACTGATGTCGGCAAGATATCAGAGAAATGTATCGACGAATGTGTGACGACCGCTGCTAATGCATGGCTGTACTTAATGCAAACTGTTTTTACTTGGGTCTTCTCCGTCTCGTCTCAGAAAGCATCAGTTTCACTGTAAATAGTGTCGAATGTTTTGTTTTTATTTAATGTTTTTGTTTTTTTTACGACTGCCTGCAAACTGTCTGGTGATTTTTCTGGGGGAGTCGGTGACGCCATTATTTTTCAACACTACATCTGCAACATGTTCTGTAACATGTAAATGCTACATGTAAACATTGTCACACGTGTGATTCTGCTGTTTTGTTTTTTGTAAATATATATTTGTTTTTGAGCTTTGTGTGCTTTCAGCATAGCACTGAATTTTAATGTTTGTCATCCATTTTGTTGAAATGTTTTTTCAACTGGCAACACTGCCATATGTAAATAACTATATAAATATATATAAATATCGGATGAACATAGAATATAAATATGAAATATGATATAGTATGAATAAATACAAGTGGAAAATACTCTTTGTACTTTGTGTGTTTACTGTAAGTATTTTTGGATGAAGCTGACTTCAGAGTGGCAGTTGTTCTCCACTAGGTGGAGCTATTCAACAGCATCTTGACTTCAACTCCTTTTCTACTTGATAACCTGAAGTTACCAGTTTGTCTTTGCAAATTGTTGCATAATATGAGTGAGCTTAGCCTCCAACGATCCACCTGCAGATCAACTTTACAGTTTACTTCAAATCACCCGAGCTTCAACCAAATCCATTTTAAAGAAGACCTGAAACGTTTATTCTCTCACATTTCCCACTTCCCATCATCGTCCTATATTGTCTCCATAACACCAATGCCACAACCATCGTTCTACCACACTAAGCCTGTTAGAAATGTGCAATATTCTTCTTTGAGTTTCACATTTTCCCCAGGGTGTAAAAAAACACAAAAGCAAAAAAGTATATGAATGTGTTTATTATCAATTAAGTTTTTCCACCTTTTCTTTCCAATAAGCACCATTTTTTTGGTCAAAGAAACATACGAGGAAGGAACCTCTCATTTTACTGCACGAGACATTTAGGATCTGAAACTACCCTTTAGTAGAGGTTGAGTTGAGCCCAAATAGCCCCAAAAAACAGAACCAGGTGGCATTTTAGGCTTGATTACAATCAGATTGATGCAAAGCAGGTGCACAGACTTGCAGCCAACATGAAAGAACCTAAACTTATAAATCACCGTAAAAAAAATGGTGCAGAATACACTCACACAGACAGTTGATACAGTACATGCACACAAGCACCGTGCAGTATTTATTATGTTAAGACACCTCCTGTTATGTTGCAGGTCAAATTGACCCGTTTCAAAGTTTGAAAATCTAGAAAAAATATTTAAAGTACTTTTTCTGTATGAAACTTCTTCTGCTTGCTTTAATTAGTGTAATCAACGTGAAAATAAATAAATAAAAAATATCATGTATTTGCAACCCCCCCCTGCAGGTTTATATAACAGAGATGATGTTATATAAGGATCAAGTTTAGACCATTTCTTTCTTTGAAAATGTGAGACAAAGTATCTCTTACTCCTCCCAACATGTTTCACCCCATTTCACACACACACACACAGGTGCGGTCTCACTACCGCACCTGTGCGAGAAAGATACTATTTTGCCGGGAACCTTTTTTTTTCTCGCGGGAAAACTCCGCCCACACTTAGCAGGAGAGGGGAGAAACATATGAAAGGGTTGCTTGGGAGTCCTACCAACATTACACTCTGCAGATACATGCAGCACACCAGCTTACTGGAGGACAGCATGAGCAACAGAAACAAAAGGATGACAGCCCTGGAGGCTCTGGAGCACATCCTTGATCACGACAGTGAAATAGAGGATGTGTCTGAAGATGAAGACCATCTTGAAGTCAATTCAGATTATAATGGTGCTGATTATGAACCATCAGATGAGGAAACTGATATACCTGATCCTCCAAGACAGACATTCGTGTCAAAAAATTGTGAAATACAGTGTTCATCCTCACCCAACACACGTCAGCCAAGACTGTCTGCCGAAAATATTATAAAGAGTGGCAAAATGTATTTGCACAAAGACGACATGTCACTCGTGTGCTGTGTAGACACACACACACACACACACACACACACACACACACACACACACGCACACACACACACACACACACACACACACACACACGCACACACACACAAACACACACAAACACACCTCGTTCATTGTGTTCATATCTTGTTAATTTTTGTAAATGTCTGTTTCTTAACACTATAAGTAAACCTAAGTAAAGTTGACTTTCAATACAAATCCTTATGACTCATTTGGCTTGATTTTGAGTGAGCGGGTCAATGTGACTCTGAACAGCAGAGGTGTCTCATCTCCATTTATCTACATCACCCCATGAAAAAAAAAAAGTTTCAAAATGTAGAAATAATTTAGAGAAAAATACATGTTATGGTAGACTAATGCAATTTACATCTAGGTTTTTCCAATGTACCTAAAAAATTGTTTGAACATGTATTTTTCATTAAAACGAGTGAGTTATCCTCATTGAACTATAATCTATGGAGGGGGGAATTACTTCATTCCACTAAATACTGATTGAATTGTTAGTAAGGGTGGTGGTGATGAGGTACAAACTATATTTATTAGGATTTTTTGGTTTCTGACAACTTTTGGATGATTAAACATGCACCGGGTCATATTGACCCGCGAACATCATGGCTGTACCTAAGAAACGAACATAACAGGAGGGTTAAGACAAGGAGCCAAATCTCAAAATCAGTGACCAGAGAGGTATAAAACAAATCTTTAAACATCCGAGGAAGCCTTACTGCTCAGATTTTAAACTAAAAGCACAATTTTATATCTGTATCTGAAGGACAACGGAGATTTATTTTTCCACAAAAGGACAATGTTTTAACGAGAGATTGTCTTTGTATTCAAAACCCTCCGAATGTAAATTTTCAACAAATATAAATGAGTTTAGAGTCCAATGATCCATGAGCAGCCTGCGGCACGAAGCACATCAAGCACAAAGTGAAAACACCTGAAGAGGTGCGTCACACGTCTGGAGGCGCTTCCTCTATATCATCCCACACAAACTATGAGCAGGTAAATATTTACTGTGCACACTGAGTGACTCAAAATACGTCAAATAAAAGTCCTTAATGTAAAATCTGCGGGTTTTTTTGGGTCAGCGTAGATTTCTTCTCTACGGACGTTTTAACGCGACGTTCGTCTCTGTATTCAAATTTCTTTAAATGTATCATTCAAATCCACGAGGCCGCTCAACATCCACTCTGAGCCCATGATGATGATGGAAATGTGGCAGTTAAAGAGAAAAGTAGAAGTAAAGTCAGATGTTCTATGTCATCGATCTTGTAGAAACTAAAGTGAGGGCAGGTATCATTTAACAAAACAACGTGCAGCACATTTTTTATTAGATCAGCTCTCACCTTGTGTTGAGAGGCCTGATTTAGAAACCTAAATGTGGCACAAAAAGACAAAAAAAAGAGCAAATATCAACATTTAGAAGGTCACCTGCAAATGTTTAAATGACAGGAAACAAAAGAATGAATCCATCTGTTTGGTCTGACTTTTTTTGTAACCGATCATTTGATTGTTTCCTTTAATTATCATGTTTTATTTTAAGGGTTAAAGGTGCTCTGTCTCACCAAAACTCAGTCTTAAGTGTCCTCCACACTGTCCCATACATCACTGCTGCACTACTCCAATTGTTTCTGATTTGTATGATTGTTTCAGGTAAATTTATGTTAAACCCGATCACCAAAAAGACGTGTTGCAAACGTATTATTTGCATTCATTGTTTTTCCAGATGATTAATTCAAATCTGACTGACCACATAATGTTGACATCCACTCAGGTCTCACGGTGATGTAAATGTGGTAATAAAAGAGAAAAGTCACTCGCAAACAACAATCTCCAGGTTTGTGTCATAAATGTAGCTGCAGCTTGTAGTTTGACATCTCACGCTTCTTTGCTTTCTATCCGAGAAGATGAGAAGATGTATGCCACATGTTAAATATTAAAGCTACAGATGGCAGCAAGTTAGCTTAGCTTAGCATAAAGAATGTAAATACCAGTATTTATTCTAAGCTAAGCGGCTGCTTGCTGTTGCTTATATTTAAGATAGACCTTCAAACATGAGTTAAAAAAAATACACCTACCAGCACTATAGAGCTTACGAATCAACACATTATCGTATTCGTTAAGCCAAGCTATCTGTGTCCTCCTGCTTACAGTCTTTATGCTAAGCTAAGCTAACCTGCTGTTGGCTGTTGCATCATATAAAACATACAGAAATTTCATACCTTAAAACACAACTACCAGCCCTTAGAAAGCTTACTAATCAACACATTCTCTTGTTTATTTAGCCAGGCTAGCTGTCTCCTCATGCTTACAGTCTTTATGCTAAGCTAAGCATAGCCTACAGACCAGAGTGGTATCTATCGTCTCATCTTACTCAGCAAATAAGTATGTTTCTCAAAAATATTGAAGCTTTCTTTTAAACACAAGGGGATAAATATACTTTAAAGTTCCTTTTGAGTTTCATAGGCTATTAAAATAAATGTAATAATTATGTTGCATTTAAATATCAAAGGCTGGTGGAAAAACATTTACTTTCTAGTAATTTTTTAACTTATCTAGTAATTTATTTTATTTATATTATTTCAGGATATTTGAGATTTAATGTTCACTGTTTTTGATCAGATATTGAGCTTTGGATAATTTCCAAATCATGTCTTTGTATAAACAAAGCTAAATTATCTCTGCTGTTATGATCCAAAAGTAATAACTTTTGTTCAGACCGTGAGGAGGAAAAGGTTGATTTGTTTTTTTATTTAATTTTTTTGTCAGTGAGGGTGTGTCACAGTTTTCTCATCCAATCCGTGTCGTTCAAAGTTAATTGTTCATCTGTAGATCAAACTGTGCTGATTTTCATAAACATAGAAAAGGAGCCTCAACACAACAGTAGTGTTCAAACACTGAAGAGGACAGACAGACGCTCATGCATGCTCAATCAACTGAAGACATTTGAAGTTTGGTAAATATGTAGCTTCATATATTGTTTTTGTTTTTGTAACTGACATTACTTTGTGCAAGTTGTTTAAAGGTGAAAAGATTTGTATGCAGCTTGTCATAAATTCATCACCACAGGATACAAAACGGACTAAAGAATTTATTATTCTTTACTTCTGAAAGAAATAATAGAAAAAGATTCAAAAAAAGATAAATAACTAAAGTAAATCATTGTCTACATAATTGTTTCCAGTTGCACAGGGTTCAACATGTTTTGACTAAAACAAAAAAATGAAAAGAAGTCAGGTCTGAAAACAGCGGAGTCTCTAATTAACAGTAAAAGTACAATACTAATCTTTCCTTGAGGTTAAGTGTATATTCAGGTTCTGTGCAGCATATGAGCTCAAAGCAGCTTCGCCATGTTTGGGTTACATTCTGGAAACGATTAGGAGGCCGATGTTTGTAACGTGTTTACTTCAAAGTGACAAAGGACAAAATCGATCAAATCTCTAAATGTGTCAAAATGTCAGATTAGGTCATTAGGTGTATTTGTTGGTAATATTAGTGTCAAGCAGTGGTGGAAAGTATATTTACTCAAGTGCTGTACTAATGTATAATTCTAAGGTACTTGCACTTGAGTACTTCCAATTTATGCTACATTATACTTCTACTGCACTACATTTTGGAAGCCAATATTATAATTATTATAATAATTATTATTAATATTATTTGATAGTTAAGTTTGCAGATTTAGCAATTCAAAATATAATCAACATGTACATTATGATGTAATATAAAGATGAGGCTTTATTGATTCATTGTAAAAATAAAAAAAAATTAAATAAATAAGAAGCTTTGACAGTTGCAACATTCAAGAGATGAACACATTAATAGATCAATAATTTGAATTCACTGGTATAATCTTTATTCTGAAATTAGCACAAAGCGTACATTTACTTTTGGTACTTTAAGTATATTTTGATCCAAATACTTGTATGTACTTTATGTTCATTCATGTTCTTTCGTCTAGAGTTACTCAAAGTCAGCATGGACGGGGCCGTGTTGGCGACACTCTTTCTCACAGGTGAGATGGGATTTATGTGATGATTGATTTATTATTGCTTATTGGACCCTCACATAGTCTAATTATAAAATTGTGAGGTGTATCACTGCTAAAGAAATGTAATAATATTACATTTTTTACTTTTTTGGTAATTACAATTTGGTATAAAAAAGTGCAGGTGTCACAACAAAGGAGATATGTAGTATATATATATATATATATATATATATATATATATATACTATATATCAACAAATCCACTTCCCTGCTCAGGTTTCTGCGCCCTCTCCTCTTCTTTTCCAAACGCCTACTACTTCATCAAAGAGGAGATGACTTGGGATGATGCCGAAAACTACTGCAACTCAGAGTACATTGCAATGGCCCAAATACAGAACGTGGAAGACGCCACCGCCATGAGCAACACTCCAACTGGGGGATACACAGACAAGGCCTGGATAGGACTGTTTGCAACCTCAGAATGGACCTGGGTTGATGGAAAACCAGTCACGTATTCAAATAATTTAACTAGTGAGCCAAATATGGACGAGGTCTGCGCGGCCATGAACAATGTTGGGATGTGGACAGCTGCCAGCTGCTCGGCTAAGAAAACATTTGTTTGTCATGATGGTGGTTGGTACAGTCTTGACATTTTGGTATTTTAGATTCCGAATTTCAGTGGGAACTGTACTTTTCACTCCACTAGATTAATTTATTTACAACGCAATAAACAACAATATAGTTTATTTCGGTTACAAACCCATATTTACGTAACTGACACAGCTGCACACGCTAGCTACAATAAGAATATGAGATAAGAGAGAACTTGAATAATCCTTTTTTGTGCCAAAGACGCTCAGTATACATAGTAAAAATATTATTACACAGCACATAGCAGCAGAGGATATTCAATATTTTGCGGAAGGTCCTCGTTCAAAAAAATTCTGTTGTTTAGCTTCAATTGTTATATTATTATATCTAATCAGCGGTGCAAAAAGTACTCAGATCTTAACTCTTAACTAAACTAAAAGTAGCAATACCTCAGTTTAAAAATAATCTGTTACAAGTAAAAGTCACGCATTCAAAAGTATGAAAGTATAGAATCAAAATATACTTAAAGTACCAAAAGCAAAAGTACTCATTATGCAGAATATCCTATTTCAATAGGAACTAGTGATGTATTAATGTGTTGGTGAAGGTGATGCTAAATCTTTCCTGGATTATTATTTTTTTGTATTTATAATTTAGCTAAGTAGCTTGTCAAATAAATGCAGTGGTGTAAAAAGTACAATCTTTTTAGTAGTATAAAGTAGCACAAAATGAAATACTCATGTTCCGTACCTCAAAATTGTACTGAGTTACGGCATTTGAGTAAATGCATTTACTACTATATTATATGTATGATATGATAACATTATCTAGGAGAACATACATTTGACTGAAATTGACAATGCAATCCACTGATGATTTTACTTGAAAAGTACAGTGGTGTTATGGAGTGGGATGTCTTCCCTCATTAATGATCTTTGACAATGGTGGCCTGTCATCAAGTGACTGATGTAATTAATGTTAATTAGCAACAACTGATACTTTACTTTGGATGCCCGCGTACCACGGCTAATACCTAATAGCTGTGATATGAATCCATTTGCTCACGGTACCTTTTTAAACCTTTGTTTAACTATTTATTCTACTTCCTCATTGTCTTTATCTCAACAGGTGCGAACTACTATCTTAATCGGAGTACAAGTACTTGGAAGGACGCCAACACCAGCTGCGAAGTCAAAGGGGACGTTCTGGTCACTATCAGTAATTCAAGTATAAACTCTCAAGTCAGGAGTTTATTCTCATCAAAAGGACCATGGATTGGCCTCTACAGACGTAAACTCTGGTATTGGACAGAATCCATAGAAATTAACGAATTCATGAACTGGCAAAATGGACAACCTGACAACCTGAACGGGTCAGACAACTGTGCCGCCGTAGTTTTGACAGACGGAAGCTGGACTGACGAGCAATGTGACGCGAAATATCCTTTCTTCTGCAGTGGAGGTGTGAATCACGCAAACATTTCCCCTTTTAAAGCTGTCCGTTAGATGGCAGATGAGACATTAGACACAACATGGAAGACGCATAGATCCGACCGAATTTTGAGTTGGTGTGCAGGCTTGCACAATTTTGGAAATATTCAAGGTGGAAACTTTCCATGAGAATTAACAGGGAAAAAATGGAAATATAGAGTTTACTTCTTTAGACTGTATTGACCATGTTGTACGCAGATAGAAACAAACATTTTATTATCTTAAGCAGACAATTTAGTTGAGTTGGACTTGACTTATTTAATATTCTATTGAGCTTTCGTTGAACAACAACAAAAAAACATTCCCTCCAAAACGGTACTTCTCACCAAAAAATAATTAATTGATGTAGATTTTTGTATTTAAATTGTGCACATCTTCCATAATTCCCCAGTTTAACTACCTTGTAAAATGTATTGGAACCCTTTGCAACCCACCACAGAAACAGTCTAAAATATTGAATTGAAAAAAAACTAAAGGCTCAAACACACAGGTAGGCTTACGCAGATGAGCGAAGCAAGATCGATTTCACACATTCTGGAGTGCGTCACCTGAAAAATCGAAATGCAACACAAGCGCCAGCTGCAGTCTGAGTGGTGCAGCTAGAGGGCGCCATAGCATGAAACGACAGGAGAAAGCTGACTCCTTCTGTCTGGGTTCACTTCTGCTCAAAACTACCACAGCTGAGCAGTTTGACGAAGTGCTAGCTGAAGATGCATCGGCATATGTGCATTGTTTGTTTACTACAGTGGTCATGGAAACATTGATCAATCATGATTAGCTCTGAATCTTTGGCCTGGCTGTTAGAAAACACAGATCTCTTATGTGTGTGTGTGTGTGTGTGTTTAAACTTCCTCCTGTTGTTTGTGACCCTGTGCAGTTTACGAAGCACGGAAAACAGTGGTGAGGATGAAGATCCATTCCAGCAAGAACATGGAAGATCCAGCTCACAGTGCCGACCTGCTGCAGCAGGTATAGTGTGTATGTGTGTGTGTGTGTGTGCACTTTTAAATATATACCTTTGTGAGGACCATTAGGAGATTTCAGTCCTGCAGAGTAAGGGGACATGTTTGCAAAGGCTCAGGGTAGAATTAGGTTTAGCTTAGGGTCGGTAGTTAGGCCGGTGTGTGTGTGTGTGTGTGTGTGTGTGTGTGTGTGTGTGTGTGTGCGCACGCATGCGTGTATGAGCAAAAAAGAACGAAAAGCAATACGAAACAAAATACTTAAAGTATCATCTCTGTTCTTCTTTAGTTGAGTGCAGCACTTGCTCAGCAGGGTTTCACTGACTTCCAACTGACCTGGAAGAAACTTCCAGAGAAGATACAACTGAATGAAAGCAGTACAAGGTGCGCGCACAGACACACACACACACAGGGACACACACTTATTGGATCTTCTCCAAATACCAAAAATGCTTCTATCTTTCTGTTTAGATGCTTGATGACGCTGTGAGAACAACTCCCAGAGAGATGCACCACAGCATCCTTACTCTCCAGTTACTCAGCTTTTCTGATTTCACTTGTCATTGAATTTCCATTTGACGGCAGCGTGTTTCACATATCATGTGTAACTTAGACTTAGTGTTGTGAGATATAATTACCAATATATAAACTAATAACAATGATGTATTGTTTTCCAATTAATGTCTCCCATAATACTGAATGTTGTTGTCATTGATCTAGTTTTCATTATCTTGCATTGCTGTTCTTGTACATCCTCATGTTTTAGTTGTAGAGGGATTTATAAATAACTACAATCAATAAATACATATATTAAAAATAGATTAATGAGAGGGTAATTATGGTATATTAATTTCATATTAAGTGTTGTCTGTGTGCTGACTGGTTACTCTAAAATAAAAGTATTTAACAACCTCCTGCGCCACAATCTAACCTAATGTTGATACTCGTTACCAGGAGATGTTGGAAGGATATAAACGTTTCTAAAACGCTACGTTTCTACGTACGTAAAAACCTGTGGAGCTAACATTAGCACACATTAACTATGTGCTATTCTACACTACTGAATGTACTCTGAATGTAAGAACATGCTTCTTCTGTTGGCTTCAGCTTCCATCTTGATCTTTTTAACTTATTTTAGCAGCTGAATGTATGTAATTTTTGTTGTCTGTAACTTTTCTCATGCTGCCAGGTCGCCCTGGTAAGAGAGATTGTTGTTCTCAACGGGTCTTATCTTGTTAAGTAGAATAAGAAAATACACAGCTTCCAACACAGTGCTCCATTCATGTAGTGTATATAACCTCAACATCATAATGTATCTACATAGTATATCATGTTTAACTTGATTGTCTTACTTCATTGTGTTTATTATATTAAGTAGTTATTTTAAATGTATGTATTTTATTCCCTACCTTTTAGGCACAGTACAAATATTGAGAGATGTGCATCATTGAGGTCTATATACAATAAAATGTTTTTCTCACACAGTCGGCTTCACGAGGCCTTTCCTGTTCCACCGGCTGTTCATTTGCAAATTGATCGCTTTTTTAAAGTAAATATTCACCTTGACCCAAATGCATTTCATTTAATTCTAGTGATCTCAAATTGATCACCAAAATAAATGGGCCTTAAATATTTGTATACACTGTATGGTTCCAAAAATCCAAACGTTTTAACATTAAAGGGGACTGGTGTCCATCTTGACCTCTCACTGTCCTCAGAGGTCTGACTTCCCTTCACATCTGAAATAAACATTGTTTGTATAACTATGCTAGAAATGCACAGTTTTAATATCAGAGCTTTTACAGGTATGTTTTTTGAAAATTTCTGAAAATGCCATTTTCAGATTTTCTTGCATTTCTGTGTATTATATTAAATTGAATGTATTTGGGTTTTAGACTGACAAAACAATACATTTAAAGACCACCTAGGACATGTTTTCACTATTTTCTGACATATAGACCAAACATTGCATCCAGAGAATAATTGGCAGGTTAATCGTTAACAAAAGTAATTCTTAGTTGCAGCCCTATAATGTGTGATAGACTTTGTGTTTTGTGCTGCACATTGACATGATGTGTTTATAGAACTAAATTATATAACTGATTTATTTTAAGGTGATCACTGTGTCACTGTTTTTGTCCATCTAGACCGCATTGGACCGGTCTAGATCAAAAACCACTTGTCTTAGTCTTGTCAAATCTGAAACCTATTAATCCAGAGAAGCTAAAGAATTTAAAACAAAATGTCAGTCAATCAGACGTCACACACTTATACAAGTGCAGTAATGTGGAAACTTGAAACGTCCAGAGAACAAACACTGATAATGGACGTTTCACTAAGGTGGAAGACATCTCGTCTTCAGCAGCTAAACTCTTGAAATGAAAAGATATTTACATATTCATAGATTCTGGATTTTTCAATGAGGGAGGAGGAGGAGAGGTAATTTTAAGTTTAAACTTTTTTAGTGAAAAAAGACCCACATCAGACACAAATTATCATTCACAGCAGAGTATATTTATTTATGTCTTCAAACACGTCTGACAACGAAAGCAATTCTAAACAAAGCTGGTGATGACAGTAATGAGCTCACTTTATTCATCATGCAGCATGTACAAGTGAAGGTGTACATTGTTAAAAAAGTAAGACTACTGAAAATTAGGTAACTGAAGATAAAAAAAGATATAAGTGTTTACATTCGTTATTGTTGGACTGACTTTTTAAAACAGACGGACCAGTAGCTCCTCTGATGACTACAAGTGAAAGTTTAACGACTATGTAAACAACAAAAAGACCAATCTTCTATTAGCGGCTGTCTAATTACATACTCAAATGATTTGATTAACAGCAAAACAAAATCCTCATATCATTGAGTAGGCTTGCAGATAAAAACACATGTTAAAAATTTAAAATGCATTGAGGTTCAGTGTGTTTCTCCTGCTTTCTGGGTGGAATCTTCCATCGCAGCTTGAAGTCAGTGTATCCCTGACTCTCTAGCGATGCAGCCAGCTGAAGAGAAATAAACTGGGCTTAAAATATATACGTAAACTTTGTCAAATGTAAAAACACACGTCACAAATTCATACGTTCATATATCAAGACATTGAGCCTGTACCAAGATCATTCACAACAGATACAAACATTAACTCATCATTCTTCTCTTCCCTTTTTAGATTTGTTGTGCTTATCTTGTCTTAAGTGGTTTAACTGAAACAGGAAACTTTTAACCAGAGGATGGCAAAACTCTGCTTTTTTTCACCTCAGTGTATAGTTACTCTTTAAATGTACAAGATACTGCACAAAAGTGCATATCATCTGGTATTATGTGATTTATTTTGTGCAACATTTGGCTGTGCATTGAGTGTTACTGAAGTCTGATTCTTGAGGTCTGATGCCAAAGGTTAACTGATTCTTGAGGTCCGATGCCGTGAGTTCTGATTAGAACTGATTCTGATGCCCGATCCTGGGAACTGATCCTGAAATCTGATACCAAAGTTCTGGTACTCAGGTCTCATAGCCGGGTTCTGAAGCCTGAGGACTGAATCCTAAGATCTGATCTAAGGTCTGACTTTGGCCCAGAATTGTTCCTCTGTTGTTGCTTTTTTCCTCATGAGAGAATGAGAATATGGGCTGGAACTTTACCTGCTGTAGGATCTGTGTGTTAGCAGCTGGATTTGAAAGGTCAGCATTGGTCTGAATCTTCACCCTCACCACGGTCAGCTTCACTTTAAGGGCTGGACGGTCCAACAAACAACCAGAAACCAAGGAGAGAAATATTATTGCACTGCCAGAAAACAAAAACAGAGAAGTAAATATCTGGTTTACATGTATATTGTTTTTTACCTCCATGGCACCAGAAGGTAAGCTCAGTGTTACAGCTCAAATCATCCCACTGGTGTTGTGAATCCTCAGCTACACAGTAATTGTTACCATATGGCTTTCCACTTTGCCAGTTTCTGAAGGAGCTGCTGCTGTTGTCGGACCACCTCCACAGATCACGGTACAAGCCAGTCCACACACTGTGCGGGTTTATTGCTGACATCCTTGAGTTTTCTTCATCATTCTCGATCATAGCCAGGTCGGTGTGGTGTGTTCTGCAGTAAATCTGGGCATCCGTCCAAATCTTGCTTATCGTAAGTAAAGTATAAACTTTCGGGTCTGTTACATGTTGATCTACCAATAGAAGAAAAGAAAAAGCTTCTGTTACTGCAAAGACTCGAGTGTGTGATCAACTTAACAGCAGCTAGAAAAAAAACAGGGTGTTATTGCTGTCCTCCAGGGATTTAACTTCTCACCTCGCTGATGTGATGTAGAAGTGGACTACAGGGTGTGTCAGTACACTGTGACATCACTGAGATGTGATCTGAGGTAGGGTGTTC
The DNA here is from genome assembly GCF_910591455.1 of Pholis gunnellus. Lineage (NCBI taxonomy): Eukaryota > Metazoa > Chordata > Actinopteri > Perciformes > Pholidae > Pholis > Pholis gunnellus. Next base: position 23,781,800 of record NC_136534.1, read on the forward strand.
TGGCCAAAATCTTATATCCTGATTTAAGTCATTTCATATCCCAATAACGATATACATCATCATATAGCATGTTTTCTGGTAATTCAATAAATAAACTCTATATGAAATAATCACATGGTAAAGCCTTTTTTTTTAAATACGGGCCAAATAAAAACTACTGAGTATTTTCTCATTTTATTAAGAACTTTAAAACAAAATGCCCAGATTTTCTGAAAAAAATAAGTTGAGCTTTAACATTTCCGCATCATCTCATATTATCTTGAAAATGCAAACCAGACATTTTCGAAGAGATATAAGATATAAATGAGACAAAATAAATGCATGTAGGCAGAGTTAACAGGCTTTCATTCTTTAATTTCCTCTCATTAGTTAAAACAGAATGTAAGCTAGACGTTCATATGAGGTTCATCGATAAAAGCTACAATTATCAGAACAATACGAACGTTCAGGCTCAAAAGTGTGCTGGGGATAACAATGTTAAATAAAAGACTGGAAGGAAATCTGCAAATTGATTTGGCAACACCAATAAAATCTTCCTCGGACCACACCCAAATAAACTTTCAACTACAGTATGCAGTTCTACACTGCCTTTCAATTCTCAGTTCAATCTTTAAATCAGTAAATACAGTATTTGTTCTTACCGTAACAAACAAAATATCGTTTGATCAGACAGTCAATATCATTCCATCTTCCATTTGGTTCCATGATCACACAGGCCTGATCGATGTTAAGCTGATCTGGCTGACCTGGTTCCCAGTTTTGGTAGCCAGTTATGCTTGTTCCACCAGTTGTGGACCATCTCCAGGAGCTTGTCAGTCCAATCCAGATCCCTGAGGAGATCGAACTCGGTCTGTCCAGCCTGTTTGCGTCTTCCATGCTTTCGATGGTCGCCAGGTCGGTGTGTTTCACTCTGCAGTAGTGCTGAGCATCGGTCCATTTCATTGGCTGGTTGACATGGTGGTACTCTCGGGGGACAAGGGCGGCGTGAGAGCAGGAAGTGAGGCCAAGTCCTGAGGGTTGATGAGAGAGAGGGCATATTTGGCTGTGAACTATCAAAAATCATGGTTGGATCTGTTGATCTGAATCTTTTCAAAAGGCTTTTTATTAAGTTTCTAAGAGAAATTAAAGAGACATCAGACCAGATTAGTGTTCGTAGATGTTTTGGCCCATTGACTACAAATCACATATATTCTAAATGACTGTTGACAGTCTTTTTGTTCAGTTTTGTCTTAATATGATTGTAGGAGCTCTATATTTTGTGTTAGTATTTGTTATTTAATTCATAAGTAGTATTATTTAATGATTCTAGATGTGTGGTTATTTAGGTTAGATTGTTTGATATATTAAGATTGCTTTTTCTCTTTAATAGTCATTTGTTTAGTTGAATTATTTTAGTTGTTTAAGTATACTTAGTTTTTGGGTTTGTTTGTTTTGCTTATCCATTGAGTAACACTGTGCACCTGTGATTAGTTATAGGAGTAGGAAGGTATCGGACCAGCATGCACCGGGGTGGGTCTGGTTTTACCAGCGCAGGAGAGGCAGCGACAGGAGATTTCTTTGTTCTTTTTGTTTGTTTGCTTGTTTTTGTTTTGTTTGCCAAATAAATGAGAAAAACGGAATCCTGTACGGACAATCTACTCTTCCTGCCTGCATAAACCACAAACCACAGTGCATCAGTGGCCCTTTGATTAATGTTTGTTTTATTTTGATTTATTGGACAAATGACCACTACAATGATCAACAGCATCAAATAAATCAACCTGCCAGAAGAGGAGTCAGAAAATCGTTCTCGTGTCTATCGAAGAATTTTTTTTTGTTTTGTACATTTCATTTTTGGAGGCACATTTCTTCTAATCATGGCCGACATTTCTCAGCTGTCTGATTCAAAAGGAAATAATTAATTAATTGTGGTGCAAATGAGAACCAACAACAATCACCACGTAATTATGTAAAGTTATCGTCACTCTTACCAAAGATGACGGAAATCAAAAGCACGGTCCGATCCATTTCTGATTTCACTGAAAAGTAAAAAAAAAAAATATATATATATATATACAGGTATATAAGTAAATTAGAAAAGCACTTCAAACATAATTTGCCATTAGAGCATATATCCACCTTAACACAAGCTGTACAAGATATTTTACACCTTCAGCAAGCTCGACTGTGGCTTGGTGAAATATTTGTAATAGTTTTGAGAATTGTATAAATTCTGTACTATACTGATGATAAAATGCCTAATAACTACTACTACTAATAATAATAATCATAGTAATTATAAAAGAATGAATAGATTGGTACTCACATACACAAAGTCCAGTATTTTAACTCTTGGCAGCAAACCAAACTTGTCATCGCTTTGTAATCAAATGTCTGCTCACCTTTCAGAGAAGTATCCTGTGCTGTGCTGCATTTGGTTATAACCTTATTTAAATATGCAAATGAACAAGGTGACAAAAGTCAGTTTTTATACAACCATGATGTTTGAAAAGTGAAATGTTTTGGTGTTTTTTCATAAACTGAGGTCAACAGAAACCCTGCGTCTGCATTTAACACGTTTAAAGGAGGTAAAGAAAAAGTGTTAAATGAAAGAATTAATAAATTTTTTCGATTCAAGACTACATTTCCTTCAGAGGCAAGAGAAAACAAACAAAAGCAACAATACATTGTACGTCTTACACTTAAACACACTATATGAGATAGAAACAAAATAAATTAAACATACAACGCTGCCATACCTTGATCATAGACACTTAACAAACACTGAGCTACATGAACTGTAATCTACATTATAATGACATATCTAACAGATCAGCAGATATCTTCAGGAGAAGCTTACTTTCAATGAATCATGATCAGTGTTTCCCCTATAGGTCTATCATGGTGTTCATGTGTTTCTTTTAATGACAGCAGTCAATATAACAACTCAACAATTATTTGAACTGTACATTGAACTAAACATGGAAACATTTATTTGTATGAGAATTATCCACAAAGCGTGCAGCTTTTCTCACTGCAGTGTATCTTTCTGGGCTTCTGGAAGAACATTTCCAGACCCTCTTGGTATGTATGTATGTATGTATGTATGTATGTATGTATGTATGTATGTATTGTAACACTAAGGTGCTTTTAAACAGCAGTATTCCCTTTACACAGTAGCAGTTATATTCCTTGTAAATCTCAACTTCAACATTAATGTAATCGAATCAAATCAAGTCTTGAGGCTCGTACATGCCGTCATTCGTTGCGATCCTAAGAACTTTCCTCAGACCGACATCTTCCACAATACTGACCGGCAGCAGTTTGTATCCGCGGTGTAACTAATATTACTGCAAGAGAAAATATTTAATTTACTTTTGTAAATTAAATGTTTGACTTTTTATTACCATCTAAGACTCTTTTAAGACTCTTAAAGATCTGTAGATACCTTTTAATTACAGTTAAAAGTTCAATAAAAGTGCAGCACATGAAATATAAAAAAGATTAGCCACACACTTGAGCATTTTAAAACTGCTAATTGTTTGAACTGAAGTTGTAAATCGGAAAAGAGCTTCCAGTTTACACACACACACACACACAGACACACCTTCATTACATGACCTTTGATATCACACAGCCTTAACTCAACAAGGAGCTTAAAAAAAGGCAAATGCAGCAGCAGCAGAGACGCGACAGATTTGAATAAGAAATCACTTCCAACAATTTGTTTACTCATCTCCTTTATTTCTTCTCTCTGTAATCCACCGCAAATAATGTTTTGACACACAAATTGATTAAATTCAAATCTCCTGACCTTGTGTAGTCTCGGGGTTAACCACAACAATAAGCATTGTGAGAAAAGCATGACTTTCCAAAAGTTAGTACACATCATAAGGTTCATTTTCAGATGTGGAGGGAAGTCAGATCTGACCTCTGAGGACTGTGAGAAGTCAAATACAATATGGCCGCCAGTCCCCTGGATCGACATTTGGAACTGATCGCTTTTTTTAAAGTAAATATTCACCTTGACCCACATGATCTCAAATTGATCACCAAAATAAATGGGCCTTAAATGTTTTTCTACACTGTATGGTTCCAAAAATCCAAACGTTTCCAGATCTTGACCTCTCACTGTCCTCAGAGGTCTGACTTCCCTTCACATCTGAAATAAAGCAGAGCTTTTACAGGTATGCTTTTTGCTGTCGGTCGTGTTCTTCCAACTTTGTGGTAGGAAGTGTTTGAGAAAGACTCTCTACTGTTTCAATGTGACAATGCCGTCCATTGAGAAATGGTTTTGCACAGAGCCCTGACCTCAACCCCATCCAACACCTTTGGGATTCACCCAATGTGTAAAGTCTGTCGTTTCAACACATTCTCACCCCAACGAGTGAGAGACCACAGCTTCGTCAGTGCTCCTAAGCTTCATACTGACCTCTGAATTTTTGTAACTGGACTCACACATGACTGTCATGACAAAGAAAGCCAATTCGCTTTCAAATCCTTTAGTTAACGGAGGTCTACAAAATCTATATTTAAGAATATATTTTGCAGTAAAATCAAATTGTTTTTGTTTCTTTATAATGCCTTTGAGACTTGACTTCTTTCTTCACAAGGATTGTATGAAGGCAATAAAGTAGACCATGAATATGAGATATGAGCTTACAGTTAGAATAGTTACTTAGAATGAGAATTCCTCCTCGGCTTTGTGGAGGTTGGTTGATGGTGTTTTGCCGGTAACAAATGTTGTCTTCTTGTTTCTACGTGCTACATTTTGTTTGTTCAAATTTGCATCTACGGTGCCATGCAGAGTGACTAGCGACTCACGAGACTAACGACTCACGTGACATAATGTGCACGCGGGAGAAGTTTGTCTTCAGGACTTTCTGCCAGAAAGGGTTTATTTTAACCCAAACCATGATCTTTTCCTCACCTAAGTAGGTTGATTTGTTGCTTAAACCTGAGGATATTTTTGGCAGAAACGATTATTGTCAACGATTACTTTTAATTTTGTTCAGGATCCAAACAGCGTTCTCTTGGACGTGTTTGTTTGACTCCTCCACCTCCCCTCCACACTGCCCTGTGTGGAATATGTTGCACTTTTTTCTACTAGTTGCAAGCCCGGTGCATCGCATACAGACTGAGGAGCACTGATCAAGCCGCCATATGTCATGCATTGGGTGTGAGGACGGGCTGGTCTTTTAAAATTGCCTTGTTTCTTCTCTCAATACAAACAAACATGACCAAAACAGTCAGTTAATGCAGCTTTAACAAAGGTTTCAACATATGTTGAGAAATGCAACACTTATCTATGAGGAGGCTGATGATTTTATTGTTGGATATCTATGATGCAAAACAACCTCCAATTGATGACTTTTCCCAAAGTCAGGTTTTACATATGAAAATAGTGTCAGACACAATATATTACTCAAGGGGGTTTTAGCCGAGTTTTTCTTTGTCTGAATTGTTGGATGATTAACAACAAAGAGTTCAAATCTCAATCGCAGAACATTCAACGGCTGGATTTTAAACTTGTAAGTATACTTTTATTTCTCCATTTCACTTTAACTATGAACAAGGACTGCAGGGGAATGATTGTTTATTTAAGAGCTGGTAGAGGAGCAGGTCCCAACTACACATCTAACCGCTGGTGAAAATTTAACCCAGTTTTAACCTCGATCTCTAGACTTTGTCGGACCTGCAAATTACCAAAATCGTGATTACCGGGCATCACCAAATACAGAATAAAATACTCCCAGGATACAAAGTACAACACCAATATATCCTTGTGCCTACTTTGTTGTGTTTTAAGGTGCCTCTACACACCACTTATAATAATAGTACACTGGTGTTTTCAATTAATGTATAATTAGAGATTAACTCCCTTTTTTTCCCAATATTGTTGTTGCAGCTGCTCTGACTTTTCTGTATCTTTTCATTCATGAAGTTTAGCGACCAGAGCAGAGGTCTCAATCAGCCAGGATAACTGGAAACACCTGTGTTGCTCATGCAGACGTTAGAAAGTTCAGTTTTACATTAATTATTTTCCTCTTGTTTGCAGTGAAAATCAGAAATGGATTGCTATGTGACTCTCATTCTCCTCTTCTTTGGTAAGGTCAAGACATTTAAGGAATTTAACGACGGATGAAATGTCTGTTTTGGTTTTCAGTTCACACTCAAACCCAACTCAGCATTGTAAGCTTGTTGAGTCTCCTTTCAAAGTGTTATGTTATCATTGAATATAATATTTAACATTTTAAGAAACTTAGTATAGTACTGGGTCGATTAGTAAGCACTTTATTATATCACATGTATGTTTTTATTTGTAAAAAGTAGCTGTAGTGAGAATAATAATGGCGTGAAAGAAATAAACAGTGATAGTTGTCAAGCTATGAACAATCTGCATGAGATGCTTGGACCTAATGCTATTATATGTTGATGGAAATTATTACATATTGTAAATCACAAAACCCTCAGGATTCAGCCTCAGCTCCTGCTCTCACTTCCCCCCGCGTACGTACTACCATGTTAATTCACCAATGACCTGGGCTGAGGCTCAGCATTACTGCAGAGAGAAATACACCGACCTGGCGACCATCGAAAGCAATGATGATATAAGCACGCTACGTTCTGATTTCCCTGTTGAATGGACATGGATCGGGATGAGTGACGACCCAAAATCCTGGAAGGACAGCATGGGCAATGACAGCAACTCCTGGAGATGGTCAGCGACTTGTGAAACGAGCAAAACTGGTTACCAAAACTGGGAGACAAAGGAACCATCCAGTGAGAAAGCAGATGTAAACTGTGTCTCGATGCTCCCTGCTGGAAAATGGGCCGATAAGTTGTGTGAATCAGTGTCATTCAGTTTTATTTGTTACACTGGTAAGAAATGATTTGAGTTTATGGATTTTACACACTGAATGCATTTGTCCACTGACAACATTTTATAGAAAATGTCACAGCTACCGCTCTCTTTTTTATATATACAGTATATATATATATTTAAGATTCTTATATATAAATAAGAGAGAAATAGAGTAAAAATATTGTTTTGGTGCATAGCTAAAAACTAGATTTTTAACAAAGTAGACATTATCAAATATACATCAGTAATAAATTGTTTCACTGCCTTCACTTCTGTCTATTGCAGCGACGAACCAGACTGAGAAAACCTATGTGTTCATCGAAACGAAGAAAACGTGGTACAACGCCCGTGACTACTGCAGAGAACACCACACAGACTTAGCTATGATTGAGAACGATGAAGAAAACAATGAGGTCATTTCTAAAAAGCCAAGCAGTGATACAGCTTGGATTGGTCTGTACCGAGTGCGGTGGACTTGGTCCGACAAGTCCCAGAGCTCCTTCAAATCCTGGCTGAGTGGCAGACCAGATAACCTTGGTGGCACACAGTATTGTATCGTTCTGGGTCGTTATGGTGGATGGAATGACGGACGCTGTCATGACAAGTTTACCTTTATCTGCCATCAAGGTGATTGTTAAATAAGAAATTCTTTTGATCTATATTTATCAAAATGTACAGCATGAGTCTCGCTGTTTAGTGACTGCACGTTTATTTCACTGTTCAGTTGCAAGACTGGAGACCACGCTGAGGGTGAAGATTAAGACCGACGCTGACATCACAGATCCAGCTACGAACTCCCAGATCCTGCAGAAGGTACGGCTCTCTCTCTGTTTTTGTTTATTTTAGGAGGTAAAATGAAAGTGGATGAAGAGAAAGACAGAAAACTAAAGAGTGTACTTTATTTCTTTATTTTCTCTTCAGCTGGCTGCAGCGCTAGAGAGTCAGGGATACACTGACTTCAAGCTGCGATGGAAGACTCCGCCCAGAAAGCAGGAGAAACACACTGAACCTCAATGCATTTTAAATGTTTAACATGTGTTTTTATCTGCAAGCCTACTCAATGATATGAGGATTTTGTTTTGCTGTTAATCAAATCATTTGAGTATGTAATTAGACAGCCGCTAATAGAAGATTGGTCTTTTTGTTGTTTACATAGTCGTTAAACTTTCACTTGTAGTCATCAGAGGAGCTACTGGTCCGTCTGTTTTAAAAAGTCAGTCTAAAATAATTAATGTAAACACTTATATCTTTTTTTATCTTCAGTTACCTAATTTTCTGTTGTCTTACTTTTTTAACAATTGTATTGACACCTTCACTTGTACATGCTGCATGATGAATAAAGTGAGCTTATTACCGTCATCACCAGCTTTGTTTAGAATTGCTTTCGTTGTCAGACGTGTTTTAAGACATAAATAAATATACTCTGCTGTGAATGATAATTTGTGTCTGATGTGGGTCTTTTTTCACTAAAAAAGTTTAAATTTAAAATTAGCTCTCCTCCTCCTCCCTCATTGAAAAATCCAGAATCTCTGAATATGTAAATATCTTCTCATTTCAAGAGTTTAGCTGCTGAAGACAAGAGGAGGCGACTAGCTCACTGGGCTCAGAGGGTTGTCGACGGTTCGGTCTTTGGCTGTTGAACAAAACAATACATATGAAGATGTCCCCCTGGATTTTGGGGGATTTTAACGGGCATTGTTCACTATTTTCTGTCATTTTATTGAGAAAACGATTAATCGGGATCAGCTGAGGAATTGATAATGAAACAAATCAGTTGCAGCCCCATGAATGACACCTTTAGTCAGTATATTAAGGTATTACGTCATGGTCCCGTCATGGTCTGTACACAAAAGATAACCTTTAAGGTCATGCTTTGCATATGAAAATAGTAGCGAGAGCACACACCTTACAGTACATCTGTGCGAATAGCAGCCGTCTGTATGTTTGGTGGATGAAAGAGTTCAGATCTCAACAATGAGTGTCAGTTTGCCTTTATATTTCAAGGGAATAAGTGATGAAATACAGTTCCACTGTAAGTTCACAATACTCTCCGCAAGACAAGAAATGAACTCCTGATCAAAGATTTAAGTATTCTTTCTTCTGTTACGAGGTGGGAAACAGTGAGGAAACAGTGAAATTATTGTTAAATTCTCATGGAGTCTCTCCTGATTGACGTGCGATACCTCTATATTTGAAGCTATTAAGAGGCTTTGAGAGGCTGATAAGTGGAAGTTGTACAAAAATACAGCTTTTTTTTGGCATTACTGTTTATGTGAAAACTTCTTTCTCGTGTCAAACTCTGCACATACGTCATTCTGCATAGTGAAGCTTGAACATCAAACTTACATAACAATCACAACATGTGAGCGTAGGTAGACTTTAAACTTGAACCATAACTAGAGCATTGCTTCAAATTATCTTCTCATACAAGTTTTTGTTAATCCATTAAAGGAAACAATTGTCAATGCTCTCTAAATAAAACACATATTCTCTTCATACTTTTGTCCCTAGAATCTGTTTTTGCTAATTTGATTGTAAATACATTTATGTATGAATAATATAATGCCTTTTAAAAGGGAGTTAATGCAGCTTTAACAAAGGTTGCATAATGTGTTGAGAAATGAAACACTTCTTTATGCAGAGAGGATGCCGATGACTTTATTGTTGGATATTTATGATGCATCCAACCTCCAATGGATGACTTTTACCAAAGTAATATTTTGCATATGAAAATAGTGTCAGACACAATATATTACTCAAGGGGGTTTTAGCCGAGTTTTTCTTTGTCTGAATTGTTGGATGATTAACAACAAAGAGTTCAAATCTCAATCGCAGAACATTCAACGGCTGGATTTTAAACTTGTAAGTATACTTTTATTTCTCCATTTCACTTTAACTATGAACAAGGACTGCAGGGGAATGATTGTTTATTTAAGAGCTGGTAGAGGAGCAGGTCCCAACTACACATCTAACCGCTGGTGAAAATTTAACCCAGTTTTAACCTCGATCTCTAGACTTTGTCGGACCTGCAAATTACCAAAATCGTGATTACCGGGCATCACCAAATACAGAATAAAATGCTCCCAGGATACAAAGTACAACACCAATATATCCTTGTGCCTAGTACACTGCTGTTTTCAATGAATGTATAATTAGAGATTAACTCCCTTTTTTTTCCCCATTATTGTTGTTGCAGCTGCTCTGGCTTTTCTGTATCTTTTCATTCATGAAGTTTAGCGACCAGAGCAGAGGTCTCAATCAGCCAGGATAACTGGAAACACCCATGTTGCTCATGCAGACGTTTGAAAGTTCAGTTTTACATTAATTATTTTACTATTTTCTTCTTGTTTTCAGTGAAAATCAGAAATGGATTGCTATGTGACTCTCATTCTCCTCTTCTTTGGTAAGGTCAAGACATTTAAGGAATTTAACGACGGATGAAATGTCTGTTTTGGTTTTCAGTTCACACTCAAACCCAACTCAGCATTGTAAGCTTGTTGAGTCTCCTTTCAAAGTGTTATGTTATCATTGAATATAATATTTAACATTTTAAGAAACTTAGTATAGTACTGGGTCGATTAGTAAGCAATTTATTATATCACATGTATGTTTTTATTTGTAAAAATTAGCTGTAGTAAGAATAATAATGGCGTGAAAGAAATAAACAGTGATAGTTGTCAAGCTATGAACAATCTGCATGAGTTGCTTGGACCTAATGCTATTATATGTTGATGGAAATTATTACATATTGTAAATCACAAAACCCTCAGGATTCAGCCTCAGCTCCTGCTCTCACTTCCCCCCGCGTACGTACTACTATGTTAATTCACCAATGACCTGGGCTGAGGCTCAGCATTACTGCAGAGAGAAATACACCGACCTGGCGACCATCGAAAGCAATGATGATATAAGCACGCTACGTTCTGATTTCCCTGTTGAATGGACATGGATCGGGATGAGTGACGACCCAAAATCCTGGAATGACAGCATGGGCAATGACAGCAACTCCTGGAGATGGTCAGCGACTGGTGAAACGAGCAAAACCGGTTACCAAAACTGGGAGACAAAGGAACCATCCAGTGAGAAAGCAGATGTAAACTGTGTCTCGATGCTCCCTGCTGGAAAATGGGCCGATCAGTTGTGTGAATCAGTTTCATTCAGTTTTATTTGTTACACTGGTAAGAAATTATTTGAGTTTATGGATTTTACACACTGAATGAATTTGTCCACTGGCACAATTTTATAGAAAATGTCACAGCTACCGCTCTCTTTTTTATATATACAGTATATATATATATTTAAGATTCTTATATATAAATAAGAGAGAAATAGAGTAAAAATATTGTTTTGGTGCATAGCTAAAGACTTGATTTTTAACAAAGTAGACATCAAATATACATCAGTAATGAATTGTTTCACTGCCTTCACTTCTGTCTATTGCAGAGACGAACCAGACTGAGAAAACCTATGTGTTCATCGAAACGAAGAAAACGTGGTACAACGCCCGTGACTACTGCAGAGAACACCACACAGACTTAGCTATGATTGAGAACGATGAAGAAAACAATGAGGTCATTTCTAAAAAGCCAAGCAGTGATACAGCTTGGATTGGTCTGTACCGAGTGCGGTGGACTTGGTCCGACAAGTCCCAGAGCTCCTTCAAATCCTGGCGCAAAATCAGCCCAAATAACGTTGGTGGCACACAGTATTGTATGACCCAGCATGTTTTAGATGGATGGGATGACGAAACCTGTGATATCAAGTATCCTTTTATCTGCCATCAAGGTGATTGTTAAATAAGAAATTCTTTTGATCTATATTAATCAAAATGTACAGCATGAGTCTCGCTGTTTAGTGACTGCACGTTTATTTCACTGTTCAGTTGCAAGACTGGAGACCACGCTGAGGGTGAAGATTAAGACCGACGCTGACATCACAGATCCAGCTACGAACTCACAGATCCTGCAGAAGGTACGACTCTCTCTCTGTTTTTGTTTATTTTAGGAGGTAAAATGAAAGTGGATGAAGAGAAAGACAGAAAACTAAAGAGTGTACTTTATTTCTTTATTTTCTCTTCAGCTGGCTGCAGCGCTAGAGAGTCAGGGATACACTGACTTCAAGCTGCGATGGAAGACTCCGCCCAGAAAGCAGGAGAAACACACTGAACCTCAATGCATTTTAAATGTTTAACATGTGTTTTTATCTGCAAGCCTACTCAATGATATGAGGATTTTGTTTTGCTGTTAATCAAATCATTTGAGTATGTAATTAGACAGCCGCTAATAGAAGATTGGTCTTTTTGTTGTTTACATAGTCGTTAAACTTTCACTTGTAGTCATCAGAGGAGCTACTGGTCCGTCTGTTTTAAAAAGTCTAAAATAATTAATGTAAACACTTATATCTTTTTTTATCTTCAGTTACCTAATTTTCTGTTGTCTTACTTTTTTAACAATTGTATTGACACCTTCACTTGTACATGCTGCATGATGATGCATTTGGTTATGCTCTTATTTAAATATGCAAATAAACAAGGTGACAAAAGTCACTGTTTTTATACAACCATGATGTTTGAAAAGTGAAATGTTTTGGTGTTTTTTCATAAACTGAGGTCTACAGAAACCCTGCGTCTGTGTTAAACACTTTTAAAGGAGGTAAAGAAAAAGTGTTAAATGAAAGAATTCATTATTTTTTTCAATTCAAGACAGTACATTTCCTTCAGAGGCAAGAGAAAACAAACAAAAGCAACAATACATTGTACATCTTAAACTTAAACACACTATATGAGATAGAAACACAATAAATTAAACATACAACGCTGCCATACCTTGATCATAGACACTTAACAAAAACTGAGCTACATGAACTGTAATCTACATTATGACATATCTAACAGATCAGCAGATATCTTCAGGAGAAGCTTACTTTCAATGAATCATGATCAGTGTTTCCCCTATAGGTCTATCATGGTGTTCATGTGTTTCTTTTAATGACAGCAGTCAATATAACAACTCAACAATTATTTGAACTGTACATTGAACTAAACATGGGAACATTTATTTGTATGAGAATTATCCACAAAGCGTGCAGCTTTTCTCACTGCAGTGTATCTTTCTGGGCTTCTGGAAGAACATTTCCAGACCCTCTTGGTTGGTTGGTTGGTTGGTTGGTTGGTTGGTTGGTTGGTTGGTTGGTTGGTTGGTTGGTAGGTAGGTAGGTAGGTAGGTAGGTAGGTAGGTAGGTAGGTAGGTAGGTAGGTAGGTAGGTATGGTAACACTAAGGTGCTTTTTAACAGCAGTATCCCTTTTACACAGTAGCAGTTATATTCCTTGTAAATCTCAACTTCAACATTAATGTAATCGAATCAAATCAAGTCTTGAGGCTCATACGTGCCGTCATTCGTTGCGATCCTAAGAACTTTCCTCAGACCGACATCTTCCACAATACTGACCGGCAGCAGTTTGTATCCGCGGTGTGTCCAATGGTGTGTATTGCATTTAAAAATAAATAATTGTCGGCGTTAATTAATGAATGCGTTAACGCGATAATAACGCATTAACTTGCCCAGCACTAATATATTTACTTACTTACCAAGATCAGTCTTGTACAGCCAGGGAGAGTGTTTCCCCTCTGACAGCCAAGCTGGGTCGTGTGAGTTGAATGTTCGCTACAACAGAACTTAATAATATATAACTAATATTACTGCAAGAGAAAATATTTAATTTACTTTTGTAAATTAAATGTTTGACTTTTTATTACCATCTAAGACTCTTTTAAGACTCTTAAAGATCTGTAGATACCTTTTAATTACAGTTAAAAGTTAACAATAATTATATTTAAATCAATAAAAGTGCAGCACATAAAATAAAAAAAAGATTAGCCACACACTTAAGCGTTTTAAAACTGCTAATTGTTTGAACTGAAGTTGTAAATCGGAAAAGAGCTTCCAGTTTACACACACACACACACACACACACACACACACACACACACACACACACACACACCTTCATTACATGACCTTTGATATCACACAGCCTTAACTCAACAAGGAGCTTAAAAAAAGGCAAATGCAGCAGCAGCAGAGACACTATAGATTTGAATAAGAAATCACTTCCAACAATTTGTTTACTCATCTCCTTTCTTTCTTCTCTCTGTAATCCACCGCAAATAATGTTTTGACACACAAATTGATTAAATTCAAATCTCCTGACCTTGTGTAGTCTCGGGGTTAACCACAACGATAAGCATTGTGAGAAAAGCATGACTTTCCAAAAGTTAGTACACATCATAAGGTTCATTTTCAGATGTGGAGGGAAGTCAAATTTGACCTCTGAGGACTGTGAGAAGTCAAATACAATATGGCCGCCAGTCCCCTGGATCGACATTTGGAACTGATCGCTTTTTTTAAATATTCACCTTGACCCACGTGCATTTCATTTAATTCTAGTGATCTCAAATTGATCACCAAAATAAATGGGCCTTAAATGTTTTTCTACACTGTATGGTTCCAAAAATCCAAACGTTTTAACATTGAAGGGGTCATTTCGACCTCTCACTGTCCTCAGAGGTCTGACTTCCCTTCACATCTGAAATAAAGCAGAGCTTTTACAGGTATGCTTTTTGCTGTCGGTCGTGTTCTTCCAACTTTGTGGTAGGAAGTGTTTGAGAAAGACTCTCTACTGTTTCAATGTGACAATGCCGTCCATTGAGAAATGGTTTTGCACAGAGCCCTGACCTCAACCCCATCCAACACCTTTGGGATTCACCCAATGTGTAAAGTGTGTCGTTTCAACACATTCTCACCCCAACGAGTGAGAGACCACAGCTTCGTCAGTGCTCCTAAGCTTCATACTGACCTCTGAATTTTTGTAACTGGACTCACACATGACTGTCATGACAAAGAAAGTCAATTCGCTTTCAAATCCTTTAGTTAACGGAGGTCTACAAAATCTATATTTAAGAATATATTTTGCAGTAAAATCAAATTTTTTTTGTTTCTTTATAATGCCTTTAAGACTTGACTTCTTTCTTCACAAGGATTGTATGAAGGCAATAAAGTAGTCCATGAATATGAGATATGAGCTTACAGTTAGAATAGTTACTTAGAATGAGAATTCCTCCTCGGCTTTGTGGAGGTTGGTTGATGGTGTTTTGCCGGTAACAAATGTTGTCTTCTTGTTTCTACGTGCTACATTTTGTTTGTTCAAATTTGCATCTACGGTGCCATGCAGAGTGACTAGCGACTCACGAGACTAACGACTCACGTGACATAATGTGCACGCGGGAGAAGTTTGTCTTCAGGACTTTCTGCCAGAAAGGGTTTATTTTAACCCAAACCATGATCTTTTCCTCACCTAAGTAGGTCGATTTGTTGCTTAAACCTGAGGATATTTTTGACAGAAAACCCTGAAGGCTGAACTTCCCTATTGTGCCTAAATGTCAACGATTACTTTTAGTTTTGTTCAGGATCCAAACAGCGTTCTCTTGGACGCAAGTCCTGTGTTTGTTTGACCCCTCCACCTCCCCTCCACACTGCCCTGTGTGGAATATGTTGTATTTGTTTCTACTAGTTGCAAGCCCGGTGCATCGCATACAGACTGAGGAGCACTGATCAAGCCGCCGTATGTCATGCATTGGGTGTGAGGACGGGCTGGTCTTTTAAAATTGCCTTGTTTCTTCTCTCAATACAAACAAACATGACCAAAACAGTCAGTTAATGCAGCTTTAACAAAGGTTTCAACATATGTTGAGAAATGCAACACTTATCTATGAGGAGGCTGATGATTTTATTGTTGGATATCTATGATGCAAAATAACCTCCAATGGATGACTTTTCCCAAAGTCATGTTTTACATATGAAAATAGTGTCAGACACTATATATTACTCAAGGGGGTTTTAGCCGATGTTTTCTTTGTCTGAATTGTTGGATGATTAACAACAAAGAGTTCAAATCTCAATCGCAGAACATTCAACGGCTGGATTTTAAACTTGTAAGTATACTTTTATTTCTCCATTTCACTTTAACAATGAACAAGGACTGCAGGGGAATGATTGTTTATTTAAGAGCTGGTAGAGGAGCAGGTCCCAACTACACATCTAACCGCTGGTGAAAATTTAACCCAGTTTTAACCTCGATCTCTAGACTTTGTTGGACCTGCAAATTACCAAAATCGTGATTACCGGGCATCACCAAATACAGAATAAAATGCTCCCAGGATACAAAGTACAACACCAATATATCCTTGTGCCTAGTACACTGCTGTTTCCAATGAATGTATAATTAGAGCTCTCCTTTTTTTTCCCATTATTGTTGTTGCAGCTGCTCTGACTTTTCTGTATCTTTTCATTCATGAAGTTTAGCGACCAGAGCAGAGGTCTCAATCAGCCAGGATAACTGGAAACACCTGTGTTGCTCATGCAGACGTTAGAAAGTTCAGTTTTACATTAATTATTTTCCTATTTTCCTCTTGTTTGCAGTGAAAATCAGAAATGGATTGCTATGTGACTCTCATTCTCCTCTTCTTTGGTAAGGTCTAGACATTTATGGAATTTAACGACGGATGAAATGTCTGTTTTGGTTTTCAGTTCACACTCAAACCCAACTCAGCATTGTAAGCTTCTTGAGTCATGCAGGTAAAAACAGAGCGTAAATTCACTGATGACAAAGGTTTATGCAAAATATATTATCAAAAGAAGGATTCATTATGATCATCACTGGCAATTAAAATATATTATGAAATTTAAATGAGCTTAAAAACTCTTTTTTAACAGGAATCTTTTTACTTACTCGACCCATTTGGTGAGAAATTTATATGGTGTTTTTAAAATAAGAAAAAAGAGCAAATTCTGAAATGAACTACATGAATAGACATGTTGTTGAACCTTGAGAATCTATTAATAAATACATTTTCATAGAAGTATGAGCAGGAAAAGTGCTTCATAGTGACCTAATTTAAACCAAATATAACTGAAATCTCTCAGGTAAACAAGACTAAAGACACGACAGAGTTAAAGTAGTAAAAGTAGAAGTACCATAGTCTAAAAATACAACTAAAGCTCTGAATTCAAAATGTTACTTAAGTTAGAAGAAGTATTATGAGCAAATTTTACTTAAAGTATTAAACCGACTCATAATGGCTCCTTTCAAAGTGTTATCATTGAATATTATATTGAACATTTTAAGAAACTTAGTATAGTACTGGGTCGATTAGTAAGCACTTTATTATATCACATGTATGTTTTTATTTGTAAAAAGTAGCTGTAGTAAGAATAATAATGGTGTGAAAGAAATAAACAGTGATAGTTGTCAAACTATGAACAATCTGCATGAGTTGCTTGGACCTAATGTTATTATATGTTGATGGAAATTATTACATATTGTAAATCACGAAATACTAAATCTGCCCTCTCTCACCAACCCTCAGGATTCAGCCTCAGCTCCTGCTCTCACTTCCCCCCGCGTACGTACTACCATGTTAATTCACCAATGACCTGGGCTGAGGCTCAGCAATACTGCAGAGAGAAATACACCGACCTGGCGACCATCGAAATCAATGATGATATAAGCACGCTACTACCTGCTTTGCCCAATGAATGGACATGGATCGGGATGAGGGACGACCCAAAATCCTGGAATGACAGCATGGGCAATGACAGCAACTCCTGGAGATGGTCAGCGACTGGTGAAACGAGCAAAACCGGTTACCAAAACTGGGAGACAAAGGAACCATCCAGTGAGAAAGCAGATGTAAACTGTGTCTCGATGCTCCCTGCTGGAAAATGGGCCGATCAGTTGTGTGAATCAGTTTCATTCAGTTTTATTTGTTACACTGGTAAGAAATTATTTGAGTTTATGGATTTTACACACTGAATGCATTTGTCCACTGGCACAATTTTATAGAAAATGTCACAGCTACCGCTGTCTTTTTTATATATACAGTATATATATATATTTAAGATTCTTATATATAAATAAGAGAGAAATAGAGTAAAAATATTGTTTTGGTGCATAGCTAAAGACTTGATTTTTAACAAAGTAGACATTATCAAATATACATCAGTAATGAATTGTTACACTGCCTTCACTTCTGTCTATTGCAGAGACGAACCAGACTGAGAAAACCTATGTGTTCATCGAAACGAAGAAAACGTGGTACAACGCCCGTGACTACTGCAGAGAACACCACACAGACTTAGCTATGATTGAGAACGATGAAGAAAACAATGAGGTCATTTCTAAAAAGCCAAGCAGTGATACAGCTTGGATTGGTCTGTACCGAGTGCGGTGGACTTGGTCCGACAAGTCCCAGAGCTCCTTCAAATCCTGGCGCAAAATCAGCCCAAATAACGTTGGTGGCACACAGTATTGTATGACCCTGCGTGTTTTAGATGGATGGGATGACGAAACCTGTGATATCAAGCATACCTTTATCTGCCATCAAGGTGATTGTTAAATAAGAAATTCTTTTGATCTATATTTATCAAAATGTATGAGTCTCGCTGTTTAGTGACTGCACTTTTATTTCCCTGTTCAGTTGCAAGACTGGAGACCACGCTGAGGGTGAAGATTAAGACCGACGCTGACATCACAGATCCAGCTACGAACTCACAGATCCTGCAGAAGGTACGACTCTCTCTCTCTGTTTTTGTTTATTTTAGGAGGTAAAATGAAAGTGGATGAAGAGAAAGACAGAAAACTAAAGAGTGTACTTTATTTCTTTATTTTCTCTTCAGCTGGCTGCAGCGCTAGAGAGTCAGGGATACACTGACTTCAAGCTGCGATGGAAGACTCCGCCCAGAAAGCAGGAGAAACACACTGAACCTCAATGCATTTTAAATGTTTAACATGTGTTTTTATCTGCAAGCCTACTCAATGATATGAGGATTTTGTTTTGCTGTTAATCAAATCATTTGAGTATGTAATTAGACAGCCGCTAATAGAAGATTGGTCTTTTTGTTGTTTACATAGTCGTTAAACTTTCACTTGTAGTCATCAGAGGAGCTACTGGTCCGTCTGTTTTAAAAAGTCAGTCTAAAATAATTAATGTAAACACTTATATCTTTTTTTATCTTCAGTTACCTAATTTTCTGTTGTCTTACTTTTTTAACAATTGTATTGACACCTTCACTTGTACATGCTGCATGATGAATAAAGTGAGCTTATTACCGTCATCACCAGCTTTGTTTAGAATTGCTTTCGTTGTCAGACGTGTTTTAAGACATAAATAAATATACTCTGCTGTGAATGATAATTTGTGTCTGATGTGGGTCTTTTTTCACTAAAAAAGTTTAAATTTAAAATTAGCTCTCCTCCTCCTCCCTCATTGAAAAATCCAGAATCTCTGAATATGTAAATATCTTCTCATTTCAAGAGTTTAGCTGCTGAAGACAAGAGGAGGCGACTAGCTCACTGGGCTCAGAGGGTTGTCGACGGTTCGGTCTTTGGCTGTTGAACAAAACAATACATATGAAGATGTCCCCCTGGATTTTGGGGGATTTTAACAGGCATTGTTCACTATTTTCTGTCATTTTATTGACAAAACGATTAATCGGGATCAGCTGAGGAATTGATAATGAAACAAATCAGTTGCAGCCCCATGAATGACACCTTTAGTCAGTATATTAAGGTATTACGTCATGGTCCCGTCATGGTCTGTACACAAAAGATAACCTTTAAGGTCATGCTTTGCATATGAAAATAGTAGCGAGAGCACACACCTTACAGTACATCTGTGCGAATAGCAGCCGTCTGTATGTTTGGTGGATGAATGAGTTCAGATCTCAACAATGAGTGTCAGTTTGCCTTTATATTTCAAGGGAATAAGTGATGAAATACAGTTCCACTGTAAGTTCACAATACTCTCCGCAAGACAAGAAATGAACTCCTGATCAAAGATTTAAGTATTCTTTCTTCTGTTACGAGGTGGGAAACAGTGAGGAAACAGTGAAATTATTGTTAAATTCTCATGGAGTCTCTCCTGATTGACGTGCGATACCTCTATATTTGAAGCTATTAAGAGGCTTTGAGAGGCTGATAAGTGGAAGTTGTACAAAAATACAGCTTTTTTTTGGCATTACTGTTTATGTGAAAACTTCTTTCTCGTGTCAAACTCTGCACATACGTCATTCTGCATAGTGAAGCTTGAACATCAAACTTACATAACAATCACAACATGTGAGCGTAGGTAGACTTTAAACTTGAACCATAACTAGAGCATTGCTTCAAATTATCTTCTCATACAAGTTTTTGTTAATCCATTAAAGGAAACAATTGTCAATGCTCTCTAAATAAAACACATATTCTCTTCATACTTTTGTCCCTAGAATCTGTTTTTGCTAATTTGATTGTAAATACATTTATGTATGAATAATATAATGCCTTTTAAAAGGGAGTTAATGCAGCTTTAACAAAGGTTGCATAATGTGTTGAGAAATGAAACACTTCTTTATGCAGAGAGGATGCCGATGACTTTATTGTTGGATATTTATGATGCATCCAACCTCCAATGGATGACTTTTACCAAAGTAATATTTTGCATATGAAAATAGTGTCAGACACAATATATTACTCAAGGGGGTTTTAGCCGAGTTTTTCTTTGTCTGAATTGTTGGATGATTAACAACAAAGAGTTCAAATCTCAATCGCAGAACATTCAACGGCTGGATTTTAAACTTGTAAGTATACTTTTATTTCTCCATTTCACTTTAACTATGAACAAGGACTGCAGGGGAATGATTGTTTATTTAAGAGCTGGTAGAGGAGCAGGTCCCAACTACACATCTAACCGCTGGTGAAAATTTAACCCAGTTTTAACCTCGATCTCTAGACTTTGTCGGACCTGCAAATTACCAAAATCGTGATTACCGGGCATCACCAAATACAGAATAAAATGCTCCCAGGATACAAAGTACAACACCAATATATCCTTGTGCCTAGTACACTGCTGTTTTCAATGAATGTATAATTAGAGATTAACTCCCTTTTTTTCCCCATTATTGTTGTTGCAGCTGCTCTGACTTTTCTGTATCTTTTCATTCATGAAGTTTAGCGACCAGAGCAGAGGTCTCAATCAGCCAGGATAACTGGAAACACCCATGTTGCTCATGCAGACGTTTGAAAGTTCAGTTTTACATTAATTATTTTACTATTTTCTTCTTGTTTTCAGTGAAAATCAGAAATGGATTGCTATGTGACTCTCATTCTCCTCTTCTTTGGTAAGGTCAAGACATTTAAGGAATTTAACGACGGATGAAATGTCTGTTTTGGTTTTCAGTTCACACTCAAACCCAACTCAGCATTGTAAGCTTGTTGAGTCTCCTTTCAAAGTGTTATGTTATCATTGAATATAATATTTAACATTTTAAGAAACTTAGTATAGTACTGGGTCGATTAGTAAGCAATTTATTATATCACATGTATGTTTTTATTTGTAAAAAGTAGCTGTAGTAAGAATAATAATGGCGTGAAAGAAATAAACAGTGATAGTTGTCAAGCTATGAACAATCTGCATGAGTTGCTTGGACCTAATGCTATTATATGTTGATGGAAATTATTACATATTGTAAATCACAAAACCCTCAGGATTCAGCCTCAGCTCCTGCTCTCACTTCCCCCCGCGTACGTACTACTATGTTAATTCACCAATGACCTGGGCTGAGGCTCAGCATTACTGCAGAGAGAAATACACCGACCTGGCGACCATCGAAAGCAATGATGATATAAGCACGCTACGTTCTGATTTCCCTGTTGAATGGACATGGATCGGGATGAGTGACGACCCAAAATCCTGGAAGGACAGCATGGGCAATGACAGCAACTCCTGGAGATGGTCAGCGACTGGTGAAACGAGCAAAACCGGTTACCAAAACTGGGAGACAAAGGAACCATCCAGTGAGAAAGCAGATGTAAACTGTGTCTCGATGCTCCCTGCTGGAAAATGGGCCGATCAGTTGTGTGAATCAGTTTCATTCAGTTTTATTTGTTACACTGGTAAGAAATTATTTGAGTTTATGGATTTTACACACTGAATGCATTTGTCCACTGGCACAATTTTATAGAAAATGTCACAGCTACCGCTCTCTTTTTTATATATACAGTATATATATATATTTAAGATTCTTATATATAAATAAGAGAGAAATAGAGTAAAAATATTGTTTTGGTGCATAGCTAAAGACTTGATTTTTAACAAAGTAGACATCAAATATACATCAGTAATGAATTGTTTCACTGCCTTCACCTGTCTATTGCAGAGACGAACCAGACTGAGAAAACCTATGTGTTCATCGAAACGAAGAAAACGTGGTACAACGCCCGTGACTACTGCAGAGAACACCACACAGACTTAGCTATGATTGAGAACGATGAAGAAAACAATGAGGTCATTTCTAAAAAGCCAAGCAGTGATACAGCTTGGATTGGTCTGTACCGAGTGCGGTGGACTTGGTCCGACAAGTCCCAGAGCTCCTTCAAATCCTGGCGCAAAATCAGCCCAAATAACTATGGTGGCACACAGTATTGTATGACCCAGCATGTTTTAGATGGATGGGATGACGAAACCTGTGATATCAAGTATCCTTTTATCTGCCATCAAGGTGATTGTTAAATAAGAAATTCTTTTGATCTATATTAATCAAAATGTACAGCATGAGTCTCGCTGTTTAGTGACTGCACGTTTATTTCACTGTTCAGTTGCAAGACTGGAGACCACGCTGAGGGTGAAGATTAAGACCGACGCTGACATCACAGATCCAGCTACGAACTCCCAGATCCTGCAGAAGGTACGACTCTCTCTCTCTGTTTTTGTTTATTTTAGGAGGTAAAATGAAAGTGGATGAAGAGAAAGACAGAAAACTAAAGAGTGTACTTTATTTCTTTATTTTCTCTTCAGCTGGCTGCAGCGCTAGAGAGTCAGGGATACACTGACTTCAAGCTGCGATGGAAGACTCCGCCCAGAAAGCAGGAGAAACACACTGAACCTCAATGCATTTTAAATGTTTAACATGTGTTTTTATCTGCAAGCCTACTCAATGATATGAGGATTTTGTTTTGCTGTTAATCAAATCATTTGAGTATGTAATTAGACAGCCGCTAATAGAAGATTGGTCTTTTTGTTGTTTACATAGTCATTAAACTTTCACTTGTAGTAATCAGAGGAGCTACTGGTCCGTCTGTTTTAAAAAGTCTAAAATAACGAATGTAAACACTTATATCTTTTTTTATCTTCAGTTACCTAATTTTCTGTTGTCTTACTTTTTTAACAATTGTATTGACACCTTCACTTGTACATGCTGCATGATGAATAAAGTGAGCTTATTACCGTCATCACCAGCTTTGTTTAGAATTGCTTTCGTTGTCAGACGTGTTTTCAGACGAAAATAAATATACTCTGCTGTGAATGATAATTTGTGTCCGATGTGGGTCTTTTTTCACTAAAAAAGTTTAAGTTTAAAATTAGCTCTCCTCCTCCTCCTCCCTCATTGAAAAATCCAGAATCTATGAATATGTAAATATCTTCTCATTTCAAGAGTTTAGCTGCTGAAGACAAGAGGAGGCGACTAGCTCACTGGGCTCAGAGGGTTGTCGACGGTTCGGTCTTTGGCTGTTGAACAAAACAATACATATGAAGGTGTCCCCCTGGATTTTGGGGGATTTTAACGGGCATTGTTCACTATTTTCTGTCGTTTTATTGACAAAACGATTAACCGGGATCAGCTGAGGAATTGATAATGAAACAAATCAGTTGCAGCCCCATGAATGACACCTTTAGTAAGTATAGTAAGGTATTACATCATGGTCCCGTCATGGTCTGTACACAAAAGATAACCTTTAAGGTCATGTTTTGCATATGAAAATAGTAGCGAGAGCACACACCTTACAGTACATCTGTGCGAATAGCAGCCGTCTGTATGTTTGGTAGATGAAAGAGTTCAGATCTCAACAATGATTGTCAGTTTGCCTTTATATTTCAAGGGAATAAGTGATGAAATACAGTTCCACTGTAAGTTCACAATACTCTCCGCAAGACAAGAAATGAACTCCTGATCAAAGATTTAAGTATTCTTTCTTCTGTTACGAGGTGGGAAACAGTGAGTTTCATTTACACGACCACTGCAGAGCACACTACACAGACTTAGCTATGATCGAGAACAAAGAAGAAAACACAAACGTCTAGAACTCGAAACAAGCCCCTAATGTCTGGATCGTTCTGTACCGAGTGCTGTGGACTTGGTCTGATAACAGCAACGGCTTATTAAGAAACTGGAAAAGTGGAGAGCCAAAGAGCTTTGGTGATGGCAACATATACTGATGCTCTACGTGAGTGGGCTGACGGAGACGAGTGCGCCTTCATCTGCCATCATGGGGATTTCTTTTTCGAATGTATTCCAATTCACAGTATGTGTGTTAACACAAATAGCTCATCAGCCAATCACATGGCAGCAACTCAACTCAAGATACATGTAAACCAGATATTTACTTCTCTGTTTTTGTTTTCTGGCAGTGCAATAATATTTCTCTCCTTGGTTTCTGGTTGTTTGTTGGACCGTCCAGCCCTTAAAGTGAAGCTGACCGTGGTGAGGGTGAAGATTCAGACCAATGCTGACCTTTCAAATCCAGCTGCTAACACACAGATCCTACAGCAGGTAAAGTTCCAGCCCATATTCTCATTCTCTCATGAGGAAAAAAGCAACAACAGAGGAACAATTCTGGGCCAAAGTCAGACCTTAGATCAGATCTTAGGATTCAGTCCTCAGGCTTCAGAACCCAGCTATGAGACCTGAGTACCAGAACTTTGGTATCAGATTTCAGGATCAGTTCCCAGGATCGGGCATCAGAATCAGTTCTAATCAGAACTCACGGCATCGGACCTCAAGAATCAGTTAACCTTTGGCATCAGACCTCAAGAATCAGACTTCAGTAACACTCAATGCACAGCCAAATGTTGCACAAAATAAATCACATAATACCAGATGATATGCACTTTTGTGCAGTATCTTGTACATTTAAAGAGTAACTATACACTGAGGTGAAAAAAAGCTGAGTTTTGCCATCCTCTGGTTAAAAGTTTCCTGTTTCAGTTAAACCACTTAAGACAAGATAAGCACAACAAATCTAAAAAGGGAAGAGAAGAATGATGAGTTAATGTTTGTATCTGTTGTGAATGATCTTGGTTCAGGCTCAATGTCTTGATATATGAACGACGCCATTATTCATCTCTGGCTCACATTAAATAAACCGAGGACGCCTCATTGTTTATTATTGCTTATTCTTTCAAATATATCTTACTGTATTAATCATGTCCACTGTAAACTTAGTTCATCTGTTTATTTCTGGTTTGTTTTTGTGTTCTAAATCTAGAAGTGATGATGTTTAGTCAAACAAAATGACATACTTCAGCTGTAATTCGTTGCTTTCTGTTATTGCCTACTTAATAAAGTAACAGTTGGTCAGGGATCTTATCAGGTGGCTTATCAAGGTGACCTTTGTCAGTTTCCTCATTTGCATATAGTCAAATATGAGCCTGTTAAAATGCAGCACAATGCTGGATGCTCCTCAGAAAGGGCCCCTTAAGATGTGACTGATTCCAACTTTGGGAAATTTGCTCTAAACAGTTCAACCCAGTGATTAGCTATATTTTCCAGAATGCTTTTGAACAAGAATTTTTTTTTTTATAGCTGCAACTATTTGACCAGGTTTAAACCATGGCTGAGTAATGAGTCCTGTATGCCCGTCATTTGTTTCAGGGGGGAGTTCTGCTTTAATGTCTTTAATTCATTATATTTTTTTAATATCTTTTTTCTCTGTGAGTCTTTGCTTAATCTCCGGCCAATCAAATCTTCACAATGTTTAATTTCCTCCATAAAAAACACCGTAATTAAACACCGTATTCCACATTCGCCAATGAAACAATAGGTGAAGAAAAATAGCTTTTGCAAAGGCTTTATGAAATTGTTTGCTTCCACATAACATCCAAAAATGTGTTTCTTTACTGAGCAAACTAAGTATTCATCAAGCCGTGTAGATGTTTTCTGCCTCCACTACAGTTTGGGTCAACAAAAAGCATATATTAATAAACATAATATATATCCAATGTTAATCTCTGACTGTGAAATCTGCAAATTTAGGTTCAATGTTATAAAAACTAGATGTATCAGTTTGACTAGTGTCATTTTTACTGTTGAAAAGTTTAGGCAGTCCTTAATGCAAAACTCCACTTAATCCCGGACAGGTCAGATAACGGTTTGGCTGCAGGTCAGAGAATATAACTGCCCGCATGTCCCAAATATCTTATTAGCCCCAGATTTCCCCCCCCCAAAAAAAAACATGGCAACTGTTCATCAATCAGCAAGTATGGTCTTGATTTTCAGTTGTTTAATAAGCTAAAACTTCAAAGAGGAGTTTGACTTACAGAGAGCCCTTCTAAACCTGTTCATTGCCCGTTATCACTGCTGTTTGTGTGACAGTGAGAATAAAGAGATATATTGCTCTAATAAACAACCCCTCAATGGTGCCAGGCTCCAAGTGAAGGTTTACAACTGGTTGTAAAGAATCAAAAGGAAAGCTGAGGATCTGTTGGGAAGTCGGTCATTCAGTCTACTTACCATTTGGTGCAACGCCATATTTGGACAAAATGCTGGGGAAATGCACAAAATGAGGAGCAGATGAAAAGGATTTTACAGCTTTAACGAAACCAAGATGTGGTTTGTTGTGTGGTTTTGTATATTTAGGGTAGATTTCCTTCATGACTTTGACCAAATCTGGACAAAAACCTAAATAATATTAATAAGTAAGTCGTTCTTAATGGTTTAGGGTCAGGATTATATATAAAGTGAATTATATTATATTAATATTGAGTATATATATATTAAAAAACAAAATTTGTAACTATGAGAATTCACCAAAGCGTTTGTTGGCTAATGCATGTTTTATTTTAACGTAAGCCTTCCCAGAGCTTTTCTAGATGTAAACAAGTGCCTGGAAGAGCGCCAGGCTGTGTAGCAAACAGGCAGCAACCTTCAGTTCTGACAAGAAGTCAATGCTGAAGTACCTTAAACCTGCATTCTCTCTAATGGCCATCAGGGGGCGACTCCTCTGGTTGCAAAAAGGAAGTCAGATTATATAGAAGTCTATGAAAAAATAACTCTACTTCTCACTTGATTTATTCCCTCAGTAAACATGAGTTTATGGTCTCAATATCTAGTTTCAAGTCTTCTTCAATACAGCACGATGTTCATTTAGTAGATTATGGTCCATTTAGAGTCAAACAGACCATAAACCGTCTCTACGTCTCTCCTCCAGTCCAAATATGGTCACTTTAGTTCATTGGTTGCGAAAAGCCAAGATGGCAACGGTCAAAACGTTGAACTCAAGGCTTCAAAACGGCGGTCCATAAATCGATGGGTGACGTCACAACGACTACGCCCACTTCTTGTATACCGTCTATGGTAGCATATTTTACCTGTTCGTTGGTTCCATCGATTGGGTATAGGCATGAAGAGTGTGCTTGGTTAGGGTTAGGGTAAGAATATCAGCGTAAGCCAATCAGAGGCAGAGAAGGGTTGGTCAAGCCTTCGCCATAGAACAAAATAATCAAACCACAACAAGAGCATATGGCTTTGAAGTACATTTTTGCTGTGGCCAAACAGTGAAATATCAACCTTCTCCCAAAAAGTATTTTCCCATAGACTTACATTGGGAAACAGACATCTAAAATCAACTGCCCAGTGCGAACACTTGAACGGCCCTCATTTAATTCACTAGGTCCTAACATTTGTAAAATGCACTCGCACATAGCTGAATCCAGAGAGGTTTTCCTTCCTCCGTTCATGAAAATAAGCCCGATAACGTGGGCTGGGAGGCGGGGTTAAAGCAAACACTTGTGCACTTGTTCTTTGGGCCCAGGGTTGCGTGAGAGCGCCGGACGATCCGAGTACTTCCATCAGAAATTCGTACTTGGAAGTCTAACTTTTTCTTGCTTCACGCACCACGGAGCAACCCTCGTAGGATTGACGAGGGGCGCCGCATTCAACGCTGTATCCAGTTCTCTTTATACATCCATGGAGGTATCCAGGACTGTCAGGGTACGGCCAGACTGAATACAACAATACCTCACACATCAGCCACAGATCTGTGCCTCAATCCAAATGGAGTTTAGTAATAGTAATTTGGAGGTACAGTTGGTAAACATTATACCTGTTTAATATCAGCAAGGTAGCGTTGTCTTCGCGAGTACATTAGCATGCTGACATTAGCATTACTTCAAAGCACCCTAAGTACAACCTCACAGAGCCGTTGTTTAATCAGAACAAATCAGTGTGTCACATGCCACAAAATGTGATTGATGAATGGCTGAATAGATGCACTCCTACCACAGAATGACAACAATTGACTGAGTGAACATTGGAAAGAGCGATCAAGATGGAGAGCAAGAAGAAAAAAGAAAAAGAAATTAGAGCGATGCTAAATGGGACAGAGGGAAGAGGACGGGGACGAGGAGCCGGGGGAGGACGGATGAAGGAGGAGAAAAGGAGGACAGGGGAAGACTGAGACTGGGAGGGAGGTCCAGCAGCAGCAGGCTGCAGGAATGTTTCACATGCCTGTCCTCTGGATGACCTGGCCTCCCTGGAGTGTGGGAGATACTGGGAGTAATTAGCCTCCTTTAACATTGAATCTGTGCTGCCTCCACGCCTCAATGGGGTTAGCAGTGGCATTGAAGGAGATCAAGTGTATTTATATATTCAAACAACATAGTTTAGCATTCTTCTTTGGCATCGTCCGCCTGCTATCCCTTTTTAATTGATACATTTTTAGACGATGTATTTAAATACTTTTTCTATGTATTTCTTTTTTTGTTTTTTTGGGGGGGGGGGGGGGGGCTTGGAAGTTGTTTTCAGTCATTTCCAGTTGATGAATGCTGTTAAATTGGTCCATTATTCCAAAGTGGAACAGATTTCCTTCCCCCTACCCACCAACCCATCTTGCAGCTGACCTACTTTATCTCCCCGAAGATTTAATTATGGATCCTCCTGGCTGCAAATATTTCTCACTTAAAGTCATGGATCAAGAATTGAAGTGGACGCAAATGAAGAGAAACAGAGCCTAAAAAGTATTGATTTTGTAAAAGGCCACATGGTTTCAATCATGAAATGCCAATACGGGAACATCAGTGTTAACCTGCTTTGGTTTGATGCCCTTTATTTAAAACAGGAAAGTGTCCCTTTATGGTGAACCATGAGTCCAAAGCTAAAAGCCTGAGTGTTCTCCAGCATAATGACACTAATCTCACTGCACTTGAGTGCATTTTGGAGGGGAGCAGGAAGAGTATTTCACTTATATTTCCGAATAATTTGAATATCATCTTATAAGAACATTGCAACCATTGGGTCTTAAAGAGGATTAAGATTCTATATGCTTGTTTATGGCTGAAGCCTGATGTTTACATATAATGTATCTCTATTGCTGCATATTCTATATGGGTGTATTTTTTATCTCTGATGTGCTGCACATTTTTTAACTGTCTCTATAGACACTGTGTCTTTAACTTGTAGTCCATCATACCTAGGACTACAATCCCTTTGATGTTTTACCACGAAACTACAACATATGTACACAAGTGTTCTACGTTAAAGTTAATTAAGTGAATTCCTTGAATCTTTTGCGTTCTTGCCTTAAAAAAGTTCTCTGAACAAAAGCTTGCATACTTAACAGATTATTACACATATTTGAGTATGCAGATGCTTTTTTTCATTTAAAAAAATCCACTTTGCCTTATATCTTATATCTTTAAATAATTAATTATCTCCAAGCTTGGAACAAGGCACATAGTTTTCTATCGCTCCATAAAAGAAAAGATGTTTGGGCTATGGTACATTGTTCTCGGTGGACAGTGACAATATATCAATAGGCATGTTCTGGCCTAATTAAAGCATTTTCAGTTCACAAAATGAGTAAATGTGAAATAATACTCAACTGAGCATTACATCGAACAAGGGTGAACATTCTACAGCACATCAATTATGTAGTTTGGTAGAATTCCTGTATCCCATCTCCTGAATATACATTTTTCAGAACATAAACACACTTGAGTTTGACTGTAGAAGGATTTTATCAACAGTAAAGATCTTTATGGTTTATGACTTTCTCACCCTAGAGGTGGATTAAGCATAATATTTTGTCTTGATCTGAAAACAGAAGATATCATTGATGCATTCGCATGTACAGGCTGTTAATAATTGAATACTGACCTTCTTCACTATGATTCAGTGCCTTTTATGGTTGTTTAAAGTACTTTTAGGCTCCTTTAAACAAAGGAAATTTTCACATTTTATAAAATACAATTATTCAGTTTCTAGCCAATAGTGAGGTGAGAAGATAGATACCAATTTAACGCTAAACAGGGAGCTAGAGCAACGAGGCAGTTAGCTTAGCTTAGCATAAAGACCAAAAGCAGCAACAAACCATGTCTACCAAACAACTCAAAAGCTAATAAAGTAAAACCACAACTTGTCATTTTTACATTTCTGTTTCCTGTCTTTATGCTAAGCTAAGCTAATAGCCTCCTAGCTCTAGCTTCACACTTAAAAATAAAGTGCACTGATTTTTAAAAACTTAATTATAAAATCTTACTTCAGTAAATCAGTATGTATAAGTATGTAATTTGTAATTTGCATGAAATACACGTAAAGTACAGAAATTAAAAGAACGGTTGATGTTAAAATAATATACACATAATATTGAATAACTACTTAATTTGTAAACATCACAAATGTTGCAGCTGGTAAATGTGGGGCTAATTTAAAGTAGCTTAATCAATAAAAATACATCTAAATGTAGTCTTTAATATTTGTAAGTGTGTAAGTGTATAAATGTAATGTAGTAAAAAGTATTGTCTTTTTATAAAGCACCTTGGCATAAAATAGAAATACTTGAGTAAAAGACAAGTACCTCTAAACTGTACCGAAGTGCGGTACTTTTAATAATATACTTAATTAGCTCCATAACACTCGAATTGCATTATGGGGATTGTAGGCGCCACATTTTGAGCAGGAAGAAGATTACTCGGAATAAAATACCTCTGTTTCTGCTGCTTTAAATTTTATACTTTTCAAAGTGACTTCGGTAGGTGTTTCCAACCGACCGACGTCCACGCTCGAATTGCATTATGGGGATTGTAGGCGCCAGAATTTGAGCAGAAGAAAGACCATAAAAAAAATACAATTTCTCTTGTTTTTTAATGCTTCAGATTGTATACTTTTCATCTTTTACAGAATAAATCATTTTTACTCAAAGTAAAATGACTTAACGGTTCTTGTTTCCAACCGCTGCCGGTGACGTCACGCCACGGCTGGGTCATGTGAAGGCCAGCAGCGGAGGCGGTTCACCGGGAGTTCACTCGCATACATTAGGTAACACCATCGCTCGCTCTGACATAACTAGTATGAAGCAGGGCCGAGTTGAGACATTCGTCAATAAAGAGGAGATAAGAGGAAGAAAGTCCCGGGACTAACTTTGTTATGCAAAACAGCCTCAGAATAAACCTGGACGCGTTTAACCGCCAGTGGCTCTTCTGCAAAGCGACATGCGAACACTCTCTCTGACCGTCTGTGGGGAAGCATAGGTCTACACACGCCCCTCTGAATGCAACACACGCATGTTTTAAGAGTAAAACACCGTTTGCATCAAACTCAAAACGGAGTAAGGGGGGGGAGACAAACAAAAACCAACCCGCCTTTGCTGTGAAGGATTTGCACATGCGGAGAAGGTCTCAGTCGCGGAGACCTAAACCTCGAAGATGTTTGACTATCTGGAATTTCAAGCTTTCGGTCCCGGAGAATTCATGGACCTGTACGCGTCCACGTCCAGCCCTGCATGCATGCTGCAGGAGCAGGACCAGGACCTGGCAGCCTTCTTCCCCGAGCTGGTCGAGGCGGACTGGCAGCAGCACCGGTGCTCGCAGTGTAGGTGGAAACTACATTTTTTAAACAGTTTGAATCAGTGATGTTTTGGTGGCCTCCATAAGGGGAATGTCATATTATTTAAAAAATAGAAATCAATCATGTTAAATCAAGTTTGTTTTAGTTATATGGCCAATGAAATGGACTTAAATGGCTTTTCAATGTTGTGCTTGACACCCTTCTCTATACACTTTAATTTATTGGCTAAACTAAATTACACTTTTGACTTTAACCGGAAAGTCAACAATTATTTAGCCATGCATCGACTAATTAATACGTTTCAAGTAATATACCTGTAGTTTGTTATTGAAGGTTAGGTGTTGTTCTAAATTAAGGTGTAACTTTATTCATCAAGTTACATCAAATTGTTGTGCAGCAGTTGCAGCACAAAGTAAGAAATACAATAATAACAATAAGGTGCAAATCACAAATATACACAATGCCAAAAAAAACAGGTTAACAGTGTGGATCATGAAATACAAACAGCTTAATGGTAAGGATCCATCTTGATGGGTTGCATAGATATGCATGCTTAAGAGCAATTACCCCATTTGGAAAAACATTTCAATACATTAGGCTGCACTGATGGGTAGATATATATATATATATATATATATATATATATATATATATATACAGATAGAAATATGGGATTCATCCACTGCATTGTTCAACTGCCCTGTTTCTGATTCAATCAATTAGTCAATCAAAGTTCATTTGTATGACACTTTTCCTCCAATGTAGTTCAATTCAAAGTGCTTTACAGAAGACTGACAAAGCTAATAATAAGATGTGAACAAAACAATCTGAGCCTTACGCAGGGAACACATACAAATGCTGAAAATGAGTTAATAAATAAGATAAAATAGGTTTAAAACACAGTCAAATAGACAAAAA
Source organism: Pholis gunnellus (assembly GCF_910591455.1). Lineage (NCBI taxonomy): Eukaryota > Metazoa > Chordata > Actinopteri > Perciformes > Pholidae > Pholis > Pholis gunnellus. The sequence continues at coordinate 23,814,496 of NC_136534.1, forward strand.
CAAATACAATATTTTGTTGAGTATGAACACATTTAAATAAATTATGATTTTAAAACAAAAACATTTAAAAAACATGATTCTAAACAACATCCAGGCTAAAGGAGGTATATTTTAAGTTTACTTATGAAGATATCAACAGTTGGAGATCATAAAATGCTTAAAAAAACAAACAAAAATATGTTAGAATAAATACAAAAACTGACTTGAAGCCAAATTTGAGTTGTTTCCTCTAATCATGTGTGAAGGACTTTACCTTCTACTGTAACAATTCACTTTAACCCCTCATTTAACATTCATAAGCAGAATATAAATGTTTAATTGATGGTTTCATGTAAGCAGATTTAAGTCTTTATTCATTTATTTGTCAACAACTATAACTCACGTGGGCACCCATAACACACAATGAATGAAACACAGTTTTAATAATATAAAAGCAGACTTCACAAGAGACGTTATAACAGTTGACAAATACTGTACAGTATTAAAAACTTTAAAACGCTCTCATGGCTGCGTATAACTACACTTAAGTGTGTTACAACACTTTTATTGATTGGTTTATAAACTGCTTCTGAAAGTCAAGGAGGGGAAAAAGTAAATCCCGTGATCAATATACTGCGATGCTTTTCGTGGTGAGTTCAGGAGCTTTTGTTTTTCACATAATCATCAGTAAACGGGGAGCTGTGCACAGAGCGGCTCATGACAGTGTGGTGGTCTGTGTTTGGGATGGGGCCGGTCAGTGTGGGGTCACCGCGGGTTCACCGGACGGTCACCGGCTCAGAGGAGAGCCAGACCGTTGTCAGTGGTGGAGGAAGTACCCATATATTATACTTGACTAGAAGTACAAGTACAACACATGTAAAAACAAGAAGACAGTGCAAGTAAAAGTCCTGCATTAAGAAACTGTGCTTCTTCTGAGAAAAATGGCCCCTGTGGCTGTTGATATATTATTACATGTGACATTATTAGATTGTTTGATTTGTTGAATGAGGGAAAAACTATTCTGCTACACTAATGTGTGTTAATAATTTATAGGACTAACTGTAACTGTAATATTTATGTGAAATAATTTGACCTCTTTGTGCGTCTTAAACTTACAGACTGTCACTGCTTTCACGTCTCAAAACACAAGAAGACTCACTGAAAGTGTGTTTAACCAGTAAAAGGAGACAAAAGATGTACAAATAAATAACCCAAAGCTGCAACCAATTGCTGATTTAAATTGATTCATTGATTGAAACCGGCAACTGTTTTGATAACTAATATTTTTGGTCATCTTTTAAGCTGGTTCCAGCTTCTCAAATGTGAAGATTTTATGTTTTTCTTTGTCGAATATGACAGTAAATGAAATGTTTGTCGGTTATTATGGTTTCTTCCTAATCATTTCTGGACTTTGGGAAATTATTATGAGCGTGTTTCACTACTTTTGACATTTTAGAAAATAACAGTCGAGAAATTAAGTACATTCGTTGTGAGGGCTGCAACAGAAAATGCTTCTTTTGAATTTTGATTTATGGATGTTGTATTTAGCAACAAGCAAAATGAGGTTAAACACAAAAAGAGCTTCTTTCTTCAGATGAAATTACCAAAAATACCAAGCTTACACGCAACTTCTTTCACTTGCAAGTTGCCTTTTGAATCTTTTACCTTGCAGGCTCCAAAATATGTTTGATTTAAATGTTAAATGCATTGTCGCGTACATCATATAACACCACCTAAATTGGGACGGGGGCCCCCTCTTTCTCCCTTCCCCCGACCCAATGACTGCCACCGCCCCACCGCACACACTTTCTGTTTCTTCTCCCTCCCTCTCATCAGTCAGCTGGGCTCGTGGCATGCTCCGCCATTGTTTTGTGTCCGGGCTGATGGGGGTGTCCTCGATTGACCCGCTGATTCCAGGTTCAATCAGAGGCCACGGGTTCGAGGGGATGTAGATGAGCAATCTTTCTCTTTTTTTTCTAAAACGACTTTCTTCGTTTTCTGTCAGCGGTGGAGGTGATCAGGGAGCCGGCGGGGGAGGCTGAGCGAGCCCCCACAGACCGGAGCAATGCTCCTCTCAAAAGCGTCTGTTGAAGTGGAAGAGGGTGGACTGTTGTGAAATGATACATTCAACTGGAAAGATTGAGATAAACGCTTTGCCACAATAGGTGCAAATGTGTGCATGTTATGGAGAAGTAAATTCGACATTTCAAAAGAGTCGGTTTGTGATCGATGAGTCCAGCTTTCTCTGGACAGAGCGCCTACTCTCTTATTCATGACACAGTTGGGGTTTCACTCGAGAGTTTTGGTTTCTTAGTCCATGAAGGACAAGTGCAGATATGTAACTCCACAATTTCAATAAATGCGAATAAGTGTTGCTGTCTCAGAGTCTGATAAAGGTCAGGCGATAAGCTTGAAGCCAATGAATGCTGAGGTGTTTTAAAAGTGCATTCTCTCTAATGGCCATCAGGGGGCGACTCCTCTGATTGTATAGAAGTCTATGAGAAAATTACTCTACTTCTCTCTTGATTTATTACCTCAGTAAACATTGTAAACATGAGTTTATGGCCTCAATCTCTAGTTTCAAGTCTTCTTCAATACAGCATGATGTTTATTTAGTAAATTATGGTCCATTTAGAGTAAAATAGACCATAAAGAAGGGTATTGTCCGGTCTGGGAGTTGTCGTTGTTTTCTTCTTACATCTTTAACTCTTTGAGCATTTCTGTCCCCTATAAATGCCTTATTAAGCTTTCGGTTGTATCTTCACCCTCTTGTGTCACTTTTGGTCCAAAAAAACAAGATGGTGATGGAAACTCAAGGCTTCAAAGCCGTAGTCCGCTCACCAATGGGTGGCATCACGGGGACTACGTCCACTTCTTATTGATAAGGGCCGATAAGATCGATGTAGATTTACACGAAGGTCCTGCCCAGCGATAAGAGGACTGTGAAATAATTCTCTTACTTGACTTTTCTCTGAAATCTCATAACATTTTTATGAAATTGAACAGCCTTAGCAGTTAGCAGAGTCACTGGCTCTGTGAGGATGACCGTATGTTCACATTATCTTCTTATTAATATTTTATTTAAAAGGCTCCAACTAGTTGTGTAATCTTGGCAAGACAGAAAGCTACACCTGCAGCTCCTAGTGGCTGTAATCCATAATACAAATGGGATTTAGACCAAAAATAATAGATCTGTCCTATTTGTGATGCAATAAGGATATTTATTTCCTAACAAACGTAGTGATTCCAGTATGTTTAATTGCCCCTTTAAGAGTTTTAGGCATATTTTTATGATTATCGGGATATAATTATAATTATTTTGGCATAAAATGTTCATATTGTCCCATAATGTTGCACGTTCTGTATACATACACACGGTACATTTTGAATGTGATTTTGTATATTTTTCCACTTCAAATGAAAGTACAAATTTTGAATAAAAAGTGAATGCCCTATAATGATCGATTGTCCATAAAATAGAATTTAAAAAATAGAGGAGAAAGCCTGTTAATATCTCCCACAGCCCAAGAAGACATTCAAATTGCTTGTTCAAAACCCAAAGATATTCTATTTACTATCCTACTATCATGCCGCTGTCATCAAATGAAGTGCCCGATCAGATTTCTTTGATAATAAAACCCAAAAGGTTCAAACTTGTAAGTGACAGTATGTTGCATTCTCCCTGTTGTGCTTGTTAATGAGTGTTTTTTGGTGTCATATTGTGTGTTTGCAGCCGTTGAAAGCCAGAGCTCCAGCTCCAGCTCAGACGACCTGTTCGCCAGTCCCGCCTCCCCGCCGCCGCCTCCTCGCACTTACAAGCCCTGTTTCGTGTGTCAAGACAAGTCCTCAGGCTACCACTACGGCGTCAGCGCCTGCGAGGGCTGCAAGGTAACATGTAAAAAAAAAGAAAAAAAAAATAACCTTGCTCCAGAAAAGCGGTCAGCAAAAAAACGTTATTCTCATGCTCTAAAAAAAGAACGATTTTTTTAATTTTGGGATGCAACAGCTGCTACAAAGTTCATCATGTATAATAGCACGTTTTATTATGTTCGACCCTTCTAGGAACGTGTGTTTCAAATTAGCTTCTGCTTTCAACACTACTTGCATCTGATAGCTGTTTTCTGTTTGTCTCTGTATATTGTATCTCTCCTCAACAAATACACCATAAATAAATATTGATTGCTGTATTTGCTCAGCGATAACACCAACATCACTACAGCGCCTGAACTTTGTCCCGGTAAACATGTCAATATTTCAGCAACAGTGACTTCCATCCATACAACGTAAACACACTGTTGTAAACAACCTGACTTGTGTAATTCCAGATGTGTATCTGTGTTGTTTGTAGATGTTTCCACCACATTTCAAGTTGTAGTCGGTGACGTTTTTTGCAGAATCAAACTGAGTTTTTGCTGAAAATCAAGCTATTTAAAAGCACGTTGGCTGATTCAAAATATAGCACACATAACAGTAGTTTTATTGTCGAAACAGATCATTGGAACCTGCTCTTATTCCCAATTCAACTGACAATAAAAGTCGGTTGCTTTTCATCTGTAATTTTTGTGAACATTGAAATAAAAAATGCCTGTATTATATTTTACAGCCAGTAGATGTCTCAACATTTACTTGGTGGATTGGGCACAAAACCTTTTTACAGACATGATCTAATGTTTCCTAGTGAATGGAGTAAATATCTTAATAAGATATTTAATACTTAATAATATGTTTATACAGGATGATTAGTTAGTTATTGATTACTGTATTTGGAGAAACATACCACTAATATCACTATAAACTATCCAATTATAAAAGTAAATACACCTGTTTACAGTGTCAAAACGATTCCAGATGACATAAAAAGGTTATTTCGTACTCATGGTAACTTGAATCATGAATATCTCCTCTTTACTCTCCCCGCTGCCTCTGCAGGGCTTCTTCCGCCGCAGCGTGCAAAAAAACATGGCGTACACCTGCCACCGAGATCGAAACTGCATCATCAACAAGATCACAAGGAACCGCTGTCAGTACTGTCGGCTCCAGAGGTGCTTCGCAGCGGGAATGTCCAAGGAGTGTAAGTGTCTGATCCACGCCGGCTCAGCGGGAGGCCTCGTGAGACAAACGTGAGAGGAAATGATGAGGCCTTCAAGGACAGAGTAGATAGGAGATAGCGGACAGTGGATTGTAGATGCCATTGATCAGATAGAGGAAGATATAAGAGGTGACGGAAGGGTCGGTCTCAACTAATTATCAACTTAATCATTAACAATGAGCTATCCTGACCCTAACTACCCACGTCCAATGCCTAACCTTAACCATCGTTAAGGTTAATCGTCTCTGCCTCAAACATAGACTGTTTATAAGAGGTGGACGTAGTCGTCGTGACGTCATCCATTGGTTTGTGGACTGTCGCTTTAAAGCCTCGAGTTTAGCGTTTTGGCCGTCGCCATCTTGGCTTTTTGCAACCAGTGAACGGAAGTGACCATATTTAGAATGTGAAGAAGTGATGTCGTTGAGATGCTATATTCTGCTCTGGTAGCTACCTGTCAATCACAAGGTAGCCCCGCCCTACATCATACTCCGCTTTATGGTCTGTTTGACTCTAAATGGATCATAATCTACTAAATGAACATCATGCTGTATTGAAGAAGACTTGAAACTAGAGATTGAGACCATAAACTCATGTTTACAATGTTTACTGAGGTAATAAATCAAGAGAGAAGTAGTCATTTTCCCATAGACTTCTATACAATTAGACCTGTTTTTTTGCAACTAGAGGAGTCGCCCCCTGATGGCCATTAGAGAGAATGCAAGTTTAAGACACTTCAGCATTGGCTTCACACTTCAGAAGCCGGGTCTTGCCAAGAAGAGTCTTTATTTTTCGTCCTGCATAAAGCCAACAGCTAACGTGAGGTGCCATTGATTTACATCATGATGAGTTCAGGTTCAAATATAGTTTTGGCAAGAAAATTGTACAGTTAAAGGATATGTTTTCACAGCAGTATAAAAATATATAGTAGACAGGGAATTATGACCCATTTAACTTCCCAACAAAAACCAGTATGGAAACAGTAAGAAAGAGTGTATGTTACAGTACATTGGATTTACGGTTTAAACTTTATTGTTTACCGTGGTATCGGATTTTGGCATCAATAATTGTGTAATTTCACTGGTATTTGTACTCAACTTCTGGCATCGTGACAGCCGTAAAAAGAACCTCAGAAAATGTTCAGACAAAACTGGTATTAAGAAGTTATGATTTCACTGAAATAACCTTTTTTTATGATAAACATTCTCAAATGAGTCATTGAGAAGTTCTCAGTGAACTCGACCTAGATAACAGAGCGTGTGCTGTGGGCAGCGATGGGGCGGTAGTGAAGGATCCACCCACCCACATGTTCTCATTGTTGCCGGTCCACAGACAAGCGTTTCGTAAAAACATCACATGTAGCAGACAGGTGGGTGCGATGTAACTGCTCGCTGGCCGCCTCAGTCAGTCCGTGTGTAATACGATCTCACTTGGAGTGTTTACGCAATGACGACTGAATGTAGGCCATCCAGAGATGATGATGAGGAGGAGGAGGAGGAGGAGGAGGAGGAGGAGGAGGAGGAGGAGGAGGAGGAGGAGGAGGAGGAGGAGTGGGTGGTGGTCAGAGCGACAGAGACGGGGCGGTCGCATAATTCTGAGCATGTGTGTAGCAGAGCCAAGTCATTGGGACGCGCTGAAACGTGTTGACACCGTTAGCGAAGTGATTATGAAAGGCCAACCTGGTTGGGTTGGGTTAGCCTGCTTCTCATGCCCCCCTCGAGTAGCAGTTAATCCTCACAGCTTACTGCCAGCTGAGTACATTGGAGACTGTGTTTTTCTACCAGAGAAAGAGTTCCACTGAAAGCTGTTCACGTTAATTTCATTTTATGTCATTTTAGTCTTTACTGTTCACCTCTGTTACTGAACGGGTCCACCAGGTACAGACACAAAGGCCCAAAGTGTCAGGGCCCCCATGGCCTTAAGCTACAAAATGTCAACAACAAAAAAGTCAAACTTGTGTGTGTGTTTAAATATATTTATATATGTATATGTGTGTGTGTGTATATATATATATATATATGTTTTTTTGTCTATCGCTGTTGAATAGGATTCTTGTACAGATCACTGTTTTCTATCACGTTCAACAACATCTTTGTGTTTTCTGAATTGTGTGGACTAAGGACGAGTATCTTGTATTTTCACGATCAAACACTAGAGTGTCATGGAAAGGCTTGTGAAGCCCATTTACAATGTCAATGTGAAAACACATTCGCAAGTTAAATTCAAGAAAGAATTGACATCAAAAAGCCAAAAGGTTCAGAGTTTTAAATCAAGCACCATCGGACTGTTTGAATCCATTTTAGTTATTCATTTAAACATCTTATAACGTTCGTCGTTCTCTTCTTCAGCAGTGAGAAACGACAGAAACAGCAGGAAGGGGAAGAAGGAGGCGGTGAAGATGACCATCATGGAGACGTACGAGCTGACGGCGGAGCTCGGCCTGATAGTGGAGAAGATCTGCAGGGCTCACAGAGAGACCTTCCCCTCTCTCTGCCAGCTGGGAAAATACACCACAGTGAGTCACGACGTGACAAAAATGTTCATCTGCAGAGAGAAAATAAGATCAAAGCTGTCATGTCAAGCCAGTGGTTCATTTGATTTAGAAGTATTTTATGGTTAATACTTGAATTTAACAGATAGAAGAGAAATCACGACAGGAAATATACGTGGAAGTGGCTGAATTGTCCCAAAACGGTCTCTTATTTCTTTAAACATAGCTGTCTAAAGGTCTTTTCAGACCAAATAAATCACACGTCCATTAAAAAAAGAGGATGCAGATAAAAACAAACTAGCTCATAAAATAGTGAATTTTTTTATCAATAGTTGTTTTCGGACTTTAATGTCATAATTCTGTTCAGAATCTGTTTTTTTAAATCTTCTGTTATTCGGTCATATTGCAAGAAATTAGAGCTTCTTTGCCGAACGTTTTTAGCTCGTTAGCTAGCAAACAATGTCACGTGACGTTAAGGAACACAGAGCAGCCGAAAGTTAACGGTTCCCCCTTCTCTTAAAGTCTACTATCTAGGTCCACACAAACCTGTGTCAACAAGCATCTCCATATTGATTAAACTGTATTCGATTTTGGTTTAAACTTGAATTTAAGAAACGGAGATTAGTTTATAATTGTGCAACAGAGATCAGCTTGATTTTAGATCTGGATTTACTCATTCTCAACCTAGCTTTGATCAACTCTGATTAGAGCTCTTCTTCGATCAAATTAATTATATTTGGTGCAACTCAGCCTATATGTGTCACGAATGTAGTCATTTAATTGTATGAAGTCATGTAGTAACATCAATTATTTATTCTTTTATTTATTATTTATCATTGTAAGTAATAGTCTTTTTTATTATTATTATTATTATTAGTGGAAGCATTTGACCCATGCAGTCTACATCTCACAGTGTAGTTGCGCAACATAACGAACCTCAAATTACACGTGAGTTGGCTTGTGAGTCATTATTGCAGCTGATGAGCACGTGGCACCTTGTATGGCAGCATCTGTTACCAGTGTGTGAATGTGTGTGGGTGAATGGGTGTGTGAATGTGTGTGGGTGAATGGGTGTGTGAATGTGTGTGTGAAAGGGTGAATGCTGGCTCGTGTTGTAAAGCTCTCTAAATGGTCTCTATATAGGTGCAGTCCATTAATTTACCACATCAGCTCTCTCTCTCACTCTCCTTCCTCTGTCTTCCTTATAATCTGACCACCGGGCCTTGTAGTAAAGGCCATGTTCTACATTTAACAAACACATTTAGACTCCGTTCAGTCCAGTCATGAATGATAGAAACAGTGCAATGAAGCTCAGCGTTTACACTCGTTTCAACAACATGCTTCTTTGGCGCCACCAACAGAAAATGTGACCACACTGTAACCTTTCTACGCAGTATTTGCAGTATTGTAGTAATAATATAAATGTGTTATTTTTGCCTCTTCTAAAAATTGTTTATTTGAATATTCCTGCATGCTAGGGTCCTTAAACAGGAGATGTGTTGGCTTTACTAGGTATATTGACAATAAAAGGGGTTTCTGAGCAGAAGTGCTCGCCATCCAATCAACGAAAAAAACAATTCTTGCAGAAATCTCCAAATTTCAAAAGGTTTTGATACCACATCATAGCATGACTTTTTCTATGGAGTTCCTCGAGGTCCTGGTCTCTTAATGTGGTGTTTTGGAGGGATTTATGATCATATTCATCTAGTCAAAAATTGTTAAATTTAGCATCAATACCCATGTAATAAATGGTATCAATCCAAAAACTGCTGCCACAACTTGTTCTAAGCCCTTCTACATTTTTGAAATGTATTTTAAATAATGTAATAATTTAAAGACCCCCCCCCCTAGAAAAACAAAAACAGGTCTATGTGGGTCTCTGTGGGTAAAAGCATACCTGTTTATAGGCAAAAAAGAAAATCTACACAAATAGCAGCTGCAACTGATTCATCAGTCGGGACCAAGGTTGGTAATTGCTAGTGAAACTGTATACTCACGCAGATTAAAAGAAATTGGGCAGGGCTTCTGCTTCTCAACAAAAACAAACAGGACAGAGAGGACACAGAGTTCATTCAAACTGTGATACACGTGCATCACAAACAGGAATAACGTGTGCCTTCACGACAAAAGCCAGAAACTCCCTCAGTTAACCGAAATGGCAATAATGTGTCTGGGTGTTCCCTTTGCACAAATTCCTAACTGCTTCGCTTGTTGCATCACATGTTTGTGGTTTGATGAGTCAGCAGAAGTGAGCGATTCCAGGATGTACTAAATGAGTACAGAAAAGACTTGTTCCAAAGAACTTTTGTTCCTGGTTTGAGATTTATCAGGATACCTCTGAGTCTTAAAGACTTTAAAAATCGTAATGTGCCTTTTTTGCTGTTTTTAGTGATTGGACTTGACCCCTGACCCTATTTCTCTCTTGATTTATTACCTCAGTAAACATTGTCAACATGAGTTTATGGTCTCAATCTCTAGTTTCAAGTCTTCTTCAATACATTAATAAATAAATGATGGTCCATTTAGAGTCAAATAGACCAAAAAGCGGTGTCTGCTGCTACCAGAGTCGTATACGGCGTCTCTACGTCACTCCTCCACAGTCCAAATATGGTCACCGGTTGCAAAAAAAAACAAAATGGCGACGGCCAAAATGCTTAGGAGTTGATGGAGACAAAACAGAGACAAAAAAAGACTAAATATTGAACTCACATTAATCAGATCTCTTAAACACGACGCTAAATGAATGCTAATGCACATTCACCATATCGACTTTATAAGGTGTCTTTGTTTTGACCCCCAAATGGCCAAAATTAAAACAATGAACGCTGCTTTTATTGTTTATTATTTTGTGGTTATTGAGTCAAGTGAAAATAGATTTAAAATGTCAGCACACCATCGTCACACAATGAAAATAGTGTGTTTTGCTGGTGAAGTTGGACTTACATCTCTGATCACATCATGTATTTTTTTTTAAAGTGGCGTTCTGAATCCTGAGACGCGAACGCTAAATATCTCAAACATCTTCTGCTTTTCTCCTCCTTCCAGAACTCCAGCTCAGACCACAGGATCCAGCTGGACCTCGGGCTGTGGGACAAGTTCAGCGAGCTCGCCACCAAGTGCATCATCAAGGTGGTGGAGTTCGCCAAGCGAGTGCCCGGTTTCACCGGCCTGACCATCGCTGACCAGATCACTCTGCTCAAAACCGCCTGCCTGGACATCCTGGTACGTCTGTGTGTTTCCTAAAATAACTGTCTGCTTCAAGACTTCCAGGTGTTCTAACAGAAACTTTGTGACGATAGCTTAAGTTTTATTTTAACTGCAGCCACACAAGATTTACAAGATTTACTTGAATTACACTTAAAGCTGGAGTTTAGATGACGAGCAAATAGCAGCAACGGCAGCAATTGAATATTCTCCGTCTAATTTATTTCACAATATGCTTATTGAAGAATAATTTAAACATAAAAACCTGGATCTCTCTGCAGTGGAGGTTTAAAAAACAAGTGTTTGTTTCTCGTGATGGTGTCTGGTGGGCGGTGCAAAGCCGGTTTGAATTCACTTGCTGTTCTTTTGCTGATTTAACTCTGAATTAAGGCAAAAATAAAATGTCCAAGATAACGAGAAGTACAAACGGGGACAAATATGACGTCCAGCTTGATTAGAACCAACACAGGATGTCCTTTTTTTTCTAAGGTAAGTGTCACGATCTGATACTTATTCCGAGGTTAAACACATTCATCAAATTCTTCCTCGCGCTGTTCTTCTTCCATCCAGATCCTGAGGATTTGCACTCGCTACACTCCCGACAAGGACACCATGACGTTCTCCGACGGGCTGACCCTGACCCGCACTCAGATCCACAACGCCGGTTTCGGACCGCTCACGGATCAGGTCTTCACGTTTGCCGGCCAGCTGCTGCCGCTGCAGATGGACGACACAGAGAGCGGCCTGCTCAGCGCCATCTGTCTCGTCTCTGGAGGTACTGAAGCTCGGAAAAATATGCAACCCTTATTTTTATAGTTTGGGGGAGGGGGGGAGCTTTTCCTTTTAACATATAAGCTAAATATTCTCTGGTGTCTGTTTGAACAGACCGACAGGACCTGGAGGAGCCGTCTAAGGTGGAGGTGCTACAGGAGCCGCTGCTGGAGGCGCTGAAGATTTACTCCCGCAAACGGCGGCCCAGCATGCCCCTCATGTTCCCCAAAGCCCTCATGAAAATCACTGACCTGCGCAGCATCAGCGCCAAAGGTCAGAAGGCAAAGCCCTGCTAGTGGATCATTCCCCAGAAAGTCCTTCACTTGTCCCAGACTATATTAAGGATACGATAACTTCTATAACTCGAGGAATAAAATCTGTGATTGCCGGTGTTTACTCTGATCGTTATCTAATAGAGCGCTGCAGTGAAGACGTTTTGTTGTAGGCCAACCAGGAATTAAGTTCCCTCGACAAAAAGCCAATGGAATTTTTCCATTGGCTTTTGGATTATTGCAGAAAATAAGCTCTGTAGCAAACACAAGTTTGCGATACTTTCACATTTTGTTAAGCAAGATAATCTTCAAAAGTGGACACCATTTTTATTATTTTTTCAGCGTTTTTTGCAATCAAGAGAAGTAAAAAGCTAACGTTAGCCTATAAATGAACTACACTGTGGTAGCATGCACACAACAAGGCTGTGAAGACGGACTATAGTTAGGATGATGATATTTAAATGTCCCATTGAGCCTTTTTTAAGACACGTCGAAGCTTCAAAATTCACGAGAAGAGTAATAGGGATGAGACATTATAGGATTTCATCACGGATCACAATTAAAAACTGGCAATAAGTGGATCGAATTTCCGTTATTGGGGTTGCTATTCTTTTAATTGATTCATCCTCATGACCATATGATTCATCATGACCTTATTTGTTTGTTTGTTTTTCTCGAAAAATTATGTTCAGAAAAAAATTTATATATATTTGTTTCTTAACGTAAGCTAAAGTGGTTCCATTATTTTAATTTGCCATTTTCAGAGTTTTATGCATATTCTGATATCGGGATAATAACATTAATCACAATAGTGACATGAAATATCGTTAATATAGATATAATAAGGAATAAGGAATAATATAGATCGTCCCATGCTTAGAGGGGTATTCACTCATTTATGTTATATCGTAGAACCACAGACCTTGTTTCAGGCATCTAACCCAAAAAAACCCATTCAAACACTCTTTAACTTTGACACGAGGGAACGAGAACTTTTCGCAGCGCTCCGTAATGGCAACAACTGGCACTAATGTGTGCTTTCGTTGCTCCACAGGAGCGGAGCGGGTGGTGACGCTGAAGATGGAGATCCCGGGCTCCATGCCGCCTCTGATCGAGGAGATGCTGGAGGATCTGCAGAACCTGGAGAAACACTCTGAGGAGAGCAAAGTGGAGGCAAACAGCAGCCAGCACACACACACATCATCTCCTCGCAGCACATGAACTCCTCTGACGTCTCACTCTGAAGCCGCTCAAAGAACATTGTCTCCCGTCTTCCCTCCCCAGAGAGAAACGCTAACAGTATAAACTAAAGACGCAGTCCGGAGGGTTACTAGTGTCTTACCTCAGTACCACAGTTTGAAGAAGAGATTCAGTTATTACGCTGATGAACGAAAAGCTAATTTCTGCCTCAAAGTGGGAAAAAAAAGAGAACGATGCAGTAAAGTTATAAAATGTATCACGGTTTCCTTTTTTAACCCCTTCCTGGCAGACACCTCATAACCACCGGGAATCACACAGGTTTCTACTGTATTTATACTTGCATGGATTACTTTTACCTCATTTAATAACAACGTCTTTAGCTTTAGAGTAGCAGAGTTATTAAACATATGGACTTAAAACGTCTCCTGGTTGTACACACAATTTATTGTTTTCCGTATGTGTAAAAAAGAAAGCTCTGGACTAACTGGTTGAACATATTTGAAGAGGGGGGAAAAAAAGCAGATTTGTCTGCACAAAAGGGAAATGTAGAAGCTCATACTCATAAAGGTGAATGTCCATAACCGGCATTGACAAAGTTCACAAACGTGTAACCGAGTTTATACAGGAAAATAGGAAAATAAGTACGGAAAACTGCTGAGCCTTGAAACAAAAAAGTGAAATAAATACATATTCAGTGACGAATCTTTGAATTTAACTGAACGAAATGATTCAATTCAGTAAAGTGATTCGTCACACCGTGGTTGTTTTCTGTAAAATGTGATAGGGCTGTAAAATGAATTGATTTTATTTAAATTCACAATATGGCTTATTTCAATTAAGGGAAATGTGTCAAAATACCATTTTAAATGACATATATGTCCCTGTTTACCCATCTTATTCTACAGACTTAAGAGAACATCTTTGTTTGGTACAAATCCCTGAAGAAATCCCTCCATAATCATTTTAAAAATGTTATTTCAATGAAAATGAGAATGATGTAAAAATGATCATTCCTTCTAATATTGCAAATATTATTTACTACTGCAATATCAGTCAGAATAATGGGAACTAGATATTGTTTTTCCCAAAATGTTCAGCCGTAAAATGTGATACATTGCACTGTTGGATTGTTTGCAAAAAGTAGTGTAAAGGATATGGACACTACTTGTTTTGTTCCACAGTGGCATGTATTTTTGAGAGCACTATAAAATCCACTCATTTCACACAAAATGAAATATCGCATGGTGAATGTGGAGCTCTGTATAGTCGATAGGAAGTGATTTCGGACGCAGCCTAAGAACGCTGGTTCCTTTGCGACCTCCCAGTGACACAAGAAGTAGTCCCTGCACAAAACTCCGCCTGTAAAACCACACATTGTTGTGTTTACACTTTGCTTTGTTTGGATCAAAGGGAACAAGAACCAAACGAGACGAAACATGTTAATTAGTGAGATTCAGAGGTGTCGGTATCAAATATAGCTCCACTGTAAGTAAGCTAACACACAACTTTATTCTTTCACATGTGTTCTACATGCAAAGTTTTAATCCCAGATGTCATTTTCGCCGTTATTGTGAGGCCTGGGTGTTTACCCAAAAGTTTGAGTTTCAATACTAATAATGAAAACATCCTCACACATTGTTGTTTGCTATTGTCTTATCACAGATAGCCGTCTATTAATGTTGCCGAAGTGAAATACTGTTCACTGTAGAAATAACACTAATTCAAAAGAAAGAAAACTTGCAACAGGATAAAAAGGATTATGGGAAAAATAGTCTAATGTTACAATACGTACAGGAGCTTTTATATTTAACATCAGAAGCTTAAATGACATTCGTGCCTCAAGAAATGTACATTCCATTCAACAGAAGGATGCTTAAGTGTATAATATCTACTGTAAGTAACAAAGCAAGCAGCCTGTGTACTTTAAGAACTCACGTGCCTACTTCAGATGTGCCAACGTCTTCCATATTTTGTGAATTTTACATATTTTGCCAATTTAACCTGGAACATTTCATCCCGTTTCGTATGTTTTTTTTGTTGTCGTTGCTCTATTAAAGTCTTGTGTATACGAGTTTTATTTTGCTGTGTCATGTTTTTGCTGAAGCTGCCGGCTTTTGTCACTTCTGAGGCGACACAGCAGTTCATGTTTTAGTGTTGTGGAGCTGTGAGGTTGTTTGAGGTCAGCTCGTCTTCTGTCAATAGCCGGGCTCATACTGCCCCCTGTGGCCACTGCGGGGAACTGCACTGCAGCACAGTTAATAGTCAAAATTGCATCCACTGACTTTATCTGTTCAGTGGTAAAGAAATACAATATTTAAAGAATAAGAAACTCATTTTAAGGCTTTTCACATATCCTTTTTTTTTTTTTAAGTCACAATAATGGACAGTTTATTTTCGTAAACATGCCGTGTCTGCGCCCAAGCAGTGATGGAGGAAGTACTCAGACCTTTCACTACAGTAGAATTAACAATACCACAGTGTGAGTGCCTGCAAAGAAATACTAAGTCTGATCTTACTCTATAATAACATATAATGTATTTGTTGATTATATTTTGTATCATCAGTGTAAATCTGCAAAACAGTTATAAAATAATTTTATTTGAATTAAAAAGTACAATATTTCCTGCTGAACTGTAGAGGAGTAGAAGGGTAAAGTAGCAGAAAACGTATACCTTAAAGTTGTATTCAGCACTAAATGATCTGAGTAACTTTCAATCATTGCTCCCAAATTACCAAAAATAAAGGATGATACATTATTTGTATTTTTGCCCATCCTGCCTCTCTGATCCGTCTTCCTGCCCCTCCCCCAAAGCCCCTGCATCTCTATGAAGCTTTAATGTCATTCTCCACCTCTCCACTAGTTACCCTCGGACTTCTTTCCTCATCCTGGTCACCTGACTCCCCCGTCCCATGCTCACCTGTGTCTCATGTCCCAATCACCCTGTCAGTACATAAACCAGACCCGTCTCCTCAGTCAGCTGCCAGATTGTTGTGTTGCATCGTGCTCTTTAGTGTTGCAGCCACCTGAACCTGTAAATCTCTGACCTGTAACCCTGAACCCTGAACCCTGATCCCTGATCCCTGATCCCTGTCACTGAACCCTGACTTGTTCCGGCCTGCTGTGGATTCTCAGTTACTTCTGTTTGGACTTGCTGCCAATGCCAGTAAGCTTCTTTTTTTTCACTTTTCAGTAAATCACTGAAATGGACTTTCTTCATTTGGGTCCTTAAATGTCAACAGCAATGACAATAAATAAAGGGAAAACTAAATAGAAGACTAGATTATACGGGAATTATTACAAAGGTAAATAGATAAGTATCAAACCTTTTGTCTCAACTCACTCAGTTTATTAACTTTAGAGCAAAATGCTTCCACTCTATATTAACGTGATAAATGACATGGACATTGTCTGCATTAAATAGTTTATTTTGTATTTCATTTTAAAATAGATATTCCTGAAACAGATTATACAGATAAATCCCTTTTTGGATGAAAGTGCATGCGAAAGTCCCCGACAGCTGGGCTCCAAAATGACAGTGAAAACATTCTGTGATTAAAAGTATATTTCGGACATTAATCTTATTGAAAATGATAACAGTATCTCAGACTGCCTGTTTGTTTGGCTGCTCGTAAAGCTGCAGACAGACATTGTGATATGTTTGAAAATTGATGTTGAATTGAGGTGAACGTTTGGTTTCTTATCAGCTCCGGAGGAAATTTGGCTCGCAGCCATTTGAAACATTAAAACAGTCAAACCGCTGAGTCTGGTCCTGAGAATTTAAAGTGCTAGACTCAGATATATCTGAAAAAAACAAAAGAGCAGATAAAAAAAGCTCTGGATACTGTCGGAGGTTAAGTTGTTTCTGTGTGTGCACTGGTTACAGGTCAGTTCACTGTGATATGAGCAGACCGATGTAAATATAAATTAGCCTCGAACTTCAATACAAGCACATGCAAATTACATATATTAAATTGACTTTGGAGATTTACACAGTAATAAAAAGCCTGAAAACCAAAGAGGTGTGTGTAGAGCTGCATCCATTGATCGACAGAAAAATGATCTACGCAATTCAAAATCTTTGGAGTTTGGATTGTTTGTCAAACAAGATGGTCGACGAACATTTTTCATCTCATGGACCCACGAATATTCAAATAATTGAGACAATGATGACGATAATCGTTAATCGCAGCCCTAGAGTGGTGTCAGTCTTAGTAACGGGTTACAGCAGCCCTATCACAACAATAGGTACAGGTTATATTGTAAATAGTTTAAAGACAAACAAATACTTAGAATATTCTTAGTTTTACATGTAGATAATCATAAATTACTGCTGATGCAAATGCTACCGCGCAGGAATAATTTGTCTTTCCTGCTGCTTCTGTGACATCCGAGGATGAAAACAGACGCCGGTCACTTGTTTTCTTGGTCATTTCTTTTCTCTGAGATCCTAAAATTAACACACAAAACGTATAAAAGATTATAATCATCATTTCAATTTAGTGAATTCAGGATTCATTTTGTTACCAGTGAAATAAAAAGATGTGTTTATTACTAAAATGTTATAATCCCACTTGCGTTGTTAGTCAGTCCAATAACTCTGTAGCCCTTTAACAGCTCATATCACTGTAAAGAAACCAATAAGGAAATTTAAATCCTTAAATTATTTCAGTTGTTGAGGCCCCGACAGTAAACTGACCCTGAGCTCTATAATTCAAGATGAACTACAGCGACAAATGTTCTCAAACAAACTGATTGCTGGCAGTAAAATGAAATGCATTTTGGCAATAATGATTTATCTTTGGAAAACAGTCTTTTAATGATGAAATGTCACCTTGTGTGTTGCTTCGTAGTAGTTGTTCTCCTCCAGCAGCTCCTCTATGATCCCCTGAAAAGGAGCATTTGTACAGGAAATCACTTCACCGGCAGACAGACATCCAAATATGAACATGAAGCGGAAATTAAAGAATTTTGTTCCAAAATGAGACACTAGCTCCAGCAGGAGAAAGCAGAATTATACATATCCACAGTATTGACACGGGTGGTTTATATTAAAGAAAATATTTATTCATTCTTGATTGCATTTTTAGGAAATACGCTCATTCACCATCTTGCCACATAGATGGATGAAAAGATTGATACCACCCTACTTCCTGTACGGTAATTATGAACCGGCAGCCGGCTAGCTTAGCTTAGCATAAAGACTGGAAGCAAAGGGAAACAGCTAGCCTGGCTCTGTCCGAATGTAACATCTGAATCTCACTCATGAACACTTTCTATCTTGTTTGTTTTAATCTGTTCGAAAACCAAAGTGTAGAAATAAAGTTGTGGTTTTACAGGTTCACGTGCTGGAACTATTTCTGCGCCGGACGCAGTGGCTAGCAGTTTTTACTGTTTTACGGTCTTATTGTATCATTTTCATTCATCTAAAGCACTTTGAGATGTTGTTATATGAAAGGTATATATGCTATATTTAATAAACCTTGCAGATTTCCCAAAAATGTTTTACTGAGGAAAAAATCTCATAATAGCTTGTTTTTCAAAACTTAAAACAGGAAACACACAAAAATCCGTATCAGAAAAACAGACCTGCATCTGCTGATAGGTGACTCCATCTTTGAGATTCCCATCACCTGTCAGGAGCAGAGAAAGAGAAAATCAGATGTAGATTCTTGGCATTACAATTTTAACATACAGCTGTGCATCATTTGAGATCTGAAGGCACTAAAACGCACCAGATCACATCAATAATTTCCTTTTTGAGGTTGTGTAAGAGCAGATGTGCCAAAGAGCCTGCAGGGTTGTTGTGTTTGCTGCACGGTGAAGCTGTGGCAACGGTTCCTCTTACCTGTGCTGTCAGCAGTGAAGTGGTGGACCAGAGGACACCAGTCTGAACTGTTTGTGCTGAACTCCATCAGTTCTGGAGAGGCGTGGAGGAGCTACAGGGAAACAGGAAGGAGATCTTTACGTCAGTATTGAAGCTTTTCTTGGTCTTATGTGACGATGTATATCTTTGGGTTTTGGGCTGTCAGTCGACCGTACAAACCTTGCTGAGCTCCACTTTGAGGTTGTATGGATCGCTCCCAAAGTGGAACAGAGACTTTTTAAATCTTTCGATGACCCGTCGTTTAATGTTGTGATGAGGAGCTGGTGGAAGCTGGAGATGGGGGGGGGGGGGAATATATCTCTTACAAACATTTAAGTGTCAGTGCTGAGTCAGCTTAATGTGAGGATGAAAACACAATGTTTTGCAGATTGATGACCTTGTGGTTTTAGGTTTTTGATGGATTTGTGACAGAATGAATGAGTCATGTTATTGACCCTCTTAAAATTCAAGTCATGTGTATAAAACCAGACTCATATTTGGACTTTTAAAAATAGTTCTATTACCTGAGTGATGTATATAATGTTGTGCAGCTGCACGAGCAGCCTCTGAATGGGATCATCAATCTGCCGAACCTTCTTCTGGGAGACACAGATCCCTGCTGACACTGAGGTAAGAGCAGAACCAAACGCACTAAATAAACAGGACACGTTTTATAAAAGACTTTTAGAACGTCTGCTCTTTGGGTTCTTTTGGGTTCCAATCAGACTGAACACGTACCTGGTCTTGATTTAATCTTTGCAGCAGCGCAGTCACCACTGAGACGAGAGGGAAATTGAAAAGGCAGATTAATAAACTGTGTCAAATGCGAATACACTTTTTAATCTGCCTCAATTTATAGATAACTGTCTTTTTGCATAATTAAATGATGATACTGTGGTCAATATATACAATATACATTTTACTCTGACGATTTCTCACTCACCCAGATTGTATTTGGTCCGGTGTGTTGCAGGCAATGGACTTTAATTCTTTGATCGAAATAAAACAAGCCAAAATCAAATCAAACACAGTGAATCAACCAATCTGAAAAAAACTTAAAACAATAGTAACTTCTAGCTTTAAAAGACCAGCTTTGTAGGTAACAGACTGCGTGTTCAAATCCCAGACTGCCCCCCTTGTTTATAATTCACAGGTTGACTTATTTATCATGGAAATACTCAAAACAACTCAAAAAGACATGAACCGACCAGGAAGAGACTCAAAGTTACCACAAAGGAAGATTTAAACTACAAAAAAGAGACACGAAAAGACTACAAAACAAAGCTAAACAACTATAAAGTCTGAGTCTCCCTCCTAGGTGGTGGGGCCTTTAGTGTGTCTCTGTCCAGGGACCCATTGTCATATAATCCACGTCATGATAAATACACTCGTATATTCTCTTGTAAGTTATCTCACTGACAGAGAACTAACCGTAGCGTTTCCCCGTGAAGGCAGTGGTGTTGATGTTGGTATCGCATGGTTCTACATCAGCATCTGAGGCATCATCTAAAAAACACACCTATAGTTATTTACAACGTTTAATCATTTTTAATTCAAATCTTTCCCAGTTTGTGTTGATTAAATTCTGTGCAGTAAGAAATAGAGTCACCTTGACTGATGCTCTGCGGGCTGTGGTTTGAACTGCAGGTCGCAGGAGAGCGAGGAGTTGGAGATTCAGTATTCATGATGGGTTTTTCCTGCAAAAAGGTGCAGCTGGTATTTTAAAAACCCTGCAGGACAAACTGAAAATATCCAAATATATACAAACTTTCATGTTGAATAAAAAATGTGCATCTAGCCATTACAGAAGTTGATAGTTACTGCAAAGCCCATAAGAGGGAAGTCTGTTGTTCACAATTCATTACCTGTCAACAGCGACATTGTACAAAAATAAATCTAATCTCAATAGACTTCCTTTCGATTTTCAAAATCTAATTCACCTGAGACGGGCTCGAGTGACAGCAGTCCGTCCTGCTTTTGTGCCTCTCCAGGAAGTACCTCTGCGCTCGCTTCCTGTCTCTCTCCGCTCTTCGTTCCAGTGCATTCTGAGAAGCGTAGAGGCCGTCCATCAGCCTCATCATGAGGTCAGAGATGCTGGAGCTGACGGCCACGATGTCCGGCCGCCGGTCTGCATCTGGACACAAACACCTGACAGGACGTCCCAAAGCAGAACGTATGAATACGTTGGAGAAAACGATTATGCTAGTTAGTTATTTTTAGTGGATTTAGATAACATTTTAATAGTAATTCTAAACTATAATAAATTAATCTGGTAAAGCAGAATCACTGAGTTTAAGCCAATAAAAGTATTTTTTATCACCAATATATTGAAATGACTGCCAGTAATGTGAAATGGTAGTAGGGCTAATGTTCAACCTTTAAGGATACAGTATAACTAATGGACTTTTCAGTTCATCAATATCCATAATTTCAAAATAAAAGCCTCACCATCTGATCATGTCCTTGACTCTCTCTGAGAAAGCTCCCTCTTCAATCGGCTCGTAGACGGCCTCCACAATCTACCAGCACAGAATAAGAAGCAAAAGATAACAGACGGCCGAGAGGAAACTTGTTGAGACGTGTGTATGTGCGTGTGTGTGTGTGTGTAACCTTGCTGGCCAGCGTCAGCATGTTACTGCTGTTGAACGGAGGCTGTAAAGCAGCCATCTGGTAGAGGATGCAGCCCAAAGCCCAGACGTCAGCTTTCTCTCCATACGGCTCGTTCTTCACCACCTCTGGACTAACACACACACACACACACACACACAAACGCTTGTACGCGTTACCTTGAGAGGAATCCTTACAACGCATTCACAAGTGTTCAACCCTGCTGTACCTGAACTTAATCTTCGCCAGCCCTAAAACAACAGCTCGTTGACAAAGAGAGGACCGGGAAATATGTCTCTGCCTTCCAAATATGTCCTCATATAGGGTCTTCTCCTCAAATTGATCTTCATAAACATGTTGCAAGGCACACACAGCTGTTGTCAGGACCATAAACACTCTTGAGCTGCAGCATTTGCTGTTTCTCTAAACTGCTAACAGGCTGTAGAAACATGAAAACCATACTTCCTTAAAGGGTTGATTCACCAAAAACTCATTTTCTCACCTCCTTCTGGTGTCATCTCACCACACATTTTTTGCACAGGCTTTGAGATATCTCCCCCTCAATGTAACCAACGACAAATACATTTAATTTAAGATGCTCTCGGTAAACTGATCTTTATAGAAACAGTTCTCAAGAATAAGGGAAAGAAATAGTCCTGATGAAAACTCTACCGCTTAAAACCGATCATTTAATCTAAAAGCAGCTGAATGGTGAAAATGTCCTCACCAGGAGTAAAGGATGGTGCCGACCACTGACGTTAGCTTGCTGTTCTCCTGTTTCTGCTTCGCTAGGCCAAAGTCGGCTTCAAGCAGAAGAAAGACACGTGTTAAACTCTTATAATAAGACAAGACGGGGAGAGTGATGAGCTGTTGACACTCACTGATGGTGACTTTGTCCTTTTCCCCCAGCATGATGTTGTTTGGTGTGAGGTCTCGGTGGACTATTCTCTTTTCCTTGTGCAGGTACCTCAATGCCAGACACATCTGAGGGAATAAAGAGAAGACAAATCAGCTAGTAATTAAGTTGTTAAAAGGACTCTTGACTGGAGAGAAGGAGATGTTTTCATTCAGTCAAAATGCCAATTTTGATTTACATTCAGGCTGAAACCAAAAAAAACAGTTTCTTTTGTAGTGAGGAGATTATGTACACAGGAAACAGTGTTGTACTGCCGTGATTACCAACTTTCTATTCTGATGAGCTCAAGTAAACCTTCATCAACACCAATGCATGTTCCCAATGTGTTCATTTCAGACACAGAAATCCTCGAGCTTACTTTTAGCTTTCTATTATCACACACTCTCAATCGCAACATGAGAAATGTTGGACTTTTACTGTATTTTTACTGTGTACTGTATCAATGAGGTATTTTTACATTGTGGTATTAGTACTTTTACATAAGTAAAGGATCTGAGTACTTCCTCCACCAATGTCCACAGCAAATATAGAAGTTCCCCACACGATTGTTCTACTGATAGTTAAAGGGATGCTTTGCTGATTTTCAACACGCTTTGTATCGTTACAATGTGGGAAGTAAAAGCAAACGAACAATGTTGAACTTCCCTCCATGTTGCCTACACCCAGGGGCCTCTTCTCATTTACCAGGAAAGTACAAAGCATGTGTCGTGCACGAGGAGTGCTGGAGACACATTCCAGGATCCCAGAAAGAAACTAAAAACAATGAAAGCAAGTGGAGCAAAACGTTTGAGCGTGGAGTACGATTATTACTTTTTATGTCACCATAAAACAGTTTGTAAGCGCAGCGTTAAGCTTCATCACAATACATGTAAGTGTCCTACTTTGTCTGCTCATGCGTGTTGTTTGAGCCAAATTTGAAGAAATCCCCTCATGGCGTTCCTGCGATATCACATTCACAGGAAAGGTGCGTGCGTACAGACCGACAACCCCGAAAACATAATGCCGCCAAGTGCAGATTTGTTTCTCAAAGAAGATTTTTTAAGTTTCAGAGTTGTTACCTGTATGAATATATTCCAGAGTCTGTCTTCTGTGAACTTCTGCTGCTTCTCATTGAGAGAGTTGAAATGTTCAGCCAGCGGCACTCCCTCGATCAGCTCCATCACGATGTACAGCTTGTCGCCTAAAGTGAAGAGTATGATGATGATGATGATGATGATGATGATGAGGGGTTTTCTGCTTTGAACTTCCGTTGTATTCCCTTCTCACACTAGCTGGGGTCTAAAATGATCCTCACCTTCCAAAAACGTCTTGTAGTATTTAACAATGTTTGGGTGTGTCATCTAGAAAAGAAGAAACATGAACAACACAAAATATAACCTGTTCAGATATTAAATGTACTCTGTGGCTGTGCTGCACCAACAAGGATTATGTTAAAGATTAGTTCTAATCAGAGTTTAGCAAAACTAGGTTTAAAATGAGCAAATCTAGATTTGAAATTAAGCAAAGCTCTGTTGACCAATTGCAAACTAATCAAGGTTTACTAAAGCACAGTTTGAACCTAAATTAAATAGAGTTGAGTCAATATGGAGATACTTGCTTACCCACACTAAAATAAATTAAAAAGGGGTCTAGTCTACAGAACAGTTTCGTTGCTGTGCCGTATATTGAGAGAAATCCAGCAGCAGCATCATAAAACTCAATTCCCTCCAGGTTCTGATGTTTCGCGTCATATGCGACATGATTATATAAGTATTTCGTAATGAGTATTTTTTCGATGCTTTAAGATAGAATACATAAAAATCCACCTTTAAAGGTGGATTCGACATCATTAGGTTAAGAAGTCGGCCATTTTAAAAGTTTAACCTCAAGTGTAAGTTTAATGTTGATACTGGAACACAGTTTAAATTCAAGTCTGTATTGTAATGCATTGGTGCAACATAATTAAACATCATTCAATTTAAAAACTAAACAGACGTTTAAAGAAGGTTTAAATTAAATCTTTCTTAAGCTAGTTTTAGTTAAACCATGATTTAATCTGGTTTAAAAATGAATCCTTGTTGGTGCAGCCTAAATGATAAACTGTAACTTTGTGCCTGTTCTTTGACGATCGTGAGCTCCGAGATGATTTTCTCCACGTTGCTGTCTCGGGACTTCTTGTCTTTGCCAAACGCCGGGTTATGGAGGTTCACCTCCTTCAGAGCCAGGAGGTTCTGGCCACTCTGCTTCCAGACCTGTCATGTGATTATAATCATTAAAACCAAAGACACTTGATGGCATGAGGTTACAAAGAAGCAAAATTGATTGAAACCAACGCTGCCGTTTTTACCTTAAAGACGCTTCCAAAGGCGCCGGTGCCCAGATGGTCCAGGATGGAGTAACCGTTGATGACTTTAAGGGGAGGTCGGTTCTGGTCCACAGCCTCGATGCCCTCTCTCAGACTGTCCAGTTCCTCTTCCTGCATTACAAAATACACAGAACATCATCCATTTGCAAGGTAAAGAACATTAATGTTTCTTTTTATTTCACAGCCCGTCAAAAACCAGCTGAATAAACACATGAATGCGTTTAGAAGCTCTTCTATTACAGTGTAGAGTGAGACTTTGGTTTGCAGTCCCTCGTAGGCCGCGAGGTCTCGTACATAATGTCCAACATCAATAAACAACTCAAAGAGGTCTGTGGGAAAGAGTCTGAAAGGGATAAGAGATTACATAACAGCATTGGAGAACATTTTCACAGTAGCTAAATTTAAATAAATTATGCATGAAATGAATTTTTTCTTTTTAAAACAAATATCTTGTAACATCACCTTTTAAACAGATGTCTGTTTCTTTCCACGCTAAAAAGAAACCGAAGGGTCCGAAACGCATAGCACTATAACAAATGTACAAATGTTACATTTAGGTAGTTTCAAACTCTACATTTATATTATCGTGAAATTTAAAACATATTTGAAGACGTATACCTGTAAGGATAAGACCTTTGGTCCAGAGTTTTGTGGTAAAATCAACTTTGAGACTATATAAACCCCATTTTCCTGAGAAAAGAATGTCAAAATGTATTGACACAGTGTTTTAAAATATTCTAGTAATTTGATATGAAGTTGTACTTATTCATTCCCATCCTCTCAACTGTCCTGCTCTTCATGTACAGACGTTTGCATTACCTGCACAATGTGGTGAGCAGATGTGTCATCCAGACAAAGCTCAGTCAGAACTGTGCAGCAGGCTGGAAAAGGGATTAAAGGGGATACGACTTCATTAAGAACTCATACACGCGACCTTATAGTCTCAGACTGTCCAACATTAATAACTCACTCCCCAAACCACAGGAAGCCTTTAGACTGTAACATTCAATGTTTCTCTACAGATTCTTATTGGGACAGACGTAACAAAATGTCGGGTTTTATTTCATAGTCCTTTCTTTAGACTATTTCCTCCAAAGTCTCAAAAGTTCTGGATTCCCACTTCAGGAAAAAAGCTGTTTACATTCTGAGCAACTGATAAGACTCCTTTGGGGGAATCGCTTACTGTGCAGCGGCGAGCACAAAGGCCTGTTTCCCCATCAGTACAGAATATTACTCTCAAGAAAACACTTTTACGTGCAGTATGTGGCGAGTTGTTTGGTCCCTGACCTGACTGCAGGGCCACAGTGTTGTCCACCTCCTCCTGTGGGCTGAGCTCCTCTCTGATGAGCTCTCTGTGGATGCGTCCGGCTGCGTTGGCGCTGGAGAGCGTCTCGATGGACGAGCGGTCACAGACGTACTGCCTGTCACTGGGAGAGTTATGTTGTACGTCACCGTACTAAATAATGCAAATAACAGCACTTTGTCATTTGCGTTTGCCTGAAAACGAAGCTTCATAACTGAACTGCATTGTGATGCTGATTACTCGGTTGTAATTGCATCCTCCATCGTTGGCTGTTAAAATGTAAATCTGGTAGTTTTGAAGGCCAGAAGTCATTCTGCAGATATACAGTATCATGGTAAAGTTTGTGGTATTGGGCAGTATAAATCTGGACCTTTTTCACTTTACAAATACTCTGAAGTACTGCAGTAGTTTAGTGTTGTACTTCTATAAAGTTGGGGGACTCATATGAGACCGATTTTAAAAGAGGAATGGTCTAAATTGATGAGGCTGAGATGTGCTTACTTTTTCATGGGTCAAGCACCAAAATCACTGGATCCTACAATTCCCAACTAACAGCATATTTTTGTTAGACCTTCCTTGTCTGGTAAGATAACTAATGAATCCAATGAAAGCTGCAATCGAGTTGCCCTATTGGAAATGTAGGATCCGTTGTTTATGGAGCTTGACCTATACTAGAGACTAAAGGTCAGCATATCTTGGCTTCTGTTGGTTAGATTTTGAATATTACAGATGTGTAGTGTTAACAGCGTTTTGGTTGAAACACATTTTACGTCTATTAATAGAGAGTCTGTTTTAACTTTGACTATTCCTATCGTGTAGTATAAACATCAAATACGCTTTAATCGCTCAGTTTTTGCAAACCTGTTGAGCAGCCGGAGAAGCTGCTGCACCCCGCCCCAGCTCCGGATCTCCGTCCTGGTGTCGGGATCCTCGCAGAGCTGGACCAGGACCCAGGCGACGCTCCACAGCAGCTTCAGGTGCTGGCCGTACAGCAAGCTCAGCAGCACGGGCAGACCCTCCAGCTCCCTCACCTGGTCCCTCACCTGGCTCACCGGGGACAGGAGCCTCAGCAGCTCTGCACTCATCCTGGAGGAAAACATCAGGTTCACCTTGCTTGTTTCCAAGGCTTTATGTTGTTTTAGATTATTTTGTATTGCTTACTTGCTTGCTCACTTAAATTGTGGGTATTAAGATTATTAGTTTATCATTTGGTGTACAAAGGGTCTTATGTTAAATTCCTACAACAGCAAAAGCTTTGTGTCTTTGTTTACTGTCAGATAAGACAACATGAGATAAGCTGAGACGAGACGAGATGTAGCAACTTTGTTGATTTGTTTGTTTAGTTTTTATTTTATCAGCAACTCATGAAGGAAGGAAAGTTCCAACAACTCAAAATCACTGCTTTGTTGATGTATTTGTCAGATGAAATGTTGTGTCGAACCTCTTTGACAGCAGGTCATATTCCTGCAGTATTACAAGTAGATGCTCCACTATGGGCAGCTGGCCAATCTCCTGCTTGCATTCTGGGCTGCAGAAGAAAATGGCTTACAGCAGATGAAATCTTAAGTGTATTTAATGCATTGAATGACACGTTTGCTTACCTCTCAGCCAAAGTGGTGAGTGCCAGCAGGGCTCCCAGCAGCACACTGCTTTCCGTTGTGGAGAGGAGCTTCACCAGCGTCTAGAAATGGTTCACTGAATGAAAGACTTGACTTTTTCTCCACAAAGCACATTAAATGTAGAAGAATTTGAGATTATAACCCGAGAGCAAAGACACTCACTGACTACCACGACCTGCCTGAGGAGATAAGGAGATAAGGAGATAAGGAATCAGTAATCTCTTTTAAATCACTTCTTACAGACTGGCTTTTATGTGATGTTGTCGCTTTACTGCTTTATATTATATTTTATTTTATTAAGTTATTTATTATATTTCTTGGTTTATTTTAAGTCGTATTGGTTTTATTGTTTCATCTATTGTACTGTTTTATCAGAGTTTAAGTCTAACTTTAGTTTGAGCTTTGTTGGGCCTCACTGTTGAGCTTTCTGTTGTTGTTGTTGTTGTTGTCTGTCAAAGCACTTTGTAATCTCTGTTTTTAAAGGTGCTATATAAATAAAGTTATTATTGTTATGTTCTTTTTTTATCATATAAAAAAAGCATGACTTAATATATCCATATATCTCACAAAGAGAGAGTAAAAGATTTGCTATCACTCTCCACGTCGGTTTCCATTGTTTCATTTGACAACTGAGACTAAATATTTGAAGATATTTGCACTCTGGAAGCTGCAAAACGTTGCATGGCAATCTGTGTATTCTCAATTTGTAATAAAAAAAATACAAATTATTATATAAATAAATTATAATCTAAATATATATTAAGACCCTGGTTGTAGAGCCTAAATAAATACATTATATATACAATAAGTAGTGAGTGGCCAGTTCCAGTGCACCAACAGGAATGACTATTACAGCATGAGGTTTATCTCAGTCGTGAATATGATATGAAAACATAATCACAGATAACCGTATCTCGACTTATCACTCACCATGTGAGCGCCGCTCTCGGTGACCCAGACCCGTTGACCCTCCACAGCAGACAGCTTCTGAAACATGTCTGCAGAGCAATCAGCAGAGGCAGCGTTTAGGAGGACGTATACACACAACGCTCATATTATCATGTGTCTGGATACTTGCCCCTCAGATTACTCACAGGTCATTGTGACCAGCTTCTGCACAGCAAACGCCTGTTCGCCGCAAGATGCATACGCGGCAGTGACATGCTCCATATGCTGAAAGAGACATGGAGCAGCGGTGAGGAACGACATGAGATTTATGAGGATAAATCTAAAAGAACACAGTGAGAAACGTCTTAGAGAGCAGTTACCCTGGCAAGTAAATGAATGCCTCGGAGCTGATGGAGGATTTTCTAAAAGAAAGCAGTTAAAAGGGGGCATTACTGTTTTCATACAGTACAGGGAATATTCATGCAATACCAAATCAACTCTTTGTTTTCAAGTTGTACCTGATGGTGGGGATCTCTGATCAATAATCGTAAGCAGATCAGAACTCTGAGGACAGACTTGGGCAGCGCATGATCAATCCATTCACTACAGAAGGAGTAAACGTTGTCAGTAAACCTTTTTTTGGGAGACGAGAGAAGAAATGCTGCCGTATTCTGAAGATATGTTACCTGCAGAGTCTGTTCTTCACCAAAGACGCGAGAATGTCAGAGAAGAGTTGATGCATCGGGTGGCTGCTGAAACATCTTTGGTCTCTGTATGTGATGCTGTGAAGATGAACGTATATATATATATTATATATATATATATATATGTATATATATATATTATATATATATATATATATATAATTAGGTCCACAACTGTACAGACTGTTTGATTGTTAAAGGAAGTCTCATAATGAACACTATTCATTAACTCATGTACTTCTATCCTTCAAAACTATTGAGTGACAACTTCACAATGCATTGCATCATGGGTGTAGTAGTTCATTATTTTCTCCACTCTCGACTGTTTTCTACACCACCATGTTCTGGTCACATGCAGGGCTGCGGATACCAGAACGAGCTGTGTCTGTATCTGTGTGAATCAAAAACAAAAAGCTGATTCATAGTCTTGTTTACTATATATATCATAGTGAAGCATGTGTAGTAGATATATAAACAAATTCCTCTGTAAAGATCTCCAGAATATAGATAGGTATGAAACTGCAAACTTTGATGTATGTGGAGTGGAGATTTCTGACTCTTAATATGAGGGAAAAAAAATAATTTGTAGTAAAATGAACACCTAAATGTGTAATTTTGATGTTTTTGTTTACTCTGAAAGAAAACATGTTAAGGAAGAACAGCCCCAACATCTTAACATTGATGAGTGGGTGAAAAGGGATGTTTCTGTTTTAAGAAAAGGCTGAAATTGAGCTCTTGCAGCCAATTCATTGTGTGTTTTGTGGTCTTAAGAAGCTGGAAATGACAGATAATTGAATGAGAACCTGAATTTTTCCAGTTCCGAGGCCTCACTGGCGATGTCGCTCTCACTCCTCTGTCTGTGAGTGTCTTTAGGAGGATGCAGGCCTTGAGGTCTGCCGGCTCCACTGCTGCGTGCTTTACTGTGACTCAACGCTGCCACCTGCAACACAGGGAGTCTCGTACTACAACAAACCCACGGACCTGAAGACATGTGAGCTGGTTTTGTTATCAAAGTGTCTGGACCCCACTGCCTCAGTGTGGAGGCACTTGTTGTTGCTCACCTCTTGTCTGGGAACGCTTTTGGCAAGCAGGGACTGAAGCCTCCTGAGATCATGAGATCCCCTAAAAAAACAGGCTTCATCAGGTGATTTGTTTTTGTCATATCAGGGAAATTCATCTTAAATTATGTAACAGACTTTTAAATGACTGGGAGGAGGAGATCGCCCGGCTTACTTGCTTTGGATTCCTCTGGATCTCAGGGGCAGTTTTTCTCCTTGTCTCCCTTTTTTAACTGGATTGGACATTTTCAGCGGCCCCATTTGTTTCCATGAGTCAACTTCAGACACAAAGACACATTTAGACAGCGGTGAAATGTAATTAAGTACATTTACTCAAGTACACTTTTTACATTCACATTTTATGCTACTTTCTACTTCTACTCCACTACATTTTCGAGGCAAATATTGCACCTTTTTACGACATTTATTTGACAACTTAAGTTACTTTGCAGATTTAGATTATTAATACGAAATATAAATCAAGTAATACAATCGTGTAAGCTACCCAGCGGTATATAAAGTTATTCAAATGAGCGCCACCTTTACAAGCTGCAAATTTAAAGTCACTTTGTATAAATAAAAATAAATAAATAGATAATAATAATATATATATATATATTTTTAATATAATCCAGTAACATTTAATATATTATTCCGAAATGGACCATTCTGCATAATGACTACTTTTAATTTTGATACTTTAATTATATATTTAATATACTTTTGTTTTTTTAAATGCAGGATATTCACTTGTAACAGAGTATTTCTACACTGTACATTACCACTTTCACTACTTAATTAAATAAAACTAAAACTATCTGCACAGCTCGACACCACCATTGATGAGTAGGAAATGGTGTTTGTTTTGTAATTTGAGGGAACCAACACTTTAATATGAACATTATGATGCAATAATATTGGTCAACGTTTTTGTTTTTAACAATGCAGTGCCCACAGCTCTTTACATTGTCAAAACAGATATCTTACATATTTAATATTCTTGACCTTTGCAGTAGCCTATACTTGTTTTTTTTTTTATCATTTTCGTTTTTCTGCACCTGAATTGGGCTATTCTGCAAGAGAGGCAATATCTTTATGCAAATACTGCCTAGTAACAGAGTACATAGTAGTCCACTTCCTCCACCTCTGATAGCCTCTGTGATAAGAGGGCTAGCTCGACTATTTAGCCTGCATTTGTCTGCAGGAAGCGGTTGAACTGATCCTTGTTTGGCAGTTTTAAGAAGACAAGTCAAAGGTCTCTTACCACTCCTTCAGCACTGCAAACCAGCAGCTTGGTTCTGAATTAAATACGATTTTTTCTTAATTAAATATCCTTAGCCGGGGATAAAAGGCGACATAATTGTTTTATTCTTGCAACAGCAGACGCTCCCTTACGTTAGCAAATAGGTAAAAACAATGTTCAGTTCCACTACATTATTTAACCAATCCGGGTGAGCGGTACAAGAGAGTCCCGGTCGCATGGTTACAACAGACGCTACTCCGTCACCGGAATGTCGTTGAACAACTGGACACGAGCAGCTTAAAGTCGCACTTATATACATCTGTGATATAATATAAAACGGTGACATATCACCAAATAAGTAGTGTTGAAAAATCATTCAAATATACAAACGTTGCAAACATGTAGGCTACTCAACACAATGATAGAGAAAAAATAATATTTAAATAATTAAATATAAAAAAAGGATTGGGACAAATAAACTTCAATAATACAAAATGATATTAAGAAAATCATTCTTATTATAACTTTTTTAATTTGTTATAATTTTAAGAGTCCCAATATAATCTTTAGATTCACATACAAATCCAGTGTAATTGGGGGTAACTAACGTGTTATTTTGCATTTATGTATGTAAAATTGACCATATACAATCAACATATTTACAATTAATGTAATGTTATATATGTTATTTATCATGTTCAAAATGTATAGTGAATGTATAGTGTATAGTGTATAGTTATACTCCGTTTTTCATATTATGATTAGTTTCACACAATATATAATCACTCAGTCTTTAAAATGTATTAAATGGTCAAATAAAAGTGTCAAAGATTATGGTTCATAATTGCAAAAAAAATAGAACATATTTGTTGGATTTATATTGTGTAAAATGTTGATGTTTACTTAACCTTATTGGTAATAAAGCATTTCTATAGCAATAGCCAAGTAATGGAATCGTAAATAGAGTTACTTGGAAAAATCCGCTCCATCATTAACTAATCATTATGTAATTAAACGGTATTAATGTAGTGACAGAATAAAATGTGTAATAAGAAAAGTATTTTGCAGGTATCGCGAGAACGCATCAATTCTCAAAGGAAAAATACCAAAGTTCTCGCGAGACTGGAGTGTTCCTCCCTTTGTGATTCACGTAGAAGTTACGTCAGCTTTACGGCGTAGCGCCGTTGAGCGCGTGAAGCGCTGCGTGCCTCATACTGCGTAGCTCGGGCAAAATCAGCGAGAAGGGGAATGTCGGCTTGTGAATGATCGGGTTTTTAGAGGCGGCAGGGAGCGTCAACGTTATGGGTGAGACTAGTATCCTTTTATTCTGAAACACCTCTTTGTAAACTCCAACTGTGATGATTTGTGTCGGATTGTATTCGCTTTTTAAATTTTTTAATAATTTGGCCGTGCCGCTATTTTAGCTTCTGCAGTTGTCTGAGCAACCAACGCCCAGTCGTCCGCCTCCAGTTGGATTGGTTGCAAGCTAGTGAAGCTAACAAGCTAGTCGTTAGCCTGCTAGCTAGGCTGCACAAACCTAACTGGAGAGTCATTTCCTGCCTCGAGCAAAAGTATTCAGTAAACGTTTCTGTTTGTGTTAACAGCTATCATGAGAAGACACGTTAAAACACGTGTTAGGGTGACATTTATTATTGGGTTTTTTTAAAAGCTTGTCTACAATTACTAGCTATTAGACTTAACTAGCTAACTTGGTGTCGAATGTTGGATTGATCAGCTCACGTAAATGCTATCTAACTAGTGCTTGTGACGCTGTAATGTCTCTGTATTTTAACGTTCAAATAGTCCCACATTATACAGAAGATAGTTATTATAGTTAGCAGTGCATTTGGCCTTTTCAAAATGCTTCTTAACGACCACTTTCTGTCGTTTGTGTGTCCTAGATTGGGCTGCATTGTGTGTGTGTGAGAGATCAATAATTTGCTTAAACTACCGTGATTGAAGCATCTAGGTTAGGCAAACAAAGCTAAAGCTGGAAGATGTGTGTCGGTTAGGCATAAGGAGGGCACGGCTGCCATCTAATCTGGATTAAAGTGGATCTAGTACCACAGAGTTCATGATTGACTTTTACTGTATACTGTACCTAGTAATTCCTTTACTCTAAAAACTACAAACTACAAACTCAAACACTTTTAATATCTCTAACAAATCATCCTCTCCCTGTCACCACTTCCTGTAGCAGACCTGTCAGACATTGCCAGAAAGGAAACCGACCGACCGATGTCATTTTTAAATTGACAGTTCTCGCAATTTCCCCTTTTTAGATTAAAAATAAAAATGGTTGCAGAACCCAGTATATAATGAGTCACACACTGTAGCAGTAGGATGATGCTGAGATTAAACTGCACATCCTGGAGGCAGATCTGCATATGAAGTCATCGTGTCTCACAGAAGACATGTGGGTTGCTGTTGGTTGGCAGGCAGATGCTCCAGAGTAAGAGGCAGAAATCCTCTCCTCGCCGCGGGCTCAAAGAAAAAGCCTTGCTTTAATGGTGCTGCTGACATTAAAGGAGCAAGTAGAGTGGAATATGTCCCACACTGGCCAACTGTCTTTTGTTGTTACAGTAGCCAGGATCGTGAATCATTTTGCCTCCAGCTTCTCTCAGCTTGGACAACTGATTCTGGAGACAGATTGGTTTGTTTGTCAGATGGCCTGAGATTGATTCTGTTGCTTTTTTTTTGTTTTTGTGTTCTCTCTCCCGTTGCTTTGTGACCCTGGAAACGCTGGCCTTTCCTGCACATTGGGAAAACATGACGTTTGATCGACACAAAACAGCAGTGCAAACAGTAAGTATTGAAATTATCTCTATACTTTAAATCATTCTGTACAACCAGCGTCGTTAAGCGCGGTGTCCTGCTTCATTACGACACAAACGTGCTCAAAACACCTTGAATATTTCCGTTTGATTTAATGGTCGCATCTTGGATTTGAATATTTTACTCTTTGTTCTATATCTTCAATGAAAACTGGAATAAGCAGAGTTGTCAAACAGAATTGGAAAAGATGTTTGTCCTACTTAGAATCTGCTGGAGAGGAACATTAGGGTTCAGGTGGTTAGAAGACTGGGAGTATATTTCAGTTTTGGCAGCGTGGGAGTAGCGATTGAAACTTCTTTTTGTTTTTACGCCTACATTTAAAGCATTGGTGCAAGATTTTTTTTTTTTGTGGATTTAATGTGTGTAATTTTTTTTTACTGTCTTACAGCAGCAAAAGAATCTGGAAGGATATGTTGGCTTTGCAAGCCTCCCCAACCAAGTGTACAGGAAGTCTGTCAAGAGGGGCTTTGAGTTCACCCTGATGGTCGTGGGTAAGAACCGTCAGCCCTCTTCTTCTATATGAATCATTTCATTGTAATTGTTGCGGTTGGCATTTTTTTAAATCCTCCATTGCGGTTTGTTTTTTAAAAAAAAGAAAGATTGTGTATGTGTGCAGTCATATTCATACACAAGGGACATGCCGCCAGCTTTGTAGTGATACACACCGAGTCAGAGAGGAGGGGACCACTGCATTGCTGCTGTTCAAATTAATCTCGTTCTCAGTTCCTTGACACGGTCTGCCCGAACAGAAACATTTGGGATGGATTCATCTGGAGCTGCACTCTGTGAATCAAAGATGGAGACATTCCTTTAAAATGTCTGGATGTGGTGGTTGTCACTGAGCCAAGATCCTCCTCTGCTGATCAGTCCCTGTTTGGAGGGAAAATGTTTCCTCGGGTCAAAACCATTTCCTGTGGTGGGACCGACAGAATTTACCCAGCATGCCTCTAAGAATAGCGCATCTCCCATTGCGTCCGACACTTTGTTTCTGCAGGTTTTTGGTTTAAATTCCGCTGATAGACTTCAGTGACATGTTGGTGTGCAGCCTGTTTTTGCTGTTATCAGGCGCTTACAATAGAATATCCTCATGACTGAGCACTTAGATTTTGGTTTCTTCTATTCTCTGCAGTGTCTGTAAAAGCTGCTGGATGGTGACCAAGTGGTCCTCTGGGGTCTGTAAATGCTTCAGTGTGTTTGCAACAAAAAGCTTCATTTTGGGAATCATTTCAGATACGGCTGCACCTAGTCATTGTATTTTTTTAACGATTAATCCAACGGTTCTATTTTTGATTAGTTAAACAATCTAATAACTAAATGATCAATTACTCTAATGATTTTTTTTACTATAACAATTAATTTACCCAAATTTAAATATCAAAACTTTCAATATTTTATTCAATCACAAACAAATGCAATGAGATCCCTGAGCAGAAAAACACTGAACACTGAACCTCAAATTCAAAAGTATTACTGTGACACAGATTATCTTCATA
The DNA here is from genome assembly GCF_910591455.1 of Pholis gunnellus. NCBI lineage: Eukaryota > Metazoa > Chordata > Actinopteri > Perciformes > Pholidae > Pholis > Pholis gunnellus. Next base: position 23,850,373 of record NC_136534.1, read on the forward strand.
ACTGTGTGTCATAGCAACAATTTCCCTGTATGTTTACTTGACTTAAAACGGTTAATATGCTTATGACAGTTCATCACAGGATTAATATGACAGTTTATTTTTGTACCAGTGTGGGACGTTTTACAGAATAGTCCATTTTCTCACTCATACATGGTTAAAATAAACAGAATATATGTATAACGGTTCAGTAACAATGTTAGATGATGTGTGGTGTAACATTACATTATCATAAAAGCATACTTTTCAACCTACAGAGTCTACAGAGCACCACATTGTTGGGTCTCCGTCTCAAAACACTCCCACACTTTATTGGGTTGTGGGCGAGGCTCTTTTAACTGGAGCTTATTCTCAATCGACGTGTGTTTGTGATCTGTGACTGCCAATACGTCGACAAATCACCTCGAGCCCCAATTTCATAGAAGACTCGAGTGCAACGAGGAAAGTAGAGGAGGTCCTCTGGTCTTGTTGGTCGTCAAATGCTTGCAATTGTTTTTACGGTATCGCCCTCTTGCATGGACACACACACACACACACACACACAATATTCAGCTTTTCTTGGCTCTGATGAGCTGTGAGACCACATGTCCCCGTCGTGCAACGCAATGCGTCACCAGTGTGGTGTAAAAGAGGATGAAAGAAAGAGGAAGGGAAGGAGAGAGAAGGGACTGGTATGACCAGCAGTAGCTGGCATGTCTGCCCATGAAACACATGACCCGACAACCTGTTCATCTCATAGATCGCAGAGGCATGTCATCACTGCATGCTGCAGTAAATGTAACAAGCGCATGCCCACAGCAACAAGTGTAAGACAAACAAACGCTACAGTAGAGCTGCACACATTACCCTTTGACTGCAGCTCTGGTGTAAATGGCGGCTCGTTAAATATTGACGTGTGGCCATCGTCCAAGGCAGGCCGTGTCAGTGGTCGTTTCCACTAATGATTCTTTTCATTGGGAGCTTGGAAACTGGGCACACAACGGCCAACCAAGCTTGAGAAGCCTCCCAGACCACACAGCCAGTCAGCTGCACATAACAAGACCCATTGTCTGTGTTGTTTCCAGAGCCTTTTAACTGTTAACCCAAATGGATTAATGTCTTGGGCAAATGTCAGTCTCATCCCCGGGCAGACGGCGTGGCCTTTGATTGTCTTTAGGTTGTGTCAACAGGGGTGTTTGTGTGGATATAATACAATAAATATATATGTTTTATTCCAAGTAATGCAGAGCTTTATGGCCTGACCTCCTTCCCAACTATAACATGAAGAGTACGGCCACTGTATTCTTGAATACTGATTTCGCCTCCTTTTTGCTTTTCCCCAGGTGAGTCCGGGTTGGGCAAATCCACGTTGATCAACTCACTGTTCCTCACAGACCTGTATTCAGCAGAGTATCCTGGACCTTCACATCGAATCAAAAAGACCGTACAGGTACGTTTTGGCAAATACATTAAATCTTTTAGCCGAGATGTAACACACGGTGTTGGCAACAACAAAAAAGCCCGGATACACGGAGATGGACGTGTAGAGCACAAAGTAGACCAAATATCAGAGTAAAATGCTTTTACACTTTGTGGTTGTGGCTGTAAGGTCCTCTAACGCACCAACAGCTTTGGCAGCTATCCAAACCATCAATGTGGCGTCTTATTTGAAAATGCGGCCACGACAGGATTGTTTACTGTCTGCGTTAATCACATAAATGCCAACTCAATTATAGTTAGTTTTTTCTCAACTATAAAGCTCCCAAGTAGATTAACTGCCTTAATAAAACGTTGGGATTTACAGTATTCCGGTGCCAGAGAAACTGCTCTGTTAGAAACAGAACTATCTGTTCCTTTCTCACCATGCAAACTTATCAACAAAGAAACAGTCAAACATTAGCGTCGTCATAATATATATATATCCACATCTGAATATTATAAGGAGAAGAGAATTCTGGGGTTTGGTGACAAAAGTCTGTTCCTTTTTAAAGTGTATTCGTATATTGTGATGAGGTTTAAAGAGTCTCTCGTGATGGTTCACACCAGCCTCACTGTCAGCTCCTGCCACGAATTCCTTCATCTTCTTCTCCCCAATTACACAACGTTGTCCTGATGCCTGAGTGACTCAAGTGCTGCTCTTTATCTGTCTTGGCTCCAGACTGACAACATCTCTCCAGATGCCCGTGTGTGTATTTCTGGCTTCTCAGCATAGTTAGCTAATAGCACAGTCTGGCACGGCCTGTTCCTGCACGCTGCTAACATATATGATCTGCGACGCAATTTGCTTACAGTAATAATGATTTCACGCCCTTCCTTTTTGTATTGTGTTTAAACGGTTTTGGTTTCAAAGGCACAGTTTGTGGCAGAAGTAAACACAATATGCCCTTTATTCTCTCTCCTGTGCCAGGTGGAGCAGGCCAAAGTTTTAATAAAGGAAGGCGGCGTCCAGCTGCTGCTCACAATAGTTGACACCCCAGGGTTCGGAGATGCCGTCGACAACAGCAACTGGTAAGGATCGCCACGGCTTCAGCTCGGCACAGATGATATTCCTTCATTTAGGTTTTCCACCATTCCTATTTCAACGGGTGCTTCGAAGTCTTTGTGGGGATTTCTGTCTTTTAATGCAAGCGCTCATTTGTGTGTCACGCAGCTGGCAGCCAATCATCGACCACATAGACAGCAAGTTTGAAGACTACCTGAACTCAGAATCCCGGGTGAACAGACGTCAGATGCCCGACAGCCGAATTCACTGTTGCCTGTACTTCATCGCCCCCTCGGGACATGGGTGAGTCTGGGAGACAAATTCATACGTCACTCAATGCGTTTTTTACTCAGAACGGCAGTGAGATCCAGTGAGAATCAAGTTCACAAGGAGATAGAAGTTAGGATTGATTAGGACTCGAGAAAGGAGGAACAGTGTGAGGAAACGAGTAAGGAATAGTGTAAGGTAGGAAACGAGAGATCAAAAGTGCCCCAAAGGTCAGAAAAGCAGGTTTGTGTTAGCAAATGAGGGTTGCTGGTTCAGATCCCTGTGCAGTCTGGTAAATCCAGGGAAGGGTCGTCAACAAGGCTCTTCCTCTTCCTCCTTTAGCATTTTTTTAGCCACTCGCTTAACTCCCCACCACTCCTGGAACAGATTGGCGGCCATCAACGTGAAGCAGTTGTCATGCGGTGTGTGCAGTAACTTACTCTGACTGACTTTATCTCCTACAAATACAACCCCCCCCCCCCCCCCAAAATAAGGGTTCAAACTTAAAAGGGTGAAGACGCTGGCAAAATGCCCAGCTGATGATACTGATCGCTAAATGTGCTCGTCTTATCTTTCTTTAAGACGTGTACGTGTCTTGTTTGATGCACTATTCAGTGAAAAAGCAGAAAGTGTGGGAGTAGTGAAATTGAGAAACTTCCTGTTTATGAAAATAAAAAAAACAAGCTGTTGGTGGTATTTGGTTAATAACATGTTAAAATGCATGTATGGGTTTAACATTCTGATAATGTCAAAGCATGCCCAAAGCTAGTAGAGGTGTTTATCTTCACTGGCCTCACACTTCGATTCCATTATGACTCTCCTGTCAACGAATCTCAATGTGTTGCATCTTCAATTTTCTAAATGCATCCATGCAGAGTCTTGCAGGTCTGGCAGGACAGTTCTGTGTGTCTGCTGTGTGGCGCTACCCAATATATTGTGTGTGTGTGTGTGTGTGTGTATATATATATATATATATATATATATATATATATATATATGTGTGTGTAAATGTGCACCGTGTGCTCACATGTCCTTAAAGCTGTTGACCGTGACCTACTGTAAACAAGGATGAGCCTTTGTCCTCACGTCTCCTCAGTGAGACGTTGTGTTTGTACAAGCCTGTCCTCTGTACCCACACAAGAGCTCCTTTAGCCTTGAGGATGGGCAGCATATGTCCTCTCTCACACACACACACACACACACACACACACACACACACACACACACACACACACACACACACACACACACACACACACACACACACACACACACACACACACACACACACACACACACACACACACACACACACGGCAGCACAATGACCTCCAACACTGAGAGACAATCTGAACATTTCTCTCCCAGCTGAACTCTGGTGGCTGGTTTTCTTAGAGGTTTGAGGACGGAGACTCATGAAGTATAAAATCACCCACTTCAATTTCTGATTAATCCTTAAACGTGGCCGTCACCAAACTGTGGTTGAACCCAATCATGAGAGATGCTTTCTGACATCAGTAACGAGAGCTGAAACGATTGGCCATTGTCCAAGTAAAATGACGTTCATTACCTTGATCCATCTAATTTGTGAGGATTTTGTCCGTGTCTTTGTTTTATCTATTTCATAATGTGGATATCTTTAGGTTTTGGACAGTTCAGACAATCACCGTCGCAGGATAGTTTAGTTTTACGTCGTGACATATTGGCAAAGACGGTAACATCACAGATACACACACGTGTTGGTGAGTGAACAAGACCAAAAGCTTCAAAATGAGCCACGGAGGATCCACCTTAAAAACATTTATTAAACAACAAATATTTAATCAGACACGTATTATATTGTAATTCACTTCCTTGTGTGCAGCTCGGAGTAATAAGTGTCCGGCTTGTTCTTGGAAAGAAAATGGGAATTGGCTGGTCAGCGTTTCAAAAATTGGAAATTGGAATCGACCAACAAAATTGCAATCGATGCATCACTGTTGATGATATTTTTTTAATAAATGTTGGGCTAAAGTAGCCCAAAGATTATGAAATTCTCTCTTCTGTTCATTTTGTTGTTGTCTCAAATATATGTTGTTGTGTATATATTGTGGCTGTGTTTTTGTTCTCTCTCTCTAAACGTCTTACCCTTTTGGGAATTGAGCTTGTTTAAGTTTAGATATTGGTTCCTTCCCGGTAAAGAGATTTGTCCGGGACATGTTTTGCATATCCTGATTCATCCTGATTGGTGCTGAATCACACTGAGGTTCATGTTTTGTGATTTTCTGTAGCACAGAGCAGCAAAACCTCCGGACCCTCAGGGCTGTTTTTTTAAAATGTAATCTACGCTTAACTTGATCTAAGTATGGCCTTAGATATTCCTGATACACCAGCAGTCAGCTATGAACTCTACTCATGTTTCTGTCAGTGTTATGCTGTTTTTAAGTGACAGCTTCACTTGCATCAGCTGTTAATGATGCTCGTTGGATCTTCAGTACTGATTTTATCTGATAAACTGAGAATAGAAAGCGTTACTATGAGCTGTTAGTTCAGGTTCAGCGCTGCGCTGTAAACTGACCGGCTGTTGGCGACGTGACAAACATCCCACTCTCAAAACTAACCGCGTCAAATTCTGCTTCGGGGCAGATTTTGACTCAGTGGGGTATTTCTAATGTGCACTCAAAGAATCAAAGAAGATGAATATCTAACAAAAGGCAAAGCTACAACCCGATAAATCAGTAAAGTCAAACGTTATTTATTCAGCTTTAAAACAGCCAAGAATAGCGACGCTTTCTCACGACTACCGGATCATTGTCTTAGACATCACAAACATCATCCAGCGTCACTGATGCTTTTCTATATTTGGTAACGCTCCACTTATCCTTGTGTTGTCTAAGGAAGCCGAACAACTAATTAAATGTAGATCCAAAAAGCCAGTCAGTCCCAAAATATCCCATTTACTCCGATAATAACAGTTTGATTCATTATTTTGAACTGAAATGTGCTACACAGGCAGTTCAATGTAAGACATTCTAGATGATTTCGACACTGCTTGCCGTATCCATTTAAACTACAAAGTTGAATCTGTATCTGCACACAGACTGAAGCCCTTGGACATCGAGTTCATGAAACGGTTGCATGAGAAAGTCAATGTCATCCCGCTGATCGCCAAAGCAGACACCCTCACCCCAGAGGAATGCCAACAGTTCAAGAAACAGGTCAGTGGTTTCCACAGCTGCATACTGCGGCAGAACAAATACACATCTTTCTTTTTCTTCATCGGTATGATGGCAAAAAATGTGCTTCACCAAGCAAAGCCACATAAAGTAGATCCTCTGTGGGTTTACCGTAAATTATACATTTATATCAATACAAAAAGAATGATGGAGCTGTGGTTCCTTTAAGATGCAACGGTTGCATTTTGTAGAGTGCTTTCGTGTGATGTGACCTGTTTTCTTTAGCCGTTTACAAATGAGCTCTGCCAGAAGTTGCTAAAAGATGTTTTCCCGTTTTAGATTATGCGAGAAATCCAAGAGCATAAAATCAAGATCTACGAGTTCCCAGAGACGGATGACGAAGAAGAGAACAGGCTGGTGAAGAAGATAAAGGTACCGCGTGTCCTCTGATGCGTCATGTTACATACGTGTATACTGGTTTGTTACAAACCCGGACACTTGAAACACTTGTGATATCGTTGCTCTGCTAGGACAAGTTGCCGCTGGCTGTGGTAGGAAGCAACACCATCATCGAGGTGAACAGCAAAAGAGTCCGAGGGAGACAATACCCCTGGGGGGTTGCAGAAGGTACGAATGCTTTAGTTGAACATCACCACAGTGAGAAATAAGAAAAAACAAACGTCTTGTGTAATAATATCTAAGATAAGGAACTGGACCCGTTCCCATGTTGCCCTGCGTTAAGTATTTGTTGTCTGGAGTACAAACAAAGTCACATGTTAGTGATTCTGACTTCTTGTTCTCCCTTCTAGTTGAAAACGGTGACCACTGTGACTTCACCATCCTGAGGGATATGCTCATCAGGTAATTAAAAAAACAAACCTGCAGGATTTACAGTTTAACACTCAGTCAACCCGGCAGATAATAACCAGAGAGGTTATTGTTTAAATATGACGGTGTTGAAACATTACTCGAGAGCGTTTTGCATATTTTGAATGCTTTGCCGTCCCTCCCCAGAACACACATGCAGGACCTGAAGGACGTGACAAACAACGTCCACTACGAGAACTACCGCAGCAGGAAGCTGGCTGCCGTCACCTACAACGGAGTGGACAACAACAGGGCTAAAGGTCAACTGTCCACCAAGTAAGTCCCAGACAAAGAGCACTAGAGACGGAGTTTAACTCAGCTTCACTTCTAGATTAAGCTGACGTCGGACTAACTTAAACCTAGACTGTGAAGAATAGAACCAGACCTCTGAATCGCTGGTTACATTCAGGTCTTTGGTTTATTTCCCCAATTTAATTTAACCAGATAAATAGTTGCTGGCAGGTCTCCTCTTCGACCAGGAGTCTGGACAGAAACAGCGATTATCTGATCATTGGGAATTATGTCGTATGATGCTGGGAAATACTGAAAAACATGTTATAATAATAACAAGTCAGATCGTCCCTTCTGGTTTTTTTCAGGTATTAAATCGTGTTCTTCTGTATGTGGTATTACATAGGTCTTAAAAAAGCTTAAATTTAACCTGCAGAAAGTCTGATAAAGCAACATGGCTGACCTTCGGTCTGTAGAAGGTGATTGCAGATGAGTTGTTGTCTGACTATTTGCTCCCGTCATAATGTATTAAGGGATTTCGTTTTCATCTAAAAGTCTGAGTTGGGGGATCTCACTCACCGCCCATTCCGCTCAGTCGGTGATGTTTGACAAACACTTGATGATTCTGCTTTATGTTGCAGCCTCTCACTGCACTACTCTGCATCAGATCATGCCACTGATTTTCATACGTTTTCATTCAAAGCACCACGCGGCTTCCTCATTCATGTAGACACGAGCAAAATGGCAAAACTCACTAAGCTAAGATTCCAGCTCTACTGCTGTAGCTAACACGCGCACGCACACGCACGCACACACACACACACACACACACACAGTTTGGCCAACTCTGCTCATGTACTTGACACCCAGCAGCTCACAAAACCCACATTGTTGTTTTTTCCAGGCTTTCTATTTTTCCCATTCGCAGTGAAAAAGTAGATGAAAGAACACGTCTAAGAGACTGTTTTATTTTAGTGCATGAACTCATTCTCGCATGCTGTGTGTGTGTGTGTCTGTGTGTCTGTGTGTGTGTGTGTGTGTGTGTGTGTGTGTGTGTGTGTTTTGGTTGTATGTGTTTTTGTTTTTTAGACTTGACACAGTTGAAGGAATGTAAGTGGTGATTTTTTTTTTCTATTATTTTTGAGACCCTTGTGTACGATGATCGTTGCTCTTCTCTCCCCTGTTGGCTGCATTCGGGCGTTTCCTTCCCTCCCTGTTGACTTAAGCCCCTCCCCCCCGACTTACTTCCTCCTGTCAGTAGATATTTCCAGGACCAGCGGGAGGAAAACAGTGAATTTCCACACTTCTGAATGTAGTTTGACAGCTCTGAATGTGATGCCTTCATTTTTCTTCCCGACAACAAAGCCTTTAATTGTTTCCACCTGCTGTTCGCTTTGCTCTGAGATCTAACAGAGACCGGTACATGAAGTGTATGGAGTGGTTACGAATGAACGAACGTCATTTCAATATGCTGAAATGACTTAACGCTACAACTTAGAACATTTTAGCATGAGTTGGATGTAACTGGCATCCATAAACAAACCACAGCCGCTGAAGTAGCAAACATAGATAATCTGTAACAATGAGAGGAATTGTTTTCTATATAACATCAAGTTAAAAATGCACATTTGTACTCAACTTTTGCTGAATTTCATTTGAACTACATGTGCGTTCGCTGCCGCTGAAATCTTGGTTTCAGATCTAAATAGTTTCTCTATGAGCCTAAATAATGAGGACTAAATCTACAGACGTTCTTGTGAACAGGAGTTCATAGGAACATCATTAGCTTAGCTTTGTTAGCAGCTAATCTTCCTTAAAAACAAGCCTGCTGGTACTGCAGGGAGGGAGAGTAAGCAGCAAAAATAACAGTGGACTATTATAGGAAATGAAACGTGTTTATCCATGACGTCACTTTTTTTATTCCAGCAAACCAGTGAGAAAAAATGATGAACAAACGCAGACCCACACTTTATATGTATATATTTATTTAAAACTCTATATTGAGGATTGTATAGTTTTCACCTTTTGTCTCCTTAAGATATTCCCTCTTTTATAATATAATTTAAATATCCTGTCGCTGCACCCGCATGAGGGTAAATCCGGCTTTAATCACAGGTAACCTCTCCACATATTTCATGACGGGTCTCTGGACACTAACGCTGCAGTAAAACATCCCGATGAGCTTCACTAATGTTTAACCCTCCGCCTGCACTGACGCTCAGTGTTCACAGGTTCCCTCTTCTGCCCCTCAGGAGACTCTCCTGGTGGGTTTGGCTTCCTGTTCCTGTCACAGCCTTGTTGGATCCCGTCATTCCTAAATCTTTCCCCCTCGCTCCGTTCTCCCTCTTGCACCCAGACATGATGTATTTTTTTGGGGGGGAAATCAAGGCTGATGTTGTCACGATAGAGTCCGAGATTTGTGTAGTAATGCGACAGAAAGCACCGCGTAGCATATTTTACTTTGACCTGTTTAGTGAAAGCAGGTGAAAGTAAAACATGCTCCTTTCTCTTAATCACCTTTATCACTTTAATCATCTGCACATGCAAACATATTCAAGAGGAGATGCCAATATAAGAAGAAATTGGATCAAAGAGTTGAGATTGTTAAGACTAAATGAAGTTCTGTAAATTCAGTTTTTAACATTCCTACTGTTCTCAGACTGACATTGTAATGATCGTGACAACTCTTAACAATGGGTGACGTTACTGTTCACAATGCAAACTGATGAGTACGCCTGTGATGCTCTGTAGTGCTGATCTAAATCTGTGTGTGTGTGTGTGTGCGCGCGCTCCATCTCTCCCCGTGCAGGAGTCCTCTGGCCCAGATGGAGGAGGAAAGACGAGAGCATGTGACTAAGATGAAGAAGATGGAGATGGAGATGGAGCAGGTGTTCGAGATGAAAGTCAAGGAAAAAGTGCAGAAGCTCAAAGACTCTGAAGCAGAGGTAACACACACACACACACACACACACACACCTGGTTTAATGAATACTGCGCTTCTCTTGTGAAGTTACTCGTCTGTCTGAGCTCCTTCCTTCCTCTTGTGCTGACTCGCTTCAGCGGTTAGAAGTGTGACTGAGTGTTACGTGAGAGGGTTGTTGATTTGTGCAAATGGAGGTTCTGTTGGCAAGTTCCCTCTTTTTGCACATGTTCTGAGTTCAGTTTTTTTCTGACTGCATGTGTGCCGGTGCCTTTTTATATACGGAGTACTGACGTCCTCCTCTGTCCTGTCCTGTCTCTCTGCAGCTTCAGCGGCGTCACGAGCAGATGAAGAAGAACCTGGAGGCGCAGCACAGAGAGCTGGAGGAGAAGAGACGCGTGTTCGAGGACGAGAGAGCGAACTGGGAGGCCCAGCAGCGCCTGGAGCAGCAGAGAATGGAGGCCTCCAGGTACAGCACTCAAACTAAGCTCCTGCATCATGAGCTGGACCTTTTAATTTAACTGGAGGGTGTGTGGTGGGCAACAGTAAAGTGGTGCCACCTTGTGGCCGTCTGACACGAATGCAGAACCAGAGGCGTAGTTTTTACATACTAAGAATTTGCCTTTGTGTTTTGGTGCATAACGGTCTCAGTGAACAGTTAGAGACAGGAACACGTAAGAATCATGAGGTCTGGAGAACTGTCGGTTGAAACAGCACCGTGTATATTTATACATTCAGCTCTTCTTTGTCTTTATCTATTGTGTGACATGTTGTCTCTGCCTCCATGTTGTGCTGATGACACCGTGGTAGCGTTGATACAGGAACAGTGAGAAATATCTCATGTGACAAAGAAAACCAATCTTTGGTTGAGTATACATATTCAGCCGGTGACGATGAGTCACAACAAGTAGTAGTTTGAGGGGTCAGTAGTAGTTGGTGACCACCGCTAATGACAACGGAATAGTTTAGTGGTGAACAGTTACAAGAGGGATTTAAATAATGTCATTCACATTTAATTGGACTAAAAGGTGGCCTTAGAGAACTGTTGACTCCATGCACCTTCCTCACCTGTTGTTAGATCAGGAGGAGGAGGAGGAGGAGGAGTCTCTCTCCATATCGCTCCGTTAGCTGCTACGATCCACAAACAGTGAAGTGTGATTTTTAAATGATCGGTGTGACGAGCTAGTCGCCCAAAGTCCCGTTTTAATGAATCACTTTTAGTAAACGCCCGTGTGTGAAGGAAGATTCATCGAACATGCGAAACCGTCACTGAAGCTAAAGACGCTCTAACTTCTCTCGGACGTTTTACAGCATATAAATGCATCAGGCTTATTTCCTACAGACATATCTTACAAAGTGATCTGTGTGTTTGCTACAAGTAGAGCTGGAATATATTCACAGTGTGTGTTTCTCTTCCCTCCTGCAGGACTCTGGAGAAAAACAAAAAGAAAGGAAAGATCTTTTAAGAGACAGTCGGCAGGACGACCCCCAACTCCCGTTAATTTTTTGTTTGCCAATGTTGCCGGTTCAGGACACCCGTGTGTGTGGCACTGACATCACCCTCCTCCTCTTTCCCCCCCTCCTCCTCCTCCTCTTTCTCCCCCTCCCTGTGTCCCGTCCCTGCTCTGTCTGCCAGCACAGCTGTGCTCCTGCTCCCAGCCACTAGAGGGGGGTGTTGTGGGTGTGTGAGGAGGTGGAGGGCGTCTGAATGTACAGTCAGAACCGCCACCACAGAGCCCCCCCCCCCCCACGCTGCCTCGGGACTCATCATCAAAGTATCAAAAAATAACCCCATTTCAGAACGGCCAAACCCATATTATTATTATTATTATTATTATTATTATTATTGATGTTATTATTGTTGTTGTTCCCCCTTCCTGCTGCTCTCTCTCTTTTTCACCCTAAGGTTGCTTTTAAATGACTAATGTGTGACGTTTTACAGAGAGCACAGATTAAAATATCTCTGACTGTTGTACAATCAAGTTCTGGTGAATTTTATTTGTTTACAGGAAAAATGACAGAAACAGTAAATGAAACTGATCTTCCTTCGTGTATTAAAGTAAGAAGAGGACAAAGCATTGACTAATCCGTTTTGTTTGGTTTTGCGTGTATCCGGTAAACTTTGAACCGTCTTATCAGGGCGACAGAAATGAAACGTGTCAACAACAACCTGAAACCGAGACAAACAATAAAATGCACCGTAGGCCTTTTTTATAGATAAAAACGCTTTCTTTTTCCTCTGTGTTTAGCTCTTTTCCACTAGCCTTGGACCACCATTTATAATGTCATAAGTGTTATATTTCACCTTAGTTTATTTTTATATATACCGAGCCAGCTGGAGTAATAACTTCTTTTGTATGTTTAGAAACAAATCGTCAGAGACTTGAGAGCAGCGTCCACTGTTTAACAGAAACACACGTTTAACGGTGATCCATCGATGCTTTAGGAAATACAACATTTCAATCACTCTGCGGTAACGATCTGTGGAACATGAAGAGTCAACGCCGCAGTTTGCTTTGGCTATGTACTCCATCTCTGTGTTTTTAATTTTATTTTACATTTGTATTGTACAAAGTCACTTAATAAACCTGTGATGATATTGAGGAGTGAGATGGGTTTATTTTGAAAACTGGTGTGGATGCGTTTGAAATGACAGTTTTTATGTTTAAATATTACTGTAGTTGGTATGGAAGCCCATCACTGGCAAAATAAAGCTCCTTTCAGTCATTGTAGTGAGAAACTTTAAGATAATGACTTAGCATCTCAAAATAATGACAAACTTTCTTAAAGTAATCAGAAATCTTAATATTTTGGCCAAGTATCTAAAAATAGTGAGTTTATTATATTGATCCTTTCTTTCATGACAGTGTCGGACTTCCACAGGTTTGTTTTCATCATTTTATTTCACCACTAGATGTCGCTGTTTGCCTAACAGTTCTCGTCCTTGGCAAATGTGTCAAACTCCACTGCGATAATATGACATTTTTTAATGAAACAATTACAAACAGACCAAACTGAATACACGGTTTTGTTCTCAGTAAACAAAGTAAGACAACAAACGCAGATCCTCGCTCTTCTGTGCAGCTCACTGGGCTCCTGTAGGGATGAAATCAGCGTTTACCAGAAGCTCCACTGAAATAACGCTCCAGTATATTTAATGTCGCTGTTGGAGGTAAAATACCTTGATCCTCGAAGCTCCTTTTACCCATCAGGCCCACAAAGGTTTTAAATTGATGCCCTATGAATGGAAAGATCCGTTAAAATGCCACAGTATCTATTCATATATATATATATATATATATACAGTATATGTCAGAATTGATATTTGATGTTGAAAGCAAGCAAATGAATAAAACTTACGTTTATGGGCTTTCTGCGCTCTTGCTGTTTGGAGGAAATAAATAAAATCAGACGCAGCATTCTTTAACATGAATACAGTTTAAATATAATTCATTACCGGAGTCCTTCTTCCCCATGAGGCCGAGATATTGGCGCAGTCCTGGTTTTCTGGTCATTCTCATTACTATATCTTGAATCACTTCAGAGTTTGGCCATTTGTTCTTGTATGAGACAAAAAATAATGCAAAGAAAGGGATTCAATGTTGCTAGAAAAACATTTTACAATTATAACTTTGTCTTTCAGTGAATACTTTTCCAAATAAGTTTGATCTGTCTTACCTCTTCGATGTCTTCTCTCCAGTTGTCACCATCCATTTCTTGACAGAGCACATTTGTCAGAAGCAGCAGAACTACCAGAACCAGTTTAACTAGCTCCATCATCCACCGTGCGTAAATGTCACCCAGATGCGTTTGCGTAAAAACAAAAAAGTAAAAGCTGAATACCTTTCTCCTAGATGACAGCTAATGATAAATACGTGTGCGCACTGTGCAGGTATAGTCTCCACCTCGCTACTGGAGTATTGCAGATGCTGATAGAGAGAACAGCGCTTCCTCCCTGATGATGCGCCATCGCGCCAAGGGGGTCCATTAACGCTCCTTTTACGCACAAGGGCTTTTACGCACAGCTGGAGTGGATGATGTGGGTTGACGCTCGTCTTTTTTCTGAGGGTCACATAGGCTTCGTTTTGACATAAATAGTATGTATTTCATGCTCTGGGTCCATAGAAAAACAATACTGGACCTATAGGTACTAACACATGGGCTCACCAACTCTGAGTAGAAAGTTTGAAAGTGGGAAAAGGACTTCCAGAATAGTCGTATATATTCCTCTATTATTTTTTGTACATATCTGTTGGTTGTTGGTTGCATGTCTGTCTGTCTGTAGGATCCCTCCTCTGCTGTTCTTCCTGAGCTTTCTTCCATAATGTTCTCCATTAAAGGTTATTTAGGAGATTTTCCTTATAATTGAGGTTCTTAGGACAGAGGGTGTGTGCTGTAAAGACTGTAAATGTAATTTAGGAAAATGTGTGATATTGGGCTATATAAATAAAGTTTCACTTGATTGGATCTTTTATGTTTTAATGTGTAACATCATATTCTGCAAAGTAACACACGAATATAGTGGATTAAAGGAACAGTGTGTTGAATTTTGCACATTTTGGGTAGTTTGTTGTTTTGCCACTAGTGTTTTTATGAATTACGCGTCTGTTATTGGTTGATTTACATCTTGAGTCATTTTTCATCTCTGTCTGGTAATTTTGCGTCACCTTATAGTCGTTTTGCATCTATTTTTGGTGGTTTTATATTTGTATTGGTCGTATTCTGTGTCTTTCTGGTCGTTTCAGACCGTGAACGTATCATACACGGTTGCCATAGACTAGACTAGAGTTTATTCTCTGCTATAAATCCAAAATCGGCTTGTTGTCGAGGGAACCAGTGCGACGCAAACTTATACTTCCGTGATTGGCCTACAAAAAACGTCATCCCTTCACTCTATTTGTCGACCATTGAAAATCCCGTTTGCGCTCGTTGGTCCCTCCGGGGCCACCGTACAGAGCAGTACGGCCCGCCCCTAACTCAAAGTCCACCAAAGCGTAATTTTGAGAGACTTTAACAGCAGTCCGACTTTTTATTTTCATATAAACTCTGTAAAAGAAACGCTCGGCTGTTTGTGGTGAGTTCACGGTCACCCGCCGTGGGCAGGAAACCATGCATTTGTTGTTGTTGCGTTCAAAGTCCTCGATGTTGTGGCTCCTTGCTGTTGTTGTGACAGCTCGTGTGAGCAAAGCTGCGGGAAAACCGAAACTGATCGATTATGGGTCGGCCTGTGAGTCCCGAGACAGCGCGGTCAGCTTGAGATCCAGCACAGCCTCCAACCCCGACGGCCAGGAGCCGGGGGACCTCGCGGCCGCGTTCACTGTCCCGACTCTGGACGGGGAGTTCTCCTACCAGCCCGGTGCCCTGCAGGGACCCCTCATCGTGCACGCCTTCTCCAACAAGTCGGGCTTTCTGGAGTGCATGTGGAGCTCCGAGTCGTCCCTCATCAGCCTGGTGGAGGAGCTGCCCAACAGCACGCAGGTGCTCTTTCTGTCCCTGGACGACTCCGCGGTCAGCGACGCTCTGTGGATGAGGGAGCAGCTGCAGCGGGTCGCCATGCACAGGTGACCGGAAGAGAACCACTGGTTTTAAGGCAAAGTGTTGGAAATGCTGACCAGTCGAGTTGTTCAACTCAACTAAAAATGTTCAGCAACATGTGGCATCTGCAGTGGTAGAAAAACACGTTGATTACACTAATATAAGTACAATTATGTCGTACTTTACTTGAGTATTTCCAATTTATATACTTCCACTCCACCACATCTCAGAGGGAAATACTGTATTTTTTACTTCTACGTTTTTTGACAGATAAATGACTTTAAGGATTGTTACATCCAAAGAACACAATCAACTTTACTTTACAAATATTATACAATTTTATAGATAAAAAAAATATCCTGCAGTATGTAAATGCGTAATACTTGACATAAGCTCAACCTGACAGCTACTGAATGAAAATGCTTCTTGAGTCATTCAGCTGCATAACAAGTACTTTTACTTTTGATACTTTGAGTACATTTTGCTCAAAATACCTCTGTACTTTTGCGTGAGTCAGATTTTGAATGTAGGACTTTTATTTGTAATGAAAGGTCTGAATATGTCCTCACATCATTTTCTTTCATCTCTACATGCTAACAAGTACTCAGATCCTTTTACTTAAATACAAATCCTGCATTTAATATTTTACTTGAGGTGTTATGAGATAAAAGTAGGCCTACTCAAGGTATCAAAGGTAAAAGTACTCCAGAATTCTGCAGAGAAAATGTGGCGGAGGAAGCACTTTTATGTTTTAAAAGAAGCAATATCACATTACAGAAATATTCAGTAACAAGTTAAAGTCATGCATTCTACCTTAGTAAAAGTACAAAAGGATACTCATCAACATATACTGAAAGTATCAAACTCAAAAGTACTCATTAGAACAATGAGACATTTCAGAATATCATGTTATTTGATTATAAACAGTGGACTCATTAATGTGTAAGCACAACTTAAAACATCTTGGTAACCACTTTGACGAACCACATGTCACCGCCGTCATGTTTTCTGCAGGAATAAGGAGGTTATGTCCAGGCTGCACTTCTCCCCGGTGCCGGTCTTCGCTCTGGGTAACTGGATACCCAACGTGCTTTACTACTGGCGCTGCACCGGACGCTGCTGTGTCTTCCACCAGGCCGTCTTCAAATCCGAGGGTAAGAGCGCCGTCTGCACAGATGTTGTGGTATCTGATGTTCTCCATATCGCACAGCCCTAATTTAAGCTGCATTAGTTATGTCATTTTAGCAATCCCAACTGCTCTAAACTTCAGTGTACATTTGTCTATTTTCCATCTGAGCTTGTTCTTTTTTTCTGCACACACTAAGTGACAAAACTAAAAGGCCCCTTTTTGCTTTTGTCTTAAGTTCCCAGATGTGCAAACAATTTATAAGAAAGTGATTTTTAGCTGTTCATTCTTATGAAGAAAAAAAAATCCTCTCTCTCCCTGGAAAATATGATTTTGTTATGGGTGATGCATTTTACATACAATAACCGTTTTGGTGCCCCCCAGTCAGGCTGTGTGAACTTATGCTGCAGCTTAAACCCTGCAGGTCTGCAAGCAGCAGCTTGAACGCTCGACGGGTTGAAGGTTGACGCTTCCTTCTCGTCTGTTGTTTGCGAGCAAGGCGGATAAAACATGACAAGTAACTTCAGTCTTTGTGGTTATTTGATAACCACTAATAAATAAAACACGTTGTCGTGGGAAAAGTAAAAATGTACTTCTGCAAGTGAAAAACACATGAATGTTGAACCCTGTGTGTGTTTGAGTGTCACTTTACTTCTACACCTTCGTTCATATTTAAATGTATTCTCAATTTCAAGGTGTAATGCGAATAAACAACGTATTTTGTACGTTGTTTTTCTAAAGCTGTATTTAATACTGTGGGTTAAATGCAGGTGGGTAAATGGTGCAGGGTCATTGCTCCTCTCTGCTGACGTCAATTCTCACAGCGACAGCCTGTTTCTGTAGACACAACGTCACGTTATTTAAGAGTCAAATATAAACTCTATAGTTGATTTATTGTTTTTCTGTCCTCACAGGGTGGAAAATGCCCATAATCGTCAAGAGACTAGACGCCCGCTACGATTGGCTATGGTCGCGCGGGGGTCCGAAGTCGTTCCAGCTGTTGGATGCAGGTGATGGGTGTGAACCTTCCACCTCGGTGGCAGGTGCTCTGGCCTGGGTGTCCGAGGGCAACTGCTCTTTCTTCACCAAGGTCTGTTTGTGTGAATGCTGAGGAGGCGTGACGCTTCCTGCTCGGATCGCTACCTCCAGACCGTAAAAAAGGTCTGCGATGACATTCGGCACAGTGATAACCAGCCAGGGCCGTGTGGTCTGTTTGAGCGCGCTCCGTATTTAATCGCACAACCTGATTTGAGCTTTTTTGTTTCAAAGCGTGATCGTTAAAGGTTTCTACCTCTAGCAGCGCTTTGAAGCAACTTTTTCTATGAGAGTGGTTACAGTATAATTTGAAGGCTAAATAAATACATATTTTTGTGTTAAATATGTTTTCTCCAGTGTTTATTGCTGTTAACTGTACCTTAATGTCACTCAACGGTTTCTCTGTTTTATAGCATTGTTATTTGAATATCTTTGGATTTTGGACAAAACCAGCAATTTGAGGAAATGTCCTTTGACTCGTTGCAATAAGAATCTGCATTTCTCACAGTTTTCTTAGATTTTGAACTAAAACATAAATCAATTTACTCGAAAGAATAATCAACAGATTGAGTGATAGTGAAAATAACCATTTATTGGAATAATACAGCTTTTTCCTGCTTGTAGCCGGACCACGTTTCACTCCAAACTTTGTTGTTAAACACAGCGGGAGTATTGACTTTAGTGTAATCTGTATTCATCAACCCTAATCCTCCAGGTGCAGAACATGGCCAAATCCAACGCCTCCGCTGTCCTTGTCTACGCTCTGCCCGGTAACCCGATCCAGGACATGAACTGTGTCGGGGATGAATGCGACACAACGCTGGCCATCGGGGCCTCCATGGTGCACCTGGAGGTTTCGGTCGCTCAGGCGCTCGAGTAAGAAAGACCGACCTGAAGGATTAAAAGCCTCCTCACTGTGATGATTAACATCCTTGTGGATGTGTGTGGGATCAACTGAACACTTTAAAGGTTAAAGTAATGGTTCTCTTAAGTCTGTTCGCTTCCGCTCTTCTGAAGCTGGTCACAACTTTCGGGTGATGTTTCCAAAATATGACACAATAAGCTCTTCAGCGGGACATTTTTAAATCAAAAGAACAGAGAATCTGATTGTAAAAGTGTTCAGAAGTTTAAAGTTATTGGTTCATTTAAGCTCATTAGAATGACTGTAAATCGTTTAATCAAACACCATCGTATATGACATTCGTTGCCCGTCTGTGATGCGTCTGGATTTTGTTTTGTAGGTTGGGACAGCCGGTGTACGTGTCCTTCCAGAACACCCCGTCCCCGAACTTCTTCATCGGTATTGACCATCAGGGGGCGCTGGCTGAGATGGGCTGGTTTATTTACCCCTCGTTCAGCTTCATCAACTGGCAGGCGCAGTGGTGAGGACGCACTCTGCAGAAGAGTTCACGTCATCTATTTAGTTATTAACTTGACTCATCAGAGTATTAGATCTGAAAAATCTTATAGTTCAAACAGACAACTTGGAAAAAAAACTATTTAATAGTACAGAGTGAGTCCTACTGAAATTAAGAGCATCGAGAAAAGAAGTTTGTCTTTAAAGTATTTATTCTCTGCACAGAGAAGGTTCTCTCGTCATACAGGATGCAATGAGTGGTGGTCGTACGACTTATAAAGGCCCTGAGCACAGGCTGGGGGAGGAGGAGTCACCACTCATCTGGACAACAGTGACATTCTGTGGTTAACTATTGAATGGTCCACTGTCTGCCCCCCCCCCCCCCCCCCCCCCCCCCCCCATTCAGCCCCTTATCTAAGCTGACAATATCATGTCCCTGATTAAGACACACACACAGTATTAACCCGAGAGGACCCTCACTCACCATGTCTTGACATTTATTACCTTGTTTATAACTGGGGGCCCTAAAGCCTTGAAGTTTTATCTCACAAGACAAAAAGGGTTAAAACACTGAGTGGTCTGATAATAAAAACAGATAGATAGGTCACAGTGGAAATTTGCCATCACACTCCGCTGTCACAAATACATCTTATTCTACAGCTATTGTATTGTGCAACCAACATTTACTTTGTTAAAGATAAAAACAATGTTCATTGTCACTTTAAATACATTTTTTATCCAGTATTTACACAATTTAATATGTAGACAAACTGAAAACACTTGCACATAAATTGTGATATATATATATATATATATATATATATATATATATATATATATATATATATATCAACCTCTTCACTGAGGCATTGTAACAGTTTTAATGTGTGAAAAGTATGTTTTTGCATTTGTCTCTGACTTTGTTCTTTGTCTCCAAGGTTTGACTTCTATGCAGCTCTGCAGACCAAACTTCAAAGTCCTGCAAAGGTCGTTCCTGTTTTTGACAAAGTCCAAATGCAGGGAGAGAAAGGAGCGGTGGCCACAGTCGACCTGCCGATAGGTAACCTCATCACCAACACGTGTGAGATCGGCGGGTTTAGTGGATTTTGCACTTAGTGGCCATTTCATACCAAACAACAAGTATTCTATGATTGTCATCATTGTTTCTTTGAGGCTGGGATGCACCAACAAGATTAGTTCTAATCAGAGTTTAGCTAAACTAAATCCAGATTTGAAATTAAGCAGACTATTGTTGCACAACTAATAACTAATTATTAAATCCAAGTTCCTTGTTGTTGTCGAGTTTAATCAATATGGAGATGCTTGCTTCCCCAAATTCAAATAATTAAACAAATATATTTGCGTGCTGAGATCTAACTTCTCTTCATTTGAGAACAACTTACTTGATTGAAGATTAGAGCAACTGGAACAACTCTATTGTGTTGAGTCTTCACTTTCTTTTAGGAACTTGATTATTATTTTATCTCGAAAATCCATTTTAGTATTGGATCACAGTTTAAATTGGCGTTTAAAGTTCCGGTGCAACATAATTAGATTTGTCTAGGTTTAGAGTCAAAATAATGGTTTAACTTTAATCTTTCTTAATCTGCTAGTTTAGAGTTTGGTGCAACATGATAAACTAGAGTTTTAATCTGGTTTAAAAATGAATCCTTGTTGGTGCAACGCAGCCTCAATGCCCAAAAGGAAAAGTCCTTAAAAACTGGATTCAGGCTAAAACTCTCTTCTCTGAAACCCAGACAAGAGATATCGTTCTTTAGATGAGGAGCATCAGTGTGAACTCTGACGGGAACACGAGCTATGTCAAGCACTTAAACCACACTTAACATTTGAACATGCTGTCTCTCTGCAGCCCTGTCGGACTTCGACGTGCTGGAGCTGGACGCGTCGCTGTCGTGTCCCGGCAGGAGAGACTCGTCCTGCGCTCACTGGGATCACACGGTGCAGCTGTTTGTCTGCTGCGACCCTCTCGGCTCGTACTGCAACACGGAGCTGGGCCGATGGATCACTGCCTTCCGCAGGTGAGATGTCTACGTAAAACACAACGGATAATCCTAATAATTGCTACTCGTATCAATATTTCATGGCTTTGTGGATTAAATTCATTTGTATGTACCGACTGTGGGTCTGAAACATCCTAATCTATTTAAATTCAAGGTTTTAATCTGATCTGAGATGTATAATAAGTCAGTTTAGCTACTTTCTATTGATACATTCTTAAGCACAATAGAATATTGATCTATATACCTTTAAATTACTCTTCACTTCCTGGGAACAAACCAATATTGTGGTCAACTGACCACTATCCCGTTGTTAAAAGGATTCTGATGAAACTATCAAAATGAAAGAAGAAAAGAAAGAAAATTAAAAGATTGTGTGTTTTGTCTGATGTGATCATTGCATAAAAATAAACAGAGTATTAGGAGAGAGAGAGAGTGTATTAAAAACCAACACAACTGGAACAGATTGCATTGCACCTCAAAATATGTCTTGTTGAATATTTTGAAATGACTTCATGTTATTTTGTCTACCGTGTGATATGACTGTGCTGTATGTCGATAGAGGTATCGGCCGCTGGCTGACAGACGTGTCCCCTCTGATCCCCCTGCTGGACGGCAACAAATGCACCCTCACCATGAAGACGGTGCCCTGGGCGATGCCGTGGGTCGCCTCCCTCAACCTGAGATTCAGCGTCAGCAACCGGACAGGTACAAACGCTGAGCCTGCATTCTGAAACTGTGACACCCGTCATGATGTTTGTGGCTGTACTGAGCAGGTGGTGGAGTGGGGCCGCACTGCTTCAGGTGAAAGCTACAGGTGTGTTCCAGTAGCCTGAAAACAAGGGGAAGTCAGTGATTGTAGTTTGAACCACTGATTTTGCTCGCTTATAAACACATTCACGGTGGCAATTAAGGTTATTTTAAAACACTTGGGCATGATTGCCAAAAATGATACACATATTTCAAGATTCAGTGAGACATACTCTTCCCAAGGATGTAATTATCTCTGCTGTACATCACAAACAAACGTCCATTAGAATCTTAATGTTAGTTGTGTCTACATCCTTGTGTACATTAGACACAGGAACTGCTAAAGCTTAATTTCGGCATACTTTTAGTCGTGAGAGTTTGCCAAAATGCTCAAATTGTGGCCTGTTTATCTCATTTACAGAACATTTACTATATATATATTACAATATAAAATCAAATATAAATATTCCTTTACAAACTATATAAAAATGTTAATATAGCAGTAATGACAGAGTGCCTCATAAGTCTATTTTTAAAATAATGTCATCAACCCGGCATCCCAGTGTTTAACCGTTCTTGTTCTGTTAAACACAATATTATTCACCCTTTTTATGCAGAAGTGCTGAGATAAAGCAGCATTTCAGCAGCTACAACATGGAGCTAAAGCGATGTGCGTCACAGGATTGTCTGTAGCAGCCTCGCTGTGTTGGGTTTTCATGCTCCGCTCTGAACTCTCCCACTGTGAGGACGGAGAGATGCGACTGAAACAACGTGATCCCAGAACATTTTCTCTCCATTTTAGGAGACTTTTTCAAAAGCAGAGAACAGGAAGGAACAGTCTGTCTGTAAATAGTTACTGGAAGATGACACACAGCAAAGATGAAGCTTTTAGTTCCTGGAAATACTTTAAAAAAATACAGTCTTTATGATTATGACTCAGAGGATTGTTTGAAATAGACTGGAGCCTCTCTGGCATGATCACAGACCGAATAGCAGTTTTATGAAGATATTCTTATGCCAATTTTGTTATGAAATGTGTCTGTATGCACATGTTTTGCCAAATAATATTAGAGCACTCCCAAGAAACTTTAATGACTTGATTCCTCCTAAAACAGAAAATGAAGATTATAGAAATGTTTTTGATGACATTAGTTAGTAGTTACTTTACAGATTCATAATAATGATACAATATATTATCAACAAATAAATTATGATCTATTATTATCGATGAAGATAAGACTTGATACTTTAATAAATCTATTTGTTTGAAGGAGATATTTTCCCATTTCAACATAAATAGCAACTTATAATACATCATTAAAATCCACAGAAAATAAAAGTTCCTTCTTTTAGCTTTAAATACATAAATACATTGTGTTCACTGTCAAATTCCCATTTTCAGATGATATCCCAGGTTGGTGAATATCACTGATTGTCTCAATCATGTTGGAAAGTTGTGAAGCAATCAGTGTGATTGCTGCAATATAAAATATAAATACTACGGTGACATTCGTGCGTAGCGCTGCGTGACGGTTGTTTTCGTGATTCACCGTAAAGCACCATTGATCAGCAGGCTCTTATATATGCATCGTGTGGTGCTTTGCATTCACCATGTATGGTTTAATGTGGGCGCGTAGAGGGCAGGATCTGATCCACCTGTGCAAACATCTTCATCAGCTACAAAGCCCTCTGCGTTGCAGATGATAAAGTCGAGAAGCTCCGCCCCTTCAGAGTGACGCCACTGTACAGCGGAGGAACCTTCAACAAAAACTACAACAAGAGATTCCAGCCAACCAAAGTGTCCATCCCAGCATCCACCAAAAAGGTAACCGATGTGACGGCGGTCACGTGATCATTTAAAGAGCGCCCCGTCCGTCAGCAGCTGTGTGTCTGTGCTCAGGTGGAGCTGTACGCCGTCATCACAGCACACGGCCACGATGACAACCGCTGCGGAGAGTTCTGCGTCACCTCCCACTACTTCCTGATCAACGGCGCTTTTAACAACACCCTCACGTTCGATTCTGCAGGTGAGAACAGCACGAAGGAACCTTTGCTGCAGGTAGTTGACCAAAACAATCCCGTTTCAAGGTTCACATAAGAAGCTGCTGTGGAGCTTTTGACACCATCTTCCTCAGCAGATGGAGTTTGCTCACTTTAGATGTTTATATTTCAAGTTTTCTGAGCCCTTTAAGGACTTCTCATCCATGTGGCTATAAAGTTGAGTCAAGTGTTCAGAAAAATACAAAATGTAATCATTTAGATAACTGAAAGATCCAGAAATGGACCTTGAGGTGAGATAGTTTTGTCCAATGTCAAGAAGGAACTTTGTAAGTAACTCAACAGTTTTTAGTTTTTTAATTCTCGATAGTAAGTTTTGAAAGGCTTCATCCCACGTTGGTCAATGATCTGAGCTTAGTTTAGTTTTAATCCTAAAACCATAACTTTAATCATGAAATGTGTCAGTAAAATGTATTTCGCATCAGCCATCTGCAACTTGTGCCCATGTTGATGCCCTCGCATGTTCTCCTTGTTGTCTTCAAATGTTGTGTTTTGTTCATGATGATATCAAACTTTTCAAGAAATCCTCACATTTGAGTAGCTTTGAATATTTGTCATTTTCGCTGGACTGTTAAGTTCTTGTCTTGAGTTTTCTTGAGCCTGAAGACTGGACGCTGACTTCACTGATTGAAGGGTCATTTCTTTCTCATGTGTTTTGGGCTCGTGGTGTGGGGAACATCAGGAACACCTATGGGCTGCACTCTGTTGGTGAAAGAGGGCGCGGTACCGAACGGACACGGCACGTGGCTGTACGGACGAGGAGGCTGGTGTGACGGACTGCAGATCAACCCCTGGAGGACGGATATCACTAAACAGGTACTAAACTTTATCATTTGGTTCTAATCGTGTTATCGATCTCCATCACGTTTTCCTTTTGTCCACGATAGCTGTTGTTTAATTTAACTTGCACGGCAGCTGGATTAAGTGATGGGACGATACAGGATTATATCACGGATTGTAATAAAAACACAATAAGTTGATTGTGGTGAATTTACATGATCAGGATAATCGTTGATATAAAAAGCTCTATCTCCTTATCATGATAGAGAAGTTAAAAATAGACACTTGGTTGGTCATACGTGACGTTTGAGAGGGATTGTTTTTGGATGAGTCTATATATTTTAGGAAAATGCTGCATAGCATGAAATACAGGAATTATTAAATAAGAAAGAACAGAATCACTTCTGAATCTGAATCGCGCAGCTTTAGCATCTTTCAGCTCATTGTTTATGTTTTATGGCTCGCTGCTGTACTGCTTTGGCTCTAAAAAAAAAAACGACTTCACATTTCCTGCTCTGCACCAAACGGCAAGCAGACACAGTTACGACTAGCTAGTGAACACAGCGGAGCATTTAGCAGCCAAAAAGCCAGATATTTTATTATTTTATTTTTAGATGGTTTTAGAGACCAAAAGCAAAGAGGACTGAATATTAGACCTGCATTCATTTGGTAGCCAGAGACAGGACTTTAAATCAATGGTAATGTTGCTTGTTATGCTGGATGTGTAAATAGGCAACGTGTTCACATCAACATTACGAGAGAATAATATTACCCGTCTGAGATTTTCTGTGTGAGACACCCACACATGATCAGGGTCAGTGAGGAGTTTGAAGCCTCTCTTCCTCCAGTAGAGGAACAAGAACCAGGCACTGAAATAAAGGTCGCACTGAAGTTAAACATTTGAGTGAAGTAAGCCATTTAGAATTAAGGAGCGCTAAATTATTCTGAAGTGAGTTATTAACCATAAAAGGCTTCTGATCATAATCACGTGAACTGATGACTTGTTTCCTGGCCGGAGTGCTCTCATGTTCTCAGCACAGTCCTGAGATCAGATTCCCTGGAGGAATTAAATGGAACAATACACAACGACATGTTACACAATGAATGTCAGATTTGATAAGTTTCTACATTTTGTGCCACAGTTTACACAATCTGCATCTCAGTTGTCTCAAAGTTTCTTTAACACTTTTAATCATCATGTGTTATCTGGAACCTGATTTGGTTTAGTTTTGGTGGAAGATACATTTGAACCAGGCGGCAACCTCTGTTTCTGAAAAGTGAAGCCGATGCTGAAGTGTCTTAAACCTCCATTCTCTCTAATGTCCACCAGGGGGCGACTCTTCTGATTGTATAGAAGTCTATGAGAAAACGACTCTACTTCTCTCTTGATTTATTCCCTCAGTAAACATGAGTTTATGGTCTCAATCTCTAGTTTCAAGTCTTCTTCAATACAGCATGATGTTCATTTAGTAAATGATGGTCCGTTTAGAGTCAAACAGACCATAAAGCAGAGTATGCTTTAGGGCGGGGCTTACTGTGATTGATCGCTAAATATGGTGACTTCCGTTCACGGGTTGCAAAAAAACCAAGATGGCGACGGCCAATCTGTCAAACTCGAGGCTTCAAAACAAATGCGCGATGTCATGACTACTCCGTCCGCTTCTTATATACAGTCTGTGATTTTTTTTCACGACCATCTGAGTGATGTGTGCTGATGGATCCGATGTGAGATTGAAATGGTGCTTGTTTATTTAATTTACTGTGTTTGTGGATGTCTGTCTGTTCCTGTCCCCTTTCAGCTGAACATGAGCGAGCTTGAATCCAACACTGTTGTCTACTTCGGCTTATTCCAAGGGATGGATCCTAATCCATCTAAGAATCCTGGATACATCATCATGTCTTCTTTTCTTGTCTTTTACAAATGATGCCCCTCTGTGAAAATCCACTGTTTTAACTGTGACGTAAATGAATGTAGAATCAATGTGAATTAAATTTCTATTTTTCCTACTGCTTTTACCGACTGTTTCTATTACTCTCTCTCCTGTTTCATTAACGTAGGCCGGACGTCACCTTTAGGCTTGTGAATGATAAAAACAGTGCAGATGGATAAAGTATCAGCTGCCACGCTCGAACGCCCAACACGACCAAACCGTTTGCATCGTTCTCAAGACGTTACCCTGAAGTCAACAAGAAGAAGCTTTGCAGCTAAATAGGCACCTCATTTGCTTCTCGTGCCTCAAGCTGGAGATGCGTTGTTCTGAGAGCAGCAGCCTCTCCTCACTAATTACATGTAATCACGTCCAACTTAAAGCTGTGAAGTGGAGAAAGTGTTTCTCAGTGAGTCATCTTCCTTCTTATGGGAGGTGAGTCCTCCTAACTTCAACAACAGAAGATGTGCTTCTCGCTGGTATTTTATTCTTTTCTTGTTTTAGACATTTGTGCCGTGAGGATGGGCCGACTGCCAAATTGCTGTTGCAGAGCAGCTACAATACCAGCTATTTATTTCCAGCGGGGACAGTGTGTCTTGTTTCCACCTTGTGAGTGTGTGTGTGTGTGTGTGTGTGTGTGTGTGTGTGTGTGTGTGTGTGTGTGTGTGTGTGTGTGTGTGTGTGTGTGTGTGTGTGTGTGTGTGTGTGACATCGTGGCTTTAATACGTCTGTCTGGGGGAAGATGTTACTGTGCAAGATGCAGTCAAATGTAGGGGGCTAAGAATTAAGGAAGGACCAACTGGAAGCCTCAAAACATGTATTCACAAATATGAAAAGTAAGTGCAAGAGACAATTTTCTGCCTAAATGATGTAACAGGTTGCCAATTACCTCCAGGTATTACACACACACACACACACACACACACACACACACACACACACACACACACACACACACACACACACACACACACACACACACACACACACACACACACACACACACACACACACACACACACACACACACACACACACACACACACACAAATAATGACATTTAACCTCTAATGCATGACATTTATTTGCTTAGTTTTTTTCCTTAAATGACATTCAGTATTACAAAACATAAACATAAAAAAAATGTAAGACATTAAGTAAAAAAAAATACATCATTGCGTCATACAAAAGGGTTACTTTTTCTGAATAGAAAGGTTAGTGGTTACAAAGTTTGTTTTATTTCTTAACAGAACTTTCCCACAGTGTGTAAGTAACATCACAGGCATCATTTTCTCTGCTTTAGCTTAGTTTGGTTCACAATATTAATACACAAATCCCTCTGGCCAACGGGAATAAAACATATTAATAGTACTTAGCCTACTGAACAATTTTAAAACAAGATTTCAAACCAATTTTGGTGTAATGATGCCCCTTTTATAACATTAGCTGTTTATTTTCCCCATCCGTGTTGAAGCACCAATGCGCTGATGTTGAGGTGAACATCAAGTCCCAGCCGAATGTTTTGTTCGTGACTGAAGGGCCATGTGTGTGTTAGACCTTCGCGCATGTTTCTCTGCAGCTCCTCTCGGTCTCAAACTGGTTGTTGTTTCCCTGACAGCCTCCGAACCAGAACTGAGCGCAGGAATTGGCTGTGGCGTCGTAGTACCACTTCACCACGTACTCCCGGCACGGTCCTGGATCCAGCACCTGGATGCAGCGCTCCGCTGGAGACGACAAAAAAACAAGAAGTGTGACTAAGAAGTCTTCGGCCATGCTTTGAGTTTAGCGTGTTAGCTTGCTAACATTTAATAATTTTCACTCAATACAAAGTATAACTGGAATGATGGAATTGTCATTAGTTCCACAAAAATGTCGACCTGATTATGATGCTACAGGAGAAGTCGGGATTACCAAAGTTATTACAGTTCATCCTGATGGGAACATGAATGTGTGCACCAAATATCATGGAGATCCATTAGAACATATTCAGTGCTTGTTTTTTTTCCCTTTATTTGAGACTTTTAACATTTAAACCAATCATTTCTCCGTCGAACAATCTCTTCAGCGGTTACCTGATGTGTTGGTGTCAGAAGTCAGCAGTGGCGGATGCGTCGGCGGCTGTGTCTTCTCCTCAGACGGGGCCCTCAGAGTGGGACCCGCCGGCCCGACTCCTCCCGTCATCACCACGTGGCCGTTGTTGTCAAACCGTGGGAGGAACTCTGTGACCGGTCGGAAGGGTTCCCTGTCGAAGTATGGGAATCTGGGAGCCTCTGAGTTGATTCTGTCGTCCGTCTCGGGTCTCGGTGGAGTGACGGGTTCTCTGGCGGGTTGCGACGCTGGAGGGCCGGGCTGTAACAGAGCAGAGACTGTTTCAGTCTACTGTACCTTTTTATTTATCCAGGTAAGATCGACATAACCAGTGATACGTTAAACTGTTGTAACACAGCGTAAGTTGCCAAAAGGAGGTAGAGAAATGACTGCTTTGTTCTTCTCACCACCATCTGAGCCCTCCTGAAGTCCCCTGTGAAGGTGGGGGTGTCGGTATCGGTCCTGTACGGAGGCTCTCGAACGTTACCGGAGTCCTCTGGGGTCCCTGGAGCCAGCCTGGAGCTCGGGACGGAGCTGAACAAACGTCTTGCTCCGTCCTCGCAGATACGACTTAGCAGTTTCCCCTCCAGAGCTGCAACGCGAGACGACCAAAACGGTAAATATGCAGTTACTGTATACCTGTATAGTTTAAGTGCAGCCACAGTTTGAATGGAAGCAGTTTGGGTTGTCTTGCTCATGAGCACTATGGTAGTAGATGTTCTAGAACAGTGGGTCAGGCCCCCCCTCAGGGGTGCTCCAGGATTTGCTAAAAAATAAATGTTAAAAGATGGTATTTGTGCACAGTGTCAGATAAATTCAAATCTTTTTTTTTACCTTAATTTAACCAAGCGAGTCACTAAGAACACATTTGTATTTACAATGGCAGCCTGGCTACTAATACTAATATTATTCGTGTTATACTTATATTTCAGTGGTGATTGCGTAGGATTGTTTCTGACTTGTTTGATCCAAACATTTTCAATAACAAAATAATAAAAATATATTCCTTGTATGGTTCTGATGGGATCATGATGAATGTCTCACCGGGAAGTGTTTTGAATTCGTCGATCTGGAACACGTGCTCGCTGTCGGGGTCAGACGCCATGAGACTGAGCTCCTTCTTGAACTCCTCGTACAGAGGATCGCTCTCGTTCACCACGCCGATCACAAACGTCTCGATGCCACTCCCCCGAGCTTCTGACATCGCGCTCTCCAGGCTGACCGCGTCCCTTTTATCAGCCTGCCCGTCCGTGATGACGATGGCCACCTTCCTCACACCTGCCCGCGCCCCCTTGAACACCCGGTTGGCCTTTTGGATGGCGCTGCCCGTGAACGTGCCCTCGCCCAGGTAGGTCATGGAGCGCACCGCAGACTTGATCTCATCGCGGGTGGCTTCCTGCGTGAGGCTGACCACCACCATGTTGATGTGGCTGTAAAGCACAACGCCCACCCGCGTGGTGTCCCGGCTGACCGAGGCTCGGTCGATCAGGGCGTTTACAAAGTCTTTGATCCGGTTGAAGTTGTCCGGGCCGACGCTCTCGGAGCTGTCGATCACAAAAACCAGCTCCAAGGGGGTTTGGCGGCAGGTCACTCCACAACCTCATGAAACCCAGAAGACAGGTTATAGTCAAAACCATATACATAAAAATAAAACAAAAAGTGAGTTTCTGATTACTTACTGCATATGGATCTCACTATTTTGACGATGTCTTCCCTCTGTGAAAGACAGCACAGCTTTTACTACAAACTGATCTGACACTGAGTTACAGAAAAGAAATGAATCGCTAATGCTGAGCCCTGCCACCGCACCGTCAAACACCGTTAAACCTGAAAGTGTGACTAGAATGGTCAGAATAATTACCATTTCCCCTAAAGTGGGGAACTATCTATAAAAAGGGCAACAACTCCTGCACTGTTCATCTGATGCGGACGTGAACGCCTTTAAATTAAAGCTGAAAGACATCACTTAAACCTTCATAATGAAAAACACACCAACGTCTCAATATTGTTGACTGCTCTGCATGACTGTCAGTGTTACGAGTGATGCACTATACTTACTGTAAGTCCAGGCTCTCCCTTTTGTCCCAGTCTACCCTGTGATTTGAAACAGATCATCATTTATTAGCTGTTCACATATCGAGAGATTCCCTTGAGAGAACTTAGCGTCTTTAGCTTCTGTGCTGTGAATATTCCCGGGGAAAACTAAATATTTTAGCGGTGTACAGTTAGAAGAGGGATTCAAATCAAATCCTTCGCATTTGATTGGACCGCTACACAGAGGGTGGACTTAGAAAGTAATGGATACGGAGCTACAGAGCACTGAGGCTCCACACACGGCTCTCTTGTTGCTAAAGTTGATTGATGGAAGTCATGATATTACTGGTTGAAATCGATTGGTTCTAGCTTGCGTAAGCACACGTTTATATTTAGTTTTACAAATACAAAGAAAGTATTTTGAGTGTATTTTTGTGCATGTATTGTTAAATAGCTGCACAATATTATGGGGGATGTGATATAAAAGGGTTAAAAATGCAGTTTTCATTACAAAAACTCTAAAGTACCAAAGGTCCGATGGCTCCGGCCTCTCCTGGTTGTCCTTTGTCTCCACCTTTGCCTTTTTCCCCTCTGAACCCTCGATCCCCCTGCAAGAGGAAAGAAACGTCCGTCTTAAATCACATCGTAGATATGCACATACCTGTACTGCTGCCACTACCTTTGATGAATAATAGATCAATATAGGCATGTTGAATGCAGTTTGTGCGAAAGTTATTCTCCTCTTTTGCTGGAAGCCACTGACAAAATTGCATTTTTTTTATTTTTTGGTAGTTTTACTGTAACTTCATATTCCATAATACAGGTTCACTCTGCGGACATTATATCGTTACCTTGTCCCCATGCAGACCTTGTCCTGGAGGACCTCTGGGGCCGAGGATCCCCTGAAATCCAGTCTCGCCCTGGAAACACACAGAGCACAGTCCATGTCAAAGACAACAAGTCGGATGTTAGCACATGTGGCTGGGACTCTAAACTATTTTGTTAACATAAAAAAAAAACCACACACACAACATGAGTTTTAGCCATTAAGACATAAGATATGAAGTAGTTGAGTTGTTGAATGCTACTGTCTTGTCATTGTTGAAATAACACTGTGCCCAGATTTGATTGTCTAAGTACAGCAGCTGACTGAAATAAGAGCTCTCATTTGTCTTCATGCTGTATCAGTTTCCCCCTCTTATACTTGAGTTTTCAGTCTGGAACATTGTTCACCAACCATTGCCAGGAAAGGAAATGCTTTTACTGCTTTACAAACGTAGATTAATGTCCCTCCAGTGAGTCCAGTCACGTGACAATTTCCCTTTTATAATCCACCTAATACAGCTGGTTATAGACTGCTGTTACTGACATCGTACAACGTTACCTTTTGTCCTTGAATGCCTTCTCCAGGTAGCCCCTGTGCACCAGGTGCTCCCCTTTGGCCAAGTGAACCCTGCAGGGAAAGACAACTTTCTGAAGTCTCTCTGGATGCCAAAATTAATTTGTAAAAGGCAATTTAGTTCTAGTTTTTTAAAAAACAGTCGTCGTTTAGAACAGGACAGATTACCTTTAGACCAATTAGGCCAACTCCAGCTGGCCCAGCAGGTCCAGGAGGTCCAGACGAGCCTCTGTCTCCCTGAACAGGAAACAGATTGTAAGTTATAAAAAGTATGCTACGCTGGTTACAGAAAATGAGCTGAAAACATCAGGCTGGTGGCCAGCAGCAGCACTGACACCTCATCCTGGCTGCCCAGTGCTCCGCAGAAGGACAAGCTACCGAGCTAACTACTTTACCGCCTCGCTGACGTGTGTTTTCCCCATAACAACTAACAACAATCGCCAGTTTCTTTTGTACTGGTCAAATAACCATGGAACACCGTTAAATGTCAGTTCTACTCCTATTCTATTTCTATGGTTTTTCCCTGAGGTGAACTTTTACCTTTGTTCCAGGTAAACCGACGCCGTCTGACCCGGTCTCTCCCTTCAGACCAGGAGACCCCGGAAATCCCTAAGAAAGACGTTGTGAGAGGATTACATAGTGCGGGGTGTGTAAAGAGATAAAGGGTGCTGTGATGTAGGTTCATACTCACTGTAGAGCCGGGGTAACCGTCACCTTTAAGTCCAGGTGTCCCAGGAAACCCTGCAGACCCTCTGTCCCCCTTAAAACCAAAACATGCCTCTGTTATATCTGTACTTTTCATGGGAATCGGTGAGGAGTGAACCGTAACTCACCTTGGGTCCAGTTGAACCCGTCCCCGGCTCTCCTACAGCGCCAGCTGGACCCGGTCGGCCCAGTTCTCCCTGACAAAAAACAGGAGTAGATCAGTTGTTGCTGTTGAGAGTTACAGCAGCTGTTTGTTTGCACCACATGGGCTCACTGTACCTTGGCACCAGCTACACCCCTCCCTGGTGGTCCTGTTGCACCTGGTGGACCCATATTTCCTGGTTCCCCCTGAAAAATAAAATAAAAATGCAAAATAACTACAGTAGTAAATACATTAGTGAAATAAATGTACTAAAAAAGTTAAATTTAAATACTCAAGTACCTCAAAATCGTAGTAAAGTACAGTACTTGAGCAAATGTACTTCGCTACTTTCCTGAACTGCACTTCTATCAGATGTGACAACGTTTTGCTCACAACTTCATTCTAAGATCTAGAAATGCGGCGGCGTTATTTGAGGTTAATAACACTTTACTGTGATGAATCGACTGACCTTTGACCCCATCGGCCCCACGGGACCGACTGCACCTGGTTGTCCTCGGGTCCCCCTGTCCCCTCGGTCTCCCTGCCAAAGTAACGCAACACTGTCGCTCATATTCCTCTAAATAATCTGTTTGGATGATCATATCATAGATCATATGAAGCTCGATTACAGTTCACATTCACATAATCTTTGTGAAATGTGACATTTGTCAAATGTCTGTTACCTTCCCTCCAGGTGAGCCTTTACCAGGAGCACCGTCGGGTCCTCTGGGCCCCGGTAACCCAACGTCACCCTGCCGTCATTTGAAAACAGTCAATGAAGCAGCAGACTGGTAAGAAATATGAATACATTTTATATTTATATATATATATATGAAAAAGGAGAAAACAAGGTTCAGGTTATGAAGGTACCTTTTGTCCCGAGGCTCCATCCTCTCCTGGCTCACCTGTTATACCTGTTAACCCCTTGGAGCCCGGGTCACCCTGAGAGAGGAAGGTTAGGCGCAATCATCAGAGAATGAAGTAAACCACTGAACCAGAGGGTGAGAGCAGTATTTCAATTATCTAATTAATTAGAAAGTCACTGGATGTGACCGTCTCACCTCTTGTGAAGTCAATCATTTAGAATTAAGAAGATTGTAAACTAAATGACTAGTCGTTGATTATTTCTGCTGCAACGGAGCTAAAGTGTGTGACCTGCAATTCCAGACGTTTGCTCAGCTGAGGATCTCTACTCTCTGCTATTCAACTTTAAAGATACAGTTTGACA
The DNA here is from genome assembly GCF_910591455.1 of Pholis gunnellus. NCBI lineage: Eukaryota > Metazoa > Chordata > Actinopteri > Perciformes > Pholidae > Pholis > Pholis gunnellus. The sequence continues at coordinate 23,884,454 of NC_136534.1, forward strand.
TTTTGGGATATACAGGACTGTCTCAGAAAATTTGAATATTGTGATAAAGTTCTTTATTTTGTGTAATGCAATTAAAAAAACAAAAATGTCATGCATTCTGGATTCATTACAAATCAACTGAAATATTGCAAGCCTTTTATTCTTTTAATATTGCTGATTATGGCTTACAGCTTAAGAAAACTCAAATATCCTATCTCTAAATATTAGAATATCATGAAAAAGTATACTAGTAGGGTATTCAACTAATCACTTGAATCGTCTAATTAACTCGAAACACCTGCAAGGGTTTCCTGAGCCTTGAAAAACACTCAGCTTGGTTCAGTAAACTAAATCACACGTATGGGGATTATCACAATATTCTAATTTTCTGAGACAGTCCTGTATACGCTTATTTGCTTGCTTGGCGAGAGATTCATTCCTATACTTTAACTATGGCGCTAGAGCCAGGAGGGTGACTAGCGTAGCTTAGCATAAAGACTGGAAGTAGGGAAATAAATAAATACCTCTACCAGCAGCTTAGTATTTATGTGTTGCTAAGCTAACTAGCTTCACACTCACGCATACAGACATTAAAGTGGTGTCAATCTCCTCGTCTAACTCTTGGCCAGAAAGTAAATAAGCGTGTTTCACTTAAAGGGAACTCTACTGCAGAGTGATGCGTGAGTGGTGCCGTAGTGTTTGGAGGACTCACTTTAGGTCCTGGCTCTCCGACGGCTCTCTCACCGGTCAGTCCGGGCTCACCTGTGAGGCCCTGGTTCCCCTGAAAACAACATTCACACAGTGGGCGAGATATTCAGTGGAATCTTTTGGACAGAGAAAATAAACGATTCACTTTCAATGATCCACAGATAAATGTGAAATAAACACGTTTCAGATTATAAATGCAGCAACAGCAGCCTCTCTGTTGTGAGATTCAGACTCCCGGGGATTTGATCGACAGGCCAGCTGTGTCTCCCGGGCGTATTTGTGTGATGAAATACGCAAAATAATTTACATGCAATCAGACAAAGAATCAGCCGACTGTCGATCATAATTATGATCTGAGTTGGTGTCTCTGAGGCAAACATCCTGTTAGTTATCATCTTACCTTTGGTCCTGTTATTCCAACACCTTGAGCTCCTCTGAGGCCTGCAGCACCCACTGGGCCTTGATCCCCCTAAACGACAGAAAAGGCATCAATCAAAACGAAGTGAGCAGGTTTGAGACGCTGAAAAGCGTTCTGTTCGTTAAGTTTGGTTATTCAGAAAGTATTCAGATCCTTTACTTCAGTGAAAGTACTTCAAGAACACTGTAAAAATACTCCACAACAAGTAAAACAGTACTTAAGTAAAAGTATGTCAGAATTATCAGCAAAATGTACTTAAAGTATTTAAAGTAAAAGTATTGACAGTGTTTTACTTTTATTTATCAAGTTTCTTGATTAATACTGCTGCTGCATTCATGTGTATGTTGCATTTTACTGCTGTAGTTTAAGGTTGTGCTCATTTAAACTCTTTTATATGCTGTTGGCGGTGGTGCAATGTCATTTATAACAAAATATTATATTTTATAAGCTTACACAATGTTTTATAGGCAAGTAACTCGTAGCTAAAGCTGTCAAATAATTGTAATGAAGTAGAAAGTGCGATATGATCCTCTGTAATGTAGAATTAGAAGATGGCAAGTACTGTACAAGCACAAGTAGAGTATTTGAGTAAATGTACTTAGTTACTTTCCTGCATCAGTGATTAATGCAGCTTTTACCTTTTCTCCTTGAAGTCCTAAACCAGGAGCACCGACTGGACCGGGAGACCCAGGCGGCCCGTGACGTCCCTGAACAAAGAAAAACGGCAAATCACAGAAATCAAAGCGCCACCTCTGTATCAGAGTACATGAGACGCCGGTGAGTACTAGTAACGGTTGCAGTATCAGAAGGTAATAAGGCTGAGCGGTATGACCTAGAGTTATATCACAGTATCCTTTTTATTGTCATCTATTGTGGTTATTTGCAGAAAACACGCAATTCAAATGAATACCTTTTTATACCCCCCCCCCCCTGTTAGACATGAATACATTTTGAGTTTAATTTACCTGGTCACCTTTGACCCCGACACCAGGAAGTCCTCGATTGCCTCTGGGACCTTCGTATCCTCGATCCCCCTGAAACAAAGAGTGACACGCAGAAGCTTCACACGTGTGCAGCATGTTTCACATGTGACGTTTTGTGAAGGCCAGTGATGTACATTCCTGAGTAAATACACAATGATTTGTAGCAATCAGTGAAACATTTTCTGCTTGTGATCAGTCTGCTTTTTGCACCAGCAGTGAATATTATCAGCTTCACTTCTGTCCAGACTGCTCCTCTGTCTATTTCAACCCTTCTTCTTTTAGTAAACATTGATGTAATATTCATTTTAACAGGGACGAGTACGTAATGTGGACCGATGACACATAGCCTGAGCTAGTCTGCAGGGCCTTGATACAAATACATACAACACACATGCACAACAATACAAAACACAAGCAATGATACGATAGCAACGCTGGAAAACATTATGGAAAACAAGGAAAATTGTAGGACCCATGCAAAGTATTGAATACTTAGAACAATAAGTACTGACTATAGACGCTTCCATTTGTCTAGAATCAGAATTAGACTGATTATTTGCCACGGAGGTTTTCACATACAAGGGATTTGCCTTCGGATCGTGACGCATAACGGTCACAATAATCAAAGTATAACTTATTTTTGGTGGTTTAAAACTTGACCCACCTTCGGCCCTGGAAGCCCCTCTCCAGGTGGTCCGGGGACTCCTTGCACTGCCGGTGATCCCGGGGGACCCTGGAATCAAACAAAAGACTTCATAAAAGGCTGCACACGTGAAGACATAACATAGTAAAGAGGCAGCTATAAGACGACGTTGGTTCTACATAAGACAGAATAAAGGTGCAACATTGCATGTTGTGTGCTGCAGGGGGCAGCAGTGCTGTGAAAACTGTTCAAAACTTCAATTCCCAGGAATCCTGGAATGGGACGGGAGTGAACTGAACATGCTCATCTTTGACAACTTGGCTGATATCATATGATGCATAAAAACAAAGGAAAACAGATGGAAAAGTCATCTTGCATATGGGATTTAGCTTTCTCTGGATTCCCACTCACCGCTCTGCAGGAAGACGTTTCTATTCTCACCTTTATCCCTAAAAAGTATTGCACTTAAGTACAATTTTGAGGTACTTTACTTGAGTAAATCTATTTTCTGCTACTTTATAAATCTACTCCGCTTGTACTTTTTACTCCACTGAATATATTTAAAAACTACAGTTACTAGTTACTTTGCAGAATGATGATTTTACATACAATACATATTCTCAACGTATAAAGAACGATACTTTGCTCTCGGTGTAATAGCTATATAGATATAATGTTATACATGTAAACTATACAGCAGTGTATACTGTAGTAAATAATTAGCTCCACCTCAACTATGATATTAAAATCCTGCAAATGTGTCAATGCATCAATAATAATAATCCAATTATTAACACTCTCAGAGGGGATATTCTGCTCGACAAGTACTTTTGATACTTTAAGTTCATTTAGCAGGTAATACTTGAGTTCTTTTACTCAACATTTTGAATGCAACACTTTTACTTGTATTTGAGAGTATTTTCACAGATACTTTAAAAGTATTTCTTCCACCACTCAAGACCTTGATGCATTAACAGAAGACAAGAACATGTTTTCATACTCACTGGTAGTCCTGGTTCTCCTACACCAACGGGACCTGTGGGACCGGATCTTCCCTGGATGCCTTTTTCACCCTGTAAGCGTCAAACAGCAGCATTCAACCACTTTAACACCTTCCAACATCTTCCAGTAACTCCTTTAAGTTATAATATGTATTCTATCTCTGGAAGTTTCTCACTAACTGTATTAAAGGGGCTATCTTATCACACAATCTTTTTCCCAAAATGTTCTGTAACTGAGCGGGACAGGTGTGGTTATTCACAGCGAAGTAAATGTAAGACTAATATGATACTATAACAGATTAAGAAAGATTAGGACCTGAATCCATCAATAACACATTTAAATACTAATTGGTTTTCAGCTGAAAGGAGGTTCAGTTACTCTTTAAGTAATTATACTTATCTGTATTATTAAAGAAATATGATGTACATCACAAAACAGTACCTTGAGAATACATTTAGGCACATTTTAGGAAGATTATATGACTGATTATTGGTTTTTATGTTAGTATAAAAGAGTTACCTTGGCTCCTGGGAAGCCGATACCAATGTCCCCCGGTGGTCCAGAAACACCGTTGGGTCCTCTGTCCCCCTGTAGCAAGTAAACAAGTTCAGAGGTTTGTATGTCGTGTGATGGCAGTTCAACACTGCAAAAAGATGTTAAATTAAATGAGAAATAGTGTCCATGTAGTCCCTCTTTATGCAAAATGAATGAAAACAAGTCTTCATTCCTGCAGGTCGCTTTGATAATTCAAATATTATACTTTTCAACTACGCAAAATAACCACCAAGTTTGTTATTTAATTGACTTAATTAATGCCAATATATAAATGTTAACAGCTTTTTACAGAAGTCACTGTAACATTCTCTGCAATATATATTTTCTATGTTGTTCGTGGGATTTTTCACTGCAGTACTTTCTTTCATGGGGATTTAAATACTCTGCTCTCCCTACTCCTACAATGCTTGAAAAATAGATTCAACAGATGCTGTGCAACTAATGAATGAAGTTTGTGTGATTTACAGTATTTATCTTACTGATATCTGGTGGAAAATACTCTTTAAATAATCACATATTATGCAGTGAGGCCAAAATGGGGTCTGTCGTCTTGTTTCAACCTTTTGTGGCATTTAGGGAATAAAGACCAGTCCTTTGTTCCTTCGGTAAAACTTGATTAATATCTGGAATTCTTTCCTGGAAGTGCTATAAATCACGTTACATTTCATCTGTATAAAGGCATCTTTGTTAAAAAGCTGTGGGAAAACTCTGTGGTGATGAAGGAATCAGCATCTTATTAACCCTGGGCAACAATTTTAAAGGTCGTTTTTATGTTGCCCCCCCATGTTGTGTGGAAAAGTGTCTGCAGGGCGCTGCGTGTGAATGCTTTTACGCTATTCTGGGGGAAATAACCCCACATTTCTAATTGATCTTAGATAACTATATTCTTTAGTTATACTTTACAGACAGACTGCTCTGCGTCTTTAGGATGTTGATGGATGGAATTTCTCATCTCAAAACATTGTGTTTATACTAAACAAACAAGGTACAAGGTGTTTTTATGTGTGTGTGTTTTTTTTTACTTTGGACAGAGCCAGGCTAGCTGTTTCCCCCTATACTTCCAGTCTTTATGCTAAGCTAAGCTAAGCTAAGCTAAATGAATTGCCTCCTGGCTCTAGCTCCATACTTAATGCACAGACATGAGAGTGGTACCAGCGGCTTAGTCTCTGGAAGACTAACTGTATTTCCCAAAATATCAGACATTTCAAACTATATTTATCTAATAACTTTGGCAGATGAGGAAAAAAATACAGAGCATTATTATAGGCAACCCTTTAGTAAAGTAAATCAGATATTTTAAAAGATCTCTGACAAAAACTAAGTACTTTAGAAAAAGATGCTTTATTTTGAGAACAAGTCTAAATATTATGAGAAAAATGTAACTGATAATATAACTGATTACTTTGAATTATGACTTTATCCTCAAAATCTGATTATTTCCCCACAAAACTCATCGATATGCGTTCTTTGTTTAGCGGCATACATTGTCTGCCACAGTATGATATCTTAGGGACACTGGGAGGTATTTCAAATCCTAGTACATGTCCTGGCGTTTTATTTCTTAACATACACGACTTTAATCCAGCCAATCAAACTGTTGCTGCTGGAAACTTTCAGCGCAGAAAAGACTAATTTAAATGGCGGTTTTGGGGGAACTTACTTTAGATCCTGCTGGGCCCTCGGGTCCCATGTCTCCTGGAGGTCCTATTGCAGCCTGCAAAACAAATACAAATAATACACAATGCAACATTCAAGTTTGCTTTAATCAAACCCATAATTGTGCCGTACCTACTATTTGTACCCCTGATGTTTCTTAATTTTGCGACCAACCTTTGATCATGTATGAGTCTAAAACTAAACCCCCACGTTGTATGACCAAGCTGCAGGTCAAAACCAACCCACCACCTCTGAAACGACTAAAACCAACACTCGTGCCTTTCATGTCGTTCGATTCTCAGGCCGAGCTCACAGAATAACACGGTTATACTGACACTGTGCCAGTGGCACCAGGGGAGGGAAGAGTGGTGCTGGGCGGGCAGGTCCACGCACTAATCCCACCACACAGAGTCTGTTCCTGCAGAAGAATAATATCCTGCAAGCCTGGATTCACTGCTTTGGATAGCCACATTAGTATCAGGATTACCCATAATCCAATATTCACATTCCATTAGTGCAGAGATGAAAAGGAGACAAATTCCACTTCCATTTTTCATATTGGAGAGAGAACAGACCGTCTGATGTCTGCGTATCAATATCAACAGCAGGCAGTAAACCGTATGTTCGGGAGCATGAAGGATGAAATCATGAGTAACTAATACATACCACCATGAAATTCTCCCAGATATGTGCTAATTCTTATTGATTTGGAGATGTGTGGCTCAGAGTCTGAGAACATGTTCACATGTATAATGGTCATTATGTTCACTGTCTATTCTTAGTTGCACAGCAGGCTAACATCTGGTGATTAGCACCAAACAAAAGGGGAAGCTGAGGTTGTTGAGTGTCATTAGTTCTGCAGGTATAACAACTTTAACATTTTGACCTGACGATGGCGCTACATGAAAAGTTAAAGGTTTATGCAAGTTTTTAGAATTCATCATGAAACTCGCTCAAAACCTCAAATGTGAATCTCATGGTGGCGAGAAGAGGGAAAAGTTTAGGATTCATCCTCTGCAGACCATGAATGTTTGCAAACCTTCATGTCTATCCATTCTATAGTCCGACATTGTAGCCGTGCTGCTGGCAAATACTATCGCTGACTTATTTCAATTCAAGACATTTATTTTATCTACTTCTACTCATTCATTAAGTGGCAATCTTGAAGACATATTTTATAAGCAGGTTGCTCTTTTTGTATATATTTTGGACTTACACCTTATTCATTTATATTAAATTAGCATTTTTTTATACTCTAAATATGCGTAAAAAGTAGACGCGGTGGAGAAATTCTTCTTTTCATATATAGAATTAGCCTGTAAAACTATTTTCAGGGTTTCAAATCATTAAACCTAGATTCATAATCGTTAACATTTATTTAATAGAAAAAAGACATCTGGCTGCGCTGCACCTGTTCTCCTTTTGTTCCTCGCTGGCCCGGCGGTCCCTCAGGTCCCTGCAAAGTGATGCAAAGATTCAGTACGAGAGACACAGTATGAGGTATTGATTGAAATAATGTAGTTAATAATGTTCATACGGTGTCACCCTTCTCCCCCGGAGTGCCACAGTCTCCTCTCTCCCCCTAAAAGACCAAAGATTAGACCCTCTGCTTATTTTCTAAGGACGTCATTAAACGTGAAGAGAATAAAACGACTCGTAAGCATTCTGCTGAAGCTAAACCTCACCCACCTTGTTTCCCTTATAACCTGGACGACCCTGTAAAAGGTGAAACAGTTTTAAAATCTGAATTTCATCCAATAAGAACTTGGTAATTAAAGATTTTTTTATTATTTTTTTTACCTCTGGACCATCGCTTCCAGGTCGACCATTCAAGCCCGACTCTCCCTTAAAACAACAGAGAACAAGTTAAAATGAGCTGCGTTAAAAGAATCAGACGCTAGAATAGTTTGTGTCTTTGTGAGATGACTTACCCTCTCTCCTTTTAGACCATCTGTCCCTCTGAAGCCTGCGTCCCCTTTTCTACCCTGGAATTAGTAATAGTTAAGTCAGATGCTACAAGATGAGATGGTGATACGTACGTTTGTGATAAAAAAATACAGAACGAGTATCCAATCACTTTGGTAAAGATTATAGTTTTTGAACAGAACTCACTGGACTTCCTTGAGGGCCCCTCTCTCCTCTTTCACACAAACACACTTGAGCCTGTGGACACTAACACGGAGACAATAATACAAAGTCAATGCAACCATTTACACCAATTAATTATAGAAGGAAGAAATACTGGATTGCATTGAAAGACTTACCTCGTCCAATACGACTGCACCCTGGATGCAAAACATGGGACAAGAAATGTCAATGACAGTTCATTTAATCACAGAAACAATCAATTTATTAACTTTTGGAGAAATCTTGGAACGTTCATGTCGGCCCTCAACAGTATTTGTTCTTTCTTAGCGAGCTATAACTGTGAATGAATGATATCACACATTTCTGGAAAGCAGAACAAGCCATGCATCTCTCTCAGACAGACATGCAGATATTTGACATTTCTGTTGTGTGTTTGTGTGGAAAATGCAAAGCAGGCGGGAAAGCCCCGGTCACGCAGACACAACTGTGTCACTGAGAAGTGAACCTGCTGTGAGGACAGAATATAAACCTCTTCTGCACGCTGCTGTCACTGTGATCGGCTGCTGGGTGTGCAGTTTATCATTCGTGCTCCTCGACCATGTGGCGGGTTCGAGAAGAACGCTTGGTTCTATTCCACGCAAACACAACAGCAGTTAATGTCGGGGGATTTTTAGCACCTTCAACCAAACAAGCGGAAGAAAACACGTGAAATCAGATGGTTAAAATGGCTGCATTTGAGTACGATTAGGCTGCAGAACCCCTGAAGCATCTTCTAGCTCAGTGGTTCCCAACCTTTGTACCCTTTTCTATCATTGAGTAAACAGACGACCCCTGACTAAATTAAATATCTGGTGGATATAACGGTACATAACAACTGATAAACTGTACAACTAACCTAAATAGTGAGAGCAATAACTGAAGGAGATTTTCGTAAAACACGCCACCCTGTCCCTGTCGTGTAGACACAGGCGCCGTCTTGACTGAGGTCATCTCCCTAGAAGCCGACACTCACCATCTCTTTGAGCATCTTCTCCTCCAGCTGAGGATCCAGAAGACTTTGGACAAACTGCTGAGCGGGTGTGCTGGCGATGGCCCGGAGCTTGGCGTTATTCTGACTCTGCTGACTGATGTCCGACAGACCTACAGTGAAGAACTTTATGCCGTGACCTTTGGCCTCCGCTGCAGCCGCGATCACGTCGGGGTTGCGGGGATGGTCGACCCCGTCGGTCATCAGCACCGCGACCCTGACGCTGTCCGCCGGCGTCTCCTGCACCAGCAGCTGCGAGGCGTTGGTGATGGCGTAGGTGGTGTAGGTGCCGTGGCCGATGTAGCTCATGGTGCTGACTCGACTGTGAAATGAATCCAGGTCTTTCCAGGCCGAGAACCGGTGCTCCACGGAGACGGAGCTGCTGTACTGAAGGGCGGCCAGTCGCATCTTCAGCGTCCAGCCGGCTACCTGCAGCATAGAGAGGCGGGTGCTGAAGCTCAACACGAAGGCCTTCTGCTTCTCAAACAGGAGTATCTTTGCACTCTCGGAGCTGTCCAGGATGAAAGCCACCTCCAGTGAACATGTCAGACCTGTGGGAGAAGAAGAGACAACGAAAGCTCAGGTGAACGCAGAGATTCACAAGACAAGAGAGTCTGGTGAAGGTTGCAGCTCCACAGCCCTTTTAGTAGATAAGCCAACCATCACTATTTATGGAACTGCAAGAGGGTGATGTCCATAAACAGATATGTTCCAACATGCAGCAAACGATTGCATGTTGAATAACAGAAAGTTATTATTTATTATTTAGATTAAATACATTTCAGTTTTGGACTGTTGGTCGGGCAAAACAAGCAATCTCAAGAAATGTACTGTACTCTCAGAAAAACACTGTTTTTAACTCAGTAATGAATTCATTAAAACATCGATATTGACTGTTGAAAATATCTATCATCTGTAAAGTCAATAAAGTCCCAAATCTCCACACATAGAGGCTTTAAAGTTAACAACTTCTATGCCAGAAAATTACAAAGATGCATTTTTTTTTCACCAGTAACTTTGATCGTACTGTAATACAAAAGCATCTGAACTTAAATCATTTAAACCAGGACACTCCGCCTCAAAGAACCACAGACTATTACAGTTCTGTGAGGCAGAGCTGCCCTCAGAAGCACGGAGACCTCATCACTGGAGTTAAGGCTTGTCTTCCCAGCATTACTCTCTAAAAGAGCACCTGATCATCTGGCCTGCCCTACAATGGCCTAATGGATGGTGAAATCTCTAAAAGGCAGCTATAAAGAGTCTAAGAGTGAGAACGCCGCACATCAAATGTTAGATGACGAATGGTAAGTGGTTGCTTTTATATGGCGGTTTTATCCGAAGGAGCTTCACAATTTGCAAGCTACCATTCAACCTGAGGCGCTGGCCTGACCGTCAGGGGCAATTTGGGTCTTGCCCAAGAAATAGCTGGAGATTTAACCTCCATATCTGTTGAGCCACAGCCGCCCAACGACGATCCCACCGTGACCCGGAAGCTCTGGATTTGTGGGTTCAAACACTTTGCCCCAAAAAGCTTAAAAGCACCTCAGTTGTTGTCTGTGTGCTGTGGAACTCTATAAATGGTGTACATTGTGACTGAAGCTGTGGATGTTGTAACTGCTACCGTGAGTCCGTTACACCCACAGGATCCAGTGACAGCCCTTCACCACCAACATGTGGATACCTCGTATAAAGAGATTACCGTTTCCTCCGTCGTCATGCTGCCTGTAGTTGTTCCTGCGTCCTGTCCTCCTTCTCTGGCCCGGGGCCTCGTGTACGAGAGCCAGCAGCAGAAGGCAGACCCCCACTCCTCTCCTCAGGTTTCCCCTCAGCGACTTTTCCATCCTGGCAGAGAAAGCAGTTTACGAGACAAAGCAATGAAGTGCACAAACTTACAGTATGTGCAAAGCACAACATATGCAGCCAGTATCATAGGATTCAAATGTTACTATCATGCGAAGTTTCAGACAACAATGATAATAATGTGTTCAAATCATACTGTTATCATACTGAAATTAATATAGATCCAATCCAATATCATTAGTCCAAACAAATTCCAAATGCTGCAACTTTTAAGTAATCTGCAAAGTAATTGAGTTCATGCAGAGTAAATCTCTAAATGTACATCTTTGAGAAACATGAACCATAATGACTTGTCTAAGCTTTAGTACACGCATTAAAGTTGTCATTTAAACTGTAACGTGACACAACCAAATTAAGGGTGCATACTGTATTAGGCATGCAAAGAAAGAAGTTATTTTACCTAGAATCTCATTTAGCTGCAGTCAGTGCTTGTAGTCCAGTCGGCTGTGGCGCGTTGGAGCGACATTTCGCCGCGTAATGAAGTCCTATAAACCGGGTTGAATCCAACTGAGGACCATCAGATGAGCTGGTGTGCTGCGTGTGTAGCCGGGGGGCTCTGGGCCCGCTCCAACATTTCAGCGCTGGTTCACTTCAGAGCTTGACGACTGACCGAAAAAAATGTTCCTGACTCTGTGGCTGTTCCCTGAACACAACAACTTTCTGCAGGAATATTAGAACAGCGTAGAAGACGGACTACACATTAATTTATCACCCTAAAATGATATTAACATACAGGTAATTATCCAAATAGAGCTCCCGCAATAGTGCAGACACACTACTCTGTAAGAATATTAAAGGAGCATTGGGGTGCTTTTTCGTCCAGTGAGTCTTCTCGTGGACAGACTACTTGTGTCACTTTTCGGATAATACATTTGGAGGGTTCATGCAGTCTTTGCTTTGTGTTTTGGGAAGTTGCACATGGAGATTGTTTGGATGCTGTGCGTAAAACTCCCAAATGAGATTATTTTACTTTTCCACTTTCGCCCACTAATGCGAAAACCAGATGTAGAATGATTCCCATGTACAGTGCAGAAATTAATCTTATTTATAGGAGACTACTTGTAAAATGCAAGCACAAATCCGTGTACACTGATTACCTTCCGGGAACAATATATTAAAATAATCTTCTAAATCTTAATCGATTATCTAAAATATCTAGATGATGTAATGGGGTTTGAATTTTTTCCATTGCTTTCCTTTCTGTGTATTTTCACACACTTTGGTTACGGCGCCCTCTGGTGGTGAACTGCACGCATAACCGCGCCTAACCGGAACCTTAGAGCATCTGACGTTCCCAACCTCACGGATATGTTTTGGTGTAACACACAACATTCCGAGGAGCTCGGAGTGTCCCTGACCGACATGTGCACGCCAAACCGTAATTCACCCGCTCGTTTAAACTCTCTGCATGTTAGTAAGTAACAAAGCATCAATAACTAATATTAGTAAATATTAAAAGCTCATATCGTGACGTCGTTGAAGATGTTTTCGACCTTTAGCTAAATCCGCGCTAGCTAAACGGTTTTCCTTTAGCTTGTCCTTCACTCGTTAGCATTAGCTTCGTGGAAATGTCAACAAACTGTCAACAAACTTTGGACTTTAGTTTTAACTTTGTCATGTGGTCGATTAACTGCATCGTTTACTTCACGTGGCTCTTATCTCAAAACAAATACGTTGCCGAATAGCTAGTTAGCATCAGGCTGCTAACTTTTGTGCTTTTAAATCATCAGCAGTAACGCTTTAGTTTTACATGAAACGTTTAGCTAATCTTCTCTTTAAAGTTACGTCATCATGTTTATGGGATTTGTCATTCTTGTTTTGGTCATCCTTTTTTTATTTTTTGCCAATATCACTAGTAATTTGATTATATGCTAATTTCTTTGCTAATCTGTCCATATTCCAGGTTGGAGAAGGCAGATTTCGTTGAGATCCTTCTAGCTGCCTCTGAATCATGAGTGGCTCCAAGCCGGACATCCTGTGGTCCCCCCACCACCCGGACCGCTATGTGATCTGTGACTCTGAGCTGGGACTGTATCGCATTGGAGCCGTGGGCAGCTCAGAAGCCAAGGCTGGCACCCTTCCGCTCTCCGAAAAAACAGCTGCCACTCTACTAGCCATCAACTCTGACACCCCTTACATGAAATGTGTGGCCTGGTACCCAAAGCACGAGCCAGAGTGTTTGCTCGCGGTGGGCCAAGCTAACGGCAGAGTGGTGCTCACCAGCCTGGGTCAGAGCCACAACTCCACCTGTAAAGAGCTGGTGGGGAAAGAGTTTGTGCCCAAGCACGCCCGGCAGTGCAACACTTTAGCCTGGAACCCGGTGGACAGCAACTTGCTGGCCGCCGGGTTGGACAAGCACAGAGCAGACTTCTCTGTCCTCATATGGGACATCAGCAGTAAGTTTTCCCCAGAGGCCAGTGTTGCCTCTGAGAAGATCCGCCTGTCATCTGTAGATTTGGACTCGAGCACGGTGGTGACCAAGCCGTTGTACGAGTTGGGCCAGAACGATGCTTGCCTGTCCCTCTGCTGGCTGCTCCGCGACCCAAAGCTGCTGTTGGCGGGCATGCACCGCAACCTCGCAATATTTGACCTGAGGAACACGAGCCAGAAAACGTTTGTCAACACCAAGGCTGTCCAGGGGGTGACGGTCGACCCACACGTCCATGACCGTGTGGCCTCTTTCTATGAGGGTCAGGTGGCCATCTGGGACCTGAGGAAGTTTGAGAAGCCCGTGCTCACGCTCACCGAGCAGCTTAAGCCGCTCACTAAGGTATGACGCAGTTTGAGATGAGCAAAATGTTCAAGCTCTGTCCAGTTAAAGACACAATGATTTCCTTCCTCGTTTCAGGTGGCCTGGTGTCCAACTCGTAACGGCCTGCTGGCCACGCTGACACGCGACAGCAACATCATCCGCCTGTACGACATGCAGCACACCCCCACGCCCATCGGCGACGAGACGGAGCCCACCATCATTGAGCGGAGCGTGCAGCCCTGTGAGAGCCAGATCGGCAGCTTCGCTTGGCACCCGTCCTCTCAGAACCGCATGGTGGTGGTGTCGGCGGCCAACCGGGTCATGACCGACTTCACCGTGTTCGAACGCATCTCGCTCGCCTGGAGCTCCACCACCTCGCTCATGTGGGCGTGCGGCAGGCACCTGTACGACTGCACGGAGGACGGAGGTGAAGGAGTGGCGAGCGCCATTGAGAAAGACATCGCCACCAAGATGAGGCAGAGGGCTCAGTCCAGGTACGGCCACGATACCGCCCAGGTGTGGAGGAACCACCTGCTGGCGGGAGGCAACGATTCCAAGCTCAAGTGTCTGTGGTATGATCTGTTTTATATCCTTTTTGGTGGTGAGGAGGAGGAAACACACACAGCTCAGTCTACGCTCAATCGTTGTGCTTCACTCATCCTTCTTTTCTGGAGTTTTATCGCTCCTTCTTCACAGCTAACTGGTCACATGTGCAGAGGAGTCTTTATGCCCTTGGTAGATATATATATAGTCTCATTATACTTAATATTTAAATACATTTGTTAATGCAAGTCAATATTATTAAAGTCACTGTATGGAAGTTTCCTGTGAGGATAGAATCTTTCTATTTTGATGGCGTACAACTAGTTTGTATAAAAATGAGACAACCCAGATGACAGTTGGTTTCTTGGATTCGGCAGCAGTTTAACTTTTTTTCTACGTTGGTCCAGTTTGAATTTGAGTAACGTGACAAAGTGGTTCTTAAGCACCTCCGATCTGCCCGGTTCTGTGCTGTCACTGTGTTGCTTGAACTGCAAAATGAGTTACCTTTCCTATAAAAGCATCACATATGAAGCAGTGTGCAGAGGACACGGAGCTGAAGCTGCAGGGGAACAAACAGTCGGTGGTCTACTCCGGTATCAAGAACATTGTGAAGACCAGCTCAGGTAAGCCAGCGATACCCTGATCGTCTGAACCACCTGAAGGTGTAACATGAGGAAATACTCCTTGTGAGGAAGAATCAGACCGTGGTTAGACAGTAACATTATTAGTTTTTATTTGTGTTATCCTACATTGCACAATCATACACTGTGTATGTCTTCCTGGTTCCCCCAGGCACAACAGAGAGCCGCAGGTGCTGGAGCGGTTCGGACCGGCAGACTGACGTTCCGCGGTACCACAGCGAGGAGCGCTGCCTCGCCCTGCGGCTCTGCAGCTGGATCAGCCGAGGCCCCGACATCGACGTGGAGATGTTCCTGCGGTCGCTGGAGCACGAGCGCGAGTGGGAGCGGGCGGCCGCCGTGGCTCTGTTCAACCTGGACATCCGCCGGGCCATCCAGATCCTCAACAAGGGAGCCACCGCTGAGAAGGGTGAGTGGGTGTAAGGAGGGGGGGGGGGGTAGGAAGCAGGTGTATCTTTGAAGCCAAGTGTTTACTGGAAGGAAGAATGTTTCTGACCAAAGCAAAGCTGAGCGATTATTTTGTTATTATTATTTGTGTGTGTGTGTGTGTGTGTGTGTGTGTGCATACGCGTACGTGGTCGCAGCTATTGCAAGTTTGTTCTTGTTTTAATGTGAGACCAAGAAGAGCAACACATTCGTACTTTGACAATCGGAACCAACAAACATTTATGCTTGAAAAGCGACTCTCTGTCCATCAACATATTGATTCATTCAATTGTTGCAGATTTAAGTGTTTTTTTAAGGTAAAATAAAATCATGTTGTGGTTCAAAATAAAGCAGAAGCAGTAAAAACTCCAATTAAATAGTGATAAACTGTCTCTCTTACTGAGGTCTATTGATTTGCACTTTGCAGAGTGGTCTGCCTCTGCATCGTTGTGCTCTGTAATGTCATGCTGCTTCAACAGGAAATGATGTAAGCATCTTTATAAAGCTATGTAGAGCGTGTTGAAGAACTGCTCATGAATGTGTTAAATATAATACTAGACTCCTGATGAACAGAGTTTGTGTCTCAGTGTGCTACGTTTCTGTGAAGTTACGGTCTGAAGGAATTTTAAAAATGTAACAGCAGGAGATCTTTGTTTTCCACACAACACTCATCCTGCAGCGCTGTTCACACTGAGGATTAACACAAACACAGAGAGAAAGCCGTTGTTTGCGTATGTCGTGACTTAAAAAATTCCACCGATGTAGGTCAGATGTTTTCTGCTAATGAGTTTCTGAACATGACTGGAGGGCGATTCATTAGATTCACTCTGAACGGCAGCTTTAACTTCTGCACACTGATAAATAAACATTTATCTAGTACGGTGATAACCTGCTGGCCCACTGGAAACTACCTTTCTTACTTTTACATTTTTGCTAACATTTACAATTTGAGTGTTAAAGGAATAGTTCAACATTTTGAGGAAAAGGCTTATTTACTTTCTTGCCCAGAGCTTGATTAGATGAAGTAACTCTGAAATCTGAAGCTACAGACGCTTATCTTATCTTATCTTCAAGCTGAACCCGTTGAACCAGTCTTTAAAGGATCGTCCTACCAGCACATTATTGTCTTATGACTTGTTTGTTTACAAAAGCTGAAGAAAATGTGCTTACATGTGCTTGTAAGTTGTTTTTTTGGACAGAACCAGGCTGGCTGTTTCTGCCTTCATCCTGTCTTTATGCTAAGCTAACTGGCTGCTGCCTGTAGCTTCTTATTTAGCATGCAGACATGAGAGTGTTGTCGACTTTCCCTCTGGGGAAAATAAGGGATTCACGTTAATATACGGCTTTAATTTAGCTTTTTTGTGAATGTCTATTTAATTTAGTTTTGAATTCTACTCTCTGACGCAGCGTAAACAAAGAGCGATGAGGTTGATGAAAAAACACACTTTTAAATGAATTCCTGTTTCTCAGAACTGATTTTCATCGAGCCACAAGTCACCACGAACAATTCGCTCAGTCAGAAGCTCGACCGCAGTGCTGCGCTTACAGTGAAGGCTTTGCACAACGTGAATGAATGTCTGCCTCCTTATTCCCAGGTGACCCGAACCTGAACGTGGTTGCCATGGCTCTGTCGGGCTACACCGACGAGAAGTCCTCCCTGTGGAGGGAGATGTGCAGCTCTCTGAGGCTGCAGCTGAAGAACCCCTACCTCTGCGTCATGTTTGCCTTTCTCACCAGCGAGCCGGGAGCCTACGACGGCGTGCTGGTATTGAATCTCTCACTATCAAGCAACCTTCATAGCTCTGTTGCGAACACGAGGGAAGTTAGCAAATAGGAAAGTGTTTAAATTGGCACTCTTTCCTCTCTGAACAGTCGCCGTTTTGTTCCAACTTAATGAAAACTCTTACATATTCTATAACAGCGTGCTGAACAGGTAGTTAATACTGCAGTGGTGTTTCATGGAAAAATAACAGGAAGAGATGTGTTTCAAGTCATAAAACACCACACGGAAAATGTTCCCTGCACACTTGAGTGTATGTTTGAGCTTTTTTCCCCTCCCTCATCAGATTTTGGCCACCTGCTGCCGTCGCTTTCCATTTATCTCTTTCGACTTCCTGGCCAAAAGGGAGGTCTCCACAATAAGAACATTTAGTCAGTCGCTGTGACGCTCTCGGCTTTTTAGAATTGATTATGTGTAAAATAGTTTCCTGCAGAACTGTGTCTGAGATTTTACCATTACAGGCAAAGTTATTAGTATTTGGAGACAGATGCTCGATGTAAATTGAAGCATTTCTCCCGTTAAAATCGTGAAGCAGAAATACGCTTTTGAAATGACGAGAGACGTTGAACGATCTTTGTCTGTGTTTCAGTTTGAGAGCAGTGTCGCTGTGCGGGACCGCGTTGCCTTTGCCTGCATGTTTCTCAGCGACGCTCAGGTAACGCAACACAAAGTCAATCCCAGGTTATGTCGTCACAACAACATGCTATAGTTGTGCTTATGTCACAACCTTTAACCCCATTTCCTAATGAATTACTTTAAATATGCATGATCGTGTTACATTCTTCTCTGATTTGTGACATATTTGTAAATGTCTCGCGGGGTATCCGGCTGCAGCTGCCTCGATACATCGACAAACTGACCAACGAGATGAAGGAGGCGGGCAACCTGGAGGGCATCCTGCTGACGGGTTTGACTAAAGACGGCGTGGACCTCATGGAGAGCTTCGTGGACCGCACTGGAGATGTCCAGACCGCCAGTTTCTGCATGCTGAAGGTACACAAACCCAGACAAAATGTATGCAAGCGGGTCTTTTTTCTGTTTTTTGTATCCTCGCCTGTAGCTCCTCTGGCAAGCCTCCTGGCTCCTCGAGATGCATTTTAGGAGATTAAAAGTGACGAGTCAGAGGATCGAGGAGACGAGGAGGCACAACATCTAGAAAGGAAGCAGGCCACTGTTTATTGTTTGGGGTCAATCTGTCTCTGTGCCACACAACTTTATTATGTTTGGGTGTTTGAGTCATTTTCTGGCCTCAGATACAATGCTAAAATTGTTTTAAAAATCAATTTTACTGTTAAACTAATAGAGTCCTCAAAAAAAAGGAACCTACAGCTTCCCTCCTTTGACTAATGTTAGAACAGACTGGCCCACAGCGGAACCTAATTGCCAACCCCGAGACCATTTATTGTGGTTCATTGCAAGAGGCGATAACAATGCCGTATTAACTCGTTGTGCCATGCAAGCTTCGGACTTCTGCTTGAAAGTACAGCATGTTGCAGTAAGTGACCCCGAAATAAAAGGTTCATTCATTAACCTGAATGAACTAAACACAAAACTGCAACAAAGGAAAAAGAAAGAAACCGTCAGTCTGATCGCACCCTTAGAGAAATCATAAAGGCACACGCTAAAACTTGCCTCTTCGTTTCTTAAAGGTCACAGCTGTTATTCTGAACTCCAATAACAATGTGAAGCAAGAAAGAGCTGTTTGCTCTCCTGCACATGTTTCTATAAAGAAAGGTTCAGAATTTAAAGCAGTGGAGCAGGTCTGTAACGTATTTAACATGCTGTAGAACAGCTCTCTGTGTTTGCATTTATTTATTTTTCTCCTGTCCTAACCTGCAAGTACTGCAAGGTACAAGTCACCCCCCCACCTGTGTTAAGTGTACCTCGCATACTTTTACACAAACATGTACACATTCCACCACAGGGAAGGGTGCAGGAAGGGTGAGCCTTGTAGAAGCCTTTCTGTGACCTGACCTGCTTCCCAGTGCAATGAACTGAAGTGATGATGTGAAATAACGCTAAGAAATAACAACATTCCACCAGGGCTCCCCAGGGGACGTGTTGAAAGACCCTCGAGTCCAATGCTGGATCGAAAACTACCGCAACCTGTTGGACGCCTGGAGATTCTGGCACAAACGGGCCGAGTTTGACATCCACAGAGGCAAGCTGGACCCGAGCTCCAAACCCCTGGCCCAGGTAACCAGTGCAGTGCCTGAGAGCAAGTTGTACCCAGCATGCAGTTTGGCAGTGTAACAGTTAATATTGTGGTGAGCGAGGGAGAGCGTACTTTACCCAGCATGCCGTTCTGTGGTGTAAGAGTCAATATTTTAGCGAGCGTTCCTTACCCAGCATGCAGTTCGTTGGTGCAACAGTTAAAGAGGTCCCCATTTCAATATTCACCAAATGACTGACAACAAATGACAGTTTCGATAATTGTATATATATATATATATATATATATATATATATATATATATATATATATATATATTTAGACGTCTTCTTTGGCTCTGGGAAATTATCTACAGAGTAAACAACCAAAAAAAAGATAGAGATTAATTATTGATGACAATGATTGTAAGCTGTAGCCATAAATACTTGTATTTGATCATTATAGGTTCCTGGTTATGTGGTTAAAATCACCTGACTCTGATGTGAGAGGGCGCTGGCAAACTCATAGCGGTCCGTCTTGTTTGTTTGCAGCCGTAGATATCGTGACGCTCGAGCTGTTTCTTACAGCACAGGTAGTTTGTGCCAAGCTCGTAACACCCACAGCTCTGCTGCTCTCCAATTCTTGTCATAAAAACCTGTGTTCTCGTGAGCAGTCCTCGTAGTTTTCTCTGTTCCATATACTATACTGTACTTAAACAGATCCTTTTTAAAATGTTGAATACTAAAAAACGCTATTATGTGTGATTATGAGTACGCTGGTGCTGCAGGCAAACCTCGGCACCACCTGCACCACTGACATTCCAATATTCCCAGTTCAGCACATTGGGATCATTGCAGCATTATCTCGCGCTTATCTCCTTCTCCCCTCGAAGTGAAAATCAGACAGCTGGCGAGCGTGTGCTTGTTGGTTTTACCTTCATGTTCCCCGGCCCCTTATCGACCGACCTTTGTGTGTGTTCTCGTGCGACAGGTGTTCGTGAGCTGCAACTTCTGCGGCAAGTCCATCTCCTACAGCTGCTCGGCGATGCCCCACCAGGGCCGCGGCTTCAGCCAGTACGGCGTCAGCGGCTCGCCCACCAAGTCGAAAGTCACCAGCTGCCCCGGCTGCAGGAAACCACTGCCACGTTGTGCCCTCTGCCTCATGAACATGGGCACGCCTGTTTCGAATTGCCCAGGTAAGCTGGCCTGTGTGTGTGTGGAGTGTGTAGACCGATGCTCATGCCGGCATCTTGGAGCAGCGTTAAGTGTTTATAACCGAGCATTCGCAGGAGGAGGTTGTGTGCACTTTGATCGGCATTTAGAGGCAGTTGCTCCTGGACGTTCAGTGGCCAATCCAGTTTCCTTTTTTCTTTTTTTTATTGCTGTGACGTCGCTCACGCCAACGTCGACAACGAATTTTATTGATTGCTAATATTGACTTGTGGATAAATCCTTTCTGGCAGGAACAGGGAAGTCGGATGAGAAGGTGGACTTGACGAGGGAGAACAAACTCGCTCAGTTCAACAACTGGTTCACCTGGTGTCACAACTGTCGACACGGCGGCCACGCCGGACACATGCTCAGCTGGTTCAGGTGGGACGCTCACTGGATGCTGCACATGTGTGGATACGTGGTTCTATTGTCCGTGTACCTTCTGTTTGTTAGAAAAAAATCCAATATCAATCAGTCCCATTTTGCATTTTGTACTATCGTTAAAGATATCTAGAGCTAATAGCAAAAAGATCAGACGTTAGATGAGTTATTTAACCAGATGTGGACACGTGCTGTGAAAAAAGCGTTCATCTCTCTCTCAGTGCAATAATCGTGGACGGCAAAAGTGATTCTACTGATGTATAAAAAGTCACCAATACTCTTAGATACCGGTCACTTAAATATAAAGTTATATTGTTAAATCCATGTTAGGATCCTGTTAAAGATTCTCTTTGAGGAACCATGCAGCCTAAAGTTATCTACCACAGACAAAAAGCAACGTAGAGAAGAAAGAAATAACATAAAAACATGACTAGCGTTACCCTCTTTGAAGCTCGTCATGTTGTTTTCCTTAAACAGTAGCCTGTAGTTATCGATCACTGACAAAAGCAAAGTAGAGTAGAAATCATTTTCCTGTTGCAAAACCCTTTTTGCTTTATTTTGCTTTATTTTATTTCTAGTTGACTAAAGCTGAAGTGTAAAGAAAATACAGAGATTCAAGCCATATTCCTTCAAACTATTTTTTGCATCAGGAAAAAAAGATTTTTCTTTTATTTCAATGAACAGATGGTACACTGACCTGCAACGGCCCTTCTGGGTTCTTTTAGCCAGGATGTACAAACGTCTGTATTATCTCCTGTTAATTCCTCCACCGTTCATGTGTCCATTACAGAGACCACACAGAGTGCCCAGTGTCTGCTTGCACGTGTAAATGCATGCAGCTGGACACCACGGGGAACCTGGTGCCTTCAGACAGCAGCTAAACGGGAGACGCTTGTCGGGAAAGTGAAGCCAAACAACCAGCCAGAAGCCGACCGGTGCGGGTTCACTGCTGCGCCCGCCACACGACGACTACGACGGGGCCGATGGACAAAGGGTGCCAGCAGTGTCCTCCCTCTGAAGTGGCTGCTTGAATAGAGCGACATACTGTTTTAAGTTATAGTCTAGTGAATGTAATGTTATAGCAGAGCCCTATATGAAGAAGGGAGACGGTGTGTGTTACTTTACTAACTGAATCAATGACGGAAAAAGGGAGCCAATGCAAACTCGCTGCACTGCTAATGTAAATCCCACTCAGGAGAAATACAAGAGCTTTAATCAGCCTCTTACAATCTAACCTGAATCAGGCTGATGTTTTATTGTGACCTATTAACAAAGAAAAAAAATCAAATGTCCACTCACACGTCGGGTTGTAAAGATGTGATCACAGGTGCCAATATGTGTGCGAGCTGTATAATTTCCGGGCTTGTGTTTTAACACACTATTTAAAGTCCTGTGTTTGTCTTACGAAAGGATCTTCACATACCTCATGAAAGGGGGGGGGGGGGGGGTGGTGGTACCCCGGGTGACGGGAGCAGAGTGTAGCTCGCACAATACCGACACTCTCTTGCTCTCTTCGTGTTCCTCTATGCCACTCTTCATCTTGGCATTGTGCGTGATGGGCTTCCAGTGTTAGAGGGGTGGATGAGGAATTGGAGATGGTGGGGGGGGGGGGGGGGGGGGGGGGGTGATGGGGAGGAGGAGGAGGAGGAGGAGGAGGAGGAGGAAGAAGGAGGGTGGGAGGGTTGCGTCTGTATTCACCGGCCCACTCCAGGCCTGTGGTCCATGAAAGAAGCTCGCCAGAAAACAGCAGCTGCTCGGCACTCTGACAAGACCCTCCAGATTGTTCCCCTCATAAAGAACCTCAGCTGCCGGAACACTATTGACTCAAAGAGAGGGCGAGAGAACAGACCTGCACACACACACACACACACACACACCCCTCCCTCGCTACACCCTCCGACATACACAGACTTGCCCTCTCTTTTTCTTTCTCCCTTTCTGTGGTGCCCAAATTGCAACCCAAAAATCTATGCATACCACACATCAATCCAAGGATGGGCGCCGTCTGTGGTGTGGGGGGGGGGGCGGCCGTGTGTAAGCCGCATTGTAAATGGGTTTTTCTCTCTTTCTCTGCCACCCTCCCCGCTCTGTCACTAACCTAGGGAGGCATTGTAAGTGAGAGGCGGCCTGCACCAGAGCTGGCTAAATCACTTAGTCATGGAGTAGGGAGGAGGAGGAGGAGGTGATGAGGAGGAGGAGGAGGAGGGTTGGGGGGGTTCACAGGAGCTACTGTATGCCACTTTCACCAGGATCTCTTCCCGGTGTGGGAGGTTTTTTACAGGCCTGCTTGCCCTTTTGTGAACTATTTTGGAGTGGAGCTGACAAATTGGCGAGCCGTGTAGCGTCCCGAAAAATACAGGGTTGCTGGAATTTCATCCTTTCAGTGTTTCTTGTTTGCCTTTTTAAATAAATTCCCAGTGACAAATTGGAGCTCTGCTGAATGGGGGGGGGGGGGGGGGGGGGGGGTGTTTTCCATAACTTCACATGGTTTATTTTTACATTATCATGTTTCATAGACACAGATGGCGTGGGTTTTTCTATCCTGTGCCTTCTTCAGCTTTTGCCTGAAAGCATTGAGTCACGCATTATTCTCCCATGGGAACTCTCACAGACCGCCAGTGCAGGCTGTAAGATGGACACCGGTGAAAAACAATAGATTTTGGACATCAGATGTAGTATTACATCTCTTGGGCTTGGACTGGAAGTTCATTCTTAACCGTTGATACAACAACCTCTCCACAAGGTCCATTAGTAGATGTTCTGGTGCTTTCATTCACATCAGTCTTCCTCAACAGATGGAGTTTCCCTTTTCACTTCATCTTGTCCATGTTGGCTTAAAGGTTGTGATGGAAATTCACTCTGGACCTTAAAAAAACAAATGAATCAAAAATCTCACCACAATCAGAATAAACTTTACAAAGACATACAGCTCAAACGAGTCTAAACTAAAATAATTAATTTAAATTGTGTATTCAGTGCTGGAATACATATTGTATGCATACAATATATTTTAGTGCTTTAGTAGTGCGCAAAAAAAAAGAAGGAAACAGAATCTACATTTCAACAATTGGGCAAACGCCATCTGCTGAGGAAGGTCGTGTAATAATGATTGACAGCGACTAATGGGCTTCCTCAACTAACATTTATTCCATAATACTTTATACATTAAACATGCAGGCAGCAATCATGTGCTATAGTTTGGTTTATACCGTTTATAAGTATGTTTTTACATCTTAATTTTCGCTAAAGAAACTTTAGCCACACTAATAAGACATCTCTCACCCAATTGGAGGAAAGTGCGATCCATAGAAGAACCTCCGCCAATCAGCGTCATTACTGTACAACGCCAGTGTCCAATCAGAAGCTCAGAAGTGAGAAGCGTAGCCCCGCCCACAGGCACCAGCCAGCAGTCTGGCCGAACCAACTGTCATTTAGACTGAGTGGACATGATGGGGAAGACACTACGAGAGCAGGAAAACACGCATTAAACGTCTCAAGAAGTATCAAAAACAACTTTTAAAGTTACTTGTGTGATGGTGTAAGCTTACATCGACATGTGTTAAGTATCTTACAGGTAAGTTATCACCAAAATAATGCGTGTTTTTGTCCCTTTGAGCGCGTGAGTTGAAATTTTACAAAAAAGGAAGCTAACGTTTTTTGTTGTTGCTAACGAGCTAATGTTTATCTCACCACCTCCTCCAGAGAAGCAGCAACTTTTAGCAGCAACGTCTTTCTTTATCGCAACCGGAGGGTTTTCGGAGGATGTCAGCGCCCAGCAACTCGCTCCAGCAGCCGAGGGTGAGACGCAGCAACGCGGGCTCCCCCGGCTCCTTCAACAACAACAGCAGCAGCTGTCGTTTGCACCCCATCCGAGCCACCGTGCCCTACCAGCTCCTGCGTGGCGGGGGTCCGGGCAGCCCGACACGTGCGCAGACCCAGCAGACCCTCTACGTTGGAGCCACGACGACCAGCAGCCGAGGATCGAGTCCTCCATCCAGTCCGTCACTCGGTTCAGGAAGTGCAACAAATGCTAAGCAAAGACTGTCCCCGGAAAATAAGGACTCCTCCTGTCCCCCAGACTCTCCAGTTTCCAGAGGTACGAAAACCCTTTTCTTCACCTGTTTGGCCTTAAGAGAGAAGATAATCCTGTATTATTAGAAATGTATAGGATTACAGCAGCATAGTGCAAACATTATAAATAAGTATTAAAACGTTAAAGAATATTTTAAAAGTAAAAAATCCACTATATTACATACACGGACAGAATAATGTATTGTTGCACAGTATATAGGCCAATAAATGCCATGTCACCATGTGCTCACTGATCATTTGTCATGGTAACTTTTGTGTTTGTTTGTTTCGCTAGTATATATTATATTTTAATGTTATAATTGTACACAATATGGCTAACATTTTTGTCTCCTTTTTTAAGTCTGGAGCAAGGCTGGCACTTGATTTGCAGAAGGTTGCTGCATTAACTATTTAGACTCCCGTCCACTTGCACAATTAGGTCCTCATAAAGAGAACAGAGCGCACTATTGGCTCTCTTACTTCCTATGGACTTTTGACAGGAGAGGGGGGGGGGGGGCGGAGAATTGGCAGAAAGACGTTTCTTTCAGTTGTAAAAATGGGCCACTTCAGTCCCGATAGACGGTGCTGAGCGAACAGTCAGGTGTTGCTTATTCTGACCTCACTCCATACATGCGGCATGGAGTCCTCATGGCACACTCTGAGCATATGCTGAGCTTCACCACGTTGCGTTGCACATGGATAACAGAAGCTAGTGCTGTGCTGTTTCCTGTCATGCTCAGCTGCTCCTTGGAAGTGATAAGAAGAGAATCTGAAGGAGGACATGAGAGTCCAGGCAGCTCTAAATCTTCATTTCCCAGCGTGTCACTAAATCTCATTTATGTGACAGCCTTTCCTGCCAAGTATCGACACTGTGGCTGCTGCTTTTCCAGACCGGTAGAAGTATCCTATTTAGCTGGAAGAATACTGTTTTTTTATATCAAATGCATACAAAAAAAATCCCACAATATATCAGCACAACATAATATGGAAGTGTCTGAATACAGCTTGCGTTTCCAGTATGTGGAGACAACAAGAGACTCCTTCTGTTAACCTGAGTGGGTGTTTCTGACTCTGCATCAGTTCCCATGAAAAGCACCAAGTATTCTCACCACAAGAGTGATCTGCACTTAATGAGATTAGGTCACATCTCACAACACTACAGCTGGATCAATTCTACCTTCATTAGTCCCCTTTGAATAGCTTCTCCTTCTTATACTTTTTAATCAAAATGGCAGCCCTCTTTTTTTTTTTTTTTTTTCTTCCCCCGTGCAGGATTTTAGTTATCGTAGAGTTGTGAGTGGACTTTTATGTTTGTGACGTGCTTCACATTCCTCAGTTCTTTGAATGAGATGACCTCCAACCTTGACCAGTGTACCATGCGAGGCAGGAAACGAAGTCTCTTCCATAACAGACTTGCCTGGCACGACGCATTTCTCCCGTGTTTGGCTAACGTTTGGTGTTGATTTCCCACCTCGGTGGCATGCCACACATATCTCGGCCCTCTGTCAGGGACAACCTCTAACCCAGGCCGGTGGTGGTGATGATGATGATGATCAGGAGACTCCACCCTCCTTCGTCGCTGTGACCTCGCACTCCAAACACGCATTCATCAGATGATGACCATGATCATATCAATGCGGGGGCGGTTCTGGCTACTGGAAGTCAAAAATGCAAACCTGATGTAGTGATCTTTCATCACAGAGGCCCAACTTGATTGTGATTGAAGCAGGAGGCTCTGCACTTTGTAATTTATCGTTCACTGTAGTACTTTGAACCCACTCTCAGACATAATGCTTGCCATTTGGTGGAGGAGTCGGTCCAAAATGCTTCGCAGTACCATCAGTGTGAGTGCCAGACAATGTCACGCTGGTAATGGACTGCACCGGTGTGTAGATCATAGCATGATGAAGAGAATTATACTCCACATCATGACCTTTTTTAGGTTCACCAGCATGACATCATTCACTTAACACACTGTCCCAACAATGATAGTCCTGCTCTCTGTCGAAATGCCAGCTGTGCTGAAACAGCCCTGCTTCATTGTCACCCGTTCAAACTGCAGAGTAGGAGTGACTGAACACGAGATGTTGTCTAAATCATTCGTCTCTGGTGGAACTGTGCCGTGGTTTCTGTAGTTGTAGCTGCCTGCACTTAACTGTCTGTGTAGCTTCTGGTTGAACCTTAACTTGGATGTCAAGTTGGCTCGTTCTTCTTAGTTATGAATGGTGAGCAGTGCTGGCAGACCCTCCTCGCTCATTGAGATGCACTGAAACTAGTCCAGGCTAGCTTATTGTGGGAGGTACTCATTGACTGATGTCAAATGTGCTGATAAACCATTTCCTGACCAGCTGAGGGACAGATGCTGAAACTCATAACTTTAACACATCATGGCCAAGATTAACATCATCATTCATATTTTATGAAAGGCTGTCACTGTTCTATTTGATGCTTGCGATTAACACACTTTTTAACTTGAGCAGCTCGTGTAGAACAATCCTGAAACAGGAGCTGCCTGGTGGTTAAAGGGGTTCCTCCATGATGGTGTGTCGTGTTTTTATTTATTTATATGATGTAATAAATAAAGCACATCATACCACTCTGTAGTTAATGTAACAAATAGGTTTAGGAAGTTATTTCAGTAGTATCAGTGTTATACTCTGTAGCCCTTCTTAGCAATGACAAAGTTTGCACAGTATTGAGAGTTGGCAATTCCTAGTTTCATTATTCGCTGTGTAGGTCATTCGAGCAATTGCAATAAAGTTGAATTGAATAAAAAAATGCACAAGCTTCAGCACAGACTAATATTCTATTATCACCTAGTTGAGAAATTCTTAGAAACTGATTGGGAATCTGTTCTGTAATCACAAGATGAAGCTAAATGGTTTGTGATTTTCCTTTCAAGCAGTGTCGTGCAGCCTTGTGAAAACCTGCAGGAAACAATTCTGCTCCGGTTTACTGATCCGAACCACGTGTTTGTGTTCACATTTGCTCTACGGTTAATAAACCACCCATTTACCCCTTGGAAATGCAGAAACCTTTTCAAGGAACCCGAAAATATTCCTTTTAATATCACATACACCATTCGCTCAGCCCTGAAATCGGCAGATGGACTGCTTTGATGTCTTGGCTTCTTTCACAATGTTTCTTTTTTCTCATCAGGAGATTATTCTAGTCTGGCAAGTGGGGAGACGATGGAAAATAACCACAATCCCGGTTCTGAGAGCACCGGCTTGGCCTGTATCAATATTGATGGAAATTTAGCCTGCTTCCTTTGTCTACAATGCTTCAGGGAATTTTACTGTAGCCCAGTAAGCTTACTTAGGCAATACCTTTGGGTGGGTTGGCCTGTGTATTCTATGAACAAAGAACAGCAATGAACAGCTATGTAGTTCTGCGAAGAGAGGGGTGCCTCATGTCGATAGTTTAGTCTGTGTGAGTGTTGGTTTGTGAGTTCAGGTTGGAGAAGGCCTCTGCGTAAACCAACTCAGACAAGGAGCAGAGTAAATGTTTCCTGATCATCACGCTATTCCTTTATTCTGTCTTCTCCAATACGGAATGAAGGAGCTTTCATTTGCTTTCATTTTCATTTGCTTTTTGGTAATCACACAGTGCAATCTAGGCTAATACATTTAATCCGACACTTACCACATTCTCATGCTATTCTCAAGCTAATTTCTTTGTGTTTGCATGTTTTGTTTTTTCTTCTTTTACTGCGTGTCACTGCAGGAATGTTGAGTGGATGCAGGCAGTATTGATGTGCGTTGTGGTGTGGCTGTTTATGAGTTCTTATGTGGGTGGTGTGTGCTTGACTGTTCTGGCTCACAGCAGACTGCTCTCATAACATCAAATACTCCTGCTCAGCCGTTTACATTTGCTTCAGGCCTCAGTTCTCAAGCCGGTTTGTTTGCCCTGCACTAATACTTATGAGATTAGGAAAAACTGTCCACACTCTGAGGACAACAAGAGGTTGCGAGGCAAGGTCTCGTCTCAATGCAACACTGTTAATTGCAGTAGTTAACAGGTGAAGGTTGATTATAATGTATTGCTTTTAGAGTTATTGTATATTTCTTTTCAGGGACCAGAGTAACACCTGGTAATTCAAAGACTCTTCTGAGAGTTTGGATCTATTGCTGGCTTGGTGCTGACGACATGTGCGTGCACACGCTTCATCCCGTCTCTTTGTTCTGTCCTACAGCAGAAAGGTCCAAGTTACAGGTCCGGAGCTCCAGTGCCATCCGGCGGACATCTTCCCTGGACGCCATCACAGGACCGTACCTCACCGGCCAGTGGCCTCGGGACTCCCACGGACCCTACCCTTCCTGTATGAAAGACAAAGCCACACAGGTACATACCGTTCTGAAACAATACCACCGCCTGAGTAGGGGTGGGGGATGTCATATTATTCATGACAGGGGTTTCCCTAAGTTTCAGAGGCCTTAAGTGCTCTGCAGCTGTTGGGGCTTGAATTTTTTTGTTTTGGTTTTATGCCATTTCACATTCTTTTTTTTAAATTTAATTTTACAAAATAGCTTGCTATTATTAAAAAGAATAGTGTATTGCCTAAACCCTGGGTTCCCAACTCCAGGCACCCCGACCTGCCTATTTCCCAGTTCTCTCTGCTCTAGTACATCTGAACCAGATTCTGCTCAAGCCTTGATCTCACCAGGGCTGTTGAGCACCAGTTGTCTTCAAAATACAATGTAGTGAGTATGTTACTTACTATAGTTGTGTTATTTATATATTTTGTACATTCATTACAGACGGAGACATAAAAGCCTAATACGTCTTTGCTAACTATCGAGCACTCGATTAGTGTGACGACCATGGTTTCATCATTGCTTAGCATCGTGGCTTCGTAAACTAGTTCCGACTCAGCATTCTAACATCAAAGGCTGACTGATAGATGATTGGCTGTCATAAGCGATTATTATGTGCTGCAAAATTACAGATAAATGTAATTACAAATATATTACAGCACCCTGGTTCTCATCCCTGTCCCGTGCGTTCAGCTCGTCCGAATCAAGCCCCCAGGAAGGGCGCCGGGCTTTAAAGCTTATTTTACAAAGTGACCAAACGGATGAATTTTGGGCCAAAAAATACCGTTTCGCCCCTGGACTTACATTTGGAAAGAGATGTCTGTAAATCAGCGGGTATAGCCATGAAAAACAATCCCAGAGACAAAGAGAAAAGACTCCATGTGTCATCTTGCAACCAACTTGATCTGATGACGTGATCCGTCTGATTCAGCGCAGCAGGTGACCGTGATTGGTTGATCGTCACGGTGTACATTTGGTTTTGGGGTGATTAATCAGTGTAGCATGTTGTAACGTCCGGGGAAATCAAGTACGGGGAGAAGTAAGAGTTGACTGGCTTCATTAGTCATATTCCAGGAAGGGTTGTTTGAGAAGAAGCTCACTCAATTCAAATGATGGGAGACAGGACTTACACATAATTGTTGGTTTTCCATCGCAGTAGCTTGTGAAGAAGACAAATCTTCAAGCCGTGACCAAATATTTTGTTTTGGTAATCTGGTGGTGGACTCTGATGCCAATAAGGCCTGATAGACTTTGCTATACAGAATTCCCTCACAGTCATACATTTAATACATTATAACTCTTCACAAGACCTGTGCATGGATTTCATATTGAGCCTCAGCACAGTGTTCCTGGACAGCAGCCCACACATCATCACCCACTAATCTGGCCATGTGACTGATGGCTAAATGCAGTCTTTCCTCTAAGAGCTCCCTTTTTTTGGGGGGGGGGGGGGGGGGGGGGGGGGGGTAGTTAGTTTGGGGTGGGTTTGTGTTATAAAAGAATATTGACTATGCGTGATCATGACATGGGCTGCTCCCTCTTTGCTGACAGAAGCCTTTCATCTGTCTGAATGAAGACCGCCAAGCCTCATTTACATGAGTTTCATACCTTTAACCCTTCGTTTGTCTCGCATGTCTTTGTGTGTAGGCTGAGGAAGTGGTGGGAGGGCCTACAAGGTCTCTTGAAGTGGCTGTATACAGAGTAAATGCCTCCTTATTACAGGGTTCCTCTGCAGCCATGGAAAGACTGGACAAGTATGGAAAATCAATTTGATAATTATCAGGTCTCGGAAAAATGTCTGGGCACATATACACGGTGATCTCGTAGACTTACTGTTTTTTTGGCACATTGTGATGTTTGCCTGTGCTACATAGTGACATGGACCATATTTCCCAGCTATTATCAGCAGAGATCTGATTGGAGGCTTATTAAAATGAAAATCCAGAGATTTATGTCCTTCAAAGCTGTGGAAATTTGAGATGGGGAAAACATTTGGCTATGTCGTAATGATGTGGGAGAGAGTGTGACACACTTGAAAATCCTTGAACGATTAAATGCACAAACTCCCCCAAGGATAGCGAGAGACCACTTCCTGTTTAAAAAGCTACGCCTGGGCCCGGCTCTTTCTATAAGACAACAACGGCAGAGAGCAGCAGACAAAAGGTCCCTGGCCTCTTTTGTCGTGCATCACACAAGTTGAAGACAGCCTCTCCTTTGAGCTGTTCTGTAGCCTTGCATGGAGGTGAAGCTGTTTGCACCTGTCCCCCAGGCTGCGCCTGAGTCGAGGAGAAATCCCACTGCTTGCCACCTGGCCCTCGTGGCTGCACGGCCCGCCTGCCTTTTGTGTGGGAGTCGAGGAGCAGAGGGCCCATACATATGCTAATCACTGTTCCGGGATAGGTCTGCGAGTCCTAGGCCCTGTGGTTACAGAACACAGAGCATGTCTGTATGAAGATTAGGGCCCTCGCACACCAAGCCGACATTAAAGAACTAGAACCGACAAAGGCGGACTGATCAAACGGTGTGCGCCGCTTCACGTCTTCTGTTAAAAGTTGCACTTGTGTACACCACAAAAGACTGCAGCCGATGGCCCGCTGACCACTGACATGCGTACGTTCTGCGCCTGAGTGAGAGGAAATAACTAATCGGCGGTCTGTTTGTAATCTGAAAAACATAACGTAGAGACAAACAAACTAGCCTGCTGTTTCTCACACTACTGTGAATCTGCTTAATGTCTCACTAAAGATACACGCTCGCAGCTAAAGCTAGTTAGGAGAGACTAGATGCACAGTGATCCAACGTTTATAGATCAAACAAAGCGCTCTACAGTTACTGAGCGCCATCGACTAATATCTCTTGTTGTAAAATGTCCGGCGTAGTTAGCCTTGGAGACATTTGTCCATTTTCTGTAATTCTAAGTGAGCTTAAGACGTGTAGAGATAACAGATGCACAAAGTCAACTCACCAAATCATAACTCCTCATCTCTGAACCCCATCAGACGATCGCAGTGGCCCTCTGCTCGCGTGTCTCGACATGCAAGCCAAACAAACCAGCACAAGTTCCACTCAAATCCTATTGAAGCACAGCCATTATTTCCTGCTTTGGAACAGAGCTGGATTCTTGAGGATGTTGCCTGCATGTAACCCTTTGGGTGGGAATCATAATGGGAAGCAAGCTGCAGGCTGTGGTAACAGAGTTTTATCTGCACAGCAGCACATTATCAGGCAAAAGCCCTGGTACACAAGTCTACAAAGCACTCGACTCAGGCAGGAAGCTCGAGGGCTGGCGTGATGAAAGGGCCTCTGAGGTAAATATAGGTGGGTGTTCTTGTTCACGGACAATTTGTGTCAATCAAGAAAGATAGCCTGCAGTATTTCTAACTGTCTTACTATGTATTCCTGGGGGGGAAAAGTGGGATCAAACTACTGTTAACATCTCTAAAGTTATGAGCGTTCTAAAAATACAGCTAGTAAAACTATTTTGTCGTGTCAGAGAGACGATGAAGCCCTTCCACTATCTCCTCCATTTTCCTTGTGATTATAAAAATGATTGTGCTTTTTTGGTTTAGCCGGTTTAAAACCTACGCATATCACTCCCTGCCAAATGAGTAACACATAGCGAGCTGCATTCCCTATTTGACGTCAGAGAACATCTGTGAGAACTTAGTTTCTTTTCCTCAACGGCTAAATCCACAACTCCATAAAGCCTCTCTGCCCTTTTACAGCGATCTGCATTCTGTATGAACAGATTAAGCTGCAGCATCAAGTCCCTCAATGTCTGGCAGAGGCATCAAACGGCTCAAGCCATGCCGTGGGCCCTGCACAAAATGTTAATGCTAAAGGCTAGCTACACATCTGCCATCCAGCGTGGCCCGAGCACAGTGCTCCCTTTTCATGTGAGCACAAGCACCCATTTAATCCGCCGTCCTTTTCCGGGGAAACCAGCGCCAGCAATCCAGCGCAAACGGCTTCCCGGGTGTTCCTCATTATTCACAGTGTGATATTCCATATCATAGGGCAAGGCTTGTGCGTTAGCTGCAGAGACATAGAGGGGTTTTTCTGTTAGTGCGGGGTCAGTCATAAGGCAAATGTGAAGACACTGACATTTAAGATGTTTCGTACGACTGTGATGACCATAAAACGTCAGATGTTTGAGGAGCAGAGGCACTGTTGATGTGCATAATCAGGGGGGGGAAGTATGTGGCTTCAGACGGTCCCATGAAACATCCTCAGTCGGTTTCTGTTTTTGCATATATTTACATAAGTTAACCGTTTCCTTGTTTATGCTGCAGAGGTCTAAAAGACATCTTCAGTGAGACAGAACTGCCTCTATGCTCTCTGGTAGGGAATGTTTTGTGTATCAGATGTTTTCTTATGGCGTACTAACGACACTAAAGGTCCCTGTCGACTCGTTGACCTGGTATAAGCTTAGCGTTGTGCTTGTACTTTGTAGACAAACTAAAGGTAAAAGGATGGGAAACTAGCACCAGCTGCTAGTGAAGTCCTTGGTTATGTCAGCTGTGAGTGACTGACGAGGCAGATCATCAGATATTAATTGGTAGCCCTGTAACTATTTTCTCAAACTATGATTTTTGGAGTGTACTAGTGTGTTTGGCTTGTAGACCAACAGTTTCCTGCTGCAGTATTTATGTTAACCTGGCTTACTAATGGAAGCAATCAAACACGCTATGACTTTTGTTTTTCCTGTTGAAAGTAGTGC
Source organism: Pholis gunnellus (assembly GCF_910591455.1). Lineage (NCBI taxonomy): Eukaryota > Metazoa > Chordata > Actinopteri > Perciformes > Pholidae > Pholis > Pholis gunnellus. Next base: position 23,918,363 of record NC_136534.1, read on the forward strand.
TTTTCCTCAGGGATGGTATCTCGTGACTGTTTTTATGGATTCCAGATTCTCAGCTTTACTTCTGAGCACACTGCACTCATCACTGCTTTCACCCACCTCTTTCTCAGCTGGTTATCCAAACATTTAACTTTTAAGGTATTGAGTTGACGCTCGCATTTTGACAGACTTCACCATGAGTTGGCTTGTCTGCTATTCACTTAAGAGGTCTTTGTATAAGCTTTTAGTTTCCTACTTCTCCTGCACAAGCTTTTATTTACTTTAAATTCATGTTGATTTGGAGCATATGTGTTTTATAAATGTGTGTACATGTAGTATTTATAATATTTCTTAGTGCAAAGAAATTAAAAATAAATAAGGGCATTTCATAAGACTCTTGATGATTCAACAAGGGCTCCATCTGTGACCTTTCAGTTATCTGATCTCTGTAAAAAATTAGGCCAACCTGCCATGTAAATAAATGTCAGATACTGCAGGTATCCTCCACTTTTAGGGTTATGTAATGTGTTCTATTCAGATATCTTTGCACACAATCTAAACTTGTGCCTATGCTGATGTGCAGGAGTACATCATACTTATCTTTGTGTGCCGATTCAACGCACGACATGCTATTTAGTAGCCACAGTGTCATGTGGAACGTGTGTCAATATAGCACGAGTTGTGTTTGTGTGTTAGAGGAAATGATGTTGAGTTGTGTACCGTGTGGTCATGTGTCTGCATGTATTAATGCGTTTCAGACTCCAGGTCTCTGGATTGATGAGGGAACAGAACTGGGAAGTCCTCACCAGCGGTCGGCCTCCTGGGGCAGCGCAGACCACCTGAAAGAGGTAGATTCACCTGTCTGAACCTCGCTTCACACAAGTCACAGCTGCTCATGACTGCAAACCACACAGATGGTGCATCAACAGAGTGAAGTAGTGTTCAGCCTTCTGTCTGGCTCTAAGCTAGGCCTGGACTGGTTTAAAACCATGCAGCCAGTTCAAAGAACATGTTTTTGTCATTTGTGATTCATTCCATTTATTCAAAATGTGTTTTATTTGTCAGGGTCTTGAGGACAGCCTAAATATTATGCTCCTTAAGGTTGGTTTCCACTCCTGTCTATCTGCTGCGCTTGGTGGCCAACCAGCCGACCACATGGAGCTATTAGTTCTCCAGACCTCAGTCTAAATTTAACCTCCTTCTCCCCTCGCTTTCCCACTCAACTGCACCCTCGCGTTTCATTACGGCCTGTTGTTTGTGAGAGACGGTGCAGGAGCACCTCTCAAGGCTGATGCAGCCATGTTGTTCCCTCTTTAGCACTGAGGGAACTTATTCAGGCTAACTCGTGTTACTTAAAAGCCTCACACATGCCCCTGCAACACAATAGACATTCGTGTTTCCAGTACGATATAAATGGCACACAGATGTCGAGGGGTTTTGTTAGTATTGACCAGAAAAAAATAAATCATAACTGTCTTTTTTCTTTTTCTTTTTAACTCACAAGTACACTTTGGAGAATCTACTTCAACCAGACGTAAAGACCAGTATGCAGAACTATCTATTTCATGACCAAAATGATGTTTTTGTAAGTTGCTAATAAGTTCAACTTCATAAAACACAGGTATGGGAGATCAATACAGCAATATGTTTTAAATGGAACAGGCTTAGCCTTCACTTTGTTGACAAGGGACAGATCAGACATGTACATTTACACACATTACTATTAAATTAAGACACGAAATGTTCCAGCTTCTATTGTGAATCTGTTTGGACATGGTGTGTTGGGAGACAGGAAGAGACTCATATTTTGTGGTTATGAATTCACAGCGGTGTGATCTCATGAAATGTGATCGTAAGAATCGGATTTCACGAAACGCATCCAAGCGTGAATGTAGTCGAACACTAAAACTCGGCCCACTAGAATCATTAAGTGTTGAACTTTCTGCAGACAGCCCCAGGGCCTTTGGCCTGCACAATCAATAGCACAGCCAGGAAAACCTCTTCCTCATCCTCTGAGATTACATCGGGATTGCTTGGACTTGTCATTATCGACTGCTGCGGTCACCCCATGACTGTAGTGCACTGTCTTCCAGCGCTCTAACCTCTGTGATTACATGTGTGGGAGGACATCTATGAAAAGAGCACGTCTCTTTGTTGACTGTGTTTCCAGGATTACAAGATCAGCGTTGAAGACCACACCTTTGTCTGCACAGTACAACGTCGTCTGTTGGGCTCACAAAGGCTATCCTGTTTTTAGGCTGATACTGGGCCAGATGCATTGACACGCGTTGACCTGACTCGTTTCATCATCAGACACCCTGCAACAATATACACGTCAAGTCGATCTTTATGGCTGTGCACAGTAGCACAGTAGCCATATTAATGCTGCACGCCACATAAATCCGCCTCTCAGCCGTCCTGAAAATTATAAGAAAATATGAATTTGACAAATGGCACAATATTCTTATTAGTGTAGGTTGTCAGCTGCTGCAAAAAGGAGGAAACATCAATACAAATATCCGTGTGTGTGTCAGGTCTGTTAAACTATTTTCATATAATATCCAGGCCAACATTTAAATGCATGCAAGTAGAGCTGCAACGATCAGTCAATTAATTGATAAATTGTAAAAACATTATTGCAACTAATTTGATAATTGATTAATCATTAGTCACTTTTTAAGCAAAAATGCAACTGTTGATAACTTATCAAATGTAAGAATTTGCTGCTTTTTTTATTGCCTTGAAATAACAAATTGAATATGTTTGGGTTTAGGACTGTTGGTTGAACAAAACAAGGTATTGGAAGACGTCTCCTTTATCTTAAAAGGCATTTGTGACCGTTTTATTTATGTTTTCTACACCATGCGATTAATCAACTAAATATTCGGCACATTAATTGATGAAGAAAATCATCGCTGGTTGGAGCTATGAAGCCCTACATGGGAGCAAATATGCTCATCACTTTCCAGCTTCATTCATTTCACAGATGGGGAAAGTTAAAATTCACATGTTGACCGCATTACTGCCTTCACTGCGCTTTTGTGAGCCGTCTTTTGCTGAAGTGATGCTACTTTTCTTCCAGCAGATTGCTAAACTGAGACTGCAGCTGCAGCGCAGCAAACAGGTCAGCCGGCAGAACAAAGACCGGGAGCACAGCTCACTGCAGGCGCCGCACGGCACCGCATGCCCACCGCAGGTGAGCTATTCATGCCAATATTCATGCCATGCCAAACTGGGTCACCCGGCATGCTCTTTTCAGGTGACAACATTAACTAGCTCTGACTTTGGTGATGCAAGATTTAACCCCGTGTATGATAAGGTAGCTTAGCAGCCAAGCAAAAGGCATACAAATGAAACGGATGGTGACCAAAGCTGTTAACCCTGATATATTCATATTCGGTTATCTTTAACGTTCTGTTAAAGATATAAACTTGTTAATCAGGGTTTTACTTTTCATTTGCTCCATCAGTGCACGTTTGGTAGTTATAAAGCTGTAGGTTATCAGCATGCGATAATTATGCAGGTGTAGAGTGAAAGTGCCCGTTTGTATTTTTATAGCATGTTTTGCATGAGCCGTTCAGGCTCCTGCACCGGCCATATTTTATCGTAAACCACGTTTATGATGTTGTATGTTGCACTGCGTTTGACTGAGGGAGGTCTAGTTAATGAGTCCCTTCTGACCAGTAATGTCAAAAGAGGAGAGAGGGAATGTGTCTGGGCATGCCCTGTCCTCTCCTTGTTTGCAGTTCATTCATTAACAGATGCCCGGCAACAGTACACATACACCACTGTGGGAAAATGAGCATGAACCGGAGATATGCGTTGCCCCATATCCACATGTGTTAGATCACAATCATGGCTGTGTTTTTGATCTTTATGATATTTAATCCCACTTCAGTAACCAGTATTTAAACGCCTCCACTCATTAAATATCTCGTAAAACTGGATCAGCGACAATTCCATACCGCAAACAGATCTCTGTGCCACAGAGTCTTAAGACATTTGCAGTATTATGTATTTAAATGCGCAATTAATTTGAATTATGAGACTATTATTTTCATGTGTACATCATTTTTTTTTTTAACTTATTTTTGTTTGTCTTTGCAGTACAAGGGAACTTCATCAGCTCTGTCAACAATCCCGGTGCCAAAATCCCTCATATGCAGGGTGCCGAGCAGTGTGGAGGGCATCAGCCACGAGCTGGAAAATGTGTTTATCAGAGAGAACTGGGAGCAAGGGATACAGGTAGGGACTCACACACACCAGCAACGGGGTCTAGCTGTATTTGTGCTTGGTGAACTGTAAATGTGTCAGTTTAGTTTGTACTATATCTGAACTCTACCTAATTTATCCATTTACAGTTCAGTCTTATCTTTTGTCTCAAACTGCCTGCTGTACCTTAACTACAACACAACTACGAAACAATACATGACATAGACACCGTGTGTTGCATTTAACATTGTGCAACAATCATTAATACTTTCTCAATCTGTGAAGTATATTTATTCACTTAAAGGAATTGTTTGGGTGTTTTTAGAAGTGGGTTTTTATGAAGTACTTATCCTTAGTCATTACAGACAGTAGGTAAGACTGCGGTCAGCGCGCCCCCAGTTTGGAGAAGCAGACTAGAGTATCGGCACAGCTGTGGATATGTGGGCAACAGAAAAACGTATTGTAGCCTCCTAAAGCAAAGACCTGCCTACAAAAAGTGTATACCAGTTTAATTGTACACTATATTAGTTTACCTTTCCAGTGAGACAGCTATAGAGTCTGTTTACTGCTAGTGGTTAGTTTGGTGAATTTGAAATAACCAAAGTCACACAATAACATAAACAAAGATATGTTTCTTCCTCTCAACATCAGTCACACTTTACGTTTATATACCTGAATATGCTTATAGTAAAAAAAATAGCCTTTTAGGCTATGCTTAAAATTCATAACATGCACAAGCAGTCATGTAAAGTCATTTGCAGCATGGTGCACCATACAGTCCAACAGTAAGACACACATTCTCACTCACACTGAATTATATTCTCACTCGCACTGAATTAAATCTCTGAGAGGCGAGGACACCCGTACATCCTGTCTGATGTGGGGTAGTGAACCTTGGCAGGTCTGTAAAACTCCCCTCTTAGAAAGACACACACACACACACACACACACACACACACACACACACACACACACACACACACACACACACACACACACACACACACACACACACACACACACACACACACACACACACACACACACACACACACACACACACACACACACACACACACAGTTGAAACACACATTTAAACATATGCACCACTACAGATTTACAACCTGCTGTGCACCAAGCCCTTCTCTTTGCTGCCCCCCCATTTGCATCAGTTGTGCCAAAGCAGAACGCTCTGCACATCGCACTGTTCCTCTACTGTCGCGTATTACCATCTGGTGTGATGTTTGCTTCTCCAATTGCCCTTTGAACAGACAGACGGACACGCACACGCACACTCACCCCAGAGACGCTTCAGTTTCACTCATTCTTAGATTCAGTTAGTGAGCTGGTGGCTGTTGTATAGGAACGCTGCAGCAGTTCACGACGGTTTTTCAAGGACACTTTGCCTGTTATCTGTGATTCAATGTAACATTTGAGTTATGATTCTCTCCAGACTCTAAGCACCACCACTCTGACATTTAGGATCCATGTACATTAATGCTTCACCTCCTCCTCCCTCTGACCTCACAGGCCATGGATGTGGTGGATGGCCGCCGCGCCCCCTTCCCTCCGCATCACTACAGCCGCAGTGGGGACACACGTGACACGGACACACAGGCCCCGTCGAGTGGGGACTCCAGCCCGTCGCCCCGCCCCTGCAGCTCTGACCACGCCCACTCTCCTGATGGAAGCCCGTGCTCTGCAGAGGAAATTGACAAAGGTGTGTGTGTGTGTGTGTGTGTGTGGTCAGAGGGGATTTTATACATCAAAGCCTGTTTACAGGTCTTGGGGAGTATAGATACGTAAAAAAAAAAGTTGTTCGAAGCCTTAAATTGACTCAAGTGATGTCTGAGGGCTGAAGACTATGTTTTTGAAAATAAAAATAATCTGGAGGTTGGAAAGAGGTGATCTTACCAGACCTCTGTAGACCTGGTTAAAGATTAATTTAGGCAAAGTTCTTGTACTGCTTGTTTTTCAACATTTGAGAAGTTTGGCTTCTTTTGTTTGATGGGGAAAAGGATGTTTTATGTTTCATAAAGTAAGGCACTGAAAACGGTATTGATTTAGTATCGGTACAGAAACTCGTATTGGGAAGTGCCTCTCAGCTCTACTCCAAGCACGTTGCAGCTCCTAAGAATCATTAACAAAGTTTTTCTTTTATATTATATTCTGTATTTCCAGACGGTGTGTGCAGTTCTCCTCTCCCCAAGTTTGCCACGTCTCCCAAACCGAACAACAGCTACATGTTCAAACGGGAACCTCCAGAGGGCTGTGAGAGGGTCAAAGTGTTTGAGGAGATGGTGTAAGTATTATTTTCATCTTACAATGTGTTTGTGGTTCAGTCACCATGTGTGAGCGCTGAGTGCACTGATCGTTACAAGAAAACAATAGATACAGTTCACCGTTAAGAGGACAAAGCCGACGGGCTTATTTGCATTGTGGGTGGCAGGGTTGAGGGCATAACGGCTGTGTAGGATGAACAAACTTGCATTTGATCAAAACAGTCATATAAATGGAAAATAAAAGGCAAAAGTATTGAGCTTGGTTTTTCTTCTTGGTCTTCAGATCCGGCCGATCAAAAGGCTTCCCTCTCTTCTCGTGCCCTGACAAAAACAAGGTGAACTTCATTCCCAGAGGCTCCGCCTTCTGCCCCGTCAAACTCCTGTGCTCCTCCCTGTTCTCCCCCATCACTCCCTCGTCCTGCTCCTCCGCCAACGACGGCCCGGGGCCTCAGGTGACCCCGACTCTGCCCACCGCACCACTAGCTACCTTTCCGGCCTCCGCCGACTGGAGCGCCGACACGAGCACGGGCGTAAACGCAGACGGCGGCACAGACGGCCAGAGCCCCGACACGGATGTGGGGAAAGACGGCTCGGCACATGTACTGCTCACCAGCTAGTCCTCAGGTATTCACAACCAAACCACCTGCAGCTGAAACATTACAGCGAAGTCAGGTGGTATGGCTTTAAAAACAACAAAAACAACACAAAAAAAAAGATCCTTGCACTCCGTTAATCCTAACGTAAGCCAGCAGGGAGTGCCCAAGGTCTAGAAATGACAAACACAACATAGGGTAATGGTACCAGCCTCCTGCTGCACAAGCTTGATGGTTAAGTCTGGACAACAATGACCAAACTGTGTCCTGGCCTTGGGCACCGCCTCCCTTCACCCATTGCTAACCTATAGCCTTCTCCTCTGTACCGGGACAACACCCATAGCAAAAATAGCTTTGCTTCCTTTAGCGAAGAAAGAAAGAACTGCTCAAATAATCTTGTTATGTGACACCGGCAGTTTTATCAAGAAAATCTTTCACCAGGTATCAGAGAAACCTCTACTACTCATGTTATCTAACCAGCTTATTAGCTGTTCAGTGTTCAGCGTGCTAACATCTAAAGTACATATACGTAAGCTTTTTGACAGGATGGGAAATGCCAGATTCATGTATTTAGCATATCAGGATGTCACAATGCATTGCCCCACGTTAACCACAATGTTTGCACTTGTTAAGACATGGCTCCCAATGATACAGGCCGTGGCCTATTTAAAAAAAAAAAAATGTGTTTATTTCAAGGTATTTGTAGCACAATGTCGTTGTGAAACCAGCAGTTGCTTGAGCGCTCCACCCAACGGGCTAACAAGCCGAGACCTAGATCTGCTTTTCTAGTCTGATCACTATTAATTAGCTCATCACAAAAAGCAAACGTCGGCTGTTTTTCTGAGACCAAATAACCAATCACAAAGCACACAACCCTCCCATTGCCTTGTGGTAATGCCCCACACTACACAGAACAAGAACTCAGGTCATGTGGAATGTACTTGCCCGGACTATGTTGCCTTTCCCCAGTGTTTCTGACTTTCCAGTCTACGGCAGAACGGTTTTATTTCCCTGGAGAGGGAGGTTATTACGGACTGAATCAACGATTGGTGTCGCATCTCGTGACTGATGACCTTTTTAGCGTTAACCTGTTCAGGTTTAGAGTTTCAGGTGCTGTGACACATTCCAGAGATCGCTGTTGAACAGGTCAACCGTGAGTACTCGTGTTAGCGAAGCTAGCTACATAAGCTACACCCTCCCTCATTGAGACGATGACTGATGTGTCATTTGTTTCTCCCCTTTTTATTGAATACGTACCAAAGCAGGGCTGTCGCGTACCTGGGACACAAGAGTCACCGTTTTAGTGCCAGAAGCAGAATGTTTATGTGCGTTTTTGTTTAGTTGATAAACAGTTCAGCGCCTTATAAACACCGGTTCATAGTGATTCAAACACGGGCGATAATCGCTGAACCAAACATAAGCACTTATTGGAAGTGAGATGATAATCACTATTTTTTTTTTTTTTTTAGACCAATTTGTAAGTCGAAACAATCAGATCTTAAGTGTGCAATTGATTTTTGTTTGACGTAAAGCTACACTAACAGTTTTTGTGTATCACAGTTTGGCTCAATGTACAGATCCAACGAGATGCTCCCTAATGTTCCCTGCACGAGCTGCATCACCGGAACGTTTTCAAAAGTAAAACATGACTTATTGAGACCATGTTGGCGTTGAATGGGAGAGTTAAACTAGTAAATGTTTCATTCCAAAACTTGCACACAGACAATAAGAACCGTATGCAGGACATTCCACACAAATGGAAAAACTCTCCTCTGCTTGCAAAGAGTTTCAATTAATAATTCTGATTATTTTTATTCACAAGCTCATTGTGCAGTAAATAAATGGTTGCCATGTTTGGCAATGATGATGATTCAGTTCTCCTGTGTATTACGCATTTTTATGTAGATCTTGTGTTTGTTTTTTTTTCTTTTACAATAAAGAAAACAAAAAAAAGTCTCTTTTTGGATGGTTATATAATCTTTTCAAAGGCCGTAGACAGACACAGCGACTAGTTCCACCGGTATTCAGAAGCATTTATATACACATAGGAGTCGAGGTAAGGCAATCAATGGATCCGCTTATGATTCAAATATTAACATGTCACATGGCTTCAACATCAAAAATGACACGTGGCTAAATTGCAACAACATGAATTCACAATAAATATACTTAGTAATTAATTATGAGGTTCTATAATGTTTTGTGATTAGATTAAGGCGTTTACTCTGAGATATATATTCAATTTATGCAGCATTGTAGTCAAAATCAGTTTAACATGATTGTATTAACATGATCCAACTTTCCAGTTAGTTTCGCTCTGAAAACTGCATATATTTCACATGACAGCCAACAACGGAGCTAAATAAAGACAAAAAATTATAATACACTGATTAAAAATCTCACATTGATATAAATGCATTGTTCATCCAATCACACTTTTACTGGGTAACATAAAACAAAGCATGCAACATGCAGTAATGAACTAATTAGCAAACATTTAAAAGCATAAATCTTCAAATGTGGGGTGACATAGTTTACTATATTTCTGATCAGTGCTTGAAGTCTGTAACAGATCGATGGCAGAAATATATCTTGTGTTTATTTTTGGATGTTTCTCCGAGGCTGCAGTAACTTTACTCCACATGTTTTGGTATTTAGTAAATATGAACTATTGCACTGTGATCTTTGTCATGTTTGCTTTCTTTCCGCTGTTGTGTCGTTTTGCCTGTGAGCAAGTTTCAGTCATGAGAATCAGAAATGAAGCATGAATGCTACTCGAGACTACAGATTTTCAAGGCAGCGAATGTCAAAGGCTTCTTCTTCCAGCCTCGTACTGAGGTATCCGCGCTAAACATTCAGTGTTTAACCCAAGTGAAGGAGCCGGCGGGCTTCACGCGGTCCTCTAAACGTTTCTCTTCTTTCTCAGTGGAAAGGTTGTCAGTGGGAACCTTTTCAGCAGAGTAATACTGCCACCAAGAGAGAAAAGGTTTCACGTAATAACAGCAACATTTCTCTTGTTATAACAATATATTTGTCTCATAATATCATACTTTACTATATGTAATTTTATTGTTACTACGATTTTACTATTACTACGACACACACTTTTTATAAGATATTATAGTACAGTATGTCATAATAAAGCACATATAATGTTGTAACAAGAAGATGCAGCTATTTTCTTTATAATTAATTTTGTCTATCAGGTTAACTTTATGATTTATTATATAATTTTCCACCCAAAGATGTTATATATTTGGCATTTCTACTCGAATAACATTTGCTTGTTAATGTTCTCTGGATTTACTAATTGATTGAAGTCCAAAGAGAAGACAATTGTGTTCGGCTCATGGTATTTTGCCTCTGGTCGCGCAGGGGAAGCTTTATTCTGCTGCACCCATCAGATCACGGCGACGCTGAGGAAGAACTATGCGTTGTGGAGTTCGTGCTCTCTGCCGGTTTTTCCGACCGCATCGGGATTGGAGAGGGGGTCCAAATCGGCAAACAGGTTGAACCACGCCGAGAGGTCTTTGGACGCCCCCGCTTTCTCTGTAAAAGAAAAAAGAAACGAGTCAGAAGAGTAAACTTCACTCGGACACACTGCCTAACATATCCACCCCTCTTGTCTGCCTGTGGCTGATATCCAGAATTATGAATGGAAACGACCCACAAATTCTTTGAAAGTACCCATAAACACAGGTTTCCGGTTGGATACGTCTCGTTGAATGAGTTAGTCTTTTTCTTTCAAGTCTTTTCATCTGTTTTACTCGTTTTGGTACCTTTCACTGCTGGCTTAGAAGGGTTCTGATTGGCTCCAGATGATGAGTGCTCCTTCGGCTGGGCGCCGGGCTGTGGAGCGACGCCGGCCCAATCTGAAATGTAGGACACAGATTTTTAGATTTGAATCGTCACACTCTTGTTGCACACTTGCTGATGTGGAAGAATATTGTGTAATAGACGCACAAACGAGCAAGAATCCAAACTTGTATCACGGCAAAAAAAAAATCACACGCAAGGTTATTAGTGGTTTATTAGATACAGGCCAGAAGTTGCAACAGCAACTTTTGAGGTTTTTGTTTCAGGCACATTTATTTTGCGTTCATCCTTTTGTGCATCTAGAAAAAAACCGTATGAAGCAGCACTAAATACCACCAGGGAGAACACTGGATGTGCTGTTGGTATTGCATTTAGTAACAATCTATGCTCCAAATACAGGCTTAAAGTACGAAGTAGCCCCCCTTATTGACAGATGTTTAAGCAGAAATTCAGAATGAACAAAACGTTTCTTTTTTTATACAAGAAAAGCCTTTAGAAATGTTTCCCATTGCTTTAGTTTAAAGGCTTTGGATGTGACTACAGCTTCAGATCTTATTGGATGCATCTGAATGTGCTTGACCCTTGAGGATTTGGGGATTTTCCTCCACGAAGATTTGTTATAGCTTTGTTTTACATTCTTGGTCTCAAGCCATTTTACTTTCGATCCAGCTGTTTGGGTCGCATGGTTCGACATCAGTCACCATTTCTGACTCTGGACCAAGATTCCTTCCAGGATTTTGGTCAAATGGAGGTTGTGACCTTTGGTCTCTCTCGCTCTGTGCCCATTGGATGTTTCTTGCAGGAGTGACAACACCTCTGCTGTTCCTCCTGCAAGATCAGCCCAAAAAACCTGGTGTTTAAGTTCCCAGAGCAGCCTCTGGAATGAGGTTCTTCCTGCTCAGTCTCCCAGACTAGTTTCATGAGCATGTCATTTTTTTACATGCAGTGGTTTAATAACATCAAAATGAATTTGTGTAGATCAGTAGGTGCGAGCTTTGAGCTGCCAAAAGTTATTTTGCGCTCACAAGTCGGTCCCTGGCCGCGAGCGCTCCTACCTGCACTCACAGACCGACTACAGCCTGAACTGGCTTTATGCTTTAAAATTCTGTGCTTCACAAAGTTCTGTGCATTCACGCCCGCTGTGATTGAATTCTGTTGACGGCTCTTGGGGGCAACATATTGTGATGGTTTCTGCTCTGTCGTCCTGAAATATGGACTTTAAGCCGAAATACCAATTAAACTCCAGCAGGTTGAATATGTTCTGACGGAACAGATCGATCAGGCCCGAGCGTGCTTCGTTGAGCAGCTGGACTCTCGGCCTCCCGTTCAAAACTCATCTCCATCTCGCCGGCCACGGATCCCGTTGACCGCATGCTTCTCCTCGACCTGTTCTCATTCCAGACTTCTTTTTGTCAGCTTTATGAATTTACCCAGGAAATACATCCTGTAGTTGTTCATGTCTCGATGCCTTTTATAGTGGAGCTACTCAACCCTCCAAGCTGGAAACAGACAACATCAACAAATCCAGATGAGGTGCAAGCTGCTAGTTACCAGGCCCAGATGAAATGGAAAGTAGTTGGCAATTACCTCCTGGTAAATCTAATTGCTATGTTATTATACCCTCCTTCTATTACATTGACAGACGTGGGTTTTTATAAATGGTTTTAAAGCCACTTCTCCCGCTAGAGTAGTTCAGCAAAAAGCAGCTTTTGGGGGGAATTTGTTAATGCACTCATTCATGGAAAAACGATGCAAGTTATTTTTTAGTTTTCAGGCATATTCATTCCACCTGAGTGCTTAGTTAAATTAGTATAATTGTGGCTTATTTAAATGTTTTTAGCAAGAAGAGAATGGTTTTTTGACACAAAAAGCTTAATATATTGAAATCTAAAGAGCGTTTTGCTCTTATCTACCGTTCCTCTGGTTCACTCTAGTCTGGCTCACACAAATGCACACACAGGCTAGTATGTTCTGACCTGAGAGGGAAGACTGTTGATTATTGAAGCTCTGGTCAAACAGCTGAGATGGTAGAAAGAAGGAGCTTTCCATCTGCTGGGCCTCCGCCGGTCTACCCGACGCGGCGCTCGTTCCCTCCTCGGCGTCTCCGAACACTTCCGTCCACTCTCTGGAGAAGTCGCCCTCGTCCACAGACATGCTGCCCAGGATCTCGTTCAGGAAGGCCATGCTGTCCCTCTCCTCCCCCTCTAGCTCTGGATAGGCAGAGAGACGATCCTCATTCCCTACAATGATCAGGCAAAGTGATCAGAGGACTGAAACACTTCAGAATGCTCGTGATGATTTGGTAGCTTATGTTTGTGTCTCATTTTCCCAAATACTTCACATTTTTATTGAACAGCTTTGTAGTTATTTTACATTTCTTTGCTTTGCTTTTGTAAATGGTAGCTAAAGGTGTTAAAGGAATTTCTAAATGCAGTTTATTTCCATTATACTATAACATATTGTTGTATTTTACCTTCTCTGGTCGTGTCGCTGGTGTTTTCATTTAGTGAGATGAGTCTAAATATGACAAACGGAAGATCAGTTTATAACATTGTTACGGCAACAAAAGAAATACTGTTTGTATTCAGTCCGGACCGGTTGAGTGTTCATAAAGATAATCTCTGTTTTCACCGTTGGCATGCACGTGTTTGGTCTACCTGCATGAGACAAGATCTAGACGAGATAAACTCACTGGTCGTCTGTGGTCTCTGCTTTCTTTCCGTCTACGGCCTCTGCTTTAATTTTCTTCTTCCCTTTCTTCTTAGCCAGCTTGTCCATGGGGCCTTGTAAGGTCTGAAAGAACAACCGAGTCACTGCTTATAGTTATTGGCCGATTCTCAAGATGTAGAACTACTTTAGATCTCATCTGTGCGGGTCGAGAGGCTCTCTGACCTTTAGAGCGGAGAACTCGTAATGCTGGCAGCCCTTGAAGCTCTCATGAATGGCCGCCATAGTGTGGGACGTCTTCTCCCAGAAGTGCAAAAGTGTCGTCTGTAACAGCGGAACAAGCAGAGGCCACATATTCAGCCGGTCATGGTTAAAGTCACATTGGTTCATTTGTGTCCTCGCGCCGGTCCGACAGTTTAAAATCTCCATGCAGTGTCTTCGTTCAATGGCGTGTATGCAAACGACTGGAGTTCGTTATACCTGATATGTGGTTAAAACGTGAGAGAGGAGGTTGCAGCGACTGGCTCCCAGCAGGTCCACCTTCTGGCAGACGTCATTCTTCAGTTTGTCGAAGCTTGTTTTGGTCGTGCGCACCTGGGCCTGAACCTGAGAGATGTACGTGAAGGATAAGAAGATGTCCCAACTGAAGATAAGCACCCAGTATTGTGTGTCACACGGGTTTAAACGGGGAACACAAACACTGGAGTTCACTTTTCTGCACGTGTCGGCAGAAAAGAGCATGCTGGGTTCTTGATTAGTACAATATATTTAGAATAAATTGACCTACATTCTGTGGTGCGTTCTGCCCTCTAGTGGCATTGTTTCGTAACAGTTGTGGCGCTTGTGTGGCCTTAGTTATTGCAGCAAATATTGGCTTAAACAATTTGTTAATTACTCATTTAGTTCACGATATTCTGAAAATCTTGATAAGTAAATATCTTTAGGTATGAAGCAATAGAATAAGAATAAAGTGTTTCCTGACATGACATTTGTTACATTATGAAATGCAGCATGTTATTAATTACTTACTGTCTGCTGTGTAAAAGCTCAACTTGTCTGATCTCATGATTCTGCCGACGTGTACTGTGTGACGGACAAACCTTGCGAAATTTCTCCATCTGTTTGTGAGTGTCTGGATCCAGCTCCTGCGACGCGTCCTTCATCCAGAGCAGCGCTCCGCGGTACTCGGTCCTGGACTGCTCCATCCGGTTCACCGTCAGCCACGTGTCTGAGATCGCCCGGTAGCGAAATGTTTCGACCTCCTGGTACAAACGGCACAGAGGTTTCCTCAGAGCCAATCTGTACAGGGACGAAGAGTTCAATGAAGTATTAAGATCCTGCATGCGACACGTTTGACGTTATCATTCCCACACAATGTTACTGGAACATAAACTATGTTGGCGTTAAAACCTCTTCTAAACTTCGTAGTACATGATACAGTTTGAGTGCGTCCATGAGTGAGTGTGCAACTCTGTGTCTGTCCACGGCTAATCTCACATCCTGCTGCAGCAAACTGCACAGTATTTTGAGTGGCGGCGACTCAAAACACCTTTTAATACTTGTTTTATTCTGCCATTGACTGCCTGCTTACTCCTCGCTCACCACTCTTGACATGTATGTTGCACGTATACCTTTGTTGGGAGGAGAAGCAGAGCGCTTTCCCTGTGGCCTGCATGATCTTTCCAGCCCTGGTTTTATCCTGCGAGCCCTGGGAGCGCAGGAAACGACCCAGTTCATTCTCCTCCTGGGAGAGATCTGCATAGTAGAGATCATAGTAAAGGATGGACATTTATGTGGACTCTGTGGACAGTTCATATTTTCTTTTATTATTGGTTAGTTTTCTTTTTCCACTAAACACTTACAGCAGATCCTCCTCTGGTACTGCTCGATGACCTTTAGCAGCTCCATGCATGTTCTCTGGATGGAGTGGAAGACCTGCAGAGTAGAAAGTCACAATGCCTCATCATTGTGGAAGTTATACTGTCAGTTAAATAAGACCTGTTATGTCGTACGCTGCCTGAATGTGTAATGAGTCATTTTCAAGAAGATAAATAAGAGATATCCAAGTCTATGTGACGTGACCCTAAAGCCTTTACGAGGTGAAAATAGAAGTGTCTAAATGTCTCATCAAAGCTGTAAAACAAGCTCTGATCCCGCATGTTAATATCCAGTCTGTCTAGATGCTTATTGTGGCCTCGGCCTAAAGTAAGGCTGGATGTTCCAGCTTTTATGAGGTATTGATTTCAGCCATTCAATTCCCTTCACTCCTGAGATGGAGGCATGGATGACAGGGGGGGGGGGGGCGGAGAGGCAGCCTAATGTACGTTTTAGGCCCCAAGCAAATACTGGCATCGTGTGAATCAAAAAGCCCTTTTAGTCGCCGCCTGAAGGGAAATAATCTACGATGTTTCTTAATGTATCTTTTCTTTTACCCGAGTTACTTAACGTACTACAACGGTTTTAAAATTCCCTCCTCACCTCCAGCTTGCCGTCCAGATCCGCATCCGACGCCACCACGTGTTCGTCCTCTTTCTTCCCGGTGACCTTAATGAGCGTCTGCTTGGTCTTCCAGTACCTCTGCTGGAACTTGTTCACCACAGACGAGTCTTGGCTTTGGATGAAGCGGTCGAGATAGTCCTGAGGGTAGCCGCTGCAACGACACAGAGGATGGACCAAGTGTTGTGACTGATGAACTGTACTGTTAACATTCTGAGAAGAACTTGGTTGTAAACACTGAGGTTTATACTCACAAATGTCCTCCCTCCATTTTCTGAGATTACCTGTGGAGGAAGCAGAGCAACTTAAATACCGAGCTGATAACAGAGATAGTGAGCGTTGTGTAATGCGGCCTGGGAACAGTTGTAACACTATTTTTATTTTTTACATTTTCTCTTTTTTTTTTGTCAGCTGAAAGCTTATGAATTGGGAGTTAAAATCAATATCACGACGTTATTACTGAGTATTTTACTGATATTGATACGTCGCAGTTTGACAAATGTTTGAAGAACAATAAAGATTGATTTTAGATGCAGCGAGCTTTGTCCCAATGTTGGGCGTTACCTTGAAAAATCTCATGAACAAAGAAACTAGATCATATTTCAGCTGCACTACATGTTGCTTTTTCAACTCAACACAAACTTACTGATTATATTTGAGACCTGTCGTGTTTATTTACAATTTTATGTTCGCTTTATTTTATCTTTGATAAAAGTAAAGTTTATTATAGTAATTATTGTTGGATTGGACATTGACTGATATATATATCATAATAAGGTGTGACTGATATGTTTCTATACGTTATAATAAGGTGTGACTGATATGTTTCTATAAGTCATAATAAGGTGTGACTGATATGTTTCTATAAGTCATAATAAGGTGTGACTGATATGTTTCTATACGTTATAATAAGGTGTGATTATATGTTTCTATAAGCCATAATAAGGTGTGATTATATGTTTCTATAAGCCATAATAAGGTGTGACTGATATGTTTCTATAAGTCATAATAAGGTGTGACTGATATGTTTCTATAAGTCATAATAAGGTGTGACTGATATGTTTCTATAAGTCATAATAAGGTGTGACTGAGGTCTTTTCCCTCCCAGCTGCATTCAAACATTAATAAGTGAACATTTTCATGTAATTTTGTAGCTTTTGATGGAAGATTTTATAAAACGTTGACACCACCACATGTTTTCCGGAAGCTCATCACCTGCTGTCCATCAGGGACGACATGAATAAATAATCTATTTTTTTTTTCTTCTTTTTTTTTTTACAGCTCGCGCGTCACGACTCATTTTAATGTGCTGGGTTATAGGATGCGATGCAATACACGCGGGCACCCCGATAACAAAGAAATGCATCGTGATGATTGTTCAATTATGTGTGAATAAACCGGCGCATATAGTCAAATAGGCCTGCGGATATAACCACAATACATGCTCCGCCTGACTCGCTGCACTGCGCGGACACCAAGCATCGCCCGACTATCGCACAGTTATCACAAAAAAATGAGAGAATATCACAATAACAGCATGACTCGTACCTGATACCATGCGCTGTATACGATGCTCCTTATATTCCTCCCATCGCGCTGCGGCTGTAGGCCCGTCTACTCTGTACGTGTGTACACACAGCTGCTCGTTCACTTCAGCACGCAGCACAGCTGACGTCATTCAGGGTGCGCTCCTCACTGCCGCGCATCACGTTAGGATGTTTGTCTCGTGCAGATATTAGTGCACACAACCACCGACTGTCTCGTGAGTGGTGGGTTTGTGTACCATTGTGCAAACTGGTTTCATAGTTGTAGACTAAATAATAGCAACAATGACAATAATGATGATTCAAATGGTAATATTAGCAACAAAAATCAACATTAATCATAACAATAGTAATAAATAATAATAATTATTTGGTATAAAGATATGAAATAATAGATATATTCATATACGGTAAGTGAAAAGTTTGCACATTTAAAATTATGTATGATTTGCAATTTATTATAATTTCTTATTTATTGCCACACTTAACTTTATTCTCTCGGAGCATTGGGTATGTCTCCTGTCACTTCCAAGTTCCCGTTAAACTATCTCTAAACAAAATGCTTTTAATTAAAGATTTGAACAAAGGACTGACCGCTATGAAGTATCGAGATAAGCTCTTAAATAATTAGTAGATTACTTGATTAGTCGATCGACAGAAACCAAAAAACGACAACTGTTTTGGTGTCTGATTAATTACTTCGGTCATTAAAAATATAATGAAAGCATTAATTAGTTGCAGCCCTACTTAGATCAAATGGTGTTAATGGTCTGCGTTGTCTCTGCAGTCCCGTGTGGACCACATTCACTTAGTTCTGTGTTTGTCCAAAGGATGGCAGTGTAACATAATAAAAGAGGAGCAGTGCACCTTTTTATCGTCTCCTCTCTCCTGTTCGGGGCCCCCGAGCTTTCATCTGTTGGCTTCAATTTATTTCATCACACTATACTGCAGCTGATCTAATAGCATGTACATTTTGTTGTCACCTAAAGGGAATTTCTTGTCATGCTCCAAATTGATGTACCTGTTTGTAGCCTTGGACAGTATTTGTGCTGCACAGTCTCGAGGAGTGTGTGAGCAGCATACAGACGCGTTTACTGATCAGCACACTGGGGTAGGTTTTATTTAAAAACGGGAGATTGTGGATTTATATTTGGAAATTGTGTTTTATGTAGAGCTTTGCAGACTTAATTTGATTATCACCAAAGGAACGTGGAACCCTTTGATCCTTGCACCCCCACCCCCCCCCCCCCCCCCACCCCCACCCCCCCCCACCCCCCGAGGTCACTTTCTGCACAATGCAGCTGGTTTCCACCCTCTGTGCCGTATGGGAACACGCATGCTCTGGTTGATTTGCGTCATTGGTATTGTAATACGGTTTGATTACCGAAAGTAGATTCTCCAGCAGGCCGTGGCGCCTTTCCAAACCCTGACCTCTGACAGCATCTCAAGGCTTGTGATACGAGCAGTTAGATGGACGCGTCTCTTAAGGAGAGGATATTATCTCCATAAAAGACCGGTGTCCTTCACCCCATCTGATCCTCATCCCGCACTCACCCGCCTTATCCTCAGATCCAAGATGGTATCGAAGCAATTTGAGTTCACTTAAGTAAGACAGGAAAACAATCAGGGCCTTAAATTAAATGATGCTGTTTGGGGGGTTTAATTCAATCAGGATAGAGTCAAGAGAAATTCCTTTCTGATATTGATCAGGGACGTGCGTCGCCATTGATTTTTCTCTGACATTTCTTTACTCCAGTGCTTCGCTTCATCCGAGAGCTGTTCTTTGTATTTTAGAGCCACTTCTTCTTTCATATTCCGCCGTCGTCGTACTGTACGCCGGCTAATGCCAGAATGGCCACAACACATCGAGTCGCATCTTTCTGGGACACAGTCTAAACCAGACTTGAGCGTGCCCTCATTATGAACATTATGAAGGTTTTGCAAACCCCCCCCCCCCCCCCACCCGAGACCATTCGACCTGACCCCAAAAATTGCTCAATTTACTTTTTTTTTTTTCTCCTCCATCTGCAGTTATGTGTGGTGATGGGGAACCATGACATTTACATTTGCACCACTCCAATGTGATCCTTTGCTCGGCGCGAGTTTTCCGACACAGACTGTAGCTCAAAACAGGTCACAGGATCAAAAAGTGTCTCTAGCCTGAAGGAGCCACTGAATCGATCCTTTCCATTTCTGCACCAAATGGTGTTTTCTCTCTTCCTCTCTCTCTCTCTTCCTCTCTCTCTCTCTCTCTCTCTCTCTCTCTCTCCCCCTCTCTCTCTCACCAGTAACTTGCTGGAACACATTTAGATCCTGAGTAGAACTCCTCAGTGCCCACTCATCACTCTGCGTGGTGTTTGAAGATTACTACGCTCAGAGACATCCTCACTGGGCATCCAGGCAGCTTAGAGGCCAAAATCCATAATCCCTTACCCTTCATGGGAATTCTCCATGCACTTCAACATGCTGAAATACAGCCCCGCTGCAGCAGCCACTCATGGTCGAGGAACTACTGCAGCCGGAGGCCGAGATAGATGGATGACATGTCTCAATGAATGTGAGGGAAGTGGAGGAAGTTAGATTTAAGAAATAAGTTATATACCGCAGATAGTTTCTGCCCGGAAATCTAATCCAAAATGATGTTTCTTTCTTGCGATGCATTCTTCTTTCCAATGTATGCGCGCTACTTCAGGCCGTCCTCACGCACTGGTAACTGTTTTTTTATGTGTACCATGACGGCCCAGAAGACATTATTTACTGAAAATACGTGTACTGTGGAGGGACTCGGCAGCTGCACAGCGTTTCTACCAGGCGTCTCAATAAAGAATTTCCTCCGAGGCTTTAGTGCTTTATTAAAAAGCGTAAATAAATGTAGTTCCTTGATTTAGCAATCTGCATGAGTAAGAAATATGTAAAGTTCAGCCTTTTGTAGCTGAGGGACCAGTGGGGTTTAATACTTCCTCCTCTAGGCTACACTCTAATGCTTCGTCTGCTCTGCTAAAACCCATGTAATAGCTTGGGGAGTTTGTCTCGCAGCAAACAAGAATAATAAAATTAATCCCATATTCACATAAGGTATTTTCTCATTAAGAAAGCTTCTTTTTTTTGTTTGTTTTTTACACTGAACCCTCCGGGTTTTTTTTTGCTGGACATATAAGCAAAGACACAAAGGTCAGAGCAGGTTTTAGTCACACAGTCATCAGGTAGCAGGGTCACATATGTTGAACCAGTGCTTTTTGACTCTGCACCATCTGTGCACTCAGTTTTTGATTCGTGAAAAGTCTAAGTGATTTTTCTTGTCAACTTTTCTGAGGCAGTTTGCAAGGACGTCCCCCCCTCGTCCCCCCCCCGTCCCTCAGACTATCCTTTAGACGTTTGTCTATAACATGTTGAGCTCCAACTTGGACAAACTTGTCAGTGTGAGTGCCCTTGGTCAGCGGGGAGCTGGACCGCTACCCAGCACCACCGGCCCAACCTGTATCAGAGCGTCGCAGCCCCCCCCCCCCCGCTGCTTGGCATGCTCCGTGGCACCGAGCGCTGAGGGCAGAGCATGTCACCGAGCTGGCACCGGCCTGAACTCATTCAAGGTTACTCTTTTGATTTAATGGTGATGCATTTTTTAAAACCGCATCATCCCTCTCTCTTCTCTTGCCACCGCGCCTAGTCCATCTCTGTCACAAACACTGGCTGTGCGTCTCACCTTTAGCAGTGGAAGCACCAGGAGAGGTTGTTTAAGATATAAATCAACGGCAAACGAAGCCCCGGCTCCGTTCGCAGGCTGGGACCCTGATTGTTTTACCTGCCGTCCTGTTTCAGAGGCAGGACGTTGAAGGGAAACTGTGCTATATATTTAGACTGTGACATGGAAAGAATGGTCCACTCATCATGTGGACGGCTTTTTGTGTACGGGCACTTGATGCAAAGCTTTGGTGTTTTGATACGTAACCAGATGATGGGGTAAAATGTATAAGTGTGATCTGTAATGTGTCTTTATTTAGTATAAATAGCATCACCCAGCTCTACGCTTCAGTGATGTTTTTGACAAGGTGGCACGCAGAACTCATCGCCTCTCTCCGCTGTTGTTTCAGTAAATATACACTGACAGCATTGTGTTTCACAAAAATAGATTTTCAACCAGTTGCTCTTTTTCTCTGCGCTGCAGCTGCTTGTAAACGGAGGCTAATTGTGAGGTTTAGCATCAGCGCACACTCGCCTCACACACACACACACACACAGATACGTTCAGCTTCTTTTTTTTCTTTTTCTTTTCTTAACTGAAATTAAATCTGAGGTATTCAGGTACGAGAAGATCCGCCCTTTGTGTTGTGTGGCAGTCTGTTATGGATGGAGATGAGGGTTTCTGATAGCAAAAGGGGGAAAAAGAAAGGTGATAAATCAGAGGCTAGAAATGGGCCATATTCATGAGCCGTGTAATCCTCTTTTATCTCGCGTCGTTTTGAAAGGCAAACACATCTTTGACATCAATACTCGTGTGTGTGTGGTTTGATGAAGCTATACTCTCACGACAACTGAGGCCGACGACTTGCAGTCGGTGTTTTTCACAATGTTGCGATCGTTCACATTTAGATTCTGATGGAGAACAAACGATTTATCGAAAGAAAACAATCAAAAGATTAATTGCCAATAAAAATACTTGTTGTGAGATGTTGCAGCCGTATCAATAACTCAAACAATTAATTGATCAGAATGCTTTTGTTTCAGCACCACATTAATGTATTGACAAATAATATCATTATATAATTATATGCATTAAAACTCACTGGGTCAGTTGACTGTGCTTAAGCCAATGTATGTTTAGAGCCAACGTAGTTCTGGTTTAACTTTACTCAGCACTCAATGGTAGAACACCAGTGTTATTTACTCTATTACTAATACACGGTCGTTTAAACCCATTAGACTCTAGAGAAATACAACTTATAGTTACAACCATACTACATTAGAATCATTTTACATTACGTACATATATGAACCGCCAATCTTGTGTTTACATGACGACCCATATACGGTATTTTAGTTTGGGTTTTATTGGGGACCCGATGTTTTTTTTACACATGGCTGTCGGGTAAAGTTAAATCAGTATTATGTCCGTGCTACAGTGACCCACTGAGGATCTTTTGTGTGTACGTAGACCGATTTAACAAGACGCTGTTTCTCAAACTGTTGCATTCTGTGCTGTTTCTTACAGTTATATCTACAGTCTGAGAATTTAAGCTTCCGTTAAACTCATTGTAATTAGATAACAGCGTCCATGATACGGGTGTCAAAGTCCTCACAGCCCTTTTTATTAAAAAAAAAAAAAGGTTTTAGCCGCCTGATAGAATGTGAGAACGACTCTCGTCTTCTAATGCGGTAGAGACGGGAGATTTGTGCATTTGTTGCTGGAAGCAGCCGAGACATCCAGCTGACAGATATTTGAAAGCGGCCTAATTTCTTTCAGATTCATGATGAGCTCAGTGGCGTTGAATCATGGATGTGCAAACTGCGAAATGAAGGAGAATGAGACGGTCTCTGCTGTCAGCCATTATCCAGCGTGGTAAGAATTGACAGCGTTCACTATTCTAACATCCATTAAAGCAATTAGCTGCTCCACACAGGTGCCCTGCATTTCAGTCTGCGAGACCTTTTATTAAAAGCCTTAAAAATATTCCTAATGATCAAACCCTCCCAGAGAAAGATGTGTAGACAAATGTAATATAAGCAGCGGGATAGAATTAAATAGAGCGTAAACTTAATTTCATGTTGCCACAATTTATTCGATTCATATGGGCTTAATAGTTCTGCTCATTTTCTTGCATATTTAGGGTTGAAGTGTTGGTACCTGGTTATGTCTGGGGGGCATTAAGTCTGACTAATGAAATGACTCTATCCTCTGTAGCGTTTTAATCTATTCTCTGGGAAAGTAATTGACAAGCCCACAGTATGTGCATTAGGATAGCTCCGGCACCAAAGGACAGCTGTCACTAAAGCAATTAAAATGACAAAGGTTAATTAATTCTCTCCAGTTTTTACCTGATATGAGACATTCACAATGAGTGAGTTTTCATTTCCGGAGGAGTAATAGTGTTTTGAGGAGAGTAATTTATTTTTGGTTTTAAAAAAATAAATAAAAACACACACACCAGCCATTGTCTGATAGAGCCTTTAATATGTCAATACCTCACACAAAACTGTGCCCCAGGACAGCTTCAGCCCCAGATTTGAAATGAATTCTGCGGCAGGACATGATCTGAAATGACAATTGCTCGTCGTTTATTTATTTTTTTTAAAGTAAGATACCCATTATGTCCCTTTCTTTTTGTAGCGTCGCAAACAAAATGTGATTTGTTTATAAATGAGGCTGGTGAGGATGTTTAACACGTTACGTTTGAACAAACGGAGGAGGGGGGGGGGTTCAAGCGGATGAAAACCAAGACGCAAATAATTACTATGCCAACCACCTCTGACACCACGAGAGCAGAACCCAAGAACTTTCTAATCCACCTAAATGTCAAAGCAACGTTCGCAGCCCTCCCTCTGTGTGAATCTCCACAGGCTGCCAAAAGGCCAGTGGTTAGTCATCTGTTTACTCCTGCAGCTGCTGGGTGTCATTGGGACTCTGAAGGAGAAATCCCATGATTCTCTCTGCCATTTCTGACAGCTCCCGCCCAGACCACATTAATCAGGGATTGTGGGCGAGCTAGGGGACAGACGGCAGGCATGAGCGGCTCCGGCCCAGGACGACTGAACCAAGGGGAGAAGATCTGGGCCCGGAGATAACTTAGACGTCCGCGCAACTGCCGGATTGTGATGCATGTCGGTTTCATTCCTTCGCGCGGAGCTCGTTGGACGGACAGTTGTTTCTTGTTGCCGGGTAAACTGGTGCCTTGAAAATAACACAATTTAAGAAATAGTGGCTTTGAAGAGGAGCTGAATGAATCCAACCTCTCCCACTTTAAATGACTCTCCAACAAAGAGACTTACTGCTGGATTGAGGTTATTAGATATTTGAAGTCGGTTCGAGTTTAATTTCTGCGTTTTAATTACATACGTCTGCTTTCTACATCCAGTTGTATTGAAGGAACGGGTAGTGATCTAAAAGTTAACAAAAAGATTAGACCTCGCGCTACAAGACGGAACATCAAATTAGAACCTGCAGTCACTCACAACATGATTGACAGATGTGTTAATAAAGAGACTAATACCAGACTCGACAACTAAATCTAAGTTATTAATATTACCCGAAGGCTAAAGATTATTTTAAATCAGCAATGTTATTAAATACAGAAGTAAAGCAGCCTGACACCTGCAATTACCTTTAGATATGAAACGCACAAAACTCTGAAACCTGCATTCATTGAATTGTTTGGCACCTTGCGGGCGGGGCGACAAGCTGTTAACTCTTACAAATGATCACCTCATAAAGATATGACTAAAGTTTCGTATTTACATATTCAGCAGAGCGAATCAAAACAGTGACGCTGTGAGCCGTAAAAAAAAACAAAAAATCAAAACAATGAGCTGAAAGGTGTTAAAACGCTCAAGCTGTTATTATATTTGATAATCGTCACAGCTTCCACATTAGACGTTTCATCCGTTTGTTGAAATATTGACGAGTGCGGCTTTAAGTTGGTGAATACATCTGTACATTATTCATTTCAACGCTACACAACATACAGTCGTACGTTGCGTTCGCCCTCAGACGACATCGGTGAGGAAGCAGATCCGTCTCTCGGAACACTTTAGTGCCAGACTGTTTACACTTGTAAGATTATGTGCATAATGAGGCTGCATTGTCTCGGCAAAGTGCTGCTTTTAATTCTTTGAAGCTGAACAAACTGTCCTTGGCACATTTGGGTAACGGTGGAGAGGTATCAAAGTCACTTTATTGAGATGAAAGAACTGGCCCAAACAGCAATCGGAGACATTAGTCATTCCTTCGTCTCGGTGACAGAAACATGCTCTCAATTTACGAGTCAGGTGCTTCCAGTGATTTCTGCCAGCCTTGTTCCTCCACATCATAAATTCCTCTTTATGCTCACTCATCCCACAGGCAGACCCCCATTCTTCGGCCTGCCTTGTCAGAAAATACACCCCGCGTTGGCATATTGGATGTCGTCCAGGCTGCCATTAGCAGTTACTGTGTTGCGTACGCCACAGCGTGCACCGTGGAGGAGCACTGAATTTAAATAGACGGCAGTGATTGGGCCCCTAGGTGCACATTTGTGCTTTTTTCTTTTTCTTTTTTTTTTTTTTTTTTTACAGGTTTCCATCGGCATTTTAATTCATTCTTTCTGTGGTGTTGACTCTGCAGAGCTCCCACTTACACTGTGTTCATTTCCTCTAAATGCTTCACGTTGAGCCACTGGCTCCCAATTTATGTAATGAAGGTTTAATAGCCAATTGGAACATCCAATATCATTAACAGCCAGTGTTAGTCTCATCCAGAATCATTTTTTTTCTCTGATAACCAGAGGTGCGATAGGTAGAATGTGTGATTAGCACCTGCTGTTTGATATATGTCCTGTCTCCTCTGGAGCAGGAAAGCACATTTTAACACAGTTCTGTTTCAGCCTTTTCTCTGATGAACTTTCATGTCTTCTGCTTGTACGAAGATCTATTTTTTAAACACTTTGAAACACTGTTGACCTTGTTTTTTTTTCTTCTCCGAGTTATTTCTGGATCCTGCGGGGTCACTGTGGCTCTGACACCTCTTACTACTGGCTGCTTGTCATGTTGGTGATGCGCGGGGTTGAGATTTATTGTACCGGACTTGTTGTCAGTCACAAACATAAGAGCAACGTCGAGCACGTCTGAAATGGAGACGCCGGACTGAGGAAACAGGAGCACAGTTGTGTTTTTAATCTTTTAAGTAGCAGTGAAGAAAGTGGTCGTCTGTACCTCTGTCGTCTTGTGTGATTTCTGCAAGTTTTATTTATTTATTTATTGCCACATTTACTTGCTGTGCTTGCATGTTTGATCTGATTGGAGCCCTGCATTGGTGTCATTTACCGCGGCCTTAAAACTGCTAACAAGATACCACGGAATTGAAATCAAAGTACTTTTTTTTTTTTTTCTCTCTCTTCTTTTTCTCCGGTGACTTGATGAAGATTATTTCTGACAGCTGCAATAACATGAAAATATAGATGGACGTTATTCAGTTGTTTACCACATTCGGTTCATGCACGGACGTGGACGAGATTCCAACAACAATATCAGAGAGGTACAGTCACTCTAACAATCACACCGCAGAAAACAACACCACTCAAAACATATTTGCTTTTTCCATTATGCCCTCTAATGCATACTGACAGATTCTTCTTATTTGCATTGACATTTACGTGTTTGCAATGATTACCAGCAAGTGATTGGAAAACGACAGAAAGCACGATTTGAGGCGGAAATACACTATCAACATAAACAACTAAATTAGCAGGAGGAAACATTAATAAAATTGTTTTCTGGTCTTTGTGTGGAACCCACAATATTTACATAAATACAATCAGCATATTTTTATGGTTGGCTTGAGAAATTCCTTTCCATGTAAGGTGCTATGCATATAATATGAGTATTGCAAGCCTATAAATGCTTCCCTAAATGCTCCCATAATGACCTCGGGGTGGGTCTGTTCATTGAAGCAATATCAGTCTTGCGTCAAGGATATGTTTGCTGGAATAATGCCTGTCAACGTCTCAAGTTTCAAGTGTCTTGAATCCGTTTTCATCCAAATAATCTGACATCGTTCCGGACCCGACAGCCGGTCTCTCTCTTTCTTTTTTTCTTTTTTTTTGTTCTCTTCTTTTGTCGTTGTTGTTGTTGTTGTTGTCCTCGTCTAGTCATGTGATCACCCCGTGGGCAGGTACGGGGTGTCACTGTGGTAGTTGTAATCTGGACACACCTTCTGCACCAGCTTGTAGTCGGTGCTGTAGAAGGTGATGAAGATGCAGATGACTTTAAAGGGCTTGGAGCACAGCCAGGACACGTGGCTCTGGGTCTGCTCCTGCGAGCAGCTCTGCGACGGGTCGTGGGCACACAGCGAGTTCCTGGTGCCCTTCTCCACCTTCTCGTACTCCACCCTGCAGTTGAACAGCTTGTTGTCCTTGGTCTCCAGAGCCGTCTGCTGCTGCTGCTGCTGCTGCTGCTGCTGCTGGTGCTGCTGATGGTGGTGGTGGTATTGCTGATGCTGGACCTGGAACTCCACAGCTTTGGTCGGCGGAACGAGTCCCACGGATACGTTGCCCTGACCGGTCGAGTTGTGGCGGAAGTAGACGCTGAATGTCCCGTTACCGTGATCCACGATTTTGCCAGTGATGAGGAGGTTGAGCTTCACCGTCTTGATGTTGGAATGGAAGTCGCCCCAACCGAACATCTTCTTGAACTTGCCGGTCTTGACGATGGGCCTCCTCTTTGTCCTGGATCGAGGGTCGCGGGGGTTCGAAGCGTTGTAGAGCCAGTTCCACTGCTCCTGTTTGGAGAAGGCGTCGGCCTCGTCGTAGTTCAGGTCCAGAGAGGTGAAGTTCTCTTTGCCGTAGAGGGTCTGGGACAGCAGGCGGCTGATGGAGACGGCCTTGCTGCTTTCAGTCCAGTACGTCTTCACTTTGGATTTTGAGCTCTCTCTCAAGTCTGAATTTCCTGGACTCTGTGAATCAGCGCTGGTAACCTGAAAGAAAAAAACAAACACAATCACCATTACTGAAACCACTCAAAAGAGCTCCGAACTCAGACAAGGCTGCAGAAAACCTGAGAATTAACTGTGAAACTGCATCAAATTACAAAGTGGCAGACATGAGGCGTGTACAGATTCTGTCAGGGTGTATTATCTTTGTATCGGCATGAAATGTGACAGGAATTGGCGCGGAATGCGGAAAGAATTTTCTGTGATTAAAACAAAGTTGGAATCTCTCTCACAAAACCATTTAAACCTCCATAAAATTAGAGGGTTTTGCAGCCTCGGCGGACCAAACCAGACCAGACCAGACCAGACCAGACCAGACCAGACCAGTATCCTTTAGAATCACGTTAACTTCACACCTTTCACCAAAAATCAAAGTGATCTTCATTTAGCGAGCCAGAAAATATACGTATATTGACACTGAGTCGTGGATGTCGCGTGTCTGACTTTCATGCGATAGATCGGAGATGCGTCTGGTTGCAGTCCAACAGTTACTTTTGGTGTGTTTGTGTTAATTTGCTGGAACCACAATCTTTCCTTAACCTTACGTAATCCGGGGTTTTGCAGAATTGCCTAGTTTGTCTGGCAGTAGTGTTGGGTGGGACGCAGGCATGCTGAGCGCTTTGTGGTAAATCCTGCTAACTAACAAACGACGATCTCCTATTTCAGCTGTTAGAGGACACCAACAAGCTTTATCCATCCACGAGCATCTCAGCACCTCTAACAAACGGCGTTCACGCTGTAACCAACTCACAGTGTGTGAAACGTCTTGTGCCGGTTCGTCCTAATCAAGATTTAAGGGTATTCCTGCCATGCATCGAGATGAATGAAGCGCTCCTTGGGTCCAGACATGATGCAACAGCAGACTATTACCTGCTGAATGTGGCCTGAATGGATGATTGATGATTCATTCCGTGTCTCTCCTCTAACAATCACACAGATGAGAGGGCGAAGATTCCCCCCCCGCACCCCCACCGAGGGCCCCCGTGACAGTGATGTCCAAACCCCGGCCGAGGAACGTGACAGCAGATCTATCTGGCCGACGCGTTTACATTTTGTACCTTCGCCTCGCGATCGATACTCTGAAAATAAGGTCTTCTCTCATTCAGAAAGTTCACTGGATGACATTGTAGTACTGTAGGCCAGAGACGCCGAGGAGCTCTCGCACAGTGAACTGTTTGCAGGAGTTGTGATCGTCCTCTGAAGTGTGCGTTCATTTTTGTGCAATCGGCTTCAGAGTGGAGAGGACTTTTGAAAAGACAGCCCCCGGTTGTTTTTGAAGAGGCCTCGATGATAAATGACCCGATGTGGATCAAGCGTTAGTGGCGTGGTGGAGACTTTGGCTCGGTAGCTGTAGCATCTCTCTCCTCTCTCTCTGAGAGGACGAACATAACCCGAGCGTTTTCTAAAGAAGCCTTTCAAAGCCAGACAACGTTTGGAGATCTTTGCAGCATGCTGGTTTTATAAAAGACAGAAAGCTGCAGGACTTTCAGCTGCAGGATGACTGTCGTGACGAGGTGAAGAGAAATATGAATTTCCTGCAGTTTCTTTGCGCAGTGGGGCAGTTAAACTGTATTAATGAACACCTCCTTTTGTCTTCCATTGCTGGAAACAAAAGTGTGTCATGTTGGCCTCACCGGTGATGTATTGTAAAAAGATAAAGTGAGCGTGAGGATGAGGGAGGCTTCCTGTTCAGGATTTATCTGCACCATTACAGTCAAACATAAAGCTCCTTAGGATGTAAAAGTTCAGTGAATTAGTATCGTATAGACGATCAGCCGAGCTGCTATAAAGTCGATTATGACATTATAATACTGCTCTTTATTCTTGGCTTTAACAATATTTCAGGTTTCAGTTTTTTATGTTA
Source organism: Pholis gunnellus (assembly GCF_910591455.1). NCBI lineage: Eukaryota > Metazoa > Chordata > Actinopteri > Perciformes > Pholidae > Pholis > Pholis gunnellus. The sequence goes on from NC_136534.1 coordinate 23,948,486, forward strand.
ATTATAAAAGTGATAATGGTACAAAATAATGTATTTTTACATAAATACAGCAGTCAATTTAAAGGAGACTTATGCTGATTTCCAGGTTCGTGCTCGCTCCGTTTTAGCACTTTGACGGAATTGCGTTTAAAACTGAAACGGTCTGTTTGCTGCGTCGTCGTGAACGTGAATCCTAGCGGCTCGTTTTAAAGGCACAGATGCTGAATACGGGTCGTGTGTATTTCTTCATGGATTAAGCGTTTTGATACTATATTAATATAACCCTTAGACCTACTTTATAATAACACTTTGTGTGTTGCAAGGTCAAAAATATGTCAAGTAAGTTGCGAGTTGAAACGATTCATTTTTACATTATTTGCAATAATCGTCTGAATGATCTTTGACCCCTAATCCAAACTGTAAGCTCCACTTCTTTTTCCATGAATTCTTCTATTCTGAGTTGTGAAGATACTGAAGTCTCTAATGATCAAAATGAAGAAATCATTTTCATAGCGCGGTAATTAACTGATGCTTCTCAGTAACGGGGCTTCAGTCTCAGCGGAGTCCTGAAACCAGATCGAGGGATATTAGGAAACTGCTTTGAGCTTTAAGTGACTGTCGGACTAATTAGTGACGGTGTGTGTGCGCGGATACAAAATACAGCATTTCAAGGTGGAAATATTATTTTCTAAACACTGCAGATCAGAGATTTAGGACTCAAGAAGTTTATTCATTTTGCTTTAAGGGAATTAGAATGCCTACAACCGTTTTTTCTGCGACTTCATGTTATGAATATTCTTGTAAGAGAAGATGTCACTGGATTTTTTTGATTTTTTTTTTTAGGGGATTTCTTCACTATTCTCTTCTAAGATTATCTGAAGTGCCCGGTCGTCATCAGACCGAAGTCCTTGTTGTTGTTGGAGGGAAGTCGCTCTGTTGTCGCCGGCGCTCCGTACGGTCCCCAAACTGTGACATGCAATTAGCTTTCATCTGAAGCACCTGACAGTCTCTGGATTAGAGCACTCAGAGGCACATTCACAGAGACCCCACTTCACGGATTACAGTCCAACCTGTAATCCAGCCCGGGGAGATTAGGCAGATCAGAGGCAGTCCTGACTAAAGCAAGGTTTATATCCAGAACACCAACACTCAGAGGGCCACGATTTACCTCAGAGAGAGAGAGGGGGGGGGGGGGGGGGGGGGGGGGGGGGGGAGAGAGAGAGGGGGAGAGAGAGAGGGGGGGGGGGGGGGGAGAGAGAGAGAGGGGGAGAGAGAGAGAGGGGGGGGGGGAGAGAGAGAGAGAGAGGGGGGGGAGAGAGAGAGAGAGGAGGAGAGAGGGGGGAGAGAGAGAGAGAGGGGGGGGAGAGAGAGAGAGAGAGGGGGGGGAGAGAGAGAGAGAGGGGGGGGAGAGAGAGAGAGAGAGGGGGGGGAGAGAGAGAGAGAGGGGGGGAGAGAGAGAGAGAGGAGGGGGGAGAGAGAGAGAGAGAGGGGGGGGAGAGAGGGGGAGAGAGAGAGAGAGAGAGAGAGGGAGAGAGAGAGGGGGGGGGGGAGAGAGAGGGAGAGAGAGAGATGCATGAATGCGCCTGGAAGAGATACTGCAGAGGGCCGGTGCTGCTGGATGAAGGAGAAATACAAACATGGCGGCGTAAAGGTCAACGGTCACACTGTGATTACTTTATTTAACTGTATTTATTACAAAACAATGTCTTTGTTATTTCAGTCGTCGTCGTTAATGCTTTTTGGCCCCTTAAAACGATGTAATTCCTTCTTTTGACTGTTTGCGTTTGAAATGCGAGCAGTTCAATCAAAGAGTGATTTTCCTTGTTTCATTTAATTCTGTTTTAGTGTCCAGAAAAGATAAAACATTCTGATATTTCACAAGAAACAAAAAGGAAAGATTAAAGGAACATCTGAATTTCTCAATTTCAATCCAATTAATCGTCTTTTAACCTTCAGGTCGCTCACTACCGAACCAGCGGCTCTCAATGTTTTTCACTCATTTACTATACGTTGTAAATCACACAAAAATAATCTGTGCACTGAACTCTAAATAAGTGTAATTAACATGGTGATGTTTTCATCTAAATGAGATCTTCATCAGACGTGATATATAGCTGAAACAATTAGTCAATTAATGGATCAGGCGGAAATGAATCTGCGTCTCTCTGCAGGGTGACGGATGCTGCTTCTCTCTGTGGGAGCAACTTAAACATCTCTGAGTCTCAAGAAATTACAGCAACCATTTCCTTACTATGGACCAAACGGTGAATCTATGAATCCACGATCTGCAGAATAAATTCAATCAGCAGTCGCAGCCCTAATAAAGACATTATCCCACCATCACTCAGGTGGTTGTGATCCGCATGATTAATAGTCACTCTGGTCTCTTTGTGACCGTCTGATGCTCCACAAGGAGACAATGTGTGAAATATAAAAGATAAAAGACACTGCGTTTGATAAGTGACATGTAGATCAACTTAAGTGTTCTTATTGTTGTTAAAATATATACATATGAACACAATTTTCTTGCAAAGCTTTGGTTATATCATGAGAGATTTGTTTGTGTGTTTGAGCTCTGCTAACAGGATTACAGTGAGAAGATGCTCATGTTGCACAAAGCCAAAGCCACACAGCCCTGATGTAGCAGATTAGTTGAGTCTTTGACTGTTGATATATTTATAAGACTTCATGTTGTGGAGAAATACTTTTTTTTTTCAGGTGTTTTAAAGACGTCTGTTGTATTTACTCCAGAGGTTTAGTATTATACAGTTACACACATACAAGGGACTCATGAGAAAGACAAAATAAGTGGTAAAAATCAAAGCATCAGAGGCCGTTTTAGTATATCGTAGTATCGCTTTAGTTCCTATATTTCCCATAATTCAAACAAAAGCATCTTTATTCCTCCACCTACCTGGTAAATGTCTTTCAAACGCAGGCTAACAGTCTGAGGATGAGCAGCGCCTCTTTTACACAGAAAACACACCGACTTACAGAAAGTCATATCGGTCAAATGCAGCAGAGGAAAAAAAAAAAAAAATTCAATTTGCGATATATATATTAAATATAGCATCCCATTGAAAAGACATTCAAACATATCTCCCGATCGTATTTAGAGGCTTTCATTTCAGGGCTCACGAGTTATTCCAACTTTTTCAACCTGCAGTTTGTTATATACAGGTCCCAAAAAAACATTTAACCGTCTGTAAATATTGTTCCCCTGGTTCGGTGAATGAGGCCGAATCCCTCAACAAGATAACACAAACAGCGCCGGTATGCAGAAATCCTTTAGGAAAGGACTCTCCAGATTGCCAGATGCAGCGCGTTGGCATGTTTGCACAAACCTAAACGCTATCTACTCTTGGCGAGGCTGTGATAAGGCGCAGGCGTCCGCTCTTTGAAACAGGAAGATAAACAACCCCGGCTTCCCTCGGGAGCTCGGAGGATATTCTATGGGCTGGACCCCCCCCCACACCCCACACCCCCCACCCCCAACCCACAACCCCCCTCGAGCGGCCAACAAATTCCACCTTTAATGGAACCATCGGAGGAGCCAGATGACTCTGCGGTGGGCCGTATACACAAAAACCTTGCGAGGAAGAATGAAAGTGTGTGTCAGTTTTCATTTACCTGAACGCTGCGGTGTGGGAGGATTTGTGAGTGCGACAGTTCTGGTTTAAAAAGAGAACCGGGCCGAGAGCTGGGTTTGGAGCTGCCACTCTGCAATCTTGATTGGATGGTGTGTGTGTGTGTGTGTGTGTGTGTGTGTGTGTGTTCGTTCTGCTGCGACGTTCAGATATTACTGGTCGTCGTCCTCTTAATGGTTTGTGTGCTTGAATACCACGCTGCCAAAGTTTATTTTGGATTTATTTCCTCCTTATTTTCGGTATTAAACTGATGCTCTTATCCAGAGAGGCTTAAAGCGTGAGCAGCTATTAGGGGGGTGAGAGTTTCAGCTCAAGGGCACGAGGCTGGGATCAAACCTGCCGTGACCTTTTGGGGGGTGAGATAGTCACTCTTAACGTCTCGCTCCACCTCACAGCAGAAAGCGTATTCTAATCTAATTCGTGACCTTTTTAGAAGTACTTCTGCCACAATGCTCCAGCTCAAGAAGAAAAAGTAAATCTATTTATGAGATGTTTAGAAGAGATGCTCCTCCAGACAGGACGGTAGTTTAAAGAATCCCTCGTGTGTTGATTCCGTCTTTTTTAGAGCATTTTCCCAACTGTGCACTCGGGATGCGATTGTCGTCATAGTCGTTTCGAGTGAATTTAGCTTGTCTCGCCTTGTGAGGTCCCCGCGTAGTTGAGCTGATGGATCAACTAAGCGCATTTGGCGCCCGCTAAGAGTTTAGGTCGACACTCTCCCAGTGATATCAAAGTGTTACCTGAGGGGGGTCAGAGATGATGACAAATCACAGAGTGTGTCAAGACATCACAGGCAAGCTTGTGGCTGGAGCCGAGGTCCCATCACCGCAGCGCTGCTTTGAGAGGCCGGGGCACAATTATTACCGTGACTTCTGAGGAGGATAAATACTAAACGCGGTCAGACTGCAGGATATTAGAGCAGGGGCAGTTTGAAGACTAAGGAGGAGGAGGAGGAGGAGGAAGGGGGGAGAGAGAGAGGGAGAGAGACTAGCCACCAGTTTTTCAACTTACCCAGAGGAAAAATGCATAATCATATTATTTCACACACGACTTGGTTCAAAGGCGGCCAAAATAAGTTTGTGAGGTTCCCATGGGTCTGTCAATCTGTTGAAGGAGCTGCAGGCGAAAGCTTAGGATGCACCGAGTACGAAACAATTATGATCATCCCATTAAAGCATAGCGAAGCAATTTGGAAGCCGAGTCTGGGAAAAAAAAACACACACACACACACACACAACACTCCCCATCAAGTGATGCTATGTGCGATCAGCTCGCACTATACCGGGATGCTGCCGTAGATGCAAACTCACACACTTGATGATTCATTGTTCGTCTTTATATTGAGACGATAAGGGAATCCGTGTTTGTTAATGTTATTGCTCCTGGAATCGAGGAATCCGTGTTGTTCTTTTTAAAGCAGGACGGCTTTCGTAAAGTAAAAGAGGAAAAAAAAAAAGAAAAGAGCGGGGGGAGGAAATGATTAGTGCGCTTAGTCAGCTGTGAAATTGAGTTTATGGTTTTCAAGACGGTGAATTCAATTCGATAATGGGTATTAAGTTGTAGAGAATAATTAATAGTAATTGACTTCTTTCCATCACTATGCAAATTAAACACAGATAACACTACGGGAGCTTTTTAAGGCCAGTCAAGTTTGTGAGGATTAAGTTTATGGGATTTTTTTTAGTTGGAGAGAGGAGTGGCTCCTGCTCGGCTTTGATTGCTTTGTTGACAGATTTATCAGTGGGTGAGGGGTTACTGTCTTACCGAGGATTAGAGGAATTGGGTTGTCACAAACTGTCTAGCAGCATTCTGGTGTGTTTGTCATAATAGGCTCAGGCTGTTCTCCGCCGTTCTGTCAAATCTATTCCTATTGAAGTGTGTCTGTAAATGGGAGGGAGGAGGAGGAGGAGGGGGGGGGGGGGGGCAGAGGAAGGGATGGATGGTGCTGAGGGAGGAACATCCAGCGGGATCCTTCTGTGTGCGGGTGGATTTGTGAAGATGCAGATTTTGGAAAGCTTCGCGTTCACACTGACATTTTGTTCATTTGTGACGATATTAACGAGTCGATGCGCGGAGCGGTGTGTGGAGGTGAGACTTTTCATTCTAGGGCGAAAATGTAAGGAAAACATTTGAATGGCAAGCCTTTAATCTACTCTAACGCAATTAAAATGACTCTGAAATCAACTAAATTACATTTTGCGTAACATTTTCTCCACTTTCACGTTATCAGACTGCAGCTGACGTCTCTGATTCAGACGGTTCTTGTTGTAACGCTGTGAGGTCGTCCTCGCACTGACCTGAAAACTCACTTTATCAAAAAATCCTCTTTGCGCACATTCCTCGATACTGCTGCCGCCAGACGTTAATCGCATAAACTGTGGAGATGTGAAGCCAAAGAAGACGTTTAACTCACCAGAGAGACGACTGACAGCAGCAGAGCGGCAGCCCACAGACACGAGGTCTTCATGCCTCTGTGTGGAGCGTCCCCCCTCATGTCAAACTGTCCTCGATCTTCTTTAGACGCCAACACACAAAAAAAAAATCTCCTCTTTGACTGAGCCGGGATCAGCTGCTGAACTTGTAGCAGAAATATAAGAGTGAGGAGAGGCGGTCCTGAGGCGGGAGAGGGGGGGGTGGGGGTGGGGGAAGCGGGGTGGGGGGGTCAGCCGTTTAAAAAAAACGCCTCAAGTGTCTTCTGGGGAGGTTTTAGTTGCACGGTTTGGAGGCGCTGTGGCGAGAACCGAGGTGTTTGTACATCTGAGTGTCAGTGTGGAGGGATGTTTTATATAGTGCGCTTTGAGGTTCAGAGAGAGAGAGAGGGAGGGAGGGAGGGAGGGAGGATGGGGAGACAAATAGAGTGAGCGAGGAAGGGGGAGGGAGAGAGAGAAGGAGGTTCATGTTATTGACTTTTGAGAGGCAACTTTTCTTTTAACGTCGTCGGGGGCTGACATCTAGTGGCCGTCTGCTGCGGTGGCTTTGTTCTCCAGACGCTGACACATCAGCGTTCAGTGACGGCTCGTTCTCTCACCAGACCCCCAGAAGCACAGATATTTAGTCCACATGTAGTTCATAAGTATAAGTTTAAAAGCTGGACTTGTAGTATTTATTTTTTAACGATTTTTCTTTCGCTAACAACATTTGTTAGGAATTATGAATCACTCATAACGTGCAGAAGCAAGTGACTCATTAAGATTAGGCTATTTACGTTTTTAAGCCAAATAACAAAGCTAATTTGTTCTGTGATTCTTTTTTAGGGCCCGAGCACTGACAACGTCGGGTCCGCGAGGTCCCTATTGTATCTGTAGGAATTATTATTATACCCTATGATGAAAAACCGTTTAAGGGTATCTGACATGTCCCCAACCTCCCCATATTTGGCGAGCATATCGGGACTGCGGGAAATTTTGATATTTTATGGGTCCAATGCTCGAGCATACAAAATTACTCGCTAGCGCCACCTAGATAATGGAAAGGCAAGCCCCGACAGCCTGTCGATGGAGGGGCAGTTGTGGATGGAGTAACGCAGACGCTCAGCGAGGATGACCTGGCTCGTGTAAGGGGGCAGGCAAAACAGGAAGAAGCAGGTCTGTGCAGTAGGGAGGCCGTTGACGGGCTGTAGGACATGATAGGGGGAAAAAGTTTAGTAGTTTGTACTATCGATATGTTTGCCCTCGTCAACAGGCTCGTTATTTCCGTTAGCGATGACCTCACCCTATCAACCTTGATGATTTGGAACTTCTGCGTGATATCAGCTGGGTTGGAAGGCAACCTGGACCGGCCAGAGACGAAACGGAGGAAAAGCACTCGCTCCTCATTGGTGAACTCCTCCAGGCTACCTAATGTTCATCAGGCCTTATCCCGCCTTTCTGTCCTGCTGTAAAACTGTCACCTTACTTTCCTGATATCAAAGCCTTTTTGTACTACTGCACCTGACCTGCATATAGTTTGATTTATTTTAGGTACTGAAGTTGTAAAAGTTACTTTTAAAAGAAAATGCCTTTTGTAAATAGTAATTACTGCAATTTAAATATTTTCCTTTATTGTTTTTATATTATGCATATAAGAACATGAAAGTGTATTTTATTACAGACGTATTGTTTTTACCTTGTTTTCATCGGTCAGTTTATGTATTGGATGCTTCTGGACTTCTGTGTGTTCAGTGAATTATGTGCAAATGCAGTAAAGAAAAGAATTTAATGATGAAACCCAATTGTGTTTTTTCAGTTTGTTCTACTGGGGTTAAAGTCGAAAAACAGTCAAAAAAGTCATTCAATCAGGAGAGACTTCATTAGAATTTCACAATAATTTATTACACATTGTACAAATGTGAATAGTGCAACGTCTTTGGCGATTGGACTCCATCCTGAAGGAAGACAATCGATGTTGATGAAGGGAGTTGCTGCGGAGTTATAAACAGCATAGTATAGGATGTCGAAAAAAGTCATGAAAAAGTCAGTGTACCATGTAGAAAAGTCATAACTTTACTTAAGTTACTTTATTTTTAAAGTTGCATTTTTAGTTACTTTACTTTTAAAGTTACTTTTTTAGTTACTTTACTTTTTTAGTTACTTTTAAAGTTACTTTACTTTTAAAGTTACTTTTTTAGTTACTTTACTTTTAAAGTTACTTTTTTAGTTACTTTACTTTTTTAGTTACTTCTTTAGTTACTTTACTTTTAAAGTTACTTTTTTAGTTACTTTACTTTTAAAGTTACTTTTTTAGTTACTTTACTTTTTTAGTTACTTTTAAAGTTACTTTACTTTTAAAGTTACTTTTTTAGTTACTTTACTTTTTTAGTTACTTTCAAAGTTACTTTACTTTTAAAGTTACTTTTTTAGTTACTTTACTTTTAAAGTTACTTTTTTAGTTACTTTACTTTTTTAGTTACTTCTTTAGTTACTTTACTTTTAAAGTTACTTTTTTAGTTACTTTACTTTTAAAGTTACTTTTTTAGTTACTTTACTTTTAAAGCTACTTTTTTAGTTACTTTACTTTTAAAGTTACTTTTTTAGTTACTTTATTTTTATTTGAAAAACTCTTATTCCGTATCCCTGTAGTGTTGATTCAGAGTAAGCACTGCATTAATTACAACACCTTGCACATTTGGAAACCAAAACTACACATATCTTTAATTTCAACCAACATATAAACAGTACAGTACACTACCTTACAGGTTTGGCGAATAGAAGTCTGTGTTCAGTGCATAATGTGCATGGCATGGGAGATGCCCTCGTCAACAGGCTCGTTATTTCCGTTAGCGATGACCTCACCCTATCAACCTTGATGATTTGGAACTTCTGCGTGATATCAGCTGGGTTGGAAGGCAACCTGGACCGGCCAGAGACGAAACGGAGGAAAAGCACTCGCTCCTCATTGGTGAACTCCTCCAGGCTACCTAATGTTCATCAGGCCTTATCCCGCCTTTCTGTCCTGCTGTAAAACTGTCACCTTACTTTCCTGATATCAAAGCCTTTTTGTACTACTGCACCTGACCTGCATATAGTTTGATTTATTTTAGGTACTGAAGTTGTAAAAGTTCCTTTTAAAAGAAAATGCCTTTTGTAAATAGTAATTACTGCAATTTAAATATTTTCCTTTATTGTTTTTATATTATGCATATAAGAACATGAAAGTGTATTTTATTACAGACGTATTGTTTTTACCTTGTTTTCATCGGTCAGTTTATGTATTGGATGCTTCTGGACTTCTGTGTGTTCAGTGAATTATGTGCAAATGCAGTAAAGAAAAGAATTTAATGATGAAACCCAATTGTGTTTTTTCAGTTTGTTCTACTGGGGTTAAAGTCGAAAAACAGTCAAAAAAGTCATTCAATCAGGAGAGACTTCATTAGAATTTCACAATAATTTATTACACATTGTACAAATGTGAATAGTGCAACGTCTTTGGCGATTGGACTCCATCCTGAAGGAAGACAATCGATGTTGATGAAGGGAGTTGCTGCGGAGTTATAAACAGCATAGTATAGGATGTCGAAAAAAGTCATGAAAAAGTCAGTGTACCATGTCGAAAAGTCATAACTTTACTTAAGTTACTTTATTTTTAAAGTTGCTTTTTTAGTTACTTTACTTTTAAAGTTACTTTACTTTTTTAGTTACTTTTAAAGTTACTTTACTTTTAAAGTTACTTTTTTAGTTACTTTACTTTTTTAGTTACTTTCAAAGTTACTTTACTTTTAAGTTACTTTTTTAGTTACTTTACTTTTTTAGTTACTTCTTTAGTTACTTTACTTTTAAAGTTACTTTTTTAGTTACTTTACTTTTAAAGTTACTTTTTTAGTTGCTTTACTTTTTTAGTTACTTTTAAAGTTACTTTACTTTTAAAGTTACTTTTTTAGTTACTTTACTTTTAAAGTTACTTTACTTTTTTAGTTACTTTTAAAGTTACTTTACTTTTAAAGTGACTTTTTTAGTTACTTTACTTTTAAAGTTACTTTACTTTTTTAGTTACTTTCAAAGTTACTTTACTTTTAAAGTTACTTTTTTAGTTACTTTACTTTTTTAGTTACTTCTTTAGTTACTTTACTTTTAAAGTTACTTTTTTAGTTACTTTACTTTTTTAGTTACTTTTAAAGTTACTTTACTTTTAAAGTTACTTTTTTAGTTACTTTACTTTTAAAGTTACTTTTTTAGTTACTTTACTTTTAAAGTTACTTTTTTAGTTACTTTATTTTTATTTGAAAAACTTGTATTCCGTATCCCTGTAGTGTTGATTCAGAGTAAGCACTGCATTAATTACAACACCTTGCACATTTGGAAAACCAAAACTACACATATCTTTAATTTCAACCAACATATAAACAGTACAGTACACTACCTTACAGGTTTGGCGAATAGAAGTCTGTGTTCAGTGCATAATGTGCATGGCATGGGAGATGCCCTCGTCAACAGGCTCGTTATTTCCGTTAGCGATGACCTCACCCTATCAACCTTGATGATTTGGAACTTCTGCGTGATATCAGCTGGGTTGGAAGGCAACCTGGACCGGCCAGAGACGAAACGGAGGAAAAGCGCTCGCTCCTCATTGGTGAACTCCTCCAGGCTACCTAATGTTCATCAGGCCTTATCCCGCCTTTCTGTCCTGCTGTAAAACTGTCACCTTACTCTCCTGATATCAAAGCCTTTTTGTACTACTGCACCTGACCTGCATATAGTTTGATTTATTTTAGGTACTGAAGTTGTAAAAGTTCCTTTTAAAAGAAAATGCCTTTTGTAAATAGTAATTACTGCAATTTAAATATTTTCCTTTATTGTTTTTATATTATGCATATAAGAACATGAAAGTGTATTTTATTACAGACGTATTGTTTTTACCTTGTTTTCATCGGTCAGTTTATGTATTGGATGCTTCTGGACTTCTGTGTGTTCAGTGAATTATGTGCAAATGCAGTAAAGAAAAGAATTTAATGATGAAACCCAATTGTGTTTTTTCAGTTTGTTCTACTGGGGTTAAAGTCGAAAAACAGTCAAAAAAGTCATTCAATCAGGAGAGACTTCATTAGAATTTCACAATAATTTATTACACATTGTACAAATGTGAATAGTGCAACGTCTTTGGCGATTGGACTCCATCCTGAAGGAAGACAATCGATGTTGATGAAGGGAGTTGCTGCGGAGTTATAAACAGCATAGTATAGGATGTCGAAAAAAGTCATGAAAAAGTCAGTGTACCATGTAGAAAAGTCATAACTTTACTTAAGTTACTTTATTTTTAAAGTTGCATTTTTAGTTACTTTACTTTTAAAGTTACTTTTTTAGTTACTTTACTTTTTTAGTTACTTTTAAAGTTACTTTACTTTTAAAGTTACTTTTTTAGTTACTTTACTTTTAAAGTTACTTTTTTAGTTACTTTACTTTTAAAGTTACTTTTTTAGTTACTTTACTTTTTTAGTTACTTTCAAAGTTACTTTACTTTTAAAGTTACTTTTTTAGTTACTTTACTTTTAAAGTTACTTTTTTAGTTACTTTACTTTTTTAGTTACTTCTTTAGTTACTTTACTTTTAAAGTTACTTTTTTAGTTACTTTACTTTTAAAGTTACTTTTTTAGTTACTTTACTTTTAAAGTTACTTTTTTAGTTACTTTACTTTTAAAGTTACTTTTTTAGTTACTTTATTTTTATTTGAAAAACTTGTATTCCGTATCCCTGTAGTGTTGATTCAGAGTAAGCACTGCATTAATTACAACACCTTGCACATTTGGAAAACCAAAACTACACATATCTTTAATTTCAACCAACATATAAACAGTACAGTACACTACCTTACAGGTTTGGCGAATAGAAGTCTGTGTTCAGTGCATAATGTGCATGGCATGGGAGATGCCCTCGTCAACAGGCTCGTTATTTCCGTTAGCGATGACCTCACCCTATCAACCTTGATGATTTGGAACTTCTGCGTGATATCAGCTGGGTTGGAAGGCAACCTGGACCGGCCAGAGACGAAACGGAGGAAAAGCGCTCGCTCCTCATTGGTGAACTCCTCCAGGCTACCTAATGTTCATCAGGCCTTATCCCGCCTTTCTGTCCTGCTGTAAAACTGTCACCTTACTCTCCTGATATCAAAGCCTTTTTGTACTACTGCACCTGACCTGCATATAGTTTGATTTATTTTAGGTACTGAAGTTGTAAAAGTTCCTTTTAAAAGAAAATGCCTTTTGTAAATAGTAATTACTGCAATTTAAATATTTTCCTTTATTGTTTTTATATTATGCATATAAGAACATGAAAGTGTATTTTATTACAGACGTATTGTTTTTATCTTGTTTTCATCGGTCAGTTTATGTATTGGATGCTTCTGGACTTCTGTGTGTTCAGTGAATTATGTGCAAATGCAGTAAAGAAAAGAATTTAATGATGAAACCCAATTGTGTTTTTTCAGTTTGTTCTACTGGGGTTAAAGTCGAAAAACAGTCAAAAAAGTCATTCAATCAGGAGAGACTTCATTAGAATTTCACAATAATTTATTACACATTGTACAAATGTGAATAGTGCAACGTCTTTGGCGATTGGACTCCATCCTGAAGGAAGACAATCGATGTTGATGAAGGGAGTTGCTGCGGAGTTATAAACAGCATAGTATAGGATGTCGAAAAAAGTCATGAAAAAGTCAGTGTACCATGTAGAAAAGTCATAACTTTACTTAAGTTACTTTATTTTTAAAGTTGCATTTTTAGTTACTTTACTTTTAAAGTTACTTTTTTAGTTACTTTACTTTTTTAGTTACTTTTAAAGTTACTTTACTTTTAAAGTTACTTTTTTAGTTACTTTACTTTTAAAGTTACTTTTTTAGTTACTTTACTTTTTTAGTTACTTCTTTAGTTACTTTACTTTTAAAGTTACTTTTTTAGTTACTTTACTTTTTTAGTTACTTTTAAAGTTACTTTACTTTTAAAGTTACTTTTTTAGTTACTTTACTTTTTTAGTTACTTTCAAAGTTACTTTACTTTTAAAGTTACTTTTTTAGTTACTTTACTTTTAAAGTTACTTTTTTAGTTACTTTACTTTTTTAGTTACTTTTTTAGTTACTTTACTTTTTAAGTTACTTTTTTAGTTACTTTACTTTTAAAGTTACTTTTTTAGTTACTTTACTTTCAAAGTTACTTTTTTAGTTACTTTACTTTTAAAGTTATTTTTATTTGAAAAACTCTTATTCCGTATCCCTGTAGTGTTGATTCAGAGTAAGCACTGCATTAATTACAACACCTTGCACATTTGGAAACCAAAACTACACATATCTTTAATTTCAACCAACATATAAACAGTACAGTACACTACCTTACAGGTTTGGCGAATAGAAGTCTGTGTTCAGTGCATAATGTGCATGGCATGGGAGATGCCCTCGTCAACAGGCTCGTTATTTCCGTTAGCGATGACCTCACCCTATCAACCTTGATGATTTGGAACTTCTGCGTGATATCAGCTGGGTTGGAAGGCAACCTGGACCGGCCAGAGACGAAACGGAGGAAAAGCACTCGCTCCTCATTGGTGAACTCCTCCAGGCTCCCTAATGTTCATCAGGCCTTATCCCGCCTTTCTGTCCTGCTGTAAAACTGTCACCTTACTCTCCTGATATCAAAGCCTTTTTGTACTACTGCACCTGACCTGCATATAGTTTGATTTATTTTAGGTACTGAAGTTGTAAAAGTTCCTTTTAAAAGAAAATGCCTTTTGTAAATAGTAATTACTGCAATTTAAATATTTTCCTTTATTGTTTTTATATTATGCATATAAGAACATGAAAGTGTATTTTATTACAGACGTATTGTTTTTACCTTGTTTTCATCGGTCAGTTTATGTATTGGATGCTTCTGGACTTCTGTGTGTTCAGTGAATTATGTGCAAATGCAGTAAAGAAAAGAATTTAATGATGAAACCCAATTGTGTTTTTTCAGTTTGTTCTACTGGGGTTAAAGTCGAAAAACAGTCAAAAAAGTCATTCAATCAGGAGAGACTTCATTAGAATTTCACAATAATTTATTACACATTGTACAAATGTGAATAGTGCAACGTCTTTGGCGATTGGACTCCATCCTGAAGGAAGACAATCGATGTTGATGAAGGGAGTTGCTGCGGAGTTATAAACAGCATAGTATAGGATGTCGAAAAAAGTCATGAAAAAGTCAGTGTACCATGTAGAAAAGTCATAACTTTACTTAAGTTACTTTATTTTTAAAGTTGCTTTTTTAGTTACTTTACTTTTAAAGTTACTTTACTTTTTTAGTTACTTTTAAAGTTACTTTACTTTTAAAGTTACTTTTTTAGTTACTTTACTTTTTTAGTTACTTTCAAAGTTACTTTACTTTTAAAGTTACTTTTTTAGTTACTTTACTTTTTTAGTTACTTCTTTAGTTACTTTACTTTTAAAGTTACTTTTTTAGTTACTTTACTTTTAAAGTTACTTTTTTAGTTACTTTACTTTTTTAGTTACTTTTAAAGTTACTTTACTTTTAAAGTTACTTTTTTAGTTACTTTACTTTTAAAGTTACTTTACTTTTTGAGTTACTTTTAAAGTTACTTTACTTTTAAAGTTACTTTTTTAGTTACTTTACTTTTAAAGTTACTTTACTTTTTTAGTTACTTTCAAAGTTACTTTACTTTTAAAGTTACTTTTTTAGTTACTTTACTTTTTTAGTTACTTTTAAAGTTACTTTACTTTTAAAGTTACTTTTTTAGTTACTTTACTTTTAAAGTTACTTTTTTAGTTACTTTATTTTTATTTGAAAAACTTGTATTCCGTATCCCTGTAGTGTTGATTCAGAGTAAGCACTGCATTAATTACAACACCTTGCACATTTGGAAAACCAAAACTACACATATCTTTAATTTCAACCAACATATAAACAGTACAGTACACTACCTTACAGGTTTGGCGAATAGAAGTCTGTGTTCAGTGCATAATGTGCATGGCATGGGAGATGCCCTCGTCAACAGGCTCGTTATTTCCGTTAGCGATGACCTCACCCTATCAACCTTGATGATTTGGAACTTCTGCGTGATATCAGCTGGGTTGGAAGGCAACCTGGACCGGCCAGAGACGAAACGGAGGAAAAGCGCTCGCTCCTCATTGGTGAACTCCTCCAGGCTACCTAATGTTCATCAGGCCTTATCCCGCCTTTCTGTCCTGCTGTAAAACTGTCACCTTACTCTCCTGATATCAAAGCCTTTTTGTACTACTGCACCTGACCTGCATATAGTTTGATTTATTTTAGGTACTGAAGTTGTAAAAGTTCCTTTTAAAAGAAAATGCCTTTTGTAAATAGTAATTACTGCAATTTAAATATTTTCCTTTATTGTTTTTATATTATGCATATAAGAACATGAAAGTGTATTTTATTACAGACGTATTGTTTTTACCTTGTTTTCATCGGTCAGTTTATGTATTGGATGCTTCTGGACTTCTGTGTGTCCAGTGAATTATGTGCAAATGCAGTAAAGAAAAGAATTTAATGATGAATCCCAATTGTGTTTTTTCAGTTTGTTCTACTGGGGTTAAAGTCGAAAAACAGTCAAAAAAGTCATTCAATCAGGAGAGATTTCATTAGAATTTCACAATAATTTATTACACATTGTACAAATGTGAATAGTGCAACGTCTTTGGCGATTGGACTCCATCCTGAAGGAAGACAATCGATGTTGATGAAGGGAGTTGCTGCGGAGTTATAAACAGCATAGTATAGGATGTCGAAAAAAGTCATGAAAAAGTCAGTGTACCATGTCGAAAGTCATAACTTTACTTAAGTTACTTTATTTTTAAAGTTGCTTTTTTAGTTACTTTACTTTTTTAGTTACTTTTAAAGTTACTTTACTTTTAAAGTTACTTTTTTAGTTACTTTACTTTTAAAGTTACTTTTTTAGTTACTTTACTTTTTTAGTTACTTTCAAAGTTACTTTACTTTTAAAGTTACTTTTTTAGTTACTTTACTTTTTTAGTTACTTCTTTAGTTACTTTACTTTTAAAGTTACTTTTTTAGTTACTTTACTTTTAAAGTAACTTTTTTAGTTACTTTACTTTTTTAGTTACTTTTAAAGTTACTTTACTTTTAAAGTTACTTTTTTAGTTACTTTACTTTTAAAGTTACTTTTTTAGTTACTTTACTTTTAAAGTTACTTTTTTAGTTACTTTATTTTTATTTGAAAAACTCTTATTCCGTATCCCTGTAGTGTTGATTCAGAGTAAGCACTGCATTAATTACAACACCTTGCACATTTGGAAACCAAAACTACACATATCTTTAATTTCAACCAACATATAAACAGTACAGTACACTACCTTACAGGTTTGGCGAATAGAAGTCTGTGTTCAGTGCATAATGTGCATGGCATGGGAGATGCCCTCGTCAACAGGCTCGTTATTTCCGTTAGCGATGACCTCACCCTATCAACCTTGATGATTTGGAACTTCTGCGTGATATCAGCTGGGTTGGAAGGCAACCTGGACCGGCCAGAGACGAAACGGAGGAAAAGCACTCGCTCCTCATTGGTGAACTCCTCCAGGCTACCTAATGTTCATCAGGCCTTATCCCGCCTTTCTGTCCTGCTGTAAAACTGTCACCTTACTCTCCTGATATCAAAGCCTTTTTGTACTACTGCACCTGACCTGCATATAGTTTGATTTATTTTAGGTACTGAAGTTGTAAAAGTTCCTTTTAAAAGAAAATGCCTTTTGTAAATAGTAATTACTGCAATTTAAATATTTTCCTTTATTGTTTTTATATTATGCATATAAGAACATGAAAGTGTATTTTATTACAGACGTATTGTTTTTACCTTGTTTTCATCGGTCAGTTTATGTATTGGATGCTTCTGGACTTCTGTGTGTTCAGTGAATTATGTGCAAATGCAGTAAAGAAAAGAATTTAATGATGAAACCCAATTGTGTTTTTTCAGTTTGTTCTACTGGGGTTAAAGTCGAAAAACAGTCAAAAAAGTCATTCAATCAGGAGAGACTTCATTAGAATTTCACAATAATTTATTACACATTGTACAAATGTGAATAGTGCAACGTCTTTGGCGATTGGACTCCATCCTGAAGGAAGACAATCGATGTTGATGAAGGGAGTTGCTGCGGAGTTATAAACAGCATAGTATAGGATGTCGAAAAAAGTCATGAAAAAGTCAGTGTACCATGTAGAAAAGTCATAACTTTACTTAAGTTACTTTATTTTTAAAGTTGCTTTTTTAGTTACTTTACTTTTAAAGTTACTTTACTTTTTTAGTTACTTTTAAAGTTACTTTACTTTTAAAGTTACTTTTTTAGTTACTTTACTTTTTTAGTTACTTTCAAAGTTACTTTACTTTTAAAGTTACTTTTTTAGTTACTTTACTTTTTTAGTTACTTCTTTAGTTACTTTACTTTTAAAGTTACTTTTTTAGTTACTTTACTTTTAAAGTTACTTTTTTAGTTACTTTACTTTTTTAGTTACTTTTAAAGTTACTTTACTTTTAAAGTTACTTTTTTAGTTACTTTACTTTTAAAGTTACTTTACTTTTTGAGTTACTTTTAAAGTTACTTTACTTTTAAAGTTACTTTTTTAGTTACTTTACTTTTAAAGTTACTTTACTTTTTTAGTTACTTTCAAAGTTACTTTACTTTTAAAGTTACTTTTTTAGTTACTTTACTTTTTTAGTTACTTTTAAAGTTACTTTACTTTTAAAGTTACTTTTTTAGTTACTTTACTTTTAAAGTTACTTTTTTAGTTACTTTATTTTTATTTGAAAAACTTGTATTCCGTATCCCTGTAGTGTTGATTCAGAGTAAGCACTGCATTAATTACAACACCTTGCACATTTGGAAAACCAAAACTACACATATCTTTAATTTCAACCAACATATAAACAGTACAGTACACTACCTTACAGGTTTGGCGAATAGAAGTCTGTGTTCAGTGCATAATGTGCATGGCATGGGAGATGCCCTCGTCAACAGGCTCGTTATTTCCGTTAGCGATGACCTCACCCTATCAACCTTGATGATTTGGAACTTCTGCGTGATATCAGCTGGGTTGGAAGGCAACCTGGACCGGCCAGAGACGAAACGGAGGAAAAGCGCTCGCTCCTCATTGGTGAACTCCTCCAGGCTACCTAATGTTCATCAGGCCTTATCCCGCCTTTCTGTCCTGCTGTAAAACTGTCACCTTACTCTCCTGATATCAAAGCCTTTTTGTACTACTGCACCTGACCTGCATATAGTTTGATTTATTTTAGGTACTGAAGTTGTAAAAGTTCCTTTTAAAAGAAAATGCCTTTTGTAAATAGTAATTACTGCAATTTAAATATTTTCCTTTATTGTTTTTATATTATGCATATAAGAACATGAAAGTGTATTTTATTACAGACGTATTGTTTTTACCTTGTTTTCATCGGTCAGTTTATGTATTGGATGCTTCTGGACTTCTGTGTGTCCAGTGAATTATGTGCAAATGCAGTAAAGAAAAGAATTTAATGATGAAACCCAATTGTGTTTTTTCAGTTTGTTCTACTGGGGTTAAAGTCGAAAAACAGTCAAAAAAGTCATTCAATCAGGAGAGATTTCATTAGAATTTCACAATAATTTATTACACATTGTACAAATGTGAATAGTGCAACGTCTTTGGCGATTGGACTCCATCCTGAAGGAAGACAATCGATGTTGATGAAGGGAGTTGCTGCGGAGTTATAAACAGCATAGTATAGGATGTCGAAAAAAGTCATGAAAAAGTCAGTGTACCATGTCGAAAGTCATAACTTTACTTAAGTTACTTTATTTTTAAAGTTGCTTTTTTAGTTACTTTACTTTTTTAGTTACTTTTAAAGTTACTTTACTTTTAAAGTTACTTTTTTAGTTACTTTACTTTTAAAGTTACTTTTTTAGTTACTTTACTTTTTTAGTTACTTTCAAAGTTACTTTACTTTTAAAGTTACTTTTTTAGTTACTTTACTTTTTTAGTTACTTCTTTAGTTACTTTACTTTTAAAGTTACTTTTTTAGTTACTTTACTTTTAAAGTAACTTTTTTAGTTACTTTACTTTTTTAGTTACTTTTAAAGTTACTTTACTTTTAAAGTTACTTTTTTAGTTACTTTACTTTTAAAGTTACTTTTTTAGTTACTTTACTTTTAAAGTTACTTTTTTAGTTACTTTATTTTTATTTGAAAAACTCTTATTCCGTATCCCTGTAGTGTTGATTCAGAGTAAGCACTGCATTAATTACAACACCTTGCACATTTGGAAACCAAAACTACACATATCTTTAATTTCAACCAACATATAAACAGTACAGTACACTACCTTACAGGTTTGGCGAATAGAAGTCTGTGTTCAGTGCATAATGTGCATGGCATGGGAGATGCCCTCGTCAACAGGCTCGTTATTTCCGTTAGCGATGACCTCACCCTATCAACCTTGATGATTTGGAACTTCTGCGTGATATCAGCTGGGTTGGAAGGCAACCTGGACCGGCCAGAGACGAAACGGAGGAAAAGCACTCGCTCCTCATTGGTGAACTCCTCCAGGCTACCTAATGTTCATCAGGCCTTATCCCGCCTTTCTGTCCTGCTGTAAAACTGTCACCTTACTCTCCTGATATCAAAGCCTTTTTGTACTACTGCACCTGACCTGCATATAGTTTGATTTATTTTAGGTACTGAAGTTGTAAAAGTTCCTTTTAAAAGAAAATGCCTTTTGTAAATAGTAATTACTGCAATTTAAATATTTTCCTTTATTGTTTTTATATTATGCATATAAGAACATGAAAGTGTATTTTATTACAGACGTATTGTTTTTACCTTGTTTTCATCGGTCAGTTTATGTATTGGATGCTTCTGGACTTCTGTGTGTTCAGTGAATTATGTGCAAATGCAGTAAAGAAAAGAATTTAATGATGAAACCCAATTGTGTTTTTTCAGTTTGTTCTACTGGGGTTAAAGTCGAAAAACAGTCAAAAAAGTCATTCAATCAGGAGAGACTTCATTAGAATTTCACAATAATTTATTACACATTGTACAAATGTGAATAGTGCAACGTCTTTGGCGATTGGACTTCATCCTGAAGGAAGACAATCGATGTTGATGAAGGGAGTTGCTGCGGAGTTATAAACAGCATAGTATAGGATGTCGAAAAAAGTCATGAAAAAGTCAGTGTACCATGTAGAAAAGTCATAACTTTACTTAAGTTACTTTATTTTTTAAAGTTGCATTTTTAGTTACTTTACTTTTAAAGTTACTTTTTTAGTTACTTTACTTTTTTAGTTACTTTTAAAGTTACTTTACTTTTAAAGTTACTTTTTTAGTTACTTTACTTTTTTAGTTACTTCTTTAGTTACTTTACTTTTAAAGTTACTTTTTTAGTTACTTTACTTTTTTAGTTACTTTTAAAGTTACTTTACTTTTAAAGTTACTTTTTTAGTTACTTTACTTTTTTAGTTACTTTCAAAGTTACTTTACTTTTAAAGTTACTTTTTTAGTTACTTTACTTTTAAAGTTACTTTTTTAGTTACTTTACTTTTTTAGTTACTTCTTTAGTTACTTTACTTTTAAAGTTACTTTTTTAGTTACTTTACTTTTAAAGTTACTTTTTTAGTTACTTTACTTTTAAAGTTACTTTTTTAGTTACTTTACTTTTAAAGTTATTTTTATTTGAAAAACTCTTATTCCGTATCCCTGTAGTGTTGATTCAGAGTAAGCACTGCATTAATTACAACACCTTGCACATTTGGAAACCAAAACTACACATATCTTTAATTTCAACCAACATATAAACAGTACAGTACACTACCTTACAGGTTTGGCGAATAGAAGTCTGTGTTCAGTGCATAATGTGCATGGCATGGGAGATGCCCTCGTCAACAGGCTCGTTATTTCCGTTAGCGATGACCTCACCCTATCAACCTTGATGATTTGGAACTTCTGCGTGATATCAGCTGGGTTGGAAGGCAACCTGGACCGGCCAGAGACGAAACGGAGGAAAAGCACTCGCTCCTCATTGGTGAACTCCTCCAGGCTACCTAATGTTCATCAGGCCTTATCCCGCCTTTCTGTCCTGCTGTAAAACTGTCACCTTACTCTCCTGATATCAAAGCCTTTTTGTACTACTGCACCTGACCTGCATATAGTTTGATTTATTTTAGGTACTGAAGTTGTAAAAGTTCCTTTTAAAAGAAAATGCCTTTTGTAAATAGTAATTACTGCAATTTAAATATTTTCCTTTATTGTTTTTATATTATGCATATAAGAACATGAAAGTGTATTTTATTACAGACGTATTGTTTTTACCTTGTTTTCATCGGTCAGTTTATGTATTGGATGCTTCTGGACTTCTGTGTGTTCAGTGAATTATGTGCAAATGCAGTAAAGAAAAGAATTTAATGATGAAACCCAATTGTGTTTTTTCAGTTTGTTCTACTGGGGTTAAAGTCGAAAAACAGTCAAAAAAGTCATTCAATCAGGAGAGACTTCATTAGAATTTCACAATAATTTATTACACATTGTACAAATGTGAATAGTGCAACGTCTTTGGCGATTGGACTTCATCCTGAAGGAAGACAATCGATGTTGATGAAGGGAGTTGCTGCGGAGTTATGAACAGCATAGTATAGGATGTCGAAAAAAGTCATGAAAAAGTCAGTGTACCATGTAGAAAAGTCATAACTTTACTTAAGTTACTTTATTTTTAAAGTTGCTTTTTTAGTTACTTTACTTTTAAAGTTACTTTTTTAGTTACTTTACTTTTTTAGTTACTTCTTTAGTTACTTTACTTTTAAAGTTACTTTTTTAGTTACTTTACTTTTAAAGTTACTTTTTTAGTTACTTTACTTTTTTAGTTACTTTTAAAGTTACTTTACTTTTAAAGTTACTTTTTTAGTTACTTTACTTTTTTAGTTACTTCTTTAGTTACTTTACTTTTAAAGTTACTTTTTTAGTTACTTTACTTTTTTAGTTACTTTTAAAGTTACTTTACTTTTAAAGTTACTTTTTTAGTTACTTTACTTTTAAAGTTACTTTTTTAGTTACTTTACTTTTAAAGTTACTTTTTTAGTTACTTTACTTTTTAGTTACTTTTAAAGTTACTTTACTTTTAAAGTTACTTTTTTAGTTACTTTACTGTCAAAGTTACTTTTTTAGTTACTTTACTTTTTAGTTACTTTTTTAGTTACTTTACTTTTTTAGTTACTTTTAAAGTTACTTTACTTTTAAAGTTACTTTTTCAGTTACTTTACTTTTTTAGTTATGTCGTGTGTCGTTATGTGACACACTGAATTGGATTTACACGATGTGGTCTATACTTGACATAGAGCAACATAATGCATGTTTGCGCGTGTTCTCTAGCGCCACATAGTGGATACAGGAACTGGTGAAATATTTGCACTACATAATTTCCAGTGTCACACAGTCCAATCATTAAAAATAAGTCTAACTTGTGGGCTCGCTGTCTGATGGTCGCAGATATTTATGGCCGCTTCTGCCGGCATCCCGCCAGTACCTCCGACGTGCGGGAGGATACGAGGGCCCGTACATCGCTGCTTGTTTTTAAATTAGGTTTATCAGGTTTTTCAATCGCGTTTGTTATGAAAATCAGTTTGTTTTTGCCACACAAACAAAAAATAAATTACTGAAACTAAACTTCTACTAATTAATATTAAATAAATAAATAAAATTAAGTACAATGATGATTAAATAATGTCTAATTGACATTTTTGGCTTTTGTACAAATTAAAAACAAAGTGGAGGCTGACTTTTCATCTCTTAAATAGGTTAAGCTGGATTCTACGGATCCCATAATGCAACACAATAACGTCTTTTGTTTGACCCGTCGTGACTCTTTAAAACTCCATTTCCCAGTTTGGTTCAGATTTTTAGTCTTCAAGAGTCCAAAACTTCTCCGCTGATGCCATGCGAGTAGTCTTGAGCCACAGAACCCGTGTTTTGAGGTTGAGAAGCTCGGACCGTGACGCTAGATGTGCAACGCGGACCAGCTGAACAGAAGAAAGGGATCGGCTCTCTGCTTTGAACATGTCATCTTCTGCCTGACATGTTGCATCAGACAGAAGACGTTTGAAATGTTGCACTAATGAAAACTGTGTGTGTGTGTGTGTGTGTGTGTGTGTGTGTATGTGTGTGTGTGTGTGTGTGTGTGTGTGTGCGGACAGCCTCTCCTTTACCTTGTTGATACATTAACACCGACATGTAAAGTCTGTGACCCTTAAATAACATTAGAAGTTCTCATCAGCCCTCATCTACACACACCTGAACTTTGAATCAAAATGTAAAATGTAATGTTCGTTTGTAAATGCAGAGCTTATTAAATAAACCTTAAGTTAAAGGTATTGTTGCTGAGCGACATTTAGGGATCCGCTTTGAGGATTTTGGCTCCTATTTACTTGTTTTACTTCTATGAAAGTTCTTTAAACAATATTCAGAGCATTATAAGATATGATGGAGTATAGCCTACCCGAGCTACTCTGTGCTTATAGTGGGAAAGTGATGCCTGTAACTCAGTGGAAGGTAAATTAACTTTCCAGTAAGAACACAAGAATAGATTTTATTTCAATGATTATATCCTAAAAGTTAGAAAATACTAATAAAAGCTGAATCCAGAGTTATTGTCCTTCCTCTGTTCCTGTGAACGAGGCTGTGTGCGGAGTTAAAGAAAGCGTAGAGCAGCTGCTCTGTGGGTCCAGTGGATGCAAAAGATCCGTGTAATTCATTCTGTATTCTACGCTTTGAAGGAGCCTGCTGTGCTGTAGCTAGTTCTCTCTCTACGCCCGCGCTGATAACGCCGTCCACACGGACTACGTCGTTGTGGACGCTTGTCGCTCGCTCTCTGGTTTCCCTCTTAGATCTGCTCTGTCTGTCTGCACTGTCTGCACTGTCTGTCTGCGCTGTCTGCACTGTCTGTCTGCACTGTCTGCGCTGTGTGCGCTGTTAGCACCGTTAGCTGGCGTGTTGGGAGCGGTGTGGAGGCCTTAGATATGCTCTGAAGTTCAAATTTCAGCCTTTTAAGCGACTTAATTCATGTTTATTCCACATTAAAGGACGTCTAGTGATATTCTTTATTTTACTTATTGTCAACAAATCCCATAAAAAGACTAAAACTACCAAAAATCGATCGCACTAAGAAGTATTATCTGTGTAGCCAAAGCCTGATATGTCCTCTGTGCCACAGAGCATAACGTGTATTAATCCGCAACTGAAAATAGTCCCCAACGAGTTCCGTCAAATTCATTTCAGACTCTTAAATATCAGAATCAACAATCCAGAGACAGACGAACCATCGTTGGTATCTTTTCATGGGATTTGTTGACGATAAAGAAAATATGTAAGAAAACACAATCCGTATCCCATAATGCCAGTTTTAAACATTTCTATTAACGGGTTCTGCTCTCACGTGAACATATGAAGAAAATTACAAAAATGTCTTTGTGTGTTTACAACCGTGTTGTTATTTATTGTCAGTAATTCTTCCCATACACGTAAACAACCTGTACAGAAACGGCTGAGCCTTTCGTCTTTTCCTTTTTGTTTTTTTCACAACATACAACTTGCATCATGATCACAACAATCAGCAATATCACACACCCACTTCGCAATATTCAAACTAAACATTTTCTGTGCAATACAAAATAAATGTACACATACTTAGATTTTTTTTTTCTCCAAAAAAATAAAAAAATTGCTGTTATTTACAAAATCCCACAACAAAACAAAGTAAACATTCTCCACACCAGTTTGCTTTCACGGTGAACTCAGCGGCCGCGCGTCCTCTTGTTGTTCTTAACATGTTTATTTCTACGCGTCGCTTTTTAAATCTATATTTCACTTCATGTCGTGACTGAAAGACGATAGAGCACCTAAGATACGGATTACTACGTGAAAACCTTTTAAAAACTCAGAGGTATACTTTGCTAAGCGACCCCAGAAGATAATGTAGTTTTCTTTATGTGTACATGTGATATAATGTTCCCCATTCAAGTATTAATACTCTATTACAGGACTGTTAGTATTTAGTTATCGTCAGTAAGGCAGAAATGACGTTTGCATGACATGAATAGTTTAAATTTATTGTTCTTTTTTCTTTAACTGCTGCAAAGTTCCAGCTTTTCCACGATGGTAAACAAAAGTAGAGAATTTGAATTTAATCAGAATTATTTTTATGGATAAAAACAACTTTAAAGCCGGCGATTTATTAAATAAAGTCCCCTGCTGCTATCATAGTTAAATGGTTGATCTGATCTGGGCAGGAATAAAAGTGAGAACACCAGACAAAATCTACAAACCACAAAAGGTACTTTTACTACAACCAAAGAAATCAGGTGTGAGAAATAAACTCTATACATATATTCACTCGAGATCCACGTCTGTTTTTGTAGAATGTGACGTCAAAATGTGTTTCCCCGTTGCCGTCGTTGTTCTTTGAGTAGCTGTTCCTCTGCTCCGTGGGCTTCTCTGTGGAAGAGGCAGTGTTCTATGGCAAGAGAAGGTAGAAGTCACGTGTGCATATCATGCTGCACTAATATAGTGCAATGTAGAGCCTGAAACAAAGAGAGGGTGGAGGCAGAGAGGCTGTCGTTTCCATAAACAACTCCATCAGCATCGCACAGATCTGTTTATCCCACAAACAGGCCCGTGTGCCTCTAAATCAAGCAAAAAAAAAAAAGAGAAGAAATGCCTCCCTTTTGTTCGAGACTGGAGAGGAGATTTGAGTCAAAACCCAGTTGCGGATTGAGGAAAAAGGAATCCAAACCTTTTTATGGAGATTTTCCTCTCCCTCCTCCTCTTCCCCGCGGTGACTTTTGGCAACGTACGAACCGTCAGAGCATCCTAAGCCTCCAGCTACTCAGCATTTTTAGGGACAAGCAAGGAAAAGCGTGGGGGAAGAGTTGGAGCTGCAGAGACAGACTCTGCATCCAGACTCCTGTAGCTGAATCTCTTCTTTTTAAGTGGATGTGAAAGAAAGAAATAAAAAAGGCATTTCATTGAACACGGTGGAAGGTCACGAAGGCTCTTACAAAAAGAAAATACTTTTAAAAAGGGTGATTGAATGGAGCTCTACTTGAAATGGATAAACCCCGCCACTGTCTCCGCCGTTAAGAGGATTTTCTGTAATGTCTCCGCTCTGTGACGTGTCCATTCACGCTGCAAACATCCGTGTCCCTCCCTGCGACGGCGTGATGAAGTGGGGTCTCTGTGACCGGCGACGCGCCTCCCGGAGGACTACATGTCCGTGTCCCCGTCGTAGGCCAGAGTCAGAGGTTTTAGTCGGTTGTTCTGTTGCCTCTGTCTCTGAGGTCTCTTTGGCTTTTTGCTGAGTGGAAAAAGATGAAAACGGAGTCAGAGCGACGCTCGAAATAATCCCCCCAATCCCAGAATGAACCGCCACACCGCCTGTAGTAACAGCACCTGAACTAGTGCGTCTACTGCTGATCAGGCTCTCGTACGCTCACTGTTCATGTAGCTCTGAGAGAACATAGTATTTCAAACAATCCACATCTACTTTATTCTCTGGTGTGTTTTCTTTACCATGTTTACCTGAAACGTACAGGATCAGGTGCTTTCTTTCTATCAACAGCCTCATCCTTCAAAAGCACAGTATTGTTAGAAGTGCACAGCTTAGCTGACCGTCAACGTTTGAACCAACTTGACTGTAAAAGAGCTAAAAACTATCGTTCGGTTGTCCAAAAACATCAGCTCCTCTATTGAGCGCATAGAACTGGTTTGTTTTTATGGAAAAGGACACTTGCATTTAGATGTAAAGTCACTAAAATGATATTAGTAAATGTATTTGTATGCAAACTGTCTGTGGGGCTGTGGCTTGTATACAAATGGGCTTCTTGTATCAAAGTAATAAAGTGTTTAATGTATTAAATATATTTTACATCCACCTCTCTAGAGCATAGTTCTAAAAAGGGAAAGTGCTTCTAGAGGCAATTCACTTTTTAATGGCACACTATACTACACTATACTACTATACTATACTATACTATACTATACTACACTACACTATACTATTTCTATCCCTGTATTGCTGTAATTTCTTCTTCCATCTGCACAGCAAATCTACCGTTTGTTGTGTAATGAAGAAACTTTGGACCTGAACTCTTGAGTGTCATGAATATGTATTTCTTTAAGAAGTCACAAAAACTCTCAGTATAGTTTCTGGGAAAAAGATAGTAAAGTCATGGTATATTACGTCCTAACAATATAATTAAAAAGTCACAATATATTACTATTATTCCATAAAGTCATAGCACAGCATGTCGTATAAAACGTTAACTCGTGCTGATATACATTTCGTTGGATAACTTGGTAGTTTATTGTGAAAGTGAGACGGGAAACATATTTTGTTGTGTTTATGCACTTTCATGTCCTTGTTTTCTAAAACTCTGAAGCTGCTGCTCTGGAGAATGAGAGTAAAACTAATATTCACTGTTTGTCTCTTTTGTTAAATCTAATTTGTTCCCATTTTGTATCTGAAGTTTCAGCCCCTTATTGGTGCAGAACGGTCCGATTATGACTTCTAAACATAAAGAATGTGTTCACCAAACGTCTCCCCAAAGAGCACAGAGACGTGTGATCTCCAGACAATCGAAATAATAAAAAATATAAATTCTAGACAAAAGAAATGTCTGAAGTTTTAAAGAGTAAACCAAATGTAAGAAACATTCAGACAAACAGCAACAGTATTGTCTTTCTCTTCCTGATTGGTCTATAATATAACAAAATGTGATGTCATATAAACTATGGCAGCAGCTGATTGGTTTTATAACCAATTACTATTCAACATTTAGTCCATAACATTGTCAGAAGGTGGTTCATAATGCCCTCTGCATTTACCCAGAGCTGAGAGTGACGCACTGATCAACAGTCCAACCTCCAAAAATACCGGTTCACTATCATGCAAACCAAAGTACAACTGCAAAGCGTCACATTTTTAAAAAAATGGATGAATGTTGATCAACAAACTAATAATAATACTAAAGAAATGTAAGAAAGTACACTCTAGGAAGCTGAATACAGAGAATAACATCATTGTTAATGTGTAACGAGGATAATGAGCTCTTGATTTGGCAGGAAGTGAAATGGGAGGAAATGAAGATGAACGCGTCGCCCTACTTCCTCTCACAGCCACAAGGGGGCAGCATGACATCATGCAGGGACATCCAGTCTCTGTTCCCTTCATTCATCCCCGTGTGTCTGCTGCAGTAGACTTAGTAGGTCTCTATACGTACTACTATACTACAGCTTTAACTCATGTATATTACAATTCTATTAACCAATGGAAACTTGGTGTAAACACTGTGTAGTGTACATCTCTGTCTGAATACACGATGTGTACGTTTTCACCGGCTCATTCTCCTCATTCTATGTTCTGCTTCTTTATACTTCCACCTTATTTCAAAGGAAAATATTGTACTTTTTATGATGCAGCACTATACTACTAATTTAACGAGTAGTACACCAAGTAGTACAAGTAGTACACCAACTGGCTCCACATTGAGGAACTACAACATTAAAATGCTCTTAAATGTATTTCTTAGTTTTGATACTGAAGTACGTTTTGCTTCTATGAATGAATTAATGAATGCAAGTTTTGTGTACTATATATATTATCTGTATGTTGCTATGTGTATGTCCATGTTTCTGTGTACTAGCTGTGAAATTATACTCCCTATGGGACAATAAATCTACTTCTTTGGTGTCTTTTTAAAATAACATGTCATTTCTTCTTCACTCAAGTGGAATATCGGAATATTTCTTCCCTCCGCTGGTGTTACCGAGGGATACTATGCTAAGCTAATATGCTAATAGAGTATATTCTGTTTACACCCTCTGGTGAAAGGGACCCACGATTGTTTGTTTCATTGCTCACATGAGACGCATGTTAAGATATAAAGGACCGTGTGTTGTTAGAGATTAGTTATTTGCCAGTTGGATCTTTGAGTTAACACAAAACTATAAAGCACCAGTAAGCTTACACAGCCCCAAAATAAAGAATCAACGACAATATGTGTGAGTTGCTTTGAGCATGAATCAAATAGTTCAGGTCCGAACACGTTAATCAGACGTGGGTCACTTTTATAAACAGAACATACAGCATCTATGAGGCCTACGCGCTCTAAAGATCTACACACACTAAACTAGTTGTTCCTGGGTGGTTTGTCCTCACCTGCACCTTCACTCAGCTAGTCAGGCAGGACATGTGACACCTGAGAGAGCGGTCACGGGGGGAAAAGTCAAGGACTGCAGGTGCTTACACAGGAGGGTGTGTGGACCCTCCACAGCCTCATTAGCTGCTGCCGCTACGGCTTTGAGCCAGCTCTTGGCAATCGGGACAGGTGTAAATCATCTCATGTGCATTTTGGCCCATCAAGACTGCCATCCCGTTGGCGTCAGACTCTTGGGCCTTAAGAGAGCGATACACTTTGGCACAGGAGCTGCTGCTCTCGCACAAGAGGAAGGCATGAAGGAAGCAAAAAGGAAGTAAATAAAAAAGACAAAAGACGGTGATGTGAGGGTGGCTGGAGGACAGGGAGACTCCAAGGTTGAGGGACAAATGTTTTTTTTTGGTTTCACGAATGAGGATAATGATAAATAGGGGAAATTAAACTCGTCAACTCACCAAGCTAGGTATATCATAGACACTATGAATATGAGGAGCACAAAGGCTCCGGCTGCTACACCATACACCCACATCTTCAGCTTCCCATCTGTGGAGGAGGAGGCTCGTCAGTTCGTCTGTTTACACTGACAGCCGTAAAAAGCTGCAACAATTCATTCTGTGAGAGCTTAAAACATGTCGCTGCTGCTGCTTCTTCTTCTTTCTCCCAGGGGGCACTTCATAAAAAATGCAGCACGTCATTTACTGTGTGAATTGTATGAATCAGGTACCATTAAAACACGTCCTGGTTCCTACTGGTACAGTGGAGGAACAACATTAACAACATCTTCTCATGATTGGATTTAAATCCAGAGGTTCATAGGCGGCTCATTTCAAAGCTAAAGTTAAATCAACTGATAGAAATATATATATATAAAACACACAAACGGTAACATATTTTCATGCTAAACTTGCACATTTTTTGAATATTTTAGTCGATTCTCAGTACCGCCAAGAATAACAAGTTCACATTTGCTCCACTTTTACCAGCTGCAACATTACTGCTGCTCACACATTAATGGATCAATGATTATAATCCAATAATGAAATATATATCATTGTGAAACGAGCCTTCAAAGCAGTACTTTTCCTTTAATGCTCATTCTTTTGTACTTGTGAAGTTTTGAATGCAGGAACTGTTGTTACTACGGTTGTCTTTGTTTTCTACCGCTGCGCCTTCATGCAAGTCTTTCATTGGTACCTGGTTCACACGATGACATTAAACTGTAGAAGTTATTAGTATTACCTTATTTTTCATCAGGGAAAAACATATTTCAGATCTTACTGTAATGAAGTACACCAGCAAGAGGTGTGCAGCAGAAACAAGCCAACATTTGGAAGATAACCGATACGAGGGTTACTGTCTGCTCCTGACAGACGTTCACTCAATCTGTTCTGCACTCTCGCGTCCTAAACGCTTCTGTTGCTGTCGCGCACCATCAGTCACGACGCAGCGTGCAGACGCACTTCTCAAATGTTAATGTACCAGCAGGCAAGGTTCATACGTTCATACATCAGAGCCGACCGGAACGGACCGACAACACGTCTGATGCATCTTTAGTTGTCGATGTACGCTAGCATGTTAAACCTGATGTCAACAGGAAGTCTGCCGAACACAAACTGAATGTAAAGTGCATTCTGCTGTCGTCGTGTGAAAACCTCTCGGCTTTATGCCTGAACTTTACCTCGAGGATTACGCCGTGCGCTGCAGGTTGAGAAAATAAAGCTTTTTCCCTTCAGATAAACTTAAACAGACGTAGTGGGCACTTGTTTTTCTTATCGAGTAGTGAAAGTAGGAATATTCTAAAGTCTACAAGTTCCTCAAGTTCCTGACGGGTTCTTGGGGAGTTTTTCTTTATCCAGTGTGACGGCCCAAAGACGGAGGATGTGAACTTAAAAACTTGCACACACATAAAAGGCCTTCAGGTCATGATTGCAAGTGGTAACTTTAGAAATGATGTGTGCTTCTTTACCACCATCTATCTCGGTAAGATGACTATTTGAGTGCAATACAGGTCTGATTTACAGTCGTCATTATCTGGATGCGTTTGATTTTGTGTTTTATTCTCAAACTAACATTTCTCAAAATATAAACGAGCCACGTCGGTATCCTTTTGACTTCTGCTG
This sequence comes from Pholis gunnellus, assembly GCF_910591455.1. NCBI lineage: Eukaryota > Metazoa > Chordata > Actinopteri > Perciformes > Pholidae > Pholis > Pholis gunnellus. Next base: position 23,979,884 of record NC_136534.1, read on the forward strand.
CATTTGTGACTCTTTTGTTATTTGTTGGTTTTTGTAATGGCGTGGGACGGCTGTGAGATAGGAGCCTCTGAAGAGTACATTACGGCTGAGTTAGTTCCACAAACATGACAGTTACGAGATTAAAGGTTTTCATTTGACAGCAACAAAACACGATTCTTTACGACTGGATGTGTCTCTTGCATTTTTTTTTGTGAGCACTGTGAAGAGAAGTCATTTGGTAAGAACTAGCGTACATCGGGACTAATCGTCAAGTGTGGTCATGTGGTCTGACCTGGTCCGTAAGGCTGCAGGTACCAGGTCCGCCCGGTGCGTCCAGGCTGGATGGTGGATGGCAAGGTGGGGTTAATGGCACGACTGGTCTTCACGTCCCCCTTCTTGTCCCCCGCTGTGGGGATCTCCAGGATCGGGATGGGGGCGCACTGGTCCAGCTGCCCGGTGGACGACAGCACCTCTGTGAAGCCCTCCTCGCACGAGCATATACCGGCCTGCAGGGGGCAGCGCAGAATCATGTTTGGTTAGAGCTGCAGATTGCAGTACCATCACAGGAAGTGATGGGCCACGTCTGCATGGAAGTGAATGAATCCAGAGGGGGTTGGTATGGTCGACTCACCGACCTGACACTCTTTAAGATAAATACATCAGCTTCCAAAAGCATTCAGAGCACGTCTGTGAACTGTATTTATTATACGGAGAGGTGTTTCTGTTATTTACAAAATATTAGAAACACAAAGAGCACCACAAACTACATCCTCCAACGTGCTCATGAACTGAATAGATCATGTATTCACTGCTGCATTAGACTGCATTAGTTTCAGCTGTACCCAATGAACTGGAGTGTATTTGTCCTGCTGGTCCGGGGGATTGAACCGGTGACCTCAGAAGTCCTACGCTGACATCTCATCAGATGATTGTGACCTGCTTACTCTGTGGTTATTAAGTCTGTCTGCTCTACAAACCAATGCAGCTGATACCCGGCCTTTACTGCCAGATCCACAACATACAGGCTATTAGTAAGGACAAACTTTTAGATCCACCAGCTGCCGTAACACCGTTTTCCCTCATTTTGATGCCGCACAGCTGAGTGAAACTGAGAGAAGATGGCGTTTACATCTTCATGCTGCCATCATTTCATTCAAATTCAATTGTGGCAGCAGTGTGTCACGGTGAGCAGAGACCCAGAGAACCTGTGCGTTCATGTTTGCGTCTGTAGCAGCTGCTTTTACGCTGTTTACAATTGTTCTCTACAAGATTATCTTTTCATTCTTCTGATTTACCGTCAGGACAGGTGGTATGAGAGGAAGGAGCCGCTCACCTCGTTGCAGAAGGACTTCAGCATGAGACAGGGAGGCTCACAGGAGCTGTTGTCCACTGAAGGGTTCAGAGGAGGACAACCTCCTGTGGGCGAGAAGATGACAGAATCATTGTGTTTTTAAGGAACACCATCTGTGTGTGTGGTGGTAGATGTGCTGCTCTCAGTACTAGTGTCACCTCAAGTAAGAACATGTACATGTTTCATATTAAAAAGACTACCTCCATACATTTTTTAAATGACAATAACCCACATGCATCTATAAATCGATGTCGTCAGGTGTACGACATGTTCACGTGTAATGCAGAGATGAATGGCTGCAGTCTGCCATCGCCCACCGCCTTCGCTTCTTATAGAAATAAGTCCCTAGTTGTGTTTTTTTAGAACAGTTTGTTATATTTCTGACATATTTTGTCTCAAATTTACCTCCCACATGAAACTGTCGCTCACTGATATAGACTCAACGTCGAGCCGCAGAGCTGCTGTAACACTTCAGATGAATTCAGCTTCGCTGCTAATCGTTCTAAACAGTGTCGAGGAATGTTTGACTGTTTTACATAAACCACGGTGAACTTACAACCTCTCGCCACGCACACACACTGACTGAGAGTATTTTATTTGAGTTTTTAGAGCTGAACCAACAGTTTGCATCTCAAATGTGAATATTTGTGTCCTCAGTGTTTTATGATGAAACTGAGCATCTTCTTCTCAGCTATTTGAATATGTTAATTTGAACTCTAGAAGACTAAGATGGTCATTTTTCACTACTTATGGACCAAACCACTCAATCAGGAGATCAATCAGCAGATTACATCTTTAGTGAAACCTGAAAAGGTGAAATCATCCAGTTATTCCAGAGAATTAAGGCAACCACTCGAGTAAAGTCTATTTGAACCTCATTTCGTGCGGCTACGTTGTTAATCATCTTGAGACGAGCCACAGTTTGGGAACCTTGAATGGCATGTAGGTGAATGTGTGACTTTCTTCTCATCGCTCACGTAATAAGAGTAATGAGTTGAGCCACAATCGCTCCTTTGTAACTCAGCAGCTGCTTACCGGTAACGTTGAGTCCGTCGGAGCGCTGACACCACACCGAGGGCCGAGTGGAGTTGAGGCGACCGCTGCTGAACCATTTGTACTCGTAACATTCGCCCCCTGAGAACGAAATAAAGCAGAATCAATATCTATAGAGACCGTGCAGTGGGAGTCTGCAGTGAAGACCATTAATCATGAGAGTGACGGATTAATAAAGCGGCTGCTAAGTTATGGTTCTATAATAGGCTGCTGTCATATAATATCACTATCAGTGTGTCTTCACAGAAGGGTCCAGTTCAATGTTTTAATCTTCACTAAGAGCTTTTGCTTAATGGCTTTCTATCAATGCTATTATGACTTTATCAATATCTCCATCAGTGCAGTAAATGGCCACATTTCCCTATGGAGGTCTGTGTAACCAATCATCGGTCCGGCCCATTCGGCGAGCGTAAAATTAACAATTTCACCTTGAACAAAGGAACGATCTATTCCCCACCGGCCCGGCTACAGTAGCGCCGCTCTATCCGCAGCTTTCACACCAACATTTGTCTGCAGCTGCGACTTCACCCGTTACATTCTTCACTCTTTTCTTGCCTCGGTACAGGAGAGGCTGTTTATTTCAGTGCTATTGAAACATGTGTCAGAGGAAGAGTCACTCTGAAAGCAGAAATACTGACAAAACAACAACAGCAGGGCATTGAAGCTGAACGCCTCTTTAAGAGAGGAGACGCTGATTCTAAAGCCTTTTCATTGACAAACGATTAATTAAAAACCACGTGGATAAAACAACCATAAATGGGGATATAGGGATGCTATACCAACATGGTTTATTGTGTGTCCGCCACACACATTCATACAGAACCTTCCAGAACCATGAATCCAGAGTCACTAAGGACTAAACAGTCATTGTTATTCAGATGAACTGGTCAGGGACGACACTAAACGTGATGTTTTCACTTTGCAGCCACGCTAGCGCCACCTGCAGGTCAAGACAATTTGTATTGAACACAGTTCCTATTCTCCTCATCTGTCTCCCCCTGAGCTCATCGATCACTCGATCGATCCACGTCCCGTCTCCGTCTATCAAGGTAACCAAACACGTGATGCTTGTTATCCAGCGACAGGAACGACGCCCGCAGCCTAGCTGGCTACATAATATACTGTATAATAAATTCAATTCAATACATTTTGTAAACATACGACATCCTCTGTCCCGGGACCCTCACATTGGAACAGAACACCCCCAAACAAAACCCTTAAATGGGGAGGAAAAAAAAGCAGAAACCGTAGGGAGAGCAACAGAGGATCCCTGTGATACACGATGAACAACATAATAGAATTACAGTCAATGCATATGGTGTAAATGATTAATATAATGAGAGTAGCAAGCAGAATAATGATGGAGAAATGACCACTATTAATAACAGCAGCAGTGGATATAAAAGTATGATAATGCTAATAAAAGCATGTATTATTAATATAGAGTCTAGCTAACTAAACGCCTGCCATGTTCAGCTGCCTCGTCTGCTAGTCTTTTCTTTGGGAAATATCTGAGAAAACTTTTCAAAAATGTTGAAATTACCTTGAACGGACTGAGTTGTGCATGTTCAGTAACAAACCTGCAACAACAACCGTGTACGTGTTGAGGAAGTGGATCAGACGATTGATCGGTTATTAATGTTTTGGGTTTTTCTTTTGTGGCTGCAAAGCGGAATCACTGCTACGATCACTAATAACATCTCACATTTTATTTCATAGACGCTCTCAGTAACTACTAGTGTGTGACAAAGTAAAGTCCGGGTACAGATAACAGGCTTGCTGTCCTCCGCATGTGGCAAAACAAACCGTTCCGACCCGCGGAGCAGAAAGAAGAGAAGAGACAGGAAACATGTGGGAGAGAGACGGGTATCGGATGCAGCAGAGATCTCCACAGACAGGACTCAAAGCGCTTATGTGGTTTGTGCCATAACCATTAGGCTACTGGGGCGCCCACACAAAATTAATTTTTAATGCAACTGTTTGATCTCCCCCCCCCCTTCTCCTTAGCCTCCCTTCCTCCGTCATAGCCCTCCTTCTTCCCCTCGCTCCGCTCTCTCTTCCTTCACTGGTCTTGCTGGGCCACTCCCCCCTCCTCCCCCGAGCCTCCAGGGATCCTGTGAAACCAGGTCAGGCTGGTGAAGACTGCTGTGGGGCTGTGTACAGTAGCCAGGGAGGGAGGAGAGGAAGAGTGAGAGGCAGGGGGGGGCACGGGGGTGGCTGCTCTACAGAATGAGCCGGTGGCTAATGTGTATGCTGCTCTTTGGTGGTGGTGGTAGTGACTCACAGCCCACGCTGCACCTAATGGGTGATTAACCCGCCTGGGGAACCGCACAGATCACAACAGCAAATGAGCACATGGGGGGGGTGTTTCCTCCGTTTGGAGATCTGACTCGAGGAATCCCAACTGGGGGAGCGGCGATTGACCGAGCGTACAGATGGAAGCACAAAGTGATGGCTGTAGTTAGCGCTCTAGTTTCCCCCCCCCGTAGTTTGGCTACCGAGGTGGATCAGTGGTTTGCACCGTCACCTGGCAGGAAGGAAAACCTTCATCTGATTCCAGCCCGCTAATCCCTTCTCCCCACACTCCACATGTTCTCTCTGTGGGTTTCTCTCCTGGTGTTCCAGTTTCCTTTCACAGTCCAAACATGCAGCTTCAGACGGATGGAAGCCTAAACAGCCTGCAGGTATGACCCTGAATGTAAGTGTCTTCCTGTGTTAGCCCTCTGATGCGCTGATGAATTCTCCATCACGTGTCCCCTGCTGCACTTCTCAATGATCATGCGTATTAGGACTACGTGGGCGAAGCAAAATGAATAGATTAATCAAAATATGGGGCCGCTGGCTTGCTTGCGAGCTAATTTGCATGTACGTAAATGAGCTAGCGCGTATTAGAAGTGCTCTCACCTGAGCAGGGCTGAGACTCCCACGCCTGGTCGGGACAGAGCTGCAGGTTTTCTGGCTCCTGGGCCAACACGGCTCGAGAGCGAACCTGAACCGAACAGAAGTCCACGCCGGTCCCCTTGACGCAGATGCTCACACACGAGCTCCAGTCCGACCACTCCATCAGGTAGCATTCACCTGCAAGGGAGAAGAGACGAAGTACGTCGTCGGATGAAATGTAAGACAATAAAACAGCATCTTAAAAGTCTGAAGCCACTTCCTCCAAACTACGGTGAGGTGTGTTACTATGCAGACCATCAACTAGATGTGCAATAACCAAACTGATATATTCATCTTGGTCTTCATAAAGAAATTAAACATCACTTGGACACCTCTGTGACCTGGAGAGAAATTGCTCAGTCTGGCTTTTAGTCATATCACAAATCTTTTAATTTCCTGTAAACCAGGGTGCAACCTCAGGTCCAGCTCCTCCAGAGTTTAGGACTGAACGGTGCTTTTGTCATCAGGGCCCCGATTACTTGGAAAGACCTGCCAGAGGAACTTCAGCTGACGGAGTCGGTACCATCTCAGAATCCACATCGAGATTTAACAGATCAAATGTCTTTTAATTAAATTTAACATTTAAAGGTGTTAAATTCCAGCCCGCCTACGTACCAAAGCACAGAGAAGCTCGGGTTACAACGCACACTGAGGGAAATTGACTTCACCATCACTCCATATAACTATAGAGAAATGATCTGTTAGCTGTTAAATAAATATTCAGAAATTTGAATTTAGCACCTTTAATTTACTTGCATCCTCAGTCTCTCGTTATATCTTCTTGTTATTAATAATTTTCATAGCTTTTAAACTATGCAATAATATCTCAGTGTGGGTGTCCTGGTGAAAATCAGATCTTCAACGTTGGCAGTGCTCAAGCAATACTTTACTATTCATCTGTGGATGAGAATGGATTCATCAGGGTGAGGTGTGCACGTCGTATCACGACGGTTGAGATGAAGAGTTTCAGGAGGAGGAAGATGGAACGTGCGAGATGGGAGGACGGGTTGTTTTTTATCACAGCTGACAAGTGCAGCTCATCAAACAGCAGGAGAAATAGACCACGGGTCAAGGGTGGCAGTGCAATACAGTGTGTGTGTGTGTGTGTGTGTGTGTGTGTGTGCGGATGCAACCTGCCAGAATTCCCAAGCTGTCCCCGGTCCTGCACAAACAGCCCTTGAATTTCCTCCCAAACCGCACCACACTACGTCCGTGCACAGAAAGCGCTCCGTGCTTGTGATTGCCGTTTGATACTTCAGCTCTCCTGCAGTTTGGCAAAAGGGGTTGGACTGACTTGTTATCTAGGGCAGCGTTTCTCAGTGTTTTCCATCTCAGGGACCAGCAGACATCTGATGAGCTTTTTTTTTTTCTCCCAAAATGAGAATTCTGCCAGTGGAAACACATGCCACACACACTCTTTAAGTGTCAAATGAAATGAAACCGCGGTAAAGGAGAACATTTCTGGTCCTCTACATTCTAGAGAGGAGTGAATGATGAAAGATCAATAATGAACCAAAATAGACACGTAGCACTTTTGGAAATGAACTCCACATTTGTATTTTGTCTTTTGGCAGAAGCAAGAAACAATAATTCTCCTTTCGGGGGCCGCTGACACGGAGAATAAGATATTCATATTTCAGCTGCACTGTGTGAAAACACACCCTTTTTTATCACGCTTCGTCAGCGGCCTGATGGACAGAGCTCACCTGTCTGTCTGCTCCACACCGCAAAGCTACAGAAAGCCCAGCAGCTGACAAGCCTCCGTCACAAAACCTGACAACAAGCCATCAGATCCAGAACCTTTGACGTGATAATCCCATCTGTGAGATTCTCTCTCTCTCTTCTTTTTCGGGGAGGGTTGAGGGTCGATATCCTCAGTGCAATGCGGATATTGTGCTGTTTTTGCAGTGAAAGGGCTGAGACATCGACCGTCAATCAACGAGGGGTCAGTAGGCTACGTTGATGCTATCGGACTTATACTTTGTAGAGATGAAGGCTTCAGTGGACACAAAGGTGACAGCTGCTTTGACTTTCCTCAGTCTTTTATTTGAAATAAATGACATTTATAGCAAGGCTGCACCATCTGAGCATCAAAATGATAAATTCAGGCTAAGTACATTATTATTACAATACTGCAGGTTATCACCAATCTGCTAATGTGTGTGGAGGGCAGTAAAGCGTTGGCGGCCTGATGGACAGAGTCCAGCTCACCTGTCTGTCTGCTCCACACTGCAAAGCTACAGAAAACCCAGCAGCTGACAACCTGACAGCAGGTGAACGTGTGAAGGCTGATTTTGCATCGACACCAAATATCATCAACGGATCGGATTAACAGGGAGAGGTCACACTACAATTAATAATACATTAAAATATACTCCGAAGGAATCTGGCCTGGCAGTCGACTAAAAGGAAAGAATATGATACGCTTCTGATTTTAAGATTTCTAATTAATGCTGAAAAAGTTAGAGTAGACTCAAAAAGCCAGAGGGGTCGGTTACTCGCTAACCAGACGGCAATAAAACCTTCGTGGATTTTCCAGTAATGAAATTAAACTATGCATCTGTGTACCGTGTAATATCTCACAGCTTTTGCTTTGCGTTGTCGTGCATCATGTAAATCACAACAGATGTCCAGCTCAGCACAAAGACCGAATCACTCACCTCAGTAAAAAAACAAAACAGTCATCCTGTGCCGGTTGGTCGAGCACCAAACCTGCCAGGTCGGAGGGTCTGTTACCTGCTGGGCTTACCCATGCTGGAAATGTGTGCACACATGGCGCACTAACAAGCGTTGGGTGGAGGCAGCAACCACATGGCACATGGCATCGGTCTTGTGTTCTGGTTTTACACTTCAGCTTAACATCTATGCATGTACAGTTTAGATGGCATGTAACACACAAGGCTTTAAAAAACACGTGTAACACACAAAACTATGTGCAACCTGAAAGCAGAGTGAATAGATAGTTCATCCGTCCGTCGAACTGAAGATATCTCCACATGTTGGAGCAGAGTGATTGTGGTGTTAAGAGGATGCTGTCGTTTTTTTACTCACCAAACACTGTGTGTTGTGTTTACCTCGTGTGTGGAAGCTGGTTCCAGACAGCTCAGGGTAACGTTAGCGGCTCTGTCCAGCTCCTAATTGGATTGGGGAAGTTTACGCTACAGAACCTTTTGCCAACGTTACACAAGATAACGTTACGTTTACGGTTAGCTCTCTTCTTCAAAAGCCTTTCAACTTATAATATTCAAAAGTTTCAATATATTGTTTGAACAGGTAAGTAAACCGGGTTATGTTAGAACAAAATCTGTGATATTTTCCATTTTTCTTGTAATTATTTTGCGATAAATCGAACAAAAGATGTATTTATGCTAAACAAACATTGCAATGCTGCGAGGCATTCTGTTTAAAGCAGGTATTTCTGCACCGTTGCAGTTAAAGATTAGGCTGCTCTAGTGTTGTACTCTTGTAGAATTAGATTTCAGTGGAGGATGCGTAGGATTGCATTTTTATTATTATTAGAAACTTTCTGTTTCAATCCATATTTTAAAGGCTCACAGCTGTATTGACGGGGAAGTCTAACGGCACCGTATCAACATTTACACAACCACTCTTTTTTCGGGTGCTGATGTCATAAAATGTGAGGACAGACATTCAAAGCTTCATTCGAAACCTCAATAGAAGCTTTGAAAATAAAATAAAAAGACCTTCGGTGCAGCGCAGAACGTTAGTTAGAGTTTCAGCAGAAAGAAGCTCCTGTTATTGTAAACTGCATATGAGCCGAGCAACAACCAAAAAAAGGTGCAGGAACAGTAATTAAAGGGGGCGGGGCTTAGTGAACAATCAATTGCCCTTAAATCTTGCCTTTGGTGCAATATGTAAATAACTTGAAATCCCCATTTATGTATGTAAATATGTTGCATGTATATGCTCAACAGAGATGGTTAACACAGACCTGACCTCCGTCGGTCCTCCTGATTCATGTTCTGTTTTTCTTGTGTAGCAAATGGACTCCATCTGCATTTCGTCGTGTTGCATAATGACAATAAATTATCCTTGAATCCTTGAAATGTGCCACATTAACTTCCTTAGAGTGAGCACACCGAGCATGGAGCTGCACCTCGAATCAAAGGAGCTGTGCCTCTCAATCAGCATCTCCATTGAGATGTGAGGGGAATAAATGCATAAAATCTACAATTTATTGTCATTTACAGCACAGCAGATTGGTATTCAGTGAGGCTGTCGCTCAGCTTGCCATCTTGTCTTCTCTATAAGCCTTTAGGGTTTTTGTTATCTCGCCCACACAGATTATTGATTTCAACCCTTTTTTCAGAGTTATTTTATCTGTGTGTGTTTTAATCACTTTCTAAACTGTACAAACGGAATAAATTGAATTGATGGGGCCACAGCTTCCATTTGGATTCGCCTCTCTGGTCTATCTCACAGAAAGAGCAGGTGGTCCAAATAGTTTGTGGCTTCCACATAAAACATAAACTAGTTCCTGACAGCGGAGCCTCTGGTGCTTCAACAAACACAGCGAACAGTGATCGCTGGTGGGAGGCCAGTGAGGGATTATCTTCTGACCACTGCACTACTTTTTTGCAACGATTACTCAACTAATTGATTAGTTGATTGAGAAAAAAAATGATCTGTAACTATTTACATAATGGTTAGATGGGAGAGAATGCGGTTTTCAGCCTCTCAAATATGGATTTTCCTGTTTTCTTCTGTTTTTATATCATATTAAAATCAATATCTTGGGATCTTGGACTGACAAAGACATTTAAAGACATCACCTTGGTTTTTGAGCAACCGAGCCATTTTTAAGACCAAATTCATCAATGAATCTAAAACATATTCTGCAGATTTATCCATGATTAAAATAATCGTTGGTTGCCGCCCCTCTCTTCATGTGAGACTTTTCACTGTGAGATAAAAAATAAATGGCTGTCGATGGTATCTCAGATCCTTCATCGTAAGAACTGTGTACAGACATCCTGTTAACTGGGAGATAAAATGGAGACAACTGGAAGTAAGTAGAGCACAATGGAGGCTTACTACCTTGGCAGGGAAGAGCCGAGCGCTCTCTGAGCTGCTACAGGCAATGAAATACAGACTCACCAGTAAATTAAACTTCCATAAAACAGTGTCTGCCTTAATGTAGTCCATTTATTCTGCCTCCAGGTATGCTCCCACCTCTGGTTTTAAAGGTCATGAGCAGATACTGAGTGCTATCAGTTAGAGATAATAAAATCCACCCTGTAACAAAAGTATTTTTATTGGCTGCTTTGCAATATAAATCAAACTGCATTGACCGTGTTATGCATCGCAAAGTGACTTCTGTGTTCTGCTGGTTGAACCTGAGAGCTGTTTACTACTGTTGGTGTGGGACATTTCTGATTCAATATTTGAAATAAACGCTGAGGAAATGATTGATTTATTTTAGTCACGCTATTATTATTTAAAAAAAAACTTAATTGCAGCCCAATTGCATCAGATTTGAATCACTGAATCCATTTTTGTTTTCGTAGACTGTGTATCTTGGTACAAATCTGATACGATCCAGATCCAAACCTGCAGTATGACAGTGACATGCAGGTTGTGACAGCCTCCCTACTGTGCTAATAACGCTTCCTTTATTACCTGGACAGGGAAGGGTGCAGGCCTCCTTCAGGCTGATGTGCTTGTCTCCGTCGATGGCCAGCTCCAGGCTGCTGCACTGCTCCTCGTCCACCAAGCTGCCTTCTCCGTCGCCGGAGCCGTCCGACACGAAGCAGGACATGTTTCTGTAGCGTATGCCGTGTCCACACACCACGCTCTGATGACAGGACAGGGACACCACAGAAGAAGAAAGAGGATGATGAGTAACCACAGAGACAGAGAGAGAGAGCGAGAGAGAGAGAGCGAGAGAGAGAGAGGAGTTATATGAACCTACAGCTACTTGCTGACAGCTTAATGTTGGTTAATTATAGCTATGGCTACAAATTCAGACCATTAGCCATTTAAATTGATAACTCAAAGTCATATTAATGTGACCATTATTTAGAAAAAGACTACTTTCATGTCCAAATTACAATAAACAGAGTGAAGGATAAATAAATAGTTTGAAACAACATCAAGTGTATAAAACATTAACACCACGTAAAGCTCTTTAAAGCTCGTCAACCCCGATATTACAAGTTCAAAGGCTCTACCGCTTATTGATTTCCATTATCAACTGAAAACTAATCACCATGGATATAGATAATATGATCTTGATTCAGTTTTATTTAGACTTGAGCACAACCAACACCAATGTTTCACTTATTAAGTGATGCAGCGTTATCTCTCTGAACACATTGGAACGTTTTTTACTCCAGATTCTGAAATCAAAGCCAAAATGACTCACTCACGTCGTGGCTTTAGTTTGATTCACTTCGTCGACAAATAGAACGACTGTGGACATAAATCACATCTGAAGGCATCACAATGGTTTGTGTCCACAGCACTGACTGCTGCTTCACATTAACAATTCCCTATTGATTATTGGACACTTGATGGAGCGAATGGAGACGAACAAGTGACCTAAATGAATTATGGCAGTTGACATGTCTCTCTGAAGTCCCATTAAAGTTGCAAAGTTTTGTTTTATGTCATGAAGCGATGCGGCAGGACGCTGTAATAATGTGACCTGGTGGCACACAACTCAAATTGAAGTGTGAAGGCTGCCAGATCTCTTGGTAATGGTATCGGTTTACGGTAATGTATCGGCATTAAAAGTACATTAGATTGATTTTTTACTGTCCATCTCAAAAAATAACTGTATGCGTAGGGATTTGATGGGGTTGCTCATCAATACTAAAGACTCAATTATTCCTCTCCAGGTGTCAAGATTTCCGTCTTTCAAAATCCACTTTTGGCTCAAACTCGCGTGCGTATTGATCTCAGCCGAGCCAGGGAACTGTCAAAGCTGCATTTCTTGTAGCTGACAGAGGTCGATGTGATCATCAATATTTAAAGCCGCTGGATTATGGCATAACGTTCTGATTTATTGATAGTACCTCCACCCGGCACTCGGACCAGTCGCTGTACTGCCAGCGGTAGCAGGGTCGGACGGGGCAGGGCTTCCACTGCTCCGTCTGAGGAGGGCAGGGCCGCCCGTCGCCCTGAGAGGCCTGGACCACCGAGCGCCGCCGCCACATCTTACCTGGAGGACACACACACACACACACACACACACACACACAGGAAGTGACATCATCAGTTTATCCTCAAAGAAAAAAAAGCAAGAAAATAAGCTGTGTGGCAAACAAATGTTTATGATACTTTATCTTTATAAATAATCACCACTTTTATGATTTTTGAAGCGTGGATACAATCGTCAGAAGTAAAAAAGGTAACGTTAAGCTGTAAACAAGCTACAGCACAAAACTAAAGACTAGGTTTTCTTCCTACAATGCTTAGTCGTCTCATTTAGCCGCTTAGTGTTGTACTGACTGACGTATTTTATGTCATAGAACAAAACGTTAACATTTCATTAGCTTGTATTTCAGGCATCTAACAGAAAAACCCATTCAATTAACCCGTCGACTTCAAGACGAGGGGACAGTAGTTGGAAAGAAAAGCTCATTTCTGGGTTTTATGACTCGTTCCTGCAGCTCTCTAAATGCCACAGATTTCTATTACCGTAGTTGCACTGACTACGTATTTGTAAATGGCATTGTTTAATAAAACAATTAGGATTTAGATTAAATTAGGTCCCAGTAAAGCTAGAAAAACCACAACAGGGTCCACTCTGACTAATTCTCTGTCCCAGAATTGAAACCTGCGTCTTGCCTGATAGAAGTTGAATGTTCAGGGATTTTTCTTGTTTTTCTCAGCATTTCTTTTTGAATAATACAATTTCACAGATTGTAAAGTGGTCGTTTTCTGGACGATAAACTAAATGCAGACAGTGTTGGCAGATGTAGTGACCACTGCGGTTTACCACACGACAATCATCCATTCCCTCTGTAAACAGCTCCTTTAAATTAATGTGTCTGTGTGTGTGTGTTGTGTTTTGAAGGCATTAAATTAATGTTGCTGTGCACAACGGCGCTTCACTTAACAAAGCCGGCTTCTCTAAAAAGCTGTCCATACGGCACTTTTTCTCCGTCATCTTGATAGGCTCTTGGTCCACTTGAGTAAAACGGCTTTTGTTCCACATCACTCAGCAAACTCTCTTTAAATCAATCGTGAACATTACGGCGGCTAACACCTCGGAGACCGTTTGATTTAAGTGCAGAATTGAAGCTATGAATTACTTTGGGAAACTCAACACAGAAACCCTGCACACACACACGCACACACGCACACACACACACACGCAATTTAAAATGCAACCTTCCTGTCAAACCGCCCACTCTCAAACCTCAGAACCCTTCATTTGTTGTGTATCCCACTCTCCTTTTTTACATTGCCGAGCCAGCAATCTGCTCACCTCAGAATACACCTTTGCCAACCTACACCGCCTTTCAACACACACACAACACAAATCAGGCTTCCCACACATTCACACAAACCTGTACAACCTCATATCCTATTCAAGAGAACATCCCACACACATATACAAGAAACACATCAAATAGGGTCCCCTCTTGCTCCTTCAGCCTTCCTAAAACTTTTATCTTATTCCTTAAGATTTAGCAACTACTGCTGCAGCGGCTCTTCTTCAAAGCGCTCCCCACAGCCCCGAGGAGCAGGAAGATGTAGTGGGACAGAATCAATTGTGTGAACCGCCGGGAACAACAAGCAGGCAACAGGAGGACACATTTTTCGCCGGTCATTTGGGAAGACTCTTAAATAAACACTTCCTCTCTTCTGCTTTTGTGAGGTTTTTTTTTCTTGGACAAATGCCTCCAGTGGGAGCAGGAAGTGTCTGATATGGGACTTTTTAAGTTATCCAAGCCTGGATGTTTTGCTGAGCATGCATGTTTTTACTCACACACACACCATGCTTCAGCACTTTGGAGAACATTTTTAATGCAATAGGCTCTTACAAACAATCCTGGGACAAACGTAATGTGTGTGAGCATGGCTTTAGAAGCTTCATGTTTGCAGGCTCCTTGAGACCTACACCCTCATGTTCTTTACTTTCAGCTTCCTGCTTCACATTCACTCACGTGTACATTTACAACTTGGGGCTCACGAGTACCAACGTTGTCGTTCTGGTGCAGAGCATCATAAAGTCGACTTTGTTGCATCCTCTGCGTTTGATTCTTCCGATGTTACGAGCAGCCGAGGGACTTTCAACACAAAGTCACACCTGTTCCTCAGATGTACTCTAATGCGCAAAAAATATGTGTGAGAAACATTAAATCTGGTATAATTATGTATTTAAAGATACAGTTACGAGATGAAGTCTGTTCTGAAAACTGTTCCGTCACCAAAGAGTTCAATGCTTCCTGAGCTACATCAGCGCTCACTCAAAGAACACATAGATGAGGATATCGGCTGCATCATCATGAGGTCGGCCTCTCCCCATCGTCACACTACATTAACGATGTAACGGTCACCTACTTGATGACATTGTTTATTCCACCGGAGGTAGACGTGACCCTTGCTGTTGGACATATGCACCGATGAACTCGTTTCTGGTTATGGTGCGTTTAATGGACGTGAGATGTGTCTACCATGAGGCTACTGCAGGTTGTAAACCTGTCAACCTCAGACAAAAGGTTGAACCACCTTTTCCCTTATGTAGCTTTGTAGCAGCGCTGAGGGAGCTGCTTATTCATGACCATTTATGCACACAGACACACACACACACACACACACACACACACACACACACACACACACACACACACACGTTGGTGACGCGATACATAACCCTGCCATCGGTTTCACTCTATTCTACGGACCTACACACCAAGAAACGCGCCAACAAAGGCAGGCGAGATTAGAATGCAACATCGTAAACGTGGATCTACAATAAAAGGAGTCTCTGTCTGCATGTCTGTCCTTTGATCTTCTCGACAGCCGTTCATCCGATCGACTCCGCACTTGTCGGCCGTATAGCCGAGGATCAAAGGAAGTGCAGAGTCGAGTGTGAGGACAGGATATCATAATGAAGCGCTGACTCTAGCATTCCTACGGGATGCGGCTATGTCATGGCAGGCGTACTGCTCAGGACCAAAGGAAGCGTTGTGTCGAGTGGGAAGTTATTTGTACGAGCGGTTCTCCAGAAAGCAGCAACACCGGATCGGCCTGTTCCCAACAGGGCACTGCACTAGTACAAACAACACTGGATTTGTAAAAACTGTTGTTTGTCTCCAACAATACTTCAGAGGGCACCTTTAAGTCTGTTAAGATCATCTCATCCCACACTACCTGACAGTATCAACTCTACACAGGCTGTATCAGCTTCTTCTGACGACATGATTTATTTTACACTGTGTGATGAAAATAAAGACTTCAGACTCAGTGCAGAGAAACGGGACCCATTCTGTGCCATGTTTGGCTGCACAGCATGAGTTTGTAATGACAGGTCGTGAGGTTAAAGAGGCTAACCTCATTTGAGCTGAAACACTGGCTGCAGTTGCAAATTCAAGAAGTTGTGTTTGGCCATTTACCAACAACACAGCGGAGGTGACTAAGCTCAGCCCG
The DNA here is from genome assembly GCF_910591455.1 of Pholis gunnellus. Lineage (NCBI taxonomy): Eukaryota > Metazoa > Chordata > Actinopteri > Perciformes > Pholidae > Pholis > Pholis gunnellus. The sequence goes on from NC_136534.1 coordinate 23,995,830, forward strand.
GCTAATTCGGCGTGATTCGACTAGCTTTAATGCAAAGACGTTAAGTAAAAAGAGCACCTAAAATACAAGCTCAGGGACAAATGACATGTTATTTACTTTGTTTGCTCTGGCTTCAGCTTGGAGCTTGAGCTGATCTTCTTACCATCTAGTCCGCACGTCTGTGAACAGTCGGACCACGGCGACCACTCCGACATCTGACAGTTGACGGGACACTCGACCACACAGGAGATGTTCATCTGCCACTTCTTCTCCAAATTCAGCTGCAGCACATGTAGGAAGTGAAGAGGTTAATTCATGACGCATCGTCAGACAGTCGGCCGACTCAATCAGTTACAGCCAGACAGCCGCTTGACCTCTCAGCACTACAATTCCCAGAAGCCTTTGTTCTGGCGGGGGACAGACTGTGCTGGGCAGCATCAAGCCAGCGAGATTGGACTATGGAGGCCGCTGGGAAAGGCGCTCTGACACAATGTGTTTTTGTGAATGAGCCAGATGATGAAGTGGGCCAAGGGTTAAATAGCTGTGGGGATGGCTCCGCCGCAGCCCCCCCCGGCTACAAGTACAGGGAGCCGAGACACATTATGGATGAATAAAACGCTCAGCCCGAAGCAACGACAACAATCTCTGCATGGGAATACTCCTGAATATTTCATGTTGCTGTGGGCTAATAGTACTGGAAGGGTACGCTAACATAGTGGAGCAATGAGTGATGTGATTAAGTCATCAAGTAAAATCAGTGTGTCAAATAAAGAACGTAAAAAATTGAACCGGTCGAAAAACACACGAAATAAAAGGAGAAACTTGAGGGATTTTTGCACGTCTCACCTCCTCACAGAATTTGATATCGACGGATTTTCCGTCGCTGCGAACACAGTCGAGCATCCGGGTCTTGATGCCGCTCCCACACACGGCGTTAGGACTCAGCTGACATGTGCTCCAGTCTGAGGAGAAACACAACATATTCACATTTAGGGCTGTTGGCGTTCATTAAACTGGCGATGTGAGTGCATCAGAGTGCTCGATGAACAACGTTCCAGAGGCCTCTAGGTGCCTGAAATACCAACAGACAATGATCCTAACATGAGCACTGCTACCCGTCAGCAGAGCACACAGCTCTACCACATGTCGCTAGTATTTACCAGGTGGCTGCTGTTGATTTTACCACCCTGGGTGCACGCAGAGAAAGAAGGCAGGTGAGAGGGAGTCATGATTTAAACGGGAACAGGAAGCAAAAGGAGAGGAGCATTAATTCAAGTCACAAGGAAGCAGCATTTCACCAGCGTTCTGCTTCTGTGGCTGGATGTTTTTTTTTTACTCCAGTTGAAGCAGGATGATGTGGCGGGACGAAACACAAGGAGACGCTGTTCAAAAGTGCTCAAATGCGTCGACTGTCACACATTCTTTACACCTCAGGAAGAATAAATCTCAGACAGTGAGAATCAACCACGCTGTGTCTCAGCTTTTTAAGGGCGAACACACTGAAATGCGCCGCCGCACCGTGTCGCCTCACGTTACTCTGAGGGGGGTTTAGCTCAAGGTTTTTTTAAAATGCAGATATAAAGCGGGTTCTAGGGAAGCAGAAGCACCAGGATATTTATACAAAATATCAATTAATGTGTAGATTTCTGATATGGTGTATTGACACAGCAATATCAAAGTAATTACCAACTACGCTGCAGACATAAAGTAAGATTGTCATGCCCTCACTGCACTGAGGATAGACCTTTAAGGATGGGCGTGCCATGCATATATATTAAACCACTTAAGGCTCCCAGATGACTCAGCAGAATGGCGAAATGCCTTGTGCTTCCCATACAGTCACTTTGACTTCAGCTCATTGCCTTTGTTGCATAACACACTTATTCTTCCTCTGCCTTCTGCCACAAGACACCAGCAACACTCAAATCCCCTTAAATAATCAGTGTTGTTGTGTGTTTGGAGTCGGACTCTTAATAGCTTCTGGCTGACGAAGATCACCGTCGATAAGAGAAGATTACTTTGTCAGCGGAGAGGTCATTGAAGGTTTGTAACAGCTCACTTAAATCCAATAAATCTGGCTGCCATCAGTAACCTTTTGTAATGCCAGCGTCGCGAGCGAGCCGTTTTGAGCGGAGAGATTTGAGTTAAATAAGCAGGATTTAAAAGCAACATCAATACAAGTTTCCCCTAATAAATTTAAGTGGAAATCTCCAGAGCTGTAACATGCTGTACCTTGGCCCTTCCAAAAAAAAAAAGATATCTGTGAAGAGGAAAGACAACATATTAATCCTGACTTCGGATGCAAGTGCCTTTAAAATCACAGCGTGCAACAACAGGGGGGCTGAGGCATCGCTCATAAAGCACGCCATCCGCTGACAAAGACGAGTGGCTGTTTTTAGCTGCAGTGAGCTCGTTTGCAAGCTCGACTCAGGGAATTGTGTCTCCTTCTTGCCGAGGAGCTTTGTGGCACTCTGGGGACTGAAAATAGGGAGATTGCAACAAGAAAGAGCACCAGTAAGAGACAGAGGGATGGGGGGACGGGGGGGACGGGAAGAGAGAGAGAGAGAGAGAGAGAGAGAGAGAGAAACAGCTATAAAAGGAAAGAAACTGAAGGAGGGAGCAGCTTGGACGGTCTCAGCATCAACAGAGAAAACGAGAGCTCTTTAACCAATAATAATCTCTGCTCGTACATTATGTACATATACCCTGGGATGCCTGTACGCCACTGTGAACCCAGCAGTAGGGATTATATGTCACGTCTCCCGGTGTAACAACACAAAGGGAAGACAGAGGAGGAGGGTGGGCTGGTTTAGAATGTGGGACAGCAGCTATGGAGGCAACGCTGCAAATCCAAATGAAAAACAGGAACGCTGCCAATCCTTCCTTTTTTCATTTTTATTGAAATAGTTTCAAGCAGTTTTCAGGATGAGATATGAAAGAGTAGCCTCTGTGACATGTGATATGGAGGTGCGATATCCTGCAGATCAGAGCTTGGGACAGCTGCCAGCTCCAAGATTGGAAATCTTCCTGTTTAAATCTATACTAACAATGCATGAACTAACGATGTGAAAGTTGTGACTTGTAGTAATGAACCTTCAGGGAATTAAAGCTGGAATCTGCAGCTCTCCTCGGCTCTACAGAGCTTTATGTTTCAGCTTATTGTTTAGCTATCTGGTCCGTAACATTCATATTTTGGTTCACTTCCGCCGCTCATGGCGTCATTTTTCGGCGGCAGCACGCAGCTGTTTTTCGGGGGAAAAGGCTGTAAAAACCCACTGGACACGACCCGCTCGGCACCAAACAGCAGACAGACACAGTGAGCGACTAGCCGCTGGACATATTTAGCAGCTAAAAAGCTAGATATTTCCTGCAGGAGGCGATATGTCTACGGTCACAACTTGTTACCGCTGCCCATAAATGGCCAAACGAATCCATCAGTTACTCAGTAGAAAGAAAAGGGTGATTGTGTTCTAAGTTAGTGACGCAGATGTTACACGAAGAGGCCAACAGTCAAATGTTTTACTTGTACTTGGCATCTTTAAGGCTTTAATGGTTGTTACTGCAGGGATTTGCAGCAAAACACAATGTCTGCCCATTCACACTTCACTTTAAAAAACCGGCACTCCACTGAAATACAACTGACAAACTAAAAATGAGTCTGTGATCAAAGGAAAGCTTTGCAGAGAGCAGCTGTGAGAAAGACTCAAAGCAGCTCCATTGACGTTACATCATCATTGCACAACACAATGTTTGATAAAACCTTGACAGGTTCGCAGTCGTCTCACCCCAAGAGACTAAAGTAATAAAACAAAAACGCACGAGTCATTTATCGATTGCTCCTCCAGCTGTTAAAAACAGATGAGCAAATGAAGCATGTGATACTTTTAATAACGCACAGCAGCAGCTGAGCTATCCTCAGCGTGTCTGTAACCCTCTTAAACTGCAACCAGCTGATACAGATCATCAAAACAGCACCGTCACAATCCAGATACTGGAGAGAACTAAAGTAGCAAGAAAATTCATTAGTTTATCAATATAACATATTCTGTTCTTGGGTTACTTCAGAAAGAAGTAAGAAAAATAGTATTGATAGTAAAAATATGTATCACATTCTGTTATTGCAACAACCAGATGAGATACCGCTCCATCTACACACCAACAATAAGATTAATGTACATATATAGAAGCATCGTGTGCAGAACTACAAAAAACATTAACTAAATGTGCATTAATAATACCCTTCTGTATTCATAAAAGAATCCCCATTTAAGCCCCCATTTGGGCCCGTTTGGAGAATTCCCCTCCATCTCCTCCCCTCAACAGAGGCTTAACAGCCTCAACACCAACGAACCACAGCTGAGGAGCTAATTCTGAAACGGAGGCTGCGTTTTAAAGCCTCAAGAGGTCCGTTTTCATGTTGGTGATTTGGTTAAAGTTGAGAAAGATTCCTCCCGACACAACCATGGCAGCAGCCCAAAAACCGGCTCCACTCAAAACGCAAGGCGAGTACAGCGGAGTCGCGTTGAGGAGACGCACGTCTGCTGCACGACATAACCGAGAGGAGGGAATCCTGCCCACCGCAGTCTGCATGCAGACGTGGTTTCACGTTTCCTTTACCTGTGATGTTGTAGAAGTAGTTGAAACAGTTGAGGTTCAGGCCGCAGGGCTCCTTGTCCGTCGTCTCTGGACACGCCCTCCCCACACTGGGCGAGCGCAGGGTGTACGCCGCCCGCACCCGACTGTTGGTTCTGGTACACGGCTGAAACAGAGACAAGACGTTTCTAAAACTGAGGAAATGACGAAGCAGTCCATATGGCTGAGGGCGATAAGAACTGAACACAGACATGTCCCTCAATTGGAGCTACTACTAATTTGCCCACTTCTGGATTCCTTCCCAGTTTATTGGGCAACAATTCATTAAGATTGATGTCAAAACATCCAGGCTTTCTCCCTGGAGGGATGTTTTATCGTTGTATTTCTAAAAATATTGAAGTAAAGATCCTTCCCCCCCCCCCCCTCTCTCTCTCCTGGCATTCCCAGAATGTGGAATTTGATTCTTTTCCAGCAGGAAATGACAGGAGGGCTGAAACGTTGACATTCTGCTGGAATGGTAAAACACCAGATCCTACACGGTCGTTGCTCGCAAAGAAGAGAGTTGGGGGGGAGAAAATGACAGCCTTTTGAATATCTCCATCTCTGGCACGCTGAATAAAACATACGAGAGGCCCCCGCTGACGCCACCGCAGACTCCAGTACGAGATTGGAATTGTGGGAAGTCGGCGTGTCAAGCACTTTGGGAGAGAATAGGGTGTGATTAACAATGGCCAGGGTGCTGCTGGGAGAACAGCAGGTGAAACCAGAGTGGATAAAATAGCTTTTTTTTTTCCTTTACCACGAATCGGGGGATGTCAGGGCCGTCGGGCCTGAACAAGATGTTCCGACACCTTCCATGTTTTTGCAAACGCGAGAAAGAAGATTGCACACACACTGAAGCCTGCAGGTGTGGGCTTTGCTGCTGTGATTAAATCAGCGAGCAGTGTCTCCTTACAAAACCAAATTGGCAAAGTCTTCATATTTTACTGAGAGTTGTGAAGAGGTCATGATTTAGAGGGAGATGCACTCTCATGCTCTCCTCATTTTTCCATAAACCTGTAGGCTAAAATGAACATTTATGAACTCAATTCCTTGAAGCGTCAAGTATCTCACTGTATAATCTTACCATAAATCAATATTTTTCTGAAAATACATCTAATTACTTTCGCTATTTGTGGTTGTCTGTACAAACGACGACAACAAGCTCGGGGTAATATTTTACCCAGCTTTCATGTTGGCCCGTACATCACCGCTGATGCAGAGAGTAGCGTGCGTGTGTGTGTGTATATCACAAAATGTAAATTTGGAAACCTGCTCGGGAGTTCTGAGTCTTTATCATAAATCATCTTCCTTCCCTTCTGAACGCACAGTGAGCACAGTGTAATATAGGTGATGTATCAGCCATTTCTCCTGCTTCCCGGTTCATATATCTCTTTTATTCCACCTTGGTGGACGAGAAATAACCTGTTGACAAACAATTTACACGCTGCTCACAATGATACAGTGCGGCTACGCTTTCCAATTCCTTGAGCCTCGGAGAGAAAATATTTCTGACAAGAAAAAGATATCAAGATAAATTCTCAGAGGGCTTCAACACAAGTCTGTCCCATATCTGAGCCGGGCGGCTGAGCTGCTGCTATCGGATCCTCACCAGGCTGCAGCGGCTCCAGGGGCCCCAGTCGTTAAGGACGCAGTCCTCGGGACAGGGCAGGCGGCTCTCCCTGGCCCCCAGGGGCATCTCCTCTGGGTCGCACAGGTAGTCCTCCACAGACTCCGACGGCCCGTCTATGGTGTTCAGCATGCAACTGTGGGATTGATGGGGAAAAAAAACACACAAGAGTTTGACCTCATTTCAAGCTGCTGCTGTTCTCCAGAGAACAGAAGAGGGAGACAGGTTTTAACAAGTACATGAAGTATTTGACGACCGAGGTGTTTTTTCAAGCAATGGGATGTGGCCCTCAGGCTACGGGAGGTCAGTTTTATGAAAAAAACTAAAACATGTGTTGTATTTGGTCACAGCAACACAACTCTACTGGCTATAGAGGTTCAGCAGCAGGCTGAACACAAACTGGCTGAATTTAACAACTGAAAGTAATATATATATAAATATATATATATATATATTTTTAACAAAGTAAATGTATGTAAAATATACAACACATGATGAAACATATGATGCTGTCATTATTTCTGACTGAATCCTGGCTTTCCTCAAATGCCGCAGACATATTTTTAGATTTTCTTCCTCTGAATAGCAGCTTCTTATCCTCCAGATGAAGGGGAGCGCAGACTGCCTCTCTTTCACTGATAATGTCCCCTGATCTAAAGAGCAGAGACTTAACCGAGGTCATTAGAGTTTTTACTCACTGTGGTTGTGCCTCAGCCTCAGCCAAAGCCTTTAGACTTGATCATTACAAGGGATGTGGATGTGGATGTGGATGTGGATGTGGATGTGGATGTGGATGTGATGTCCTTGTGTCTTATTATTTCTATGTGTGTGTTTTTATGTCCACTGTTTTTTCACAGGACCACAACGGTTGGTTCTCTATGCCTCACAAAACATCTAATCACAGTCTTATAGGTCTAATTACAGAGTACGTATCGGCATGCGCACAACATTAATCCCAAAGTTTGAGTTCCACCCAACAGGATTTGGCAGCGTTGTCGGTTGTTGACTTTCAGCTGAACCACGTGAAGACAGATTTGCACAGATCCTCTGCATGTTTTTTCTTTCCCTAAAACATTTTTCCAAATCACTTTACACAAGGCAGTCAAACTAATCTGAATTTAAATTAGTACGTGTCAGCTGTAGTACAGGTCTGTCAGCCTGCAAAATGCTCCAGATCAATCTGCAAATGATTTTATTATTAATAACAACAAAAGATAAAAGCTTAAAAGAGTCCCTCATGTTCACAAAGCCTCGGGCGATGTCTTCATGTTGCTTGTCTTGTGTGATCAAACTCAGTTTAAGAAAAGCAGCACATCTACACATTTGACAATCACACTTTTTTAGTATCTCCACTTGAAAATACATTTTAAAAAGCAATTTATGAACAGCATTATTGTTCCGTTGATTGTCTAATCGCTGCGGCACTAACACACACTGCCTTTAATCGCTATGCTTTCACTAACGTGTATATAAAGAACATTTAAAGGACAGACGGCTCGATAGATACCGGACTTTTCTGGTCTGGACGCCTTCGCCGCAGTTCTCTTTTAAGTCCACGTTGCTGACTTTCCACACGCTCCACGGCTCGGCCACCCACACATACTGATTGCAGTCGCTCTGACACGGCACCACCTCGTACACCTGAGGACGGAATAACCTTTTTTATGCGCTTAACGTGTTCTCCGTGTGATTTGAAGTAGATACAGCAACAAGTCAAAGGGGGCAGATTGGTAGTTTTACTTCTGGGTTGACCCAACTCATGATTATAATCATCCTACTCGTGAAAAGGAAATCTATATTTCTATATAAATATGTCCTCTGAGCTCTGGAAGTCATCCTGTGATTCTTTGGCTCGGCTCTGAGTTTTAACTCGGCCAACGTGATTATTTCTGTCTCCAATCTGATAGTACCTAGTTTACAGTGAGGATATTGAGACTGTTTACATCTATCTGTCAGTGACCCACTGACATCAGTGACACTTGACATCTGCGACTGCATTAACAAATAGCTGAGGAAAGCTGCTCTTACCTGGGCCTGCAGCAATGAGTCAGATCCGGCGAGCATCGGGGCGGATTAGAAGGAGACAGACGGATTAATGAGTACATGCCAACTGTTCATATAGTGCAGAACCTCTGATTAATGCAACATTCCAGAGGACATAATCAGAAAAGCCTCTGGCATAAATACCTGTGTGAACTTAACAGAAACACACACACACACACACATGCACACACGCACACACCGCTTAATCTGCATCTGCTGATGCTCTCGGGTCTGAAAAGCATTTCATTTTTGCAAATCATAGAAACCTTAAGGAGTCAACTGACACACGTTGGGATCCATTTATAGCACCCGTCGCTGTCTGCTCAGCAAAAAAACGAGTGCAGCAATAATGAGGGGAAGGTAAAGGAACGCGCTGCAGACTCAAGCTTACTGTATTATTCATTCACACTTTCCTTCTGGCCCTCTCTCCAGTGTTGGATACATATAACGAGTATCACACTCGTAAGAAGTATGATTACATTGTGGCACAGTTACTAAATATTCAAGAATCAGGTTTTTTCCTCTCAGACTTCCAAAACTAAGACCGGGTTTCAGTTCCAGCGACTGTACCTGGTTGATGTGGTCCAGTTTGGGACAGGGCCGGCCCCCGTTGTACGGCTTCTCTCGGAGCCATTTGGAGCGAACCTTCACCCCGCTGCCGCAGGACTTGCTGCAGCGCGACCAGTTGGACCATTCGCTGAGCTTACAGTCCGAAGGACAGGGGATGATGCACGCCTCCTCAATGTAACCTGAGAGGAAGACAAAAAAGGAGGTTTTTTCTTTTTCAGAAATCAAACACATTTGGATGTATGAGTGTGATCTGGAAAGTGCGCATGCGTAAAAGTTACAGTGCAGGATATGCCATGTCGGCAAATTAGCCCAAACACGGACACAATCTCGTTTCCCGGGCTTTGTGGGTAGGAATTCTTTGCCGTGTCATCATCATTCATATCTTCACCATTTATGATTAAATTAGAGCACAAAATTGTTGACAAGAGCACAAAGTGCGTTATAGATCTAGCCTCTTAATTGTGTGTGGACCAGATTGATGCAATTAACTGCAAAATGTGCAAAATGTTCTTTATATTGCAGAAAGAAATGCAATGCCGTTGTTCCTGATTTAGTGCAAAAACTGAAAGACAAAATGATGATTTGCTTCTTTTCAGTCTGTTTCAATGAATGACTAGACAGCGTAGTATAGTCGGTTATTAATTATTTCAAAGGGGAAACGTATTCACCAGAAAATTGATTCATTAGAAATGAGCTTTGAAGTAAAACCTTTGTTCTCTCTGCATCCCAGCAGCAGCCTCTCAGCCGCCGGGTTCAGCGATGACTTGCTGTGGAGAAAGACGGCCGAGGCCGGTTCTAGAATCTCTCAGAAGACTTCTGTGTTCATTATCTCGCATGAAACTACACTTGTCCTAATTCCCAAAGGTTAGTTTTTTTCTTTTCGATCTAACAAACAAAGTTCAAGAGCTCTGTAAATGCCAGATGAGGAAAAACCTCCAGCTGCAAGAGCAAACTAATAACCGATACTTCACAAACTAATCTAAATGCACTTATTGATTTTTAGCCCAGTGGAATGAAAACAGGGTCCACATTCAAAAGCACGCTCATATGCGTTGTTACATAAAAGTGTAAAACGTCTACCAAAAGGAGAGGTTGGGCCTTGCAGTGAGCGTCATTATTTCAATCTATTCCTCTCGGCTCACAGGGTCATGACCCCGTCAACAGGGCTGATTCTAAGAATCTCCCTCTGCTCTGTGTTCTTTTGACTCTTTCACCATCTCTTGGCTTTGAGTTCCTCTGCTTTCTCCAGCACACACACACACACACACACAGGCCAAGGTTCAGTCAGATATGTTGAAAAAGATATTACCACTCTGAACTTTTGGCTGTGTCCGTAACAACATGATGTTTATCCTCCCAGAGATTTTTCTTTTCTTTACGAGGCAGAAGTCTGTTTAGCAGATAGAACCTCATTTATTCTTCTAAGGCTTGAGTAACAGCACCGGCCTGTAAATCAGTTTAGCCTTTGATTAAGCCAATCGATGAGGTGAATGAGCCGGGAAAGTGGAGTGTCTAACCACTTCCTCTTTCAGACTGCTTGGCTCTTTAGTGAGAGACATGTGGTGCTCCGCTGACTGACGGCTTTGCTGAAAACACACTTCCCACGATTTGAGATTTCAGAGGAATCCCACACAGGCCATGTTACAAATCCATTTTTTGTCGATGTATATGCGAGTCATTTTTCACAGTCTTGCTGAGCGCATATGTTCCTCTGTAGCACCGTCGTGCCTCACACTGAACTGCCGGGCGCAACAACACCTGTCCTCCTGCTGGATAACATGGAGGACAACCAGAGGGGAGAGCGGTGGGTACTCCGTTTTCAACAAAACTCAAAGGTCAGTCAGTTCAATACATACATACAGACAAAGACATGTGGCTGTGTTGGTGTGCTGCTGAAGGTGCTGCTGATAAGATGAAATGGAATTCAGAAAGTCAAGTTTGAGTAACACTCCCACATGTTATGAGGCTCATCAGACACCAAAACACTGAACAACAGCTAATAATAGAGCGAGACAGGATCTCACAGTTCAGAGTAAACAGTGGAATTATGCCGACTGTGTTGCAAAGTTATCTATCATGATATTATATTGCTGCAAAAGATGAAACGTTTTTTGCCGGATGACCCTGATTTTTTGGGGATTTTTTACAGGGAGCCACCTACAGCGGTGTAATTGAAATCAACAGGGAGGCTCTTGTTTAGCTTTTTGATGCAGTGAAGCAAACGTTAAATATAGCCGTAGCATTGCTCGGGATGAGTGACGACAATGTGTGCATGAGACTGAAACCACCTCCATCTGGCAACCAAAACCAAACAAACCTGAGTCCTCATTCAGCCTCAAACCTCAAATAAGTCCTTTGGTTTGTCTCTCAGCACAGCCGCAGACCGCTGCTGCCAAAGGTGGCGGCCTCTTGCTCAAAAGCACTTCAGCCAGAAGGATGATTGGAGCTTAAAAACAGGGATAAATTCTGAGCTGAAGGGTGAGCTCGCTGCCCAAAACTATGCTGACCCAAAACTGAGCAGTACCATGCCTAATATGATTTTTAGAAAAAGTCTTCTTAATCCAGTCCGGACTAGAGTCCCGACGGCAACGACATCGCTGTGACATAACGATCACATCCACACACATGCACGCAGGCATACACTTCTGCCTGACCTCCTTACACTCGGGTGCCCCTGAGTTCAGATCAGCGTCTCTGCATCAACAGCGTGCTGACTTCAGCGTGACCTCTGAAAGAAGCCTCGCCCCCTCTGACCCCCCACCGTCAGTCCTGGAGTCAGGACCGGTCGCTCTGAATCACTGACGCCCGCCGCTTCAGCTCTCTCACGGCGGGGAACGCTGCAGCACCTCAGCCTGCGGTTCACTCGAAGTTCAACCGATGTCAACTTGCTGGGGTGTCGTGCCAAGTTCTCCCGGAGGTCTTGGGTTGAGTCCAAGGTAGGAGATCACTTCTTCTCTGGCCTATAGAAGTCAACTTAAAAGCTGGCACTTCTCCCGCTGTAATTCCCAAAGCGGTTGTAACGGCTGACTGCTCAACTCCACCTGAGATGTTAACAACCTCACTGCCCAGCCAGCACTTGGAGCTCCCAGTGATAATTAGGATATGCACTCAAACACTTCTGGAGGCAGACCAGGTTTCTAACAACTGCCAAAGTCCATCAGCATTCTGCTGAGAGCATTAGCAAACACAAGCAATAGATTCATCTGTGTTTCACCATCATGCACATGCATGTTAATGAGCATGTTGAAAACACACGTAAGTGATATTTTGATGCAGAAATACTAGACAACCACAAAATATGGCTTGGTGATTGGTGCCATAATCAAGAATAAAAATATGAAAATGTACAATAGAATATGATCAACAAACAGTATAAGAGTATGTTTAAATAGGTCTGTTATTAAAGTGCAGGGACGTGTAAATGTATCTAAAAATAACCAACTGCATATAAAAGTGCAGAAGATTGATCACCTGCACATCGATCCATTTGCTGAATTCCCTGAAGCTCCGTAGCTTTCTTGGGATCTCTGGCGTTCCTCCCAGAAATGTATGTAACTCAATTCCAGAGTTCTCAGTTTTTTAGAAGCTGTTTTTATCCTAATGAGTGTTTTCTTTCCCGTAGCTTGTGTAAGTGAGACGATTCCTGATTTTCTCCTCTGGGTATCTATAAAGGCTCATCTTATCTTACCGTGCAGTTTGTAACACTAAAGTGTGCTTTTCACTCTCGTTTTGTTTAACTTAATGTTTAAAGTTTGTTTTGTCTCTAACCTGTGAAACATATTTGGACATATATTTGTAAAGAAATGATACATTCTCTCTACAATCTCAAGAGCAAAACATCTTTTTGAACGTAGAACCAATAGCAATGCTCGTGATGTTATACTCTGCTGGGATTGATGTTTGTAATGGGACTTTTCCTCAAATATCTTTGCACCTGCAAGGATCCTCTAGCATGCTGGGCCCCTGGGTGCCCAACAAGGACCCCCTGATGGTAGAATCGAGCCACCATTTATTTCTGAAACCACATTCTGTCCGCTCTTTGGGCGGCTGGCCTGAGAGGCTCCACACAAACCTTTTTGGCTCCAGGAATCGTCCAACATTACAACCTGATTTCTGACCTGTTACTACCCCCCCTGCACCACAATCATCCCCAGGCCGTCAGGGACAGTCTAATCCCTGCTCTGAACATAACTGAGGAATAAGAGAGAGTCACCACAGGCCAGACGGACTCTATGTTGTACGTAACTCACCCCAACAGACGCTGGGATCAGTCCTCAAACCTCCACAAACGTACTGTATGTTGTAACATTCACTGAGGGTCGTCATGCACCGACAAATCTGTTTTCTGCAGTCCTGTCCGAGTTCACAGGTCCTCAGCACGACGCTTGCCCTTAAGCTTTACCCTCCACGGCTCCCCAGAGTGACTGCATTCCCTCCTTCTTTACCACATCCTGCTAAGACGGGGCCAAGGCCCCCGGAGCCATCCTGTGGTATTAAGTCATGGTAAAGGTCAAAACATCACGGGTCACTTATCGTCATGAATATAAGAGTGATATGAGTAATGTCACACATATATATAGGACACAGCAGGGCACTTGCCGTGACCTTGCACAGGGTTGATGGTAGTAGTTACTGGTCGAGTTGGCGGGTGGATATTATATTACTTTGAGTCTCTACCATCGACAACACATTAATTGGATCCTTTTGTTTCTGACTTCAGCTGGGAACTAATAGAATCAGGAATCTGTCAGTGGGTTGTTACTTAGGTCACGATCCGGTGCAGTCAGCCGCATGCAGGATCCGCGGTATGTAGACTGATGCACATGATGTGGAACTTAAGCACACAAGCGAGCTCCGCCCGGACACTTTGAGCCGAACTCCATCAGCAACATCTGCTGAGGTTAGCACAACAAGTCACACAGTCACACTGTGACGAGCGCAAATGAAAGGGCGGAGCTGGAAGAGCCACTAGGGGGTCCCGGGTCAGCAACAACACGCAACAGAGCGAGAGCGAGAGCGAGAGCGAGAGAGAGAGAGAGAGAGAGAGAGAGAGAGAGAGAGAGAGAGAGAGAGAGAGAGAGAGAGAGAGAGAGAGAGAGAGAGAGTCGTGTATAAGACGTGTGTCGCCATTTCTCCACAGCTATATGTGAATGGACACACATCCAACATGCTAACGCACGTTCAAAGGCATCAGTGGTATGATAAATAAATGACAGGTGCTTTGAATGTTTAAATACAGCCACGGTGGAATAAATGTAAATGCACACATTTTATTTGTCTATTCATTTTCTATTTCCAGTTTCATCACATAAGAGATGTGCTTCAGTTTTATTGTGACCTGTTGCCTTTTGGGAAAGTGTCGGTTGTTGGTACAGCGTAATACAGGTGTTTGAAATGTTCCTTATTTCTATAATGGAAACAGCAAAGCAAAGTTGACCGTGGCCAAGATGTTACCTCAGTCCCCAGCGAGAGGATTTAATCTTTAACACTACAGTCCGTTCAAAATAAATGAAAAAGTATCCTTTAGTATTTGTGTACCGTTACACCCCTAATATAACTCTTGTGATATCGATTGTGACTCTCTCTGCAGGAAAGCTCCACTTTGATCTGGTATATGGTGTACTATATATATATATATATATATATATATTTCCAAAAACACATTTCCAAAACCCTTTTTGATAAACTGTTCTCTGTAGGTCAAAATGACCAAATTGTGAATGAGATGGCTCATATATTGAGAACTGTTGAGAACAGCAGACAGCGTTACAGAACCAGGCGAACTGGAAAGTGAGCAATGCCACAAAGCTCGGATCACCGTGTACTTTTAATGATAATCCCCGGGTTTTTTTTCTGTTGATGTCTGTGGAATACAGAGATAACGGTGGCACAGTTCGCCTGATCGACATCACGGCCGAGGGCATTGTGTCAGCAGCAGAGTCGAGGAAAGACCGCGTCTCCTCCTCTGTCGAGATTGAAAGTGATGATGACTGAGCTGCACAGAGAACGGCACAAAAAAGAGGAAGGAGGGAGTGGCAGAGAGGAAGGAGGAGAGGAGCGACCGAATGAGGATAAAAGAGAGAGATTTAATGATATCTTTGAGATTCAGCCGCATGAAAGTGTTTTTGTTTTTCTGTGCACCTCAAGGAACATACCGTTTGTCTGAGCCCATTGAAGCTTGAAGATGAATGTGTGGATGCACATCACATAGGTGTAAAAATACACAAACACACACACACACACACACACACACACAAGCCCATCCTTACGACATGCCCTTGTCACACCCACACCCAGATTAACTGATGCATATCTGGATCTGTGACTCACACAAGGAGACTAAAACCATGTTTATATATGCACAACACTGATGTATTCATTTGAACATCTCCCGCATTCTATTTCACAGCAATTTCACAACGACTTTCTGAGCCAGGATTCTCTGCTTGAAGTATTTTGGATCCAAGATAAGACCCTAGAACGAGGAGACAAATGATTGTGACAGGAGTGTGCCGCAAACAGGCCTCCTTACGTGAAATTCAGTATTCGAAATGAGTCGCTAGCCTCCATAGATGGGGCTCTCATAGGCGCACAAACAATATCCTTCACTTCAGATGAATATTTAACAGAACAAGTTATTCTTGCATCGGCAGCGTTCCATGTATTTCTCACCTGAAAACCAAGAAGTGGAGACTAGAGAGAGAAAACAACGTAACATACTTAACCTCAACATTTCTACTTCTGTGCATCGGTGCAGATTTGTGTCAGAGCTGCTTCCATCATCGGGGTCAGAAGGCCAAAATTAAATCCTTAGTCGACCCAAACTGTGACATTTTCTCACTGACCTCTAACATTACGTAGTCTTGGTCTCATTCATCAAACAAGCAACATTTATTTACACAATCGGGGTCTCTGTAACTCTGGATAATCCACTTAACACACTCAACAGTTTTCAGTGGGACTCAGTAAAAAGAAGTTCCAGTGAAAACTAGTTTTAATGAGTTATTAAACACCATCTCTCATCAACAACCTGCACACACGCGGGGTTATGGAGTGGAGGTTTGTCAGAGTGCACGGCTCTGTGCTAGGCTAACTCATTAGCATAGTAGCATGGCTTCCTAACATTATAGAGAGTGACATAAACTCACCTTTCCACCAGTGAGGACCAACATTGTGACTCTCTAAATTATCGTTTTTTCATCGTTGACAATAAATCATTTTCTTCATACAGGCTGCCGCTCACCAAACCAGCCGGACAGATGCTGCACCAGCCAAAAACAATACAGTGCTTTCTTAGTATGTCACCTTGGTCTCATATGCAATTCTTACTATATACTGGAATATAATTCAACTGTAAAGTGGAGCACATTTAAAGTGATACATTTAGTGTTATTCCCCTTTAGCATTAATAGTAGTAATAAAGAGCAACGGCTGTAAGTTCAGAGTAATAGTACGTTTATATTCTGCAGTAGCCTGTCCAGTCTTCCTCAGATAGTTCCCTCTCAAAGTTATTTCCCTCCTTCTTGTCTCCCGCTATGAAGTCTGGCCTTCTGCTCGTGAAACGAGTCATTTCACGGAGGTTGTGATGCTCTCAACAATTTATCCCGTTTAACAGCCGCCAACAGTTGTTACATGCTGTAAGCACAAGTTTCATTTAGCTGGTTGTGATTGGCCAGTAGGCCCAGTCCCGTATACACGCATGCAGCATGACAGGCACACAGAGAGGGTCAGGGACTGACGGGGTGCAGCGGCCCACTGATGCAACGTCCCGCTGGGATTTGTCCCGGTGTACCATATGGCCAGTACACCGCTGGACAGAAGGGACAGCACACCAGCAGCTTTCTCCAGTTTGTGTAAGAACGTGACGGGCGGTCTCCACGATTTACTCGCCAAAGACTACATTAAA
The DNA here is from genome assembly GCF_910591455.1 of Pholis gunnellus. Lineage (NCBI taxonomy): Eukaryota > Metazoa > Chordata > Actinopteri > Perciformes > Pholidae > Pholis > Pholis gunnellus. The sequence continues at coordinate 24,012,590 of NC_136534.1, forward strand.
TCACAGTCGGCGACTGGCGAGTGTCAATTTAGGACTCTGTGTGAGTCAAGACACAAGAGTCAAACCATAAACGACATCATATTTTGTACTATTGATGGAATTTTTCCAAGTGCAGTGCGTCTGAATGTAGCAACAGCTGTGAAAACATATTCTCATAACGATTCGCATGGTTCAATAATTCTTTTATTTTTGGTAATTTGGATGAACCAACCCTTTAACAAAGCAACAGACACAGAGATTGCACACACACACACACACACACTCACCGTGACTGTTGCAGCGTGCGGTCTCCACCAGCCTGCTGTCCTGGTCGTAGCACACCATGGCCTGGTAGCGGTAGCCCTGTCCACACTCCTTGATGTCTCCCTGGACCTTCATCCCCAGGACGCTCTCCACTCTGCCGCCCTCGGGCAGGATGCAGTCTGACCAGTTCCCCACCGGCTGGGCGTTGTACTTGTCACAGGGGCAGTACTGCGTCTCACTCAGCGGGTACATTTGCGTGTTCTTGCACTTGTCTTTCTTCTTGCTCCTCCCTGAAGGAGAGCAGAATGACAGAGATGAGCAGAACAGCTTTGGGAGAGGTGACTCTGCTGGTGTTGCTGGATTTCTGTCTCTGTACGGCGGATGAGTCTCAGCATATTTAAGGCCACTTTCAAGGCCTTAGGGACAGTCAGGGATAGTTTACTCACAGAGAAAAAAGGCTGGATGACTCCCGGTGATAGATTACGCTGACAAAATAGTTTCAAGCAGAGTGCACTTTTACTGAAACAGCTTGACGTTTGTTTCATTTTTTTTATCCTCAGACATGTCGTTAATATTGCTAACTAGAAATCAATGTGCACATCTTTTTTTTACTTCCCATGCAAATGAGAAGATACATCTCTGATGACTTTCTATCAAACTGCCCACAGCTTATTCACCTGCAGGTGCCAGTGTCTCAAGCATGCTGTAGGTTCTCTGCATTAAGGTAGTTTATCCTGCATTTGGACCACAGCTGGTTGTTGCTAAGTACATCCTATGGATGCAAACTGCAGCGGAGCATGCTATAGTGTGTCTCTAAAGGTCAAAGTGACCAACAGGCAGCAATATATGGCTCAATCCATCTTTACTACCCTCTTCAATAAAACTGAGGATGTCATGGTGTTGTTTAGCACTGAGCAAAGATTACTAAGATAAACTTTTAAAACAACCTCTTCACAAAGTGTTTAAATGCATTAGATGACCTCTCTGCTCTTTTATACTCGGGTAAAAGGTTCAAAAGATTTCACATTAGAGTGAAATAAAAGCTTTTTAAATCCACTTTCTCACAGTTTAAAGATGACTCCTTCCCCCCCTGTAACCTTCCAGTAGAGGTGCCTTAATGCATCGCAGATCTTATTTCATGTCATTTTGCTTTTATGGCGGTGATGCACAGGGAAACTGTCTGGGGACGACCTGATGGATAACAAAGGCTGAGGAGTTATTTCAGATTTGTTGCTTTAATCCCTCTAGAGCACTTGGCTGGCAAGAAGTACCTGAAGAGATTTATGACCTTGTGTTTAACTGTAGTGCTCGCCTCTTGGAGCGCTGCCCACCACCGTTACCCCGTAAGCTGCCTGGTAACTCAGACGCTACAGTGCAGATAAGCCCGTCTGAAAAGGGTTCAAAACAGCAGCCCATTGTTTGTGCCGCGTCTCTCTCTCTCTGCTCTCACCGATCAACGCCCTCTTCCTGGTGCGGACCCCCACACAGTCCGCCGTGCAGGACGAGAACTTGGACCAGTTGGTCAGCTGGCAGTCGTCCTGGCAGGGCAGCTGACAGCGCTGAGTGATGGCGGGCATGGCCTTGGCGCATTTCAGACACTCGCCGATGTCGGCCTGCGTCCCGTCCAGCTGGCGACAGGACACAGCTGGAAGAGTTAGAGGGAGACGGGTCAGAAAGGCTTCATTGGAATATAAAGTGGTTTCATCTTTTATTTGTTCCAACAGATGGATTGGTTGTCAAAAGACAATGACACATGGTCATAAAAGAGGTAATGAGTGAACTACAGAGGCACTGGCCACACTGTGAACATACATATATATCACTTTGAGGTCCTTATAGCAACGTCCATATTTCTATTTACTGTTACTATATCAATACAATTCAGATATTCAACTATTTACTTCACATTTTATATACAAAACACACAAGCAGCTTATGAAATATGGTGCATAATGTCAAGTTTAATATAATTAGATGTGAACAACACAACTGTATATAAACTAGTTTTAAAATTAAAACATTTTAATACTGTTTCCATGTTATTGCATCTATGTGTATTAATAATCCAATAAGAGGAGTCTGAGGCTAAATTAGTGAACTTTGGAGATGTTGCTAGGCAGATTTTCTTACTTTTGGACTGAGACAGGCTAGTTGTTTCACCCTGTTTCCAGTCGTTATGCTAAGCTAAGCTAACCTGCTGCTGTCTGAGTAATACCACTCTTCCCATCTAACTCATCTAACCCAAAATGTCAAACTATTCCTTTAATAATTCAAAGAAACGTTAAATGCATGATTGGTATTTCTACTTTTAAAGGGATACTCCAGTGACTCATGACTCGATTTCCTCAGAATAGATAAAGCTCACCCACAGCCACACAACACAACTCCCACAACTCCCTGTCACCAGTGAAACTACTGTACTGTTCCTTTAAATACAGTAAGAGATCCAAATTAGTCTTCCCCCGCTGGTGAGCAACATAACATCAAATAGAGATTTTAAGAGGGCGACTAAAGAGTCAATGAAAAATAGATTATAACTCTATAGCTCAGCTTACATCTCACAGGGAACAAAAATACAATTATAAGCATCGCAGACACAAATGCAGACTCTACCTCAATTGGTTTGAAGCCTAAAAGTCAATTTGTGTTGGCTTGCATCATCCCATTCTTTGTTCTCTCAATAAAGGGTATTACTTGTGTTGCAGCTACATTTCATTGTCTTGTGACGCAGACGTTCTGCAGGGCTGTACCTTCATAGAGAAATCAATCCCCCCTCCCTCCCCGGACACTGCTATGCTTAGTGTGTGTCCGTCTGGTGGTGTGTGAGGTCACGTCTTATCTTGTGAGAGTGTGTCTGTGTGTGTGTGTGTGTGTGTGTGTGTGTGTACATGCTTTCAGTTATATGTGTTTTTCCCTTGAAGGAAAGCCTCTGTCCAGGTAAACAACAGAATACACAGTCAGAGAAAACACAGACCAGAAAGGACAGTGCGTCTTTCTTGGTTTACGTCAAGAAGAAGAAGTGACAGAGGGGTGAGAAGATGTGCAGGAGGGTGCATACATCAGGTGTCACATGGTATGATATCAGCGAAAAGCTGCCCAGACATCTGGGATAGCGTTGTGGTGAGTATGTCTAAAGTAGACCTTAAAGCATTTTCATGAATAAATTGATTCTTCCATCCATTACTGTAAGCTAGCGAAGACGAAACAGAAATATAAGCACTAATAATGGCCTTCTATAGGAGCGCGAACATAATGAAATTGATCATGCTGCGTGACCCCCTGAAATTGAATTTTTATGAAAGCCTCCCAGGACTACATGGCACATCCATCCTCTAAGAAAAGGCGAGAGGAAATGTGCTTTTAAAGTGGGAGAGACACAACTCCTTTACAGTACTTGTCACTTATGCGTGAAGCCCATGTGAACGGGTCGTATGCTATAGGCAAGGTGCAGCATCTTCTCCCGAATTTCGACAAGAGACAATTGATTAAAATTTCATGACAAGAGCCTGAGGTGAAAAAAACCCAGCAGTGAAATAAGCCAAACTGTCAAACGAGTCTCGAGGGGCACATGATGAGCTGTGACACATTTCATTCCCAAACTCAGGAGGATAACAACAAATGTTTTAATAAAATAAAAACAACCAGAGAGAGAGAGAAAAGGAGTGCTGACGTGTTTAGGAGTGTCAACTTGAGTCTGTGTTGCGTGGTGTAAGTGGGAGGATTAGACGTGGGCTCTGAGTAAACTGGCCTCTTCTCTAAACCTTGGCACATCCGTCTGCTGCTTGGTGGCCGGGCTCCAGACGCACCGAAATGAGCAAAAGATTTAATTTACGGCGATTAGGAGCGGTTCAGGGAAGATGTGGAGGGGAAATGGGAAATGGAGAGATCGGGCTCGGTACCTCTTGTTTGGAGTCCTGGTCCGCAGGTCTCCACCGCACCGGGACGGTCCTGTCTGAGAAACCACGGCACCAGCTGGCACTTCCTCCATTTGTGTGTTTTCCATCTGGAATAAATCAGGACAGTGAAGGTATATTAAAGCATCCATAGTGTTCACTATCTCATCATTTACCACGCATGAGAGTTAATAAAGTCATGCATATGAACTATTTTACTTTTTCAGACCAATATTACGAGTTATATTGCAATTATTTCCCATAAATGAAACTACAGGCTTGTATTTGTATGTATAGTATTATACCACAAACAGATTGTGTTACTTCTTTAATATAAGTATTACTTCTATTCAACAGTTATGGTGATAACAAACTAGCATCTCACAAAGTGGTGAAAGAAGTATTTAAATGATTTACTTCAGAAAAAGTAGTGACACTACACGATAGAGATGCTCAATTACTAGTAAACGCCCTGTATTCAAAATCTCACTAAAGTGAAAGTATAGAAAAGTATTACTGTATCAGAACATTTCTAAGTATTAGTTTGTCAGTTTGGCTCGTATAAGTGTTTTATTATTATATTACAGGAGATTATTATTGGAACATTAACATGTTCACAAAGCCCACGGCTTATCGTTCAAACATTAAACATGATATAAAGTGGTGAGTTTTCTTTCATAAAACAACCGGAGGTCAAAATATACACAGTCTGGCAGTGCTGGAATGTAACTAAATACATTTACCCGAGTACTGGACTTAAGGTCAATTTTGACATAATTGTACTTAAGTAATTAAATTTTCTGCTAGCTTATGATGCTAACTTATTAAACACCACCAATTGTTTCCCCGTAGAGCTACAGCGGGTATATTTACAATTAGCTCTTTAATTCTATTAATTATTAGTATGATAGAGCTAATTAGTTAATTAGCCCATGAGCCTTTATAGCTTGTACTGTTTATGATGCCGGTCAACAAAGAGTAAACAATAAAGTGTGCATCTATAAATACACACATACAGCAGATACCAGCAAACTGATACAGTATGCAAGTGTACACACGTGTGTTTCTTTATATTATATTTACATATTTGTATCAGAATAAATCATTACAGAACAAGCAAATACTGTCAAACAAAACAATCAATTGTGTGTTCGGCCGTATTTGATAATACAGGAAGATGAGGTCGATGCTATAAAGGTCGTTGAAATCAACCCTCTGATACTTTGTCAATTCAAACAACATGAAACCTAGAATCCCCGTTATCGGATCGCCGTAGAGCTTTTACCTGAACCCTGGACAGACTTTGGGGACCTCGCAGTCCTTCTCCTCCTCCAGCACCTCTGGACAGTCCTGTCCTCCGTTGGATGGCAGCTGGATGGTAAGACGTTTCCTTGATTGCTTTCTCTTCACAGCGTTGCCAGCTGAACACACACAAACACACACACACACACAAACACAAACACACACACACCCAGACAGTTAATGAATAAAATAAGAAATGTCTGCATGGGAAAGTGATGAGAAACATGTCAAAATGATAAGCTACGTGTAGTCTGCTGTGGTAATACTCCTTGAAGACTTAGAGACTACTGTTGCCAAATCTAATTGGATAGCTATCGTAGACAACACGCACGTCTGATTACTCAGGATATCAAGCCAACAACGATGATGTAGGAAAATCCCATTAGACCTTGGAATTGACTCAGATTAAATTTACGGTGTTTACACGTGTGGATTTGACCTCAAGTAGTTAATTAAGATGAAACGAGCCTCTGGATAGCCCTGAACCCGGCCTGCTGTACACCCTTTGTGTGTGTGTGTGTGTGGGTGATGAGAAATCTCTACGCGCAAGGTGAAGATATCAAGAGCATCGAATTAAAATGCACAGCCGACGGAACAGCACGCTCGGAGTAAAGAGATTTATGCCACCGTGTCACACGAAGAGGTCGCCAAAATATGGACGGTAATGATGTTCGGATATAAATCATTTTAATGTATTTGCGTCCGCTCACCAGCTCGGCCCGTGGCTGCACGACAAAGGTGACCTCATCCGAACAATGTGTTTTTTCCGGTCGCAGCAGGAAAACAACAACAACAACGCAGCTCGCTGACACTTGTAGCCACCGGGCGAGTCGGCTTGCAAAAGAGGTCGGCCCAAAGGTTGTCTTACACGCCGAGGTGTCAAATTAATTATGTGTAACAAGACGTGAGGACAAGTGTTTGTGTGGTTGGGAATGTGTCCCGCCTCTGTAGTCAATTTAAACCTGCTTCTGTGTGTATACCTTTTGAGGCTGGAGTCAGAGCAATATGTTTAATTGATTATTGTTTATTATCACAATAGTGTGTTAGAAATCCTCGCTATAAACGAAGCCGGGCGGAAAACTACATCAAATGAAACAAAATTGAAATACAATTAGCTGGTTTTAAATTGTTTTTATAGGGAACAAACATGCTTCCTTCTCAGTGATCTGTATGAGGCTGTATTATTCCACACCACTCCCCCTTCTTTCACTTTACCTGCGTCACAAGTCACAGGACACGGTGTCCAGTCGCTGAAAGGGGTCATGATGCAGTCTTTCTTGCAGGGCAGCTGACATGGTCGCACTGTGCTGGGGCGAGGGCCGTCTGGACACCTAGGCAACGGAGAACACACACACACACACACACACAGTGAAGTAACACTGCTGGGAACTCTTTACACACCAGCTAGTGGTCTGAAAAGCTAAAAAAAAGGCACAAAAATACTGAATTCTGTTGATATACAGCAGCAGAGTGTTGCTCATTTGTTACACAGTTATTATGACTCATGAGCCATGCTGAAAGCATGTTTAGGAAAAGCATCAGACTACAAGAAAAGCGCTCTTTTTAAAATCACAAAAAAAAACACTGATTACATCTCCCAGACCCTTTGGCCTCAAAACGGTCAAAGCACCAGATAAAAGCTGACGACACGGTTTGGATTTCTGCTCATTTTAAAGCAACACTTATGTTTTATTTGTATTTATTTGTTCTGGTTTCCTCATCTAAAATCACAAGCGAGTGGAGCAGCGAGGTCCTGTAATGTTGCTCTGTGTTGCACTTTACCACCTACAGGAAGCAGCACTTTAAGTACAGCGTGTGCTGTGGAGCGAGAGGTGCTGGCAACATGCAGTCAGAGAAAATAAACACCAGTGTTTGTGTAAGCCGCCGCACACTGAGACCAAAAAAAGATACCGTCATGGATCTGTATTTACTGTGATTTTATGTTGGCCTAGTCTGTACACACATCTACTTTCTGTCTCTCCGTCCTGGGAGAGGATCCCTTCTCTGTTGCTCTTTCTAAAGGTTTCTTCCCTCTTAAAGGGGGTTTTGGGGAGTTTTTTCTTATCAGAACCGACGGTCTAAAGATGGAAGGCTTGTGTGTTGAACAGAGTGTAAAGCCCCTTCAGGCACATGTGTCCTTTGTGATATTGGGCTGTAGATATAAAATTGACTTGACGCGTTTCAGTCAGCTCTCTCTGATACCCATTCCTTATAAAAGCACATTATTTATATGTGCTGAGTGTGTGGTACAACTGTGGTTGAACTGTTCCCGAAGTGAGTAATTATTCTGTCTAGAGAAAGTCGAACTAAATACCCTTATTCCTCCAAAATCAACTGCTGACATATTTTATGTTGTAGAACAAGAAGTTAAAACCCCTGAAGCTCGTTCTAACCACAGGCCTGTTTTCAGACATCTAACCAAAAATACATTAAAAGAAGGCTTTGACTTTGAAACAAGGGAACCTGAGGAGCAACAATGCTGATCCCTTTCTGTGTTTTAGGACCCAGCAGACTCGTATGCCTTTCTGAGGGTCTTTTCACGTTCGACGTTGCGAACAAACCGGGTTAGTGAAAGGTGTAAATGTTACGCTGGTTACTTCTTTTTTAAACCATTTACTTAATCGGTCTCTTTAATACTCTTAAACCTGTGATTGTTAAAACAATGGAAAGACTTAAAAAGTTTCATTTTGTGTGTCGAGTTTCAATGATCAGCGAGTTAAAGTTGTCTGACTGGAGACCGGTGTCTTTGAGGAGAGCGTATTAATGGATGTTTTGTACGTTAATAAATTATCATAATTGTCCAAATCCCTGTTGATTTTATTCATCGTATAATCAGTTCATTGTTAACCTTTGGTGCAGCATTATACTGTAATCAGGCGTGTTGGTAAACAGGTGTGTGACACAGTATCATTTTATACAATATTTACAACACGCTGTGCGATTTGTGGCTCCTGAACTTCTGAGAACACTTTCGGAGCTCTGCTGCAGCTTTAACTGAAATATGGATGCTCCACTGAAACTAAAACATCACCCAGGCCCCAATGACTTTCTTATATATATGGACCGATAGCACAGTGGCTGCTCGGGATATAAACCATGTTTTAAGGCTTTAATAAATATCACTGTAGAGGTTTGGCACGCCAACCATCTGGGTATTGCTTGAATGCAGAATGTAATTATTCTAGGCACAATCTAGGGCAATAAAAACTGATGAAAACCTTCGTAATCACATCCAGTTTACGACTGATGTATGCCATCTGGCTCGCGCTGCTTGAAAGATATAGAGAGGAGGTGGTCCTCTCCCCCAACAGAACAATGTGGGCGTCGCGGGACATGTTAAGCAAGTCTACATGAGGGTGATTCACATTTATTTCTATACGCGGAGGAAACTGCAACACACAGAGCCCCAGCAGATTAGAGGAGCAGCCTCAGCATAGAAACTCTCTTGTTTTAAATGGATTCTGCTATCAGTGAGTGGTAATCCTATTGATGGCACAAAGTAGGGGGGGGGGTCAAGCCGAGGTTTTTAGAACAAGGGTTATCATGGATAATCTTCAGCCATCTAAGCACCTCTGGTCCCCCGTGCATATCACCAGGCGACGATAAAGAGGTCGAGATAGACCTGCTGGAAGACTTCTTGTGATCTGCTCACCGGTCTCACAGCGGGACGATGGTGCCCCCGTTTCCCCATCCTATGGCGGCCGATCGTCTGGGTCAGGTTTAATGGTGCTAAGAATGAGCGTTCTCCTCTGGGCGCCCCGTACTCGTTAGCGTGGCGTTATCAGGGAAAGCGATAGTGAGCCTCGCAGGGAAAATGTAATAATGCACCAGCGACGCGAGGAGAGATTTATTTTTAATACCATTGGACAGAGAGCTAAATCCCTCTCGAGCGGAACAAATCCTCTGGTGTCTTCATACAAGTGAATGGTCCCGGATGCCGGCTGCAGCAGAGGGAGGACACATTTACATTTTCAGCCTTCAGCGGATGCTCGCGTCCGTAAAGAAGTGAATGAACAGGTGTCTAGCTGGAGGACACTTCAACAGGATCCACCCCATGAACCGGAGACTGCAGAACAATCTCTACACTGCACCTCAGTGCTAAGTTATATATAAACTGCAGCATCTACAGTCTGTGGGGAGTCATGGAGCTCTTTATCAACGAAACCCCCGGCAGAGAATGCAGCGCGAAGACAGAAGTCTGCAAAATCTAAACACAATCAAAGGGTATATGGAACAGATGGAAAAGCAATTTATTTCACGAGCGAACCAATAAACAGCAGGCCGATACCAAAACCTGCAGTTGCATGAAGTGAATTATTTAAGAGCAAAATAAACAACTTTTTATTTAGCTTAGTCACAAGTTCATCCTTTAACAGCTTGGATTCATATTGATCGGCCTCAAGCGACTTCACTGTCAGTTCCACAAAACTCCAAATCAGATTGTTGATCAATAATTAGGATATTGAGGAAGTTTTATTGGCTGGTAGTAATCAAATCATTCTCAAATTATGAAACCCTGAGCTAATATCTGAAACATATTGCTGAGACATTCAAATTTCACATCAAACAAATGTAAATCAGATTTTCTTGAGTTTGTTGTCGTTGCAAGTGATCCCTAAAGTCTTCTGCAAAGTGTTTTGTTTTTGTTCGTTGTTTTTATTAATCTTTTTAAACGCAGCATGACTCGTACATGTCGTACATGACACATGTTGTATTTCTTCTGCTTATTGATTCGTGATTCCTTGAAGATTCCCCTCCGGCTTTGAGACATCATGAGGGATCAGAGGCAGAGCTGGTACATGATGTGACTCCAAGAGCTCTTTGACAAAAGAGGGGATTAAACCTTTGACCTTGTTAATATCCCTCCGCCACAGGAAAACGGTAGCGTCTGAGGACGAGCCACAATTTACCACTTGTGTAAGATCTGGAAAGTACACGGGCAATAAAACAATATTGCTATTTAGATAAAACAGTTATACGGCTTGACTTTGGCCTTTGATCCAGACGGGACACGCTCTGAATACCAGACTAGAGGACGAACAGACTCATCTCTGAAGTGCCTTTTTACATTTCACCTTCTCGGCGTTCCCTCTCACTCACACACAAACACAAGCAAACATCCTCACCCGGAAACAACAGCAATGCTCGTTGGTCTAAATGCCAAAAGCAACTTGTGCTGGCTGAGGAGGGACTTCTGGTGCTTTTGAATTATGAGTCATCTCTCAGAAGATTGAGCAAACAGAGGATTGAGCAAACAAAGACTCATGACTTTGAGACAGAGTATGGTGTCTCCTTCATGCAGCCACGAGCACCATCTTTCTCTACTCTGAACCAAGTATGTTTTCTGCTTCATCTAGGGCTGCACAATTAATCAGAGTCCTTATCGAAATCACAAGTTTCCAATTCGCATGAGGCACAATATTTGTTAAAAGGCAAAATGTGTCAAAATACTGTTTTAAATTAAATATTGTCTTGCTGCAGAGATGTCCTGGCTTACACATCAAATTCCACAGATCCCTGCAAAAATCACACCGTAATCATTTTAATATGATTTTCAATGAAAATGAGAACAAAGATGTAAGAATTATCATTCCCCATAATATCGCAATCATCAAAATAATCTCAATTAGATATTTTTTTTAAAAATCATGCAGCCCTAGCCTAAACCTAACCGAACCGTAACCCCAGTGAACAGACCGTTAAACAGTCCCATACATCAGTTTTGTAACGGACACTTTGAAGACACTGATGTCCTGTCGAGTGGCATCAGATCAGAAAATGCCTCTAGAGGTCATTTTCTGTATTAAAGCTGCAGATGACAGCTCTAAATGGTTATTGCCATCTAGTCCAAAATAAAATTCGCAATTCAAATCACAGCGAAATGACTTATTTTCATCCAAGGCTTCCAACTCAAAGTTGGGTTCCAGAAACCGAGGGGTCATTCCTTATTCCCAGCTGAGCATGCCTCCGGCGAACACCGAGCAGTATTCTTGTCTTTTTTTCTGGCCACTCTTCCGTACAGCCCCGCTCTGTGGCGCGTAGGCTTAAAGTGGTGTTATGGACACTCCAATCTACGCAGCGGAGCTTTGTAGCTCCTTCAGGTTTATCTGGTCCCTTTGTTGCTTCTCTGATTAATGCCCTCCTATCCTGCTGTTGGTTTTGTTTCTCTCTTTGCAGGTTTGTTGTGGTCCCCTAGTCTCTCCATTTTCTAATGAATGGACTTAACGGTGCTCCGTTAGATCGTGTGACAGAACATGTGGAGCTTTGATTGCACACAAGCAGACTTTATTTAACAGGGGACTTCTGAAGGTAATCGGTAGAACCAGATCTCATCTACGGGCTTCATAGCAAAGGAGGTGAATATATACACGTATGCGTTATCATCTCACTTCATCAATTTTGACTTATTGTTGTGTAGGTCCATTACATGAATCAAAATAAAATTTAATTTAATCTAATTCCAGGTTTTAATGCAACACAATAGGAAAAAACAAACCAAAGAGCAGCTACATAACACTTCCAAGTTCCTCCAGAACGTTTCTCTGTTTAGTGATCAATCATATCAAGATCAACTCATTCTTAAAAGGCATTTGATTGATGCCTCCTTGATACTTTAAACATGTTCTGCTTATCTTTAATATCTAAATATATAATTGCATGTTGCGACTGTCAAGTCTTTGTAACCCCGTTTTTAATCCAAGTTTAAAAAAAGGAAATAATTGTCTTCACCAATATTCGAGCAAACTTGTTTGCATTGTCCTTGCAGTGAACAGACACACACACACACACACACACAGCGCCTCTGGTTTGAGCAGCATGGCTGTAGCTATGAGGGTATTTTCTAAAAAGCCCAGCGCCACCTGCATCTGGATGACGTGAAGCCGCTTGAAACTGACAGCTATCTGAGGCGCTGCGGTGACTGTAGGACTCAGACTGTGTGTGGAGCAACGTGTGCTCTGTGCACCTGACAGCACAGTCGTATTCCCTGCAGTGATTCTACTCACTAAAACTATATGTTGATGGGCTATATATACATATATGTACAGCATATTAGAAGATATAGGAAACTATTGACGCTCTGTTGTGTTATCCTGGATTTCTACAAGCGATGATGATCAATTCAACAGCTGCAGAGCTCTCCACAGCCGACCACGAGTGTCAGAAAGCGTGCACGTCTCTCCTCTGGGCTCTGGGGCTTTGAAATGCAGTTTGAAATATTCATGATAAAGTGGATTTAGCCTGCACTTTCTCAGAGGTGGTGATCTTTAAAGCTTCACAATGGTGAGATGTTAAGCCTGATCAGAGGTGTTGTGCTGGTTTCGGTTTTATAGGGCAAGGTTCTTGCAATATTGTACAAATAAATATTTAAACTCGTCATCTAGAGACCACAGATACGGGGGAAATGTGTTGAATGTGCAGAAGGTTTTACGCTCAAGATGTAACGGGTTAGCTTAATGTGTGTCAATGTTGAAACCAAACCTACGACCATTTAAATAAAGCTTTACATTCTTCTTTAAGTGAATTTGAATAAACACACACACACAGCGTGCATATTTATGAATGAGACAGGTACTGTTGCTATTTAATCATTTGAAACAAACTCTGCTGTTCTGTCCTGGTTTTGAATCTCTCTCTCTCTCTCTCTCTCTCTCTCTCTCTCTCTCACTGGAGACTCTAAATCATGAATGTGAAGTGTGGCTGTTTGTCTATGTGTTAGCTTGCTTACAGTCTGGTGTCAGCTGCATGCTGGGATTGGCACAAATCCCAGGAGAGCCTAAATAAGATCAGTTGGTACATTTAGATCTGGGTCGATAAGGTGAACAGGACTGGGTGCTTTCCTGTTCTTTTAATGTAAATGTTATTATTAACTTCAGCTCTCTCTTGATTTGGTTCCCTATAATCCTTTTGTGCTTTAGAGTTACTACAGAGAGAAACTCCCCTTTTGTTTCCTCTCTTAGTCCAATTATATTGTAGCCCCACTAATGATGGGTATTGTCCAAATTTTGATGATTAAAATTCAATTATATTCCAGTTTTTGGAAACAACAGGCCACGTTTGTTGGCGGACCACAACACTGGCCAACACAATGGTTGGCTGGAGGACCGTGGGGGTCATTAATGCATTTATCATTATATGTACATTTTGTGGTATCTCATCCTTCCCTGACTGCTCTCTCAACACTTCATGTGTGTGTGTGTGTTTATCGCACCAGCATTGAAATGAACGAAGCCTTCCAGTAACGGCGTGTGGTTTTAACTGACTCGCCGGTTCCAGTCAGTGTCACAATCTCATAATGATCTTTAAATGTCATGATTTGTAGCGAGGCGGGGACGAGCTCGTCCCAGAGCACAACATTAAGACGGGCAGCCAGGCTAATGCTTCTGTTTCGCTTGCTGCTATTAGCGCGGCGAGTAATCTGTTCGGCGAGAGGCTGTTTTCCGAAAAAGGAGCAGATGGTTGATGCAGGATGAAGAGAGGAGACTCAAAGCAACGAACTGTCAGTAGTTTTAAGAGAGTGCACAAGAAAAAAAACAAGGTCTGGTGGGAGAAGATAAGGCCTAATTAATTTAATTATCAAAATAACGGACTACAGAACAAAACATCATTTGTTTAATTTAGAATGAAACGGTTGCGGTTCTTCGAGAACCCTTTCAGTGGTGTCTCTGGCCTCCTTCTCGAGGGCTTCAAGCTATCTATCACAGTCAAGAACAGGGAGCAGACGCAGCCTCCATTACAAAACACGACAGGGAGATGATCGACCGGGCTTAATACCGCTGATGTCGAACATCATAACCATGAATCATTCAGTTTCCCTTTTCCCCCAAATTCCACAGCATCTATGTGATTATACAAACACACATTTGGTGCCATTCTGCACACAGACTGTCAGAATCAATAAGCATTTTTTTTTTTCCCCCTTCACACCGCAACAGCTTTCTCGATGGGATGATAGCAGCCCACGCCTGAGGCCCTGACATATTTGTCTCTGTTGTGTCTCCCGTTTCTATTGGGCTTTGACAGTTAGTGTTTATGTCTGTGTGTGTGTGTGTGTGTGTGTCATGCGCTCTGAGAGGTTCACTGCCTCAGGCTGCGGGAGGAAGACAGCTCAGATCCATCGATGAAGGAGACGGGGCACATCTGCATATGCAGGGTGCAGGCGGCCATGTTTGTTTGTTCCGCTGGGATCCCCTGGGTGCAGTGATCAAGACTACCTGCCAGATGAAGACACGCGGCGTAGACAAAACAAACAAAAATACTATATCGAGTCACTCCTGAGTGCAGTCGAGTAAACACTGCATCTGAGCAACAGATGGTCCAGGAAGGCAGAGCTGTTGCATCTTTACGCTTTGGTCAAGAAATGGGCTTTAAAAATAAATTTAAAAAGTGCCGTAGTGGTCTGCCAAATCTACAGGGGTGGTAGAAAAGTAACACAAGCTTTCATGAAAGACCACAACCTTTACTTAACTATAACCAAGGTGAGAAGTTTGAGGAAACACCTGAATAAATGAGTGGAGGAATATAATGTTCAGATGCTTCCATACAGGGCCAGAGGGGATGAAAGTAAAGTCTCACTCCCAACGCATGAAAGAACTCATCAAATACCGCAGCTTAGTCAGTGGCTCTACACTTTCAAACTTTGACCCGATAGAAAACTCATTAACGGCAGTTTTAAACGTGTCAGGAAAGGCGTGTCAGATTCTGCCCGTTACATGCATGGTGTACTTTCAAAATAGGGTTATTTATGTTTTAAGCTTACTCACGCAACAAAAGTACTTGGCTCAGCTAAGGAAAAGATTGTGGTTGGGGTTTAAATAAGTTATGTGACTGGTGTTCATAAGTACAGAAGTTGGGTAACTAAACTATAGTAAAATAAGTCAACTTTAACAGCGGCCTCCTGAGTGAAAGTCCTGTGTTTGTTTGACCGATCCAACCTCCATCCCCGTCTGTTCTAAGCAGACTTTGTTGCTTTTTATACTACGTCAGTGGCTCTGCCCGTCTAGTATAGACGTGGATGGGTTTAACAGACAAGCAGCACAGAAGCTGTTCTTTATACTCGTAGTGAGTAAATTAAAGCTGCCAAACACTACTAGTAAATTATTATTATTATTAAGATTATTCTCCTGATTAACTCATTTAACTCTCAGTAGTATTGAAAAGTTCCCCAAACAGTTTTTGATACAGTAGTTCAGGCAGATCATATCAAGTTCTTACAGTCTCGTACCAAAAGACATTCAGCTCATGATCTTATGTAACACTAAAGGGAGACTATTCTTACAATTGAGGGGCTGAAATTAGGCATTATTTGTCTTTTTTGTCTTAAATGATTGATGGACTGACAGAATAGTGGCAACTAACTGAGTGATGGGGGGCTCTAGTAATCTTTCAATCTTTCAGTTCTACATTTTTTGGGATCTTGATGTTTGAATCAGGATGGGGATCTTATAAAGTAAAGGGTTGTATACAATGTGTCAGTTCTCGGTTATGTCTGAGAGTGTTTCTGGTGGGAATTAGACTGATTTAGAGAAAGAAAAACTTTTCTTTTTGGAGCGCATGTCGAGGTGTCCTTGAGCGAGACACTGAAAGTTCATGACTGTTACTTTATGTATTTGACGATTGTAATAAAGTGTGCTCGTGTCCATCACATCCTAGTTATCAGTGTCAACTTGAGACTTCCGTTCATCTTTCTCATCACACAGTTGGCGTTTGTTGCATGCTGTCATTATGTTTTCAGAACCGTTCCCCTCCACATATTAAACGATCTGATGTGTTTGTTGTCTGTTCTTTTGAGACCAATGCCCATGCATCTTAATGACAGATGATTTGGCCTCTTCCAGCTCTGTTAATTGTCTCATGTTGATTTGAAAAGTTGCTTATCAAAGTGCTGATTGCCAGACCTCTTTTATAGCTGACAAATGTGGCTAATTGGCAATCAAACTAATAGCACCCATCTTGGTGGCAGTGTTTGTCATTGGGAGTGGAAGAGTCAAAGTCATTTCCCCATGAAGTGTCCAAATCATGTCCTGTGTGTGTGTGTGTGTGTGTGTGTGTGTGTGAGATAGTGCAGCAGCCACAACTTTTATGTGTTCACAGCTGAAATAAATGAGCAATGTTGTACACACTGCGTTTTTCTTTGGGTTACAGTACAATGGGAGTCTGCATGCTGGTGTACAGCCTGTTACTGGACCCCTGCCAGTGACAGTGGCCTGAGGAAAATCCATCTAGAGACTCTGAACAACATCTCTGAAGGGTTACAAACAGTCGCAGCACATGCTAAGGGACATAATAACCTGTGCTGGGGTTGCATGAAGGCAGTCTTCTTCAGCACCACGGACAGCACCACCGGTCCATGAAGGTAGAAAGAAGTCGATAAAGAGACTCCTGTCTGACAGACTGTCATTCTATCCTATTGAAGGAAACTTCAATGGTTTCTCTGGTGCCCAAACCATAGTGGACCATTCTTTGTTGGGTTCAGTTTATTTCTTTTCCACATTCTTCAATTACAAGCAAAATACAGCCTGTGAATAAAGCGTTTTATAGTCATATGTATAGTTTGGTTTGAAATTTCTGGGGATTGATATCTTTCTCAGAAGAAATACCTGTGACCCAGGACATTTAGCATGTGCTTGACTGTATTTAACAAAGACGGATTCTCCAAACCTCATTAATGCTACAACTCCACTGTCATAGCGATGATGCCTTTATTACAGTAGTATAGCGTAAGCTGCAGGTTTCTTCCAAGTACTTTTCGGGCTAAACTGTCAGCTGACAGTTCAGCTGTTAAATATTGTTTAGAAAAAGTTCAAAAGAAAGTGAAAAATATATCCCCAGATAATATATATATATATAATCCCCAGGCCAGATAACACATGGACACCGCGAGTATAAGATCACAGAACATTACAACTAAACAGGCAGACACAACGGAGTGAAGCACTCGGACCAGATGCTTTATTCTGTATTCTCTCAGTCACATATACGCAGCGATAACACTCTACAGCATTCGTTATCACTTTGACGCAGTCTGAATTTGCAGTGAAGCGGCCTGAACGCTGTGAGGAGAAAGACTCGCCGTCCAGCCTCTTTTTCGTACATACTGTTACACCGCTGTAACAGAGAGTGGGAATTTGGTACTAATAAGATTATGGACAGATGGAATTACAGCAACCAATGTGTACCAATGTACATATATGGGTCTGTGAGTATAGTTTTAAGACAGACCTAGATACTGGACAAACCTAGTTTATTTAAAACAGCAGTTTTCAAGTGGGGATTTGTTCACGACATGCTGGCAGTCTGACTCTGTGTTCCGTTTGCTGTCACGGACTCTGTTCTGAAGTCTGTTGCCACATTGATCTCAGCAGATTGATTCATTCATTACAGCAAAACGTGGAACAATAACAAAAACATGCAATGACCTGATTGTCCTGTGCTAATTTGCATGTCAGATAAATCACCGTTTAAATGCTACAGACAGGTTGAAAATGTCAAACCCCTCCTGACATATCTAAAGGTGACCTTAACACCAAAACCTCGAACCGACTCGGCCGAGGTCAATAACAGCCGCCGCCTGCTGAGAGGCTGAGCAGGTGCCTGAGGGGAGTCCACTTTGTTCAAATACCTTCTGTTCTCTCGCTTTTACGTGTTGTTCTTTCACCCTTATTACAAAAAGATAAAGGAGGCAAATCGACTGAGAACTCTTTTTGTCCCCTGCTGCTCTCCGACCCCGCTGGGCTTGTGTTCATCTCTTCTTTCGAGCTTTAATTGTAGATTTAAAAAATAAACACATGCGATGAAAGACATCCTGTTCTTGGGCCTCTCTTCTGCAGCCTGATATGTGTGAACTACAGCGCCTGGGTCAGCTGCTGCTACTGAAACTGGACATTAATCTTCATTTGATCACGTGGCGCTCGCTATGAAACACACTCCGACCCTGGAAATAATTGATGTGCCTTTCCTCTCCTCACAGGGAGGTGGGAGACAGGACGAGGAGTCTGCTGGAATTGAATTAGAGTCAGAAGCTAAAGATGCATTAAAGGAGCGGTTTTGTTTTTTTGGGGGAGGACTTTTCATAACCAATCTTCTTTGGACACAAGCAGATGAACTCCTCTGTCTTCTGTTGTCGGGTGAATCAGTCAGGCATAAAGTGACACCCCGGCTACAGCCGATCCGTCTGGCAGACGGCAACTCAACAGCATATTTTTGAATCCGCCTCATGCAGCGTGGTCTCCAGAGCTAACCACAAACATCTTGCCTCTCATCTCCCTCATGATTAAATTGCCTTAAAGTATCAATCCCATTTAATTACCGTCATTATCATCAATGAGAAATTACCAGCGCCCAAAACGGCAGGGTTAATTATGCTTTCAGGGACGGACAGATTATTTATTTATCTATGGTCGCCTGCGAAGGGAAGATATGAATTGGGAGTTAGCTTCACGTAGAGTCTGCTCTGCTTACTCAAGCAGCTCCGTCAGCGTCTCCTTGGTTTACTTTTTCTTTCTCTCACTGACTCACTTTACTCTCCTGCTGTCTTTCCTTCCCAACACTGCTGCTTCTCTCATCTGTCTCTCACCTCCTGACTCCTCTTTTGTTTGTTTTTAATCCTGCTGGTTTTCAATGTCACACAAACACAAACACACACACACGTCTTGATGTACCATTCTGTCTTACCAGTTTACCACGAATCAACAAACATAAAGGACTTAATGTTTCCTCGCTAACAGATGCTCACAGATCGCTCTTTGACCTCACATTGTAAGAACGGCTTTCTAATTTCTTGCTTGAAGAGTGCTTCTAACCTTTTCTTTCTGTTCATCGAGCAGCTACCCAAAATAAAAGAGGTTCATTGAAGAATCATTTCACACATCAAAAGACCGCCGGAGCTGTCCTCCATTCTACGGCAGCACGAGATTGAACTGATTGGTTTCTTCTTCTTTTTGAGATAAAGTCGTCCAAATCACTAAAATCGGCAGTTTGAAATGAAAACGTGCCGACTCTTGGATCTTGATGGCACATGACTGAGAGCTACAGTTCAAAGCCAGTGGATTTCAGCCATTTTCATTTCAACACAATTCTCCAAGGGCTAATTTCACAGTTATAAACACCTCCAAACCAGCGGAGCGAGAAGTAGCTGGTGAGTCTAAATAGGACTGCTGCAGCAGTTGGAAAAACAAGAACACAGACACCACCGGTTTAGAAACGCCAACGTCAACAGGAAGCAGAAACACAAGAGAAAGAACTCACTTCTTGGGGGGCACCTGTCCCACGTTGACCCGGACGCAGATGACCTTGCGAGTCTGCATCCCCGTGGAGCAGAGACCCTGAACGCCGCCGCCGCCGCCGCCGCCGCCGCCGCCGCCGGCTGCTGCTCGGGCACCCGCGGAGGTGTTGAGGGTCGAGGCAGAGGGGTCCTCGGTACAGGGGCCCCACGGCCCCGTCTGCCAGTGGTAAACTGTACAGGCGTTTTCGTTACAGTTCCGCACCTCCTGGAGGGAACTGCTGTTGGGGCACAGGGCGCCACCTGAGAAACACCAAAACACAGCCAAGATGAAAAGTGGACTTCAAGGGGAACTTTTCAAACTGGACTTTATTTTCCCATGTTTTTGTGTCTAAGTGAAGAATGGGGGAAAACAATTTTTGAAACTGGTCCAGTATTGAGCAAGAGCGCTGCAGCTGGCAGCCATGAAACAGGCTGCAACGTGATCGCATCCGGCAATTCAGATCCGTCAGCGTCCTTTACAAGCGCTTGTTTTTGCCACAGCATCACGGAAAGGACCCGACATAATGGAACATTTGGCAGCTGAAGAGCCGGAGATTTCCCTCCGGAACAGAGCTCATAAAGGGTCTGAACATTTGATGAATGGTCAGAAACACAAGTCACAATAACCGACTAGTGACTACTAATATAAATATGCAACTCAAAATTCAACTGCTTGTCCCGCTGTCCAAATAGTGGCCACACTTATCTTCTATTCAGACTTGCAGCTGAAGCACATTTCTCCCTCTGGGATGCACGCTGCAGAAAGGAGATATATAAAAATCCAGCACACCCGTCTTCAAATGTTGTTAACAGATTTATTTTTACCACTTGAAACTGCTGAATGTGTGTGACCCACTGAATAAAAACCTACGTTCACTCACATTGAACCTCTTTATGATGAGAGTTCCCTTTAGTGCTCCATTGTTTGACAAATACTTCCAACAGCCTTCAGACCTTGTACGTAAAATTGGAGCAGCTACGCTCGCAAGAATCACTTTAAGCTCCTGAAAAGCACAAGTCTGAATACAGATAACCTTCCACACGCCTGCTGAATGTACTGTACGATCTTAAGTCGCCAACTCTGAATACAGCCACGTATGCACATATGTATGTGTTGTTTTATTAATTCAAGTTCTTGCTTAAAGGGTGCTTCATTTAATCATTAAGAAAATGTTTATGTCATTAACTTCGTTCGGCAGTCTGGCTTCCACACAGTTCAATACAACGTGTGTGCCACTGATTGTGACTTCTAGAGAGGTTCTATGCTCATTTAATCTCCTTATATTTTAGGTATTGCTCACACTACAGACACATCAGAGTGTTCACATACTGTATAAAGGAGCTCTTTGCATGCAGGCATCTCATAACTGCAAGTAACAGGTCAGACGTTCAGTGCACCACTTGTTTTTCTCCCTCTCACTTCTCTTTTCAGTCACCAGTCAGTCGGTTGTGTCGATGGAGCCCACTTCTGTTTGCCGACACTTAGGGCTTTCAGCAGAGATTGAGAGGAGCTGTGGGACTGCGGGGTCCTCCACACCTGTATTTCGCCGCCGGAGTTGACAGAGATCCAGCTCCGTAATGAGCGGCGGCGAAAAACACACAGTGGGGTCTGAATCACAGACTGCCGACTCAGACGAGTCTCAGCCTAATGGCTACCGAGCATGACTATACCGGTGTGCTGACTGCGCCATGAAAGCTTAGCTGACTAACAACGACGGCGATGCTAGAAAAAGCTGCATGTTGGACAATGGGGAAAATATAAAGCTTACTGAACCCCCCCCCCCCCCCCCCGCAAAAAACAAAGAAAAAGCAGCGAATGAGAGTTATTCGTGTCTTCATGTCTGCTGCAGGATAAAGTACGGTCTGCCGGCTCACTCACAAAGTGGAGCAGCTCTCACTTAGCATGCGTCTCGTCTATCCCTCGACTGAAAGAGTAAGAGGCACTTGAGCGTCATAAAGTCCCATAATATTCACTGTGGAATTAAATGCAAGCAGTTATGCTAAAACGGTCATTAATTAGGCATATAAATGTATTCATTAGCACATAATCCTATGCCAACGTATGGCGGTTGCTTATTAATATGAACCCTTGTGTCTTAAAGCTTCGAGGAGTTCCTGTAGTTTCAATATGTTTTGTTCTTCATCAATATGCAGCACAGGAGCTGCGGAATCTGCTAAAGAGCTCAAAATCTAATCAGATAATCTACACCGCAGGGGGGAACCTGGTGGAGAGACAAAAGCCTCTTTCAGGTATCCTTCTTGAGAATGTGTGTGTTGAGTATGTCACAAAGATGTGTGTCTGAACAGACCGCGGGATACAGTGTGAGGTGATTTCCATTCTAAAACTACTACAAATACAGCTACCGCATTGCTAGTCTAACGTCAAAGATTTACCAAAAAGTTCTGGAAACTTTGGCACCCGAGTGAGACCTTTGATGAATACAGATATGAAATATGTTAATGTGACAGGGTGAGTACATGCAGTACATAAAGTAATACCACTGCAGAACAACAGAGAACAAGACAACACATTCAAGCTATTTCATACATGGCCAACGACTAAAATCTAAATCAATTACAAGTCACCCTAAAGCTGTTTGGATTCTGCGGGTTTTAAAAAACACAAAACAAGCTGACAATTTAAATTTAGCAACATGTCGACACAAAGCTAGAAGCTAAAAGCTAACTCTTAATCACAGCTGTTACCCTCCATCACTGTGATCCAGGCCAAAACCATCGATGTGACTGTGAGGAAAACAAACACACACACACACACACACACACACACACACACACACACACAGAGATAAGACGCAGGAAAATGTTTGGAGACCTGACAAAAAGAAAGACAAGCGGACGCACACAGAGATTTAAAGCAGCGGAGGAATGATCTTGGAGACAGATAAAAAAAAGAAGTGTCGGGCGAGGAGACGGACCAACAGAAATAATCACCAGGAGTGATAAGCAGACCGTTTGAGATAAGGACAAATGCACACGCAGACAAGTGTGAAATCCAGACATTCAGTGAGTGACAGCGAAGGACGACTTGAAAGGCCATGACTAAGCCAATATCCGAGCCTCATCTGCATACATTTCCATGCGCGGTGGTGCAGTGAGACTCACCTTCCCCGGCGTTGTAGGCCAGGATGGAGCGCGTTCTCATCTGCTTCCCCTCGATGGTCTTGCTGGAGCAGGTCTGGGAGCAAGTAGACCAGGGTGTCCAATCACTGAGCACGCAGTCCCTTGAGCAAGGCACCTGACAGGGCACGGGCTCTGGGGCCGGGGAAGACGTGCAGAGGTTCCTGTCCACCTCCTCGCCTGAGGAAAACGGGGACAGAAGAGAGAGCACGGTCAAATTTGGGAGGGAAGAAAGAAGGATGGACTGAGGGTGCATTTTAAAGTAATTGGGGGTGATGCAATGTGGTTCCTTCACAAAAGAAAATCTGCCAGTTGAGTTGTTTTTTTCCATAAATTTGTGACTTTACTGTCGGAGTTTTTTCTCGCAAATGTTTGACTTTATACTCTCTGGGAATATTAAATTCTGAGGTATTTCTCTGATTATTAACCCCCCCCCCTCTTTTATTTTATTTAGTTATTTTTCCCTACAACGGTTCTTGTACGCCGTTGCAGAATGGAATTTAATCTGCTCCGATAATAATGGGTAATTAATATAAGAACATATATAATTTAATAAAGTGACGAGCATACTTTGCTAATGATATTGAAGTAGTATTTTCATCATGTTTAATACTGATGAGGTTTCAAGAAGTCAACCTCAGTAATTAGCATAACATGTTGCAGAAACTGAGGCTTAGAATGAAGGAGAAAGCCACTAATCACATTTATTACACAGAAACGTCCATCTGTGTTTCCAGCTAATGCCTCCTTTGTTTTGGCTTTTCTTCGGGCCTGAAGTCTTCTGTTGGAAGTCGAAACAGATGGTTTAGACTTTCCAAACTTGGTTTATTGGTTATTCATTTTAAAATTCCAGATGTGTTTCCGGGTAAACTTTGTTACTGAGAAACTACCATCTGTGTTTCCAGGTAACGACTCTGGACGGAAATGTAAAAGTTTTATATTGAAAGCCGAGACAGGTGGTTCGGTTCGTGCATTTAATTAATGGTTATTACTTCCATATCAATTCCATATGTGTTTATGGGTAAGTGTTGTAACTCAGGCGACACCATCTGTGTTTCCAGGTATTATATCACAGTATGTTCACTTTTCATTATTTTCATGATATTTAGCAGATGAGGACCTTTTCTTTCAGGCCATTGCTGACGATACCAGGGGATGCTCTTGTGATAGTACTGCCCTGATATTAGCACATTGTATTACCATGCAAAGAATTAAAGAATGAATCCACGACCTAAAACTAAATGAACCTGATGAAGCGCTGAGTGAAAACGTGTTGATTTTACTCGTCAGTTGATGAAACACTGGGAGGTAACTTTGGCAATGAGAATAAACCTGAGGGCTCAAAAACTTCATCGCAGGAATTAGATTATCACCATCGAACTATACGTCAGTAAAGAGAGCTGAGAAGACGAACAGCTGAGCGTCTTAATTGATGGCGTGATGTCAAGCACGCGGCCCGTTTTCATATTTAGAGACGTGCTCGTTTTCTTAAGACGGCTGTTCTCCCCGAGACAACTGAGGAAGGATATTCACCAAACTGGATCAAGAAGCAACAAATCTGCCTTAAAGAAGTGTAGATCTGAAACACCCAGTAAAGGCAACAACAAACAGTTTCCTAAAGAGCAGGACGAGACTGTTCTGTCCGGAAACAAGTGACCCAATGTTCTTTTCATGTGATACTCTTTGATTTAAAACAATCTTAAAACAGGTCAGATTTGTGAGACCGAGGATTCATTCAAAGATTTTAAAGCAAGTAATTACGTCAGACAGTTATTTCCTGCCGTCTATTCTAATCCCCGGGCTGTTAAGTTGCCTTGTGCCGCTTAAAATCCAAACTTAGTTGCAAATAATGTTTAATCACCGACCGCATCGATAAACCCGTAAAGACTCGAAATCCAAGCAGCACAAATAGCCAACAGCATTTAAACCACACGTCCGATATTCCTCCATCTACGTGAAATAATTCAAAACATCTCACTTATTTCTTCCAGATCGACATGACAGTTGATCTTTAACCTTTTTATGTTATATATTATATATTCATATTGATGCACTTGAGCAAATCTCGATACTAAAGTGCCGTTGAACTTGGGAGGAGCAAACTCGCATGGGATTCCCACATTTTTACACCGTGGTCGATGTTTTATTGATGAGCTTCAGCCATAAGTGGACTGTATTAACCCACATCTGCCTCTATGTTGCTAAGCAGTGAATATTTCGTCCTCTAAGTGACGCATGCAGGAAAATGTAAACCTCTCAGCGGCTGGATTGAAATTTCAAGCGGGGGGAGAAATCGCTCGAGCTTCAGAAGTCCGACCGGGGCCCTCGGCTCTGCAATAAGATGTCAATTTGACAGATACGCAGTGAACCAATCACGACTGAACGGAGAGGGCATGACAATAAGAAGTGACAAGGGACCCGAGCAGTTTTCAGGCTCACACGGGGGAAAACATGAATGAGCAGAGCAGCCACTACGAGAGGAAGACCTCCGTGCGTCGTGTGCAGAGAAGAAACAGCTCCCTGCCTAAGTGGGCAGGCAGTCAGCGGGGGGGAATATCAATAGCCAGTTTCAATAACATTTGTATCGACCTTCGCCTGTTGTCTGGGGCTCCGGCTGTGTGGCCTTTTCTTTTATGACTGGGAGCGGGACACAGTCGGAGAAAATACACAGCTGACACTGCAGTGAAAACTCTCTGAGGCGAAAAGCGGAGTGAAAAAAATCCAAACAGAACAAATCAATTTTCATCAGATATGGGAGTGAATGTGGAGGTGTGGGGAGGAGGGGGGGGGGGGGGGGGGGGGGGGGGGGTCAATCAACCGAAGTCAGGGGAGCAAAAAGAAACAGTGCAGAGTCTCTGTTTGTCCTGCAGTGCAACTTCACCGAATACCTGCAGTCGACGCGCGAGCTGTGATTCGTGGGAGACGTTGGAAGGACAAATCCGCTACTCTAGAGGGGAGAACGTCAACAAAGTCACCGAGCGCGATCGTAAAATGAAGATTAACCGAGCACACGTGGGGCCGCATGTGAATCCTAGAGCTGCGGCACGTTCCAACTTCACACGCTGAATAAATAAAAATGGTATTTGATCCACACCTCGCTGGGAAAATGAAAATCCATAATGTGTTCCTTATTTTGTCTAATATTTTTGCAATCACAACCCAATGAAAAAGCAATGAGGAGTCTGAAAAGCATCTCTGCACTCTTAGATTAAAGATGTACAGTCCTAAAGAGGAGCAGTAAAAATCAGGAGCAGCAAAGGGCACAAAACACTGCAAGACCCGTGGCCACGGAGGATTGATTTGATTTAGAGAGAGTAAGGTTTAATTGTGCGTAGCGAGAGGAAGGCTGTAATGAGAGAGACAGCGTGAGAGAGGTGGCAACGCTGAATCAAGCGAGCGTTAAAGTGGGAGAGGTTTAACAGGCAGGGGGGGAGAGCGAGAGAGAGAGAGAGGGAGCGAGAGAGAGGGAGGAAGGAAGCGAGAGGAGTCTGGAGAGAACTGAATGGAGTCCAACCATAGAAATCTCCTCACGTACAGCGAGAGCTGGAGGCTCAGTGGAGGGGTGATCTTGAAAAATATAGGATTTCACACACACAAGGTCAGACCTGCGCTTCTTATTGCAAAACGGAGGTTTGGTCTAAAAGCACAACGCACTCTTAAGGACGAGCAAGCGGCATGTAGGACTTCGCTCGATACTGTGGACTTAGTGGACAACGAGACTGAATTCTCCCCCCCGTCTCACCGTTGCTGTTGACACACTGGACCCGAGCGAGCTGAGCGCCGGGGCCGCACGGCTTCTCGTCGCCGGGGTCGCACTGATCCAGGCCGACCAGCCGCCAGTCGTAACAGCTGGGCTCGTCACACGGCACCGCCTCCACCAGGTGAGGGCAGTTCCCGGGCCCCCCCGTCGGCTTGTTGGTGATCTGACGTTTTCTCAGTTTGAAACCTGCAGAGAGCATAAAGACGGTCATCGTTTTCACATTAACACATTAGTCGTGGTTACAGATGAAACCAGGGGTTTCCAGCTGTTTTGGCTGGAATAGGGCTAATATATGGGGGTGTGACATGCAGCAAAGGTCCCAAGAGCAGCTACAACAGCAAAATGCTAACATCTGCAGTATGAGTACTTTTACTTTTAAGTATATTTTGCTGACAACACTTTCTGTAGATGATATTGAATCCAGGAATTGTACTTGTAATAGAGTAAATTGAACCTGTGGCATTGGTACTTTTACTTGATTAAAGGATCAGAGTACTTCTTACACCACCGATGATGGATGTTGATGATTAGCTTGGCTTGGTGTGACGGCTGCCTTGTTGAGACGGCTCATTAACACTAATGAGGACCTTGATGATTTCCCCACACGGACCGAGCCGGAGGCGGCCGCGATTCTTACCCCGCCCATCTCGTTCCCGTACCGAGTGTCATAACGAATAACGCACACGTGACCGAGGAAGTCAGGCAGAAGTCACAGCGTACACAACATCAATCACTCAATTGCTCTTTCACATATATCGCATCAGATTCCTGTGTGAGTTTGCATTCAAACTTTACACACTGATCTAAAAAAAGGTACATTTTGAATTAATGATGTTGCTGCGGTGCCACCGACGGTAATGGGATGTTTCCTATGTATTTTTAACAAGATGTCCTGCTACTACTAGAGACATTCAATCATTAACTATAGATAAAAAGGAGAATATTAATTAGTAAATATAATGAAGAGTGCAGGTTCATGAATGTTCTCAGACTGAATAATGTTTATTCGGTTCTCTAGCGAATATAAAGTGTTCGATGGAGCGTTGGCAGCGTTTACTACACTGTAAAAAACAAAGCAGCGAATACTTTACAACCATAGTTACCGCAGCAGAGTCTAAATAAAGTTAATGGAAGTGCTTATGCTTTAAAATATACTATTTCCACGTTAATTACACTACACTGGTATAGCGACTGGAAACAAGCGCAAAGGAATGAAAAGAAAATGTCATTGTTGTTTATCACGGAGTAATTAAAAGGTGTTTATCTTAACGTCAGATGGACGAGCGAATGACAGAGCACTTCATTTATAACACGTTTATTATCTTTACTTTAAAAGAGATGAATAGAGGGAAAAGGGTGAGTGGGTGTGTGTTTATCAGGAAACACATCAAACATTCTAAATAGCCTGAGCTAGTTAAAGATGAATCATGATAACCATCTATTGGGACAGTGTCTTCGTACCTTTCTTTCCAGCCTGGTCGTCACAGTTCTCAAAGGTGCACGGCCCCCAGGCCCCCCAGGGCGACACCTCGCAGTCGATGGGACAGGGGATTTGGCACAGCTGGGACCTGTTGGGGATCGGACCCTCGCACAGCTTGTTTGCCACCGGGCGGGAGGCTGCGCATACGATCAAAAAGGAAAACAGAATAAGCAGCGGATAAAACGAACCTGCTTCACTTTGATCCTATTCTGGTTCGTCTTTATCTGAGGAAGTCTTACCAGCATTACGATCTAAAGGGACACAAACATGCTTATTTACTTTTATTCCCGGCGTGAGAGTCCCTACAGAGAGCAGATGAGAAACCAAAGTGGAGAAAAAGAAAAAAGAAAAAGATGCCCGTGAAGTAGACATTCTCCCTTTGTTTGGTTTATCGCCACCCTGTTGGAGTGTCAGAGTGATAAATTAGCAAAGATTATCTCAGGCAGCGCCTTGCGAGCGACATAAAAAGTTGTGGAGCCTTGCCCACCGGAGACGGGAGAGAGGATGCAGCAACACAAAAGGTTCAAGAGAACGGTGACAGTCTGATGAGGTGTAATTTGGCACCTTCTCCCCCCCGAGTGGTGCTAGGATTTAAAAATAAAAACCTTTTCCATGATGCAACTGGTGAATGCACGCCTGTCTGAGCTCCCACCGAGGAACTTTGTCCAAATAAAATGGAAGAGATGCTATCGGCGCAGCTCTGTGACAACTGTGCAGAATACGTTTCTGCATGTCTGCCGAACCGCACCACGATAAATAAATGTGATGTGTGGAGTTTCTGGAGATGCAGAGTTTGTGCATTTATGCATGCACATAAAATATGTATCTTGGTGTCAGTGTCATTTCAAAGTAGTGCTGCTGTATCTTCCAGAGCTGTGCATCCATGTTGCTCTTTGAGTCCGTATGCGATACTAGAAGGTGGAGATCAACGGGAAATACAGAGAGAGTGAAGGGAGGTTTTGGCTGGAGCTCTTGCTCGGATCAAATACCAAACTGTGGCCTTCTGGGAATCATTTTGGGAAATTGTGCTTTTTTGACTCTTATCACCAAGGATACCTGGAAGCAGGGCTTTGGATGAGAAGATATAAACCACTCTCATGTCTGCACGTTAAATAGCCGGTTAGCTTAGCTTAGCATAAAGACTGGAAACGGATGGGAACACCTAGCCTGGCTCTGTCCGAAAGTTACAAAAATTGCCTCCCAGCACCTTTGAAGCTCACCAACTACCACGTTACCTGCCGTTTGTTTAATCTGTTCAAAAACATGTTAAACAATAGAAGCTAGGGGGTAAATAAAAATAACTAACAAGCTGCTGTTTCATACTTAGCAGTGAGATATGAAAATGTATCAATCTTCCCATCTAACCCTCGTCAAGAAAGCGAATAAGTGGATTTTCCAAAAATGTCGACCTATAATTGCTTTAATCCAACAAGACACCACCTCGGCGTTTCCGGGTCGTCCTTGGTGATAAGAGAGAGTTCTGCTCACTCAGCAGACAGGTTCAATCCCCAACTAAAGCTCCACACTCTGTCTGACACCTCTAAACCTTTATCCAGCTGCACACACACACACACACACACACACACACACACACGTGAATCAGATTACATTCTAAAACGCACATTAAATACTTATGGATGACTGGTATAAAACTGAGTGAGACAAACTTAAAGGCAGCTGATGCATAAAAGCTAAAACTAAAACTTCAGTTTACAGTCTACGGGTTTATCTTTTCATTTCAAGAGTTGCATTTTAAAAGGAGATACCACAGAATAATTAATCATTTAACTCCGACACTGAAAAAGTAGTGGAAGGAAATTATCAAAAATACAGGAGTTATTTTTATAGTAATAGATTATATAATATCAATACTCTAAAGGGTGTGTCGTGTTCTGTAGTCAGCTCTGTATCTACGGAAGCCCTGAGAGGCAAGTGAGAAACACCTTCTGGTGTCCATGTTGATCTGAACAGTTTTCTCTCCTGCGTTTATGGTTTAAGAACACGATCGATTTTTTAAGTTATTTAATTTTTTCATCATGGAAACCGGTGAAAGAAAAAAAAGGCATTTCTCATTTCAGCCACAGAGAATGAAGTGCACCACGACCCCGTGCTCTAAATAATTTCCCGAGCAGCGGATCATATCATAAACACGACTTGCTCGTTTGAATTCTAACTCATCTGGAAGAAAACACGATTGCTTTTAGTCCTTTTTAGAACAAGGAGAAGTGGTGCATGTCAGCCTCGTGAGGCCGAATGAGTATCACAAATTTAAACACTTATAAAAGATATTAATTATAAATGACCCAGACTGTTTTTTTCACCTATTTTGTCACGTGACTTAGAAAACTGATCCTCGTTCCACCAGTTCTTAAGTCATAAACATGAGAGAAAACCATTTAGATCAGACTTGATGGATGATCAGATTCTATTTGTTTCTCTCTTGCCTCTCAGGTCTTCTGTATCTGTGTGTTCCGTATGAAGTATAGTATTGAGTCATTCATTTGACATTTTCTTTATGGAGGATTTTTAATGATTCACAAAAAAAAAGAAGAAGTTCTTCACATGTTCAACGAGGTTTCAGTATTCCAACTCTTCCTACGAGACGTCTGAGAGCTTAACGTCACACATAGTCAGGAGAGCTGAATCATAATTCCCTCAGAACTGTGCAGGGGAAGAAGGCAAGTGGGGCTTTTGAAATGCAAAAAGGCTAATTCCTCCTACAAATACACTGAAAGTCAAATAGTGAGTTTGCTGAGCCACCGTTAATCCACATCTTATTGGTGAACTACACTGACTTCAATCTCTTAACATCAATCCATTCGGGGATACAAAATTGAGGACCAACAGAGTAGAGAGAGAATAAAAACCCTCTACTTCCTGCTTCTCTGTCAGACTATTGTACAGTGTGCTCTCCAATGAATTCATCTTTTCTATTGTGCTGAACTGACAACAGTGGAAGAAATCTCTCCTGCTAGTGTGGCTTACTGTCTGCGGCGTCTCACCATCCATATTCTGTTTGTGGAGGAACAAAGCTTCAACTCTTCTGCCCAGATTTCTGTGTGAGAATACAGAACTTTGTTGTAATACTACTTGTCCCTTTGTTGGATTTGGCAACAATACTGAGCCGTCTGGATGAAGAAGAGCAGAGTGGGCTCGTTACTCTGTTCAAGTGTGTTGTAATGTTGAGCACAGTTAATGTCATCAGAAGTCCAGAGCATCAGAATAGTTGGAAGAACCTTCAAAGTGTTGTTAAAATCATTATTGTGACATGTTTTATTTTTCATTTGTGATCAAATGTTATGTTCAAAAGAGGAGAAAAGAAAGGCTAAGAGAAGAGCGGGAAGGAAAGGAGAGGTTAGGAAACAAGAATAGAAGAGAGTAGAAATTAGGAGAGAAGATGAAACAAGGATAGAGGAGAGGAAAGGTAGAGGAGAGGAGAGTAGTGGAGGGATGAGAAGAGAATGGGAGACGAATACAAAAAGGAAGAATAGAGGAAAGAAAGGAGAGAACAGGAGAGAAGACAATAGGTTAGGAGAGTAGGGAAGATGAGAGGAAATAAGGAGAGAGGAGATGAGAGGTGACAGGGATAAGGAAGGAAGGAGAGAGGAAGAGGAGACGGAACAAGAATAGATGTTTGGTGAAGATAAATGAGAAGAGACAAGGGAAGAGGGGATGAAACAAGGAGAGGGGATAGGAGAGGAAACAAAGATAGAAGAGAATAGAAAAGGAAGGACAGAGGAAAGAAAGGAGAGGAAAGAAGACAGGTAAGGAGGGGAGATGGAAGGAAGGAAGGATAGGGAGGAGGGGAGGAAACAAGAATACAGGATAGGTGAGGAGAAAAGAGGAGCAGCAACAAGGAGATAGGAGAGGAGGAGAAATTAGTAATGGAGAAAGGATAAAGAAGAGGAAACAAGGAGGGAGTACAAAAAGGAAAGATGGAGGAAAGAAAGGATAGGACTGGAAAAATAGGGAGTGAACAGAGGGACAGAAAGAGGAAAGGAGAAGATACATGAGTAGCGGAGAGGAAAGGAGACAAGGAAAGAGGTTAGCATAGGACAAGAAACAAGGAGAGAGGATAGGAGAGGAGAGGCAACACCGGAAGGGGAGACGGAAAGAAAGAAACAATGACAAAGGAAGAAGAGGAGGAGACAAGAAGGACGGATAGAGGAGAGGAAACAAGGATAGAGGTGAGGAGACTGACAATGAGAAAGAGGAAAGGGGAAAGGGAAAGGGGGGAGGGAGGGAGGGAGGGGGGGGAGAGAGAGCCGGGAGGCATATAGCAAATGGAGAGGATGGAGCTTCGTTATCAGCGTGACTGAAAACACCTACCTGTAATCTGGAAGGTGATGGAGAGGAGAGGGGGGACGCTAGGCTTCTGCTGTCTTTGGGTCTGACCCGCTGCAATTACAGGGGGGAGATAGCGCTATTAGCTAGGCACACACCGGGGAGACGGAGGCACTATCAAACAAACACAGACACAGTGACAGGGGACCGGCAGACACTAACGCAGCAGGGCTGGGCCTCGTATACCACACTTAGCTTTAAGAAACACGTCTTTTATTTATTATCTTTGGGCTGAAAATAAGATCTGTGGTCTGTTTATTTTGACATGTTTAAAAGCAGACT
Organism: Pholis gunnellus; assembly: GCF_910591455.1. Lineage (NCBI taxonomy): Eukaryota > Metazoa > Chordata > Actinopteri > Perciformes > Pholidae > Pholis > Pholis gunnellus. The sequence continues at coordinate 24,045,292 of NC_136534.1, forward strand.
CGTGGTTGCAGATCTTATTCCACATGGATGTTTGGAGAGCATGACGTCTCTTCAGGTTGGAGATGTTGGTGTTGAGGGATCAAAGCAAATCTGGTTACAGTCACTTTAATCAATGTGACAGATTTCAGTGAGGTCTTTCCAGGCATTTAAAGGAACAGTTCGTTAAAAAGGACAAAAATAAATAAGATGCAGGGTAGACCTCTAGCCTTGCTGTGTTCCACCAAACAGCCCTACAGTTGACTGATTCAAATGTTTGATTACTAACCTGTACAAAAAAACAAAACAAATGGGAAAACATCAGTGTGTGGTTTTAGGTTTTTAGTTATGAGCTGGAATGCCTCAGCAACAACAGTAGTGACTCTGTGCAGCAACCCAAAGTCACAAACCTGGCAACCCACGCTGCAGCTGGAGACTCTACATAGAAGCTCCAGGTGCACAAATAAACCAAACTCAAAAAGAGAAAACTCAAAATCTTTGTTTTTACATTTCTGTTCATGTACCGATCAAACAAACGACACACGTTGTGTAACTTTGACTCAACTTGTGACGGAGCTAGCTCTTTCACATCCCATGAAGCGGTTAGCAGATTGCTATTTCATTCAGCATATGTACGTGTTTCCTGTACAGACAGTGGGCGAGGGAGAGACTTGTCGCGGGTATTGATTGGCGTTTACAGTAGCCAATAGTTTCTGACGGGCAGTAGCCACTAGCTCAACAAGACAAACTCTAAAATCACCATTAAAAACCGTTCTAATACCATTTGTCGTCCATTGTTGGGGTCGACGACCAGTGCAATACATACATGAAGCTCTATTTTGATTTCATGGGAAGCTTTAATGCTAAGCTAAGCTAACCACATCCTGATTTCAGCTCTTCTTTTAATGTACAGACATGATATTGATTTTTTTCTCGTCTAACTCTCAGAAAGAACATGCATTCTAAAAAAAAAATAAACGTTCATAACCTTTCATATCTTCTGTCACTTCTCTGCCCCGCACTGTGACTTAAGCTCAAAAGATATTGTTCTAACCAGCAACGACAGTATGGACTTGAACATTTTAATTAAACCCCTCCTGATACACTCGGTGTTAATGCACCTTTTAAAGGGCTTTTAAATCAATCTTCTTGTCAAATGCTGGGAAAGGGAAACCAAAATGTCAACTCCCGCAGGGTTGGGAGAAGTGCTTTAGGGATCCATATGCTGCAGCGGCTGAGCAGAAAACCCAAACTCACACAGCCTTAGCAGAGGAAGAGCCGTATGATGCTCAGTCTGAGATACTGATCTGGGGTCAGATGGGAGTTACTCCCCTGTAAAGATTAAGGTTAAGGTTTAGGAGGTGGTAAGCTGATTCCAGATCTTGGCCTGAGGGTATCTTCATACCCCTTTTGCATGGTGATATTTAGTAATGACAGAGGGGAGAACGAGAGCGCCGGCTGCATTAGACTTCACTGAGCCACTGTCTGCCTCTCTGTCTCAGTGGTATGCTGGGAGATTAACCCCCCGACAGAGGGGAAAGAAATCCTGCGCCAAGAAGATAAGAACTTGTCTGGATGTAAGTGTACAACATGTGTTAGTGCGGACACTAACGCACACAAGTCACGCACAGTTCTGCACAGCCGGCCCTGACAACACCGCTTTCAACGTGCTTGTGTCTATGAATCTTTAACTGCATCTTAGAGGTTACAAAAAAGGTCCAAACGTGTATAATCTTCCCAGTTTCATTACAGGTACATGCACTGTATTCTGTAATTTACATTTTCCCAGTTTACATTGTTATTAAACATATTAAATATAGATGGCCTTTGATACTCTTCAGTCTAAACGGATCATATATTAGCAAGCTAACGTTAGCTGTGGAAATTGGCTCAGTTAGCTACACAACAGTCAGACCTGACGATCAGTGTTAGCAGCAACAAATTGCATGTAAATATGTAAGTATGAATGCGTTTTTCAAGAGTAACTAGCAGGTTAAAGTATCTGGATCCAGATATTTTAGTTTCGTTAGATCTTTAACTTCACATATAATGCCACAGTGATTCACTGCACTAGCC